>NC_142611.1:80054060-80696560 GCF_059453375.1 Lepisosteus platostomus | reverse complement strand
GGTTCATTCTATGCTGAAAAATTTTAAAAAAGAAAGCGTTAAAGACGGTGGTTCTTTACGCAAAGGATTGCAGGAGTATGGAACAAGCTGCCCAGCTGTGTTGTTGGAGCCAATACCCTGGCTTCCTTCAAGAGACTGTCAATTAGCTGCCAGCTGCCATATGACCTAAATGAGAAAAGTGGTCTGCTCTCGTTTGTAACCTCCCCCACCTCCAGCCTCTCAAACGCAGGAGCAGTAAGATGTGCTGTGTGTTGTCTCTCAGGGCGTATCTTCAACGGATCAGGGAAGTCCATCGACAAGGGGCCAGCGGTGACGGCTGAGGATTTCCTCGATATCAATGGTGAGTAAAGTGTATCTGCGCTCATTCTGCTCCATGCATTTCGAGCTCCAGATGCAGCGGAGTTTGACACGTTCTGGGCAGGACGTCGTCTCCCGTTCTGAGATCTAGAGGCTCACAGGCCATCGTACCTCCAGGGTTGTACTTGCTTTCTCAGCTCGGTCAGTCCCGATGAGCCCCCACAGCAATGCCACCTTCTTCCTCCAGAGGCCACAGAACAGCTTGAGCTCAAACACAGCCAGCCCTGTGCAGATCTTCACCCGGGAGAACGACCCGTGTCCCAGCCCAGTTGTAACAATTGAGGCTGAATAAAAGGGGCTTTTACAATTGGAGAACTGGGAGTTTGACCCTGACACCACAGCTGTGATTAACGTAGAAATACAGCCATTTGATCAGCTGCAGGTCATTGCAGATACAGGCACTTACACAGATTGTACCACATATCCAGCATCATGTAGTAAAGATGGCGTTTTGAAGACCTGCCGATTATCAAGAGCCTGCAGTTAATACAGCTTGAGATGTTTCACACTGCTTAATAATGGGAGTCTTATCAGTGGTCTTCACTTGACTGGGGCACCAGTGTCGTACTTTGAATTGCTCAGCAGTTAATTACTTTGGCTCCTTGGCTCCTTCTTCATGGCTGTACTCTCTATCTCTACTCAGGCTGGGTTCGGTTTTCTTTCAGACCTTAAAGGTCTTTCAGTCCTAGTGGTTTTCAAGCACAGATCCCACAGTGCTAATTCATGAGACTCCACAAAACTCCCTGTAATGCCAACAGCTCCTCTCTGCTGTATTCTGATTCTGCAGTACTCTGGATTGACTTCAGTTTAAGAGCTGGATCTGTGACAAGAAGCAGGTTTCTCCGAACGGGCCTGGTGTGCGGCTCACCCCTCTCTCCACTGCAGGCCAGCCCATTAACCCCCAGATGCGGATCTACCCCGAGGAGATGATCCAGACCGGACTCTCGCCCATCGATGCCATGAACAGCATCGCACGCGGACAGAAGATACCCATCTTCTCTGCGGCAGGGCTGCCACACAACGAGGTGAGGAGCAGGCACACTGAGACCAGGGGTACAGCTCCGGGCAGATGACTTCATGAGAAAGGTTACGAACCATCTGGCTCATCTCGCCTGGTTTGTAGTTAGTAGCTAATTGGCCTGACTTAGTGCTCCATGTTGGTAGCGCAGCCACTTGAACTGCTTGCATTAGGAGCATCTTGAGACTAGCTGTGAGTATCTCCTCTGATCCCTCCCATGTTCTGCAGAATACCAGCTGATGCCTCAAAACCTCAATGCAGACTTAAGAAAATGAAAAATTCCTTGATCCCACTCTCATTACCAGTATCTTACCTCATGAAAGAAGCCAGGGTATCAGCTTCAACAGTACTGCTGAGTAGCTTGTTCCGCTCTCTTTCATCCTTTAGAGCAGGGGGTTCGTGGGAGTGTGATGGAAACGTCAATGTCAAATGGAATAGTCCTATTAATAAATAACAATGTAATAATAAGAATAAGAAAACAACAGTAGTATATAGTATTAATATTTTACCAACTGAAAAGAAGCATGTTAAGAGGGTTGCTGTAGCATTTATCTATATTCATTGAAAAGTTTGATTTAGTTAAAACCTCAAGGGGGGTACTTGAGGCAAATAATTTAGGTTGAAGGGGTTCAGCTGACAAAAAAGGCTGGGACCCCCTGCTTCAGAGTAAAGTAGTGCATCCTGTTCTCTTTTTCAAATGCCCTTCCTTGTGATTTCCACCCGTCTCATCTGGTTTTTGGGTTTGAAGAAACCCTGGTCAGTTCCCTTTCTAGTTTAGTGTGTGCATGCCAGGATCTTTTGTTGGAATGAGTCTGGCCGTGGTCGAGTCTGCGGTTTGGTCTGATAGTGACAGTGAGTGGCTGGGAAACAGATTGAGAGGCTGGGGGGTTCCTTCAGGTGGGGGGCGTGGCACTGGGGCTCGGACTCTTCTCAGTGAGAAATGGATCCTGATACCCTCAGCCACCACCATGTCACCACAGGGTATGCAACCATCAAGCACAGCAACGCCTGTTACACAGCGAGTGTCTGTGCATTTCAAATGTGTATGCACTTGTAGCAGTTCTTTTTTTCTGACAAGTATCTGATAAGTGGCATGCAGGCATGCTGAGAGTGGAGACTGACCTGCTCTAACCCTGCGCCCAGATTGCAGCCCAGATCTGCAGGCAGGCTGGCCTGGTGCAGCAGCACAAGAGTGTGATGGATCACCACGAGGACAACTTCGCCATCGTCTTTGCAGCCATGGGGGTGAGTGCACTGCTCCGGCTGCTGCAGCTGCTCCGGCTGCACCAGCTGCTGTGGCTGCTCCAGCTGCTCCAGCTGCTCTGGCTGCTCCGGCTGCACCAGCTGCTCCAGCTGCTCCGGCTGCTGCAGGCTCAGCCCTGAGAAAGCCTCGGGTTCACAGCTGAGCACTGGCCTCAGACTGCTGCCGGTGCAGCGAACAGAGGCTTGAGGTCCGCAGTGCCTCCCAGCCAGGTGCAGTACACTGCTCCTGCATTAGCCTGCAAGCCATTACTTTTACTAATGAAGAAGCACAGAAACAATCACAATTTTCCTAATGTATTCATAGTCCTAGATCCCATCAGAAGGGTTCAATTCAAAGCTGACTTAACATCTCAGAGCTTCACCATGTTGTTTCTTGAAGGCTTTTAGTGCTTCAGTCTCTATAGCACAGGCTGAGAGCTGTACTGACACCCACAGAGCTTTGCATGACGGGCTGCACTGCCTGCTGCCCTCGGCCGTGTCTCCGCTCACTCTTGACCCCTGCGCTCCCTGGCCCTGGCAGGTGAACATGGAAACAGCACGCTTCTTCAAGTCCGACTTCGAGGAGAACGGGTCCATGGACAACGTCTGCCTCTTCCTGAACCTTGCCAACGACCCCACGTGAGTGCTCTCTCTGGGCTCCCCTCGCTCTGTCTCGGAGACTCCCAGCCTGGCCGAAGCGTCCCTGGGGTCGAAGCTATGATGTCAGATGGGGGAGCGCCATCCCTGTTTCCGCAAAGCGCATATTGTATTGTAACGTGGGCAAGGGCTGAAGTACCTCCAATTCCGCAAATAGTTTAGTTACATAAAAGGATCATTTACAATGACAGACCACAGCCTCTGCATGGCTCAAGCACGGAGATAGATACTCCCGGTGTGTTACCCAGAGAGGTTCTGTAGTGAACAGTTACAAAGAGATCAGGAGCGAAGGGCCCTGTGGGTTTGGAGCTGCTAGTCTCTCAGTGGCTGTGGTCACATCCTCTGGGGCCTGATGACATGCTTGTTCAGCACAGGTTCACCTTCTGTAGCTGTTCTCTCAGTCAGGCTGTGATGCACATGTGTGGCGTGAATGGGCAGTAAGTAAAAGCTCTGTGTGATCTCAAGGGCAGGGTGACGTGCACATGGCTTGTGTCTGTATCAGGGGCGTCCAGTCCTGGTGCTGGGGGGCTGCTGTGTCTTTTCTAGGTCTCATCAAAGCAGCAGCACCTGAAGAGGTGGGAGAAGCTGTGAAATCGATCCAGTTCAGGAGCTTATGAGCTGCTTTAGCTCTTTAAGAGCAGAGTAGGAATGAAAACCTGCAGACATATCGGCCTTCCAGGATCAGGATTGCCCACCCCTGGAGTTAATGTAAACTGCACTGCCTCATATTTTCTGCACTGTACATGTTTATTTCCAATTGTCTGCTTAGGGCAGGAGTTCTCAACTCCAGTCCAGGTTTTCTTTCTGCTTGAGCCCTTAATGACCAAATTGAACTCATTATTCGGTTAACTGATCAAGCTGAAGTGTCCTCGGAGCAGGAGATTTAAAGAGACCTATACGAGCTGCTGGACAGCGGCCCTCCAGGGGAGTGGCTCTCCTGGCTTGGGGGATAGAAGACAGTAAAGCTTGCAGCATGCCCTTCTCAGCTGGAAATACCCACTCAAGCTGTGCCTGTTGACTGCAGAATCGAGCGCATCATCACCCCGCGCCTGGCCCTCACCACTGCTGAGTTCCTGGCCTACCAGTGTGAAAAGCACGTGCTGGTCATTCTCACCGACATGAGCTCGTACGCCGAGGCCCTGAGAGAAGTAAAGTCCTCACAGCACCGCCGTCACACGCCTTCACACCACAGCACCCACACACTGCTTCATATGTGCTGAAGAGACACTGACACGCCGACGACACACTGACACACTGACACAGTGACACACTGACACAGTGATGACATACTGACACAGTGACACATTGACACACTGACACAGTGACCACACACTAACAAACTGACACAGTGACACAGTGATGACACACTGACACATTGACCACACACTGACACATTCACACAATGGCACAGTGATGACACACTGACACAGGGACGATACACACTGACACAGTGACGACATACTGACACACTGACACAGTGACACAGTGATGACACACTGACACATTGACCTCACACTGACACATTCACACAATGGCACAGTGATGACACACTGACACAGGGACGATACACACTGACACAGTGACGACATACTGACACACTGACACAGTGACACAGTGATGACACACTGACACATTGACCTCACACTGACACATTCACACAATGGCACAGTGATGACACACTGACACAGGGACGATACACACTGACACAGTGACGACATACTGACACACTGACACAGTGACACAGTGACACAGTGATGACACAGTGACACAGTGACACAGTGATGACACACTGACACAGTGACGACACACAGACACAGCAAGACATTGACACAGTAGCGACACACTCACATGCTGACAGGTGGATAAGAAGGACAAACACTCGCACAGTGACTCGATACACTGTCTGTCCTGCGTGTCCCTCTGCTCTGTCTTCAGGATGGACCTCTGTCTGTGCTCTGTGTCTCCAGGTGTCAGCAGCCCGGGAGGAGGTACCAGGAAGACGGGGTTTCCCTGGTTACATGTACACGGACCTGGCCACCATCTACGAGAGAGCAGGGCGAGTGGACGGCAGGCAGGGCTCCATCACACAGATCCCCATCCTCACCATGCCCAACGATGGTCCGTCCCTCTCTGTGTGTCTCCCTCTTAATCCTTCTGCCTCTCCCTGCATGTGCACAGCAGCATAAGGACAAGAGGAGCCACTCAGCCCATCAAACTCATTTGGCAGCCAGTAGTAAATTGATCCAAGGATCTCTTCCAGCTGTTTCTGGAAAGAAGGCAGGGTATCACCTTCAACCACATGACTGGGTAGTTAGTTCCACACTCCCACAACCCTCTGTGTAAAGTAGTTCCTCCTGTACTTGGCTTTACATGCATTTCTACCTACAGTAGCTACCTAAGCTCACATTTAACTGTACATTCTGAAGATGTTCACTATGTCAGTGACCTTGAAGATTTTGAATACTTGGATTAGATTCTCTCATGGTCTTCTCTGCTCATTAGTAGAAAGCTTCAGCTCTTTCATCTTTTGGCTTAACATTCGACCCACATGTGCAGCATACTGTCAAAACATCTTTTTTTCACCTTAGAAATATCGCAAGACTACGACCTATGCTATCATTAACTGTGGCTGAAAAGCTGATCAACACATTTGTGTTCTCTCGAATTGACTACTGTAATGCTCTACTCGCAGGGGTATCAAAATCTACTCTGAACAAACTGCAATATGTCCAGAATTAAGCAGCCAGAATCCTGACCAGGTCTAGTGCAAGTGTTCACATTACTCCTGTCCTGGAGTCCTTGCACTGGTTTCCGGTCAAATTCCGTGTAGACTTTAAAATCCTCATGCTCACCTATAAGGCTCTGCGTGGCTTGGCACCTCAGTACCTGTCTGAACTATTATCGCCCTACTCCCCACCTCGCAACCTCCACTCTTCAAATTCTGCCCTCCTTACTGTCCCCCAAACCCGTCTACATTGTATGGGTGACAGGGCCTTCTCCTTCAAATCCAGACTCAAAACCATCTTCTTCAGAAAAGCCTTTACTTAACTGTTCCATTCTTCACCCCTCTGCTCTTCTTAGTACCACCATCCACAGTCTCCTCTGCATATTGTAATTGTGTCTTATCTTGTGTATTCTCCTTATTTATTTTTATACTCCTCTTATTTATTGTTATTGTCATCCTGTAAAGCGCTTTGAGAAGCCACTTTTAAAGGCACTATATAAAATAAAGTTTATTATTATTATTATTATTATTATTATTATTATTATTATTATTATTTTCAGGGTAGGAACAAGCTTCTGTATTTGTTAATGTAAAATGAAGAATGCACCTGTGGTGTTAATTCTCCCTTTCTTCTCTTTCATCTTTTGGTATTTGAAGAACAATTAAATTGTTCAGAATTTTTTCTGAATACTGTGGAATTTGGATATTTCAGTTTAATGCCCATTTAGTTTTTCATCTGCCTTGTTTGAATTCTGTCTGAATGTCTCTCTCTGTCTCTTTGGAATTTCTTCTCCAGGTCTGCTTCTGCTGCACATGCCCTGTCCGCTCAGCTGTCTGTCTCTTCCTTTTACTGCTTTCACTAACCAGTCATTCTCCTCTTCCTGGACCAGTCCTACAGTCTGTGTCTTGTGGGTAGGGTGTGCGAGACTGTGACAAGAGGTGTGCCCAGACTATAAACGAACTCAGCCCTTTGACTCCCTTGTCCATCAGATCCAACCCACTCTGTAACCCAGGGCCGGCTGGTTCTGGTCTTCAAGAGCTACAGCCCTGCAGTAGGTCAATGGGTCTATTTTAACAGGGAAAGTCAATACCTTCAACATAATTGACGCGGTCTAGTAATTCTGACATCGCCTGGCACAAACCCCAGAGGCACTGTGGCCGAATATCACCATGCCTTCAGTAAACCCAACCAAAGCAGGTGTTATGGATGGGCTTCCCAGCTGCAAGTCTATGTGTCATATTTGAGTTCTTCTTTCCTGTGGAATGGAAATGTGCATTCTGACTTTGATTCCTCTTCTTTTTTCTCAAAGATATCACACACCCCATCCCTGACCTGACAGGGTTCATCACAGAGGGGCAGGTGTACATCGACAGACAGCTGCACAACAGACAGGTCGGTGAAGAGGAGAAAGGCTGCAGTCTGAAGACTGCTCTCTCTGTCTCATCAGTGTCTACCACGGGAAACTCTCACACCACAGTTCGTTCTACATTTAACATGAGCTCACCTTGGTTTTACTAGCTGTTCATCAGAAGAGTGGTGTTTAGCACCAGTGCGTTACAGGGTCCAGGTTACAGGCTCCCTGTTTTCGTGGGGGTTTTCACTGGGTGTTCTGGTTTCCACACACCTCCAAAGATGTGTAAGATCAGTGTGATTGGCTGCTCTGCGTTGTGCCTTTCCTGTGGGCTGGTTTGTGGGACTAAAGAGAAACAGATCCGAATGAGCAGGATGGAGCGAATGGCTCCCTCTCTGTGGTCTCTCGAATGTGCTGATGTTCTGCTCTGCTATGGTTGTGTCATGTTTGCACTGTGTGCTACAGAAATAGACTATAATGATACTATAGATATGGGCTTGGCCATGCTGGGCCATACAGGGCAGAAGGTCATTACTGACCAGCTCTGCGTGTCGCTCTGCAGATCTATCCGCCCATCAACGTGCTGCCCTCGCTGTCCCGCCTCATGAAGTCGGCCATTGGGGAGGGAATGACCAGGAATGATCATGCTGATGTCTCCAACCAGCTGGTGAGGTCATGACTCCACACCCACAAACCCAGCGCCACAGCGCCACACACTGACACGAGCCGGGACTGCCCTGCTACAGCTTCCGATTTCCACCTGACCATCCAGCCGTGTCCAGAGGTTTTGTGATGCCAAGGCAATGCCAATGTTTGGCTCCTATCCGTAGACGTTTTGGCACATGTTTAATTCCGAGAGTCATGTGCACACCTGTAGTCAATGCCAAAAGACATACGCTCAGCTTGGCTGTCGGTTCGGGCATGATGTGAATCCATGTGTGTGGTGTGTCCTGCAGTACGCCTGCTATGCCATTGGGAAGGACGTGCAGGCGATGAAGGCCGTGGTGGGAGAAGAAGCTCTGAGCCAGGAGGACCTGCTCTACCTGGAGTTCCTGCACAAGTTTGAGAGGCGGTTCATCTCTCAGGGTAGGTGACAGGGCTCGAATGACAGATTCAGATAATTCAGATAAATCTCTTCGCAGAAAATGGACCGGACATAAATAAATAAGAGTGCGCGTCATACAGTGTCTGATGTAGATGCTGAAGCAGAAGGATCATATTTACACTATGGACATGGAGCCACACAGTCTGATCTGGCAGGGTTCTGTTACAATATGAAGAATATGAGTTGCTATAATAATAATGGTGCTTTGCTCCCGGCAGGTCCCTATGAGAACCGCTCTGTATTTGAGTCTCTAGACATTGGGTGGGAGCTCCTGCGCCTCTTCCCGAAGGAGATGCTGAAGAGAATCCCGGTGTCGATCCTGAACGAGTTCTACAGCCGTGACGGTCCCAGACAGCCCCCGAATAAGCCCCAGAGGCAGCCCACCCCATCGGCACCGGAGACAGAGAGCCCTCCTTCCAAAAAGCCCTCCCAGTGATCCACAGCCCTGCGGCGACAGAAGGCCCAGCCCCTTCAGTGCTCTCAGCACTCTAGTTGAACACGCTGCAGACGAGATCGCCCACATGGCTCGTCCCCATGCTGGCAGGACCGCTGTAACTGCCAGTGCATCTGGAGCACAGATACTTGAGATCAAAGATGGGTTATGTTATAGTTCCTTGTGCAATTTTGTGTTCTGTTACATTTGTGCATATAAAGCTTAATGAAGAGGATGAAATAACTATGCATTTCAATGTTGTTTTATATGTTCTACAAAGCAATACATCCTCACTGCTGCATTCACTGCCTCGTTCAGTGTTGTGTGGTTTTAATTGCGGTGCGGTGGCTCTGAGGCTCAGGCTCTGCACCTGTGGCTGGAAGGTTGCCGGTTCCTATCCAGGTGGCAGAGGAATCCTACTCTGTTGGGCCCCTGAGCAAGGCCCTTCACCCCAGCTGCTCTAGGGACGCTGTATAAAATGTCTGGCCCTGCACTCTGACCCCAAGCTTCTCTCCCTGTCTGTGTGTCTTATGGAGAGCAAGCTGGGGTATGTGAAAAGACCCATTCCTAATACAAGAAATTGTATATGGCCAATAAAGTGATCTTAAATGCTATTAGCAGGCAACAGAGTACAGCTCCCAACACAGAGAGACGCTAAGGCTCAGTGAAACCTTGGAAGTGATTGTTATTGAGAAATCTTAACCTGCTGATACCATATGGAGAGAAGTATAGTTTCTACAGTATGTAGACTTTCTTCAGCTCTGGTCCTGAGCACTTCACCCCTGTGGGGGAACTCTGCCCGTGGGACATGTCTGTGGTCCTCAGTCCTGGGTCTGGAGGATTCCTGGATCAGCTGGGTCATTAATCACCAGGGCTAACTGTAAGTGATTTGCTAGCTGGTGTTGAGTGTTTTTTTGCACTCAAGTCTTGGTTTCAAAAATACCCAAGCTGAAATGCATTATTTCCAAAAACTACAGTGCACAGGATATCCTGCCGTCTCTCCTCAACCTGCTAATTAAGAATTGTCTTTCTTAGATTTTACTGAACAGCTCTAAATAGGCAATCAAGCAATGGTGAATAGACACAGGTGGGGATCACTGTATCAGACTACTATGGTCAGCATATTCCTTCTGCTCCAGTCCAGTTGTTTAGATGTCAGCTCACACACCGGACTGAGGATAATCCTGAAATTCATCTATTAGCACAGCATTTATACCAATTATAAATCCTGGTCAGGTGTTTAAGAGGTGAAACTAAGGTCTTACATGGCAAATGGAAAGAAATTGGCCTGTGACTGGGCTGGAGCAAAAACCAAAAGACACAGAGGTGACTCAGGACCAGGACTGAGAGCCAGTGTGCTGTCAGATAAGTGCTGAGTGCAGTCAAAAAGCCTCAACCAGCGAACAGCTCGATAACTGGCAGCAGTTGGCACTGCCGATTAGAGCCAGGTGGAACACAGAGGACCAGGCCTGAGCACCACCGGTGTGTGTGAGCAGATCAGGGCTGTGTGTTCAGGAGGAGGCCCGTCCTTAGGGGCCCCAGCCTTGACTGTGGATCAAGCTAGAGAACGGTGAAGGAAGATGGGTCCAGCGTGGTGCAGCCTTCAGTGCTGAGGCAGGAGGAGCTAGCCGTGCTCAGGCTGGCCATGTGGCCTTATTCTCACTCTCTTTGCCTTGTTTCTGTCCTTCAGGATTGGGCCTTCCAGTTTCTTTTCTCCCTTTCCAGTTTGGCCTTGCGCTTCGACCTGGTCTGCTTCCCGCACTCTTTCCTCCCTCTTCTGTCCTCCTGTGAATCCACCCTTCAATCCCTTTTCCCAGTGCTTCTATGGGCAGGGTTGGGGGGGAGCTGGAGTCTATCCCAGCAAGCATCGGGACACCAGTCCATAACAGACGCACAGACACAGCAGAACATACAAACTCCACACAGACAGCACCCCAGGCTGGGGTTGAATTCAGGACTTCGGTGCTCTGAGACAGTAATGCTAGCCACTGCACCACCATGCAGGCATCTCGTGAGGTCCTCTGTCTTAAACAGAAGGTGATAAAAGACAGGAGCTCACCTTATCACAGAGGTAAAGGCTGCCTGGGTTCGTAGGGAGTGTTTATACACTTCTTTTCACCCTGAATGTTCTGCAGTACAAAATTAAACACTAGTAGATGATTCAGATCTGAAACTCCTATCAGACCAAAGAAAAAATGCCTTCAAATAAAATTAAGGTACTGTTCTACTAAAAGCTTATTCATTTAAAAGTAAAAGGAAAAACTTCTCCTTTTCATTGTTTCTGTACTGCATTTAGTAGTCGGAACTTAAAATGAAAACTAGTGAATGTGGTAAAAATGAATCACATTTGGTCCCCATAGATAAAGGATTTAAGGAACTTTGAACGGCAATGTTGTCCGATGATAAAATGTCGAACAGTCATCATCATCATCATCATCATCACCATCATCAACCTTTATAGGAAGTTTTCAATCACCTCTCATCTGAAACATTTCATCATTTCGAGTGAGCACAAAAGACAACATGTGTGTAAAATTGGTGGATTTCCAGTGCATATTTGTGGAAGAAAGGGCTTGTTTCTCTGTGGTCTTCCACTATTTTTGTAAACAGCAGATCTTTTCACCACATTATTGTAGCCTTTCAGAACTGCACCAGAACAAGTGAACGCAGCCTGCCCCTGAGAGAGCAGTGTGTTTGAATGGGTGCGTACTGACCACAGGAGTGGCCAGCCCGGGCTCACACACTGCCCTGGATCCAGACCACTTCCTCTTGTCACGTCTCTGACAGCTCTGCTGACCAGCTTCATGCTGTGGAGGAGGCTATCTTCCAGCTGTGTGTCTACAACATGTATCTGAGGGAGAAATTACTGACATCAACTCATTTGGTTTCTGCCTTGGAGTCATCAGGTAAACAGTTATTTTTATTGCAGCTCCTGCTGCTTCACACAGGACACAAAGTGAAGGTTTGAGTCAGCTTTCCCAGCTGGAGTTTGAAACTTCAGTGCGTGCGTCACTGTGCATGTGTGTGTGTGAAATTGCCATGCATGTCTCTACAAGGACCTGAGAATATGCTGGCATTGGTGCATGAATGGACAATTCCAATTAACCAATTACCTATTTAGAGCGCATCTCACACCCTGAACGTTAGTGAGTGTTAGTAATGGCACTATATAATGGCACAGGAGAGTGCAGGTCACAGGAAGAGGTTTGCATAATTTACTGAGACATCAGGCATTAATAGATAGCATGTCGCTTTTCAGAATCAGGGTTGTAATGAAGCCATTTTGTAACCAGAAAGGATTATTTAGTTTGTTTTTAAATTCTACTTGACCCTACCCTGCGATAATTACATAAAAATATGTGCTCGCGCTTTTATTTAGATTTTGCACCTTGGTCCATGCCTTTTCCATGGGCTTCCTTTATTGAGAAGAAGCGGGGGGCAATATGTGTTCCCAGCCACCCCCACTACACACCCAAGCACGCTTGTCCAGACAGAAGGGACAAGAGACTTCTCTTACTGTACATCAGAGAATACAAGACAGATCTGCACCATACTCCTCAAACCCCTGCTACACATCCCCCAGCCTCCTCTTCCACGCACCCAATCACATGCTTCCACAGAAAGAGGGTGTGTTTGTGGCTCAGGGCGGGGACACATCCTCTTCCCTTCAAACCCACGTGCCTTGCATACAGGAAAGCCATGGCTTAGTTGCTGGCTTTGCAGACTTGAATTCGGAGCAGTAATTTCAGTTCCCTGTTCAGAGACTGCAGACTCAGAGAGAGAGATAGTGCGCTGGAGACAGTGTCCTTCTGAGTGGGCACAACCTACAGCTGTGAGACCCGGAACCCAGAACCCAGCAGAACCCAGGTCATGTGGAGCTCAGGTAAGAGCGACAGAAGACTGACTCTCTTTTTCAGCAGTTTCAGGGGTCCTACAGCAACACACTGTAACTGGCTGGAAGAAATATCTTCTGTTCGGAAATGTGGGGGTCAAACAAAAAGCGGGTATGGCCTGACTCTCCTGTGGCTTCATCACGTTAATGAATTCGTTTACTTAATTAATAAAGGGATGGTTCTGTTTGTCGGCATGAAGAAAACGCTTTCAGCAGCCAATTATATTTTTTTCTCTAAAAATACCCCTGAAGATTATTACACACTGACCCCTCAGTGCAGAAAGAGGAAATACATTTTAAATGCTGAGTGCATTATTACAAAAAACAATCAGGTGAACGTTTGATTAAATAATTAGCATTATTATTTAACTGAAAAAAGTGAGTGTATTTTTTTAAAAGGCTAACTTTTCTTTAAGTTGCAAAATCCTTCAAAAAGAGAATGCATTTTTCAAGACATCCATGCATGTCAAAAAAATTCATGATCAGATACTGTAGTTCCTCCAAAATTAAAATCTGGGCATCATTTTTATATGCATGGCTTGGTAGTGTTTATCTTTTTGCACACTGCCACTCAGCATCTTGTATTTTGATACATTTTGAACATAGTTTTAAAGGCACAGTCAAGATTTAATGTATGTGTGCCGTCTGTGTCAGCCATGATGGCCATGTGGCAGTGTTTAATTCTCAGCAAACAACCCCATTAATTACAAAATCACCTATCATAAAAGACCATTTGGCAAATATCTAAGCCTTAAAATGCATGCATTTATTTCTTCCCTTCATTTGAAAATAACAAATTTCAGTAGATGAGATGAATATGAGTCTATCTGTGATCCTAAAGTTTACTAGAACTCTCTCTTATTTGCTGCTGTGGAAAAGTCCTAGACGAATTGCATACCTTTTCACCTTTTCACACGGCTATGGTGAGCTCTCAGGGAAATCTCATCCTGAGGCTGGATTGTGGTACAGTGGCCTGCTTGCTGTTTGTGTGGACACCAGACCAAAGGGGCATCAGACCCAGGATCTGCTGCACACACTGTATGCTGTACAGTGATGCAGTGGCCTGAGTCCAGTAGTCTGGAGGGAGGGGTGATTGTGCAAGACGTGTGACAGGTCTCAGTGCAAGAGGCCATTGCTTGTGTTGGCTGAGAAGGCTGGGTGCTCTTGGAGATTGCACCTGGAGGCTGCGTGCACACCTTAAATGTTTCCTTCTAGGAGACTCAGGTGTGATATTTTTGTGTCTTTACATTTCTTCTCCTCTTGCTCAAACTTGCTCAAATAGATGCTTCCCCCTTTTTGCCATATCACATATGGATGAACAGTACCTGGATGGGAGACTCTTGGGTAAACCTAAGGTAGCTGCTGGAAGAGGTGTTAGTGGGGTCAGCAGGGGGCGCTCACCTCGTGGTCTCTGTGGGTCCTAATGCCCCAGTATGGCGACAAGGACACTGTACTTTAAATTGGCACCGTCCTTCTGATGAGACATAAAACCGAAGTCCTGACTCTCTGTGCACATTAAAAATCTCAGGGCTGTTCTAGAAAAGAATAGGGGTGTTACCCCTGCGTCATGGCCTCCTTATAATCCCCGTCTCTGAACTGGCTTCATCACTCTGCTCTCCTCCCAACTGAGAGCTGATGTGTGGGGAGAGGACTGGAGCATCATCCAGGTGGGGCTGCACACTGGTGGAGGGGATCCCCATTACCTGTAAAGCGCTTTGAGTGGAGTGACCAGAAAAGCACTATATAAGAGCAAGGAATTATTTAGTTTTTTGCTAAATGAATTGTTGAACTCATCAGTGTTGGTCAACATTGTACAGTGGTCTCTCCAGTTTGAAAAACTATTCAGCCTCAATGATACGGCGGAGATTCGTGTGGAGTGTGATGTGAGTGACAGTTCTGTGTCAGAACCTGCTCTTTGTTATAACTAGCATTTCAGTGCACAATGTCTCAAAGTGACAAGGGAGAGTTGGCATTGAACAGATGCCAGCCTAAGTATCTATTCTCATCTCTGATCTGTCTATAGGACAGTGCAGGTGACTTTTGGTGGAGAGCATTAGTGTTCTCTTGAGAAGGTTCTGCAGACTGGTTAACCTCCGTCAACGCCAGCGCTGTCAACAGACAGAACCCGTCAGGCAGGTAGCTTAGCAATTACCCCTCGCCTTCAGGTGATGAACATACGCTTTGTTTTCACTGCCTCAGTGCCTGCTCTCCTGCTGTAGGAGATCACTTGCCTTGAAGAAACGAGATTAAACCTCTTGTAATGACATTTCGCTGTGCCGGAGTCTGTCTTACTCACTCTTCCATCCACTAATTAGATTGGTTGGTCATTCATTTATTTTATGTCTAATTGCTTGTCAGGAATGCCAATGACTTTGTACTGGAAGGCAGAATGAATACATGCTCACATCTTTTTATAAACATGACACTGGTATTGTATTGTGACTCTGTCACTCTTATTCCGTGTCTGGTTCAGAGACTCTTTCTGCTGCCAGGGATGTGTTTAGAGCTCATGCCTCATGATGTCTCTGACAGGTGTGAGTTGTGATTATGTGTTGCAGTCATGGGCATCACTCAGATAGAGACTTTTTGCAGTCAGTCTGTGGTCATCCTTCAAGTATCTGTAGAAGAGAAATGGGTCTTCTAACTGAGAGGCTCCTGTTGGTGCTCTGATGGTACCTACCAGCATACAGAAAGACTCTTATGTAAGAATGCTGTTTATTGACTTCAGTTCAGCATTTAATACAATCATCACCCAGAAGCTGACAGAAAAAAATGAGCTTGCTAAACTTTAACAGCCCCCTCTGTACCTGGATTCTGGAGAGACCTTGGACAGTCCAGATTGGTAATAACCTGTAATCTCCAGCACCATCACAATGAGCACCAGAACTCCCCATGGCTGTGTGCTCAGCCCACTGCTGTTCACACTGATGACTCCTGACTGTACTGCCAAGCACAGTTCAAACTGCATCATCAAGTTTGCCGATGACATGACAGTGGTGGGCCTCATTAGCAACAACGATGAGTCACCATACAGAGAGGAGGTGGAGCAACTAGTGGACTTGTGCAAAAACAACAACCTATCTCTTCATGTAAACAAAACAAGAGAGATAATCATTGACTTCAGGAGGGCCCACACTGATCACTCCCCACTGCACATCAAGGGCTCCCCTGTGGAGAGTTAGAAGCACCGAGTTTCTTGGTGTACACATTACAGATGCCCTCACTCGGTCCCTCAGTACCACCTCCCTAGCCAAGCAAGCACAGCAGCTTCTCTATTTCCTGCGGTGACTGAGGAGGGCAAACCTTCCCCTGCCCATTCTTACCACTCTCTACAGAGGTATCATTGAGAGCACCTTGACCAGCTGTGTCACTGTCTGGTTTGGGAATTGCAACACTTCAGACTGCAAGACCCTGCAATGAATTGTGGAAACAGCTGAAAAGATCATTTGAGCCTCCCTCCCTGCCATTTCTGTCACCTTTCACAAACGCTGCTTACACAGGGCCTCCAGTATAGTAGATGACCCCTCCTACCCTCTGGGAAAAGATATCGCAGTGTATGGGCCAGCTCCACCAGACTCTGTTACAGCTTCTTCCTGCAGGCTGACAGGCTCCTCAGCACCCAGGAATCTACTGGCACCCACCCCACTTCCAGAAACAGGGTTTAAATCCCCCCAGTGTGTTGTGTAGATTGTATTATGTATTTGCACTATCTGCACTTTGCACTGTGTGTATCCTGTCTACAACGTCTATGTCAGTGTCCTATGTGTCCAGGTTTTATTTGTACCATGGACGAGGAGGAACGATATTTTGTTCCACTGTATGCTTGTATATGGCTGGAATGACAAATAAACGTAAACTACAGAGTAAACTCCCCCTGAAAGACCTGCGACATGTTTCACTACCTGCTTTTTCTTCATCAGGAAATAATAAATGAGAGGTAGTGAAACGTGTCCTATAACTTTCAGGGGCCACTGTAACAATCGCTAAAGACAGTTTAAATGGTTCTTTTCTCATATTTGAAGACAGGGAATTTTATTTTGTATTTTTTCCTCACAAACTCACAGTAAACCGAGATTTTGAAGGACAAAACACTTGACAAGCAGGGCCCTCAGAGAGTGTCTGTCACCGCAGTGCGCCAGCGATGTGGAGATCTCGTTCTGACCTGGCCGGAGAGGTTCTGAGAGGGACACTATATTTTGTTTGAAATTTGTTTTACAGTTAAAGATTTCTGAACTTGTGCAACGTATGTGAAGATAACTAGATTCTTACCCATTACAATAAATTTTAAAATGACAGAATTTAACTGGTGTTGTATTTCCAATTTAAAAAACAGAAAAGTATTTAAAACCTCAAATATGTCCTGAGAGACCTCTCTCATATCTGTAATTTCACTTCCTACTTTTCTGATCACAACTGGAAATATTTTAAAAATATATTTTCTGATTGTTTAACAAGAGTTTTTAGAAATATTTAAAATGTCACAGTAGCAATAGTTTTACCTATTTTCCCTCAAGTAAACACATCAATGACAGTTCTACAATGGGAGGTGATTGCACTTTTCTTACTTCATGTGGGATTTATTAGCAAACATGAATAATAATAATAATAATAATTGCTTACACTTATATAGCACTTTTCTGGACATTCCACTTAAAGCGCTTTACAGGTAATGGGGATCCCCTCCACCACCAATGTGCAGCCCCACCTGGATGATGCGACGGCAGCCATAGTGCACCAGTACTCTCCCCACACACTAGCTATCAGTAGGGAGAAGAGCAGAGTGATGAAGCCAGTTCATAGAGGGGGATTATTAGGAGGCCATGATTGGTAAGGGCCAATGGGAAATTTGGTCAAGATGCCGGGGTTACACCCCTAGTCTTTTCGGGAAATGCCCTGGGATTTGTAATGAGCACAGAGGGTCAGGACCTCGGTTTTATGTCTCATCTGAGGGATTGTGCCTTTTTTACAGTATAGTGTCCCTGTCACTATACTGGGGCATTAGGACCCACATGGACCGCAGGGTGAGCGCCTCCTACTGGCCCCACTAACACCTCTTCCAGCAGCAGCCTCAGCTTTCCCAGGAGTCTCCCATCCAGGTACTGGCCAGGCTCACACCTGCTGAGCTCCAGTGGGCTGCCAGTTTTGAGTAGCAGGGTGATATGACTGCTGGCATATATTATGTTAAGGCTTTAGTTAAATGTTGTCAGTGTCTCTCTCTACATTTATTTCAACAGGTTTCCAAGAAGACAGCAGCAGCTCCTCTGAGAATGAAGAGGAAATTCAGGTAGATTTTCAAATACGATGGGTACAGTTGTTACTGAGACAAACCAGCACTGTGGTTGACAAATCTAAGCCTGAATGATTATAGAATGGTCTTTATAAACTACATCTACTGTTTTTTTCTGTATTTGGTGAATATCCTATACTTATCAAGCAGGGAATGAAGGAAATGTAAAATCTGAAATGATAATAATTCCAATTTAATCCAGCTTTTGCTTGATGGACGCTTTTCCCAAGAACAGTCATGTCCTTGTTAAATCTGTCAGCAAGCCTGTCGTACTGTTACGAAATTCTCTGTACAAATGGTTCTGCATTAAATTCTCATATGGAAAGTTGTGGGAATCCTAAGTAACCTGTGTGCATAGTTTGTTAAATGGTTTCTGGGCAGAACATGGAGAGATGCATAACATGTAGGCTGAGGTCAATAGTGGAGTACCATGGGGGTCTATTTTAGGTCCACTGTCCTTTCTGATTTACAATAAAGAAAACTATACCAGAAAAGTATAAGTATTCATAATAATAATATAACAACAAGCATGTGATTATTATTATTTTGTATGTTTTCATACCACATATCATATAAATAAAACACTGTTTATTTCACAAAATGATCCTAGATTATATAGAGGGTATTTCATCAATTAATAAGCAATACTACAGTAGCTGGACTTGAACGCTTTTACTAAAATCAAGCCCTGAGCAACTAATGGAAAGTGTTGAAAATCGTGTGAGACAGGAGAGGATTGAGACTGACTCCCAGATTTCTGACTATGACTGACACCTCAATGGGGAAAAGGCGTCAGCAGAAATATAGCTGTAGCACTCCGGGGGACTTGAGAATGATTCAGTGCTTTAACAAGCCTGTGCTTGCAATTTCAGTTGCCATGCTACACTCCTACCCAAAAAATTCAACTATTGCTTCTCTGGGATCCAGTCAAAAAGAAGAATTAAGCGTAATACACAGGATGTAAAGGAATGTGATATACTGATGGGCTAAAGGAAAGGGATTATTTTAGTCTAGGACAAAAGAGACTATTAAATGGATTAAACACACTGCAAGTGTTCAAATGGCTGACAGTTGTTAACAAAATAAACCCAGTGGGCTGGTTTACTAGTGAAACAGGAACTTCCGGACAGAGGTGGAAGTCCAGATGATGCACAAGACTGGAAACTGGATCTTTACAGTAGTGGGTAAGCTGACTCTCGGGATACAGGAATATACAAAACTAAACTTCTTTCATGGCAGCTGTTAAAGAGACAGTTTATATTGCTTTCACACTCCAAATTCTACCTGGAGAGATTATTACCCAACAGCTGCTGCAGCAAGACAGCTAGAGAGCACAGGTTTTCTAGTTTATAGACATTTCTTACTTACCTAATCTGTCCTCCATCGCACAGCCTCTGGTCAGTCATGCATTTATGCCACGTTCTGCAGTTCAATTTCACACTCTAACTTGTGCACCACTCACCTCGGCACGGGGACGTGGGAGTTTGTAACAGGCTGCCAGGCCACACTGTGTCACTGAAACTGATACCATGGGTATCACATGGGACCCTTGTGACATCTTTAGAAGGTTTCAGTTTGACCAACCAAATGAGCAAGATGAGCTGAAAGTCCTTTCTCGATCACAGCCTTTCTTCTGTTCTCAAGCATCACCATGACAGTGACTTTATCTGTGTGTCTCAGTGTGAGGAGTTGCTGCTGGAGAGGGATGAGGAGGAGCAGAACCTGTCTGAGCTTGAACACGGTAAGTGACCTTCCCCTGCAGTGCCAGGATTGCAGGGACAGAATAACACCATCCTGTACAAACTGGGGTTGTGGAGGGCAGAATTATACATCAGGGTGGCACAATGGGTAGCATTGCTGACTGGCTTTGCTAATGGCTCTGTAAACGTGGCCCTGGTGTGAGTGTGCGCGTGTCTGTGTCTGTATGGGCCTTGCAATAGACAGGCCTTCCTGTCTGCTTTGCACCTGTCGCTTGCTGGGATGGGGTCTGGCTCCCCCTTTGACTCTGCACCGGGTAAGCAGATTAGAAGATAGATGGGTGGAATCATAAAACAAGCACTAGTATCTAATCGACTAGTGCTGTCTAGTATCTAATCAAGTCCTGACAGCTGCTTACTCTGCAAGCAATTTCACAACAGTTAACAATTCTACTCTCTATCATCAGCGAATACCCAGTATAACAAAACACGTTTTCTTTTTTTGTGCAGTGAAGTTACAAAGTAATAACCTGGTGTAAAACTTAAAACAGACACTTTTTTACAATGAAGTAGTTCAGGTGGGGAGCTGCGTCAGCATGTGTAGGCTGCAAAGGAACAAGTGATGGGTTTATTCCCAGCTGAAAAGAGAAGAGTGTTAGGGAGCTAGGGAAGCACCAAAGGAATGCAATTGTTAGGCCGGGAGTTCCTGATCAAATAAATGATCCGAGGACACTCAAAATGCAATGTTTTTTCATCAACAGAGGATACCCTACCCATGTTATTGACAGGGTCCTCACCTGAGCCAAAAACAGCCCTTGGACCATCCACTCGATCAGGAACGTTGGTGCTTCCCCACCAACCTAACACACTCTCTGTCCCCAGGACCATTAACGACAACTTTTCCATCCTACAGGATGATCCCTCCATTGGGGTCCTCTTTCCTGACCGCCCCATCATCTCATATCGCCGAGCACCTAATCTGCGCAACCTTCTTGTTCACAGCTCCCTTGACCACCCTCAGCACCCATCCACACCAGGCACTTTCCCCTGCAACAGAGCTCACTGTATCACCTGCAAGTACACATCTAACACCACACTCATTCAAGGCCCCTCAGGACAATTCCGGATCACCCAGAGGGCATCTTGTACCTCCAGCAACCTTATTTACTGTATCTCTTGCAGTAAATGCCCAGCCATCTACATTGGAGAAACAGGAAGGAAATTCGGAGACCTCTTCAGAGAACGTCAGGGCTGTGAAGATTAAAGATCTCTCCAAGCCCATTGTTTCTCATTTCACCTCTGATGGCCACGACCACTCTAATCTCTCTGTCTCTGTTCTCATAGAAGGGTTTCTCAACTCCAACAGCAGAAAGACAACAGAAACGAAAATTATCCTGAAACTTGGTTCACTCCTCTCAACGATAGACATGTTTTCTTCTAATTCTCTCTATCCATTTGTAGGTTTCATTTCACACCTCTCCTCACCTCTCTTGACCTTGCACCACTTGATAGGCCACTCTGCCTCTCTCCTGCTCCTGCCTCCTCCTATGGCCTATGGCCATTTTTCACAGGTTCTTACAGATCTACACTATGTATCAGATCCCCACTTTCAATAAAGACAGACATCAAAGAACTCTAACTTAAAGGGTGTGGCCCAGGCGGGCCACAGTGACTGACACAGCTGTTAGGAATTTTTTTTTACTTCTTTTAGAAGTAAAAATGCCACAATCATTGTCGTCCGATGAGGGTTTATCTTTTGAGAGGGGAACAGAATGAAAGCTCATGGAAATTTCTCATGCATGTAGGAATTCAGATGTGTGTGTCTGGATTTGCAGTGTCCTTGCAGCTGCTGCAGGAGATCAGTGCCCTGGAGGTGCAGTTTGAGATTGAACGCTCCTGCAGAGAAACTGCTGAGGACTTTGCTGCTAAGGTAGGATCTTGTTCTCTGGACAGACACTTGTCTTTACCAGAAATAAACAGGAATGAGGGTAAGTAACTCTGTCTTTCTCTCTTTGCTTTCCCGGGATGTCCTCCTGCAGCCTTCTTAATCTGTATTGGTTTAAGAACTACAACTACTGTAAGCAACGTGTCTCAAAATCTATGTCTTTGAAATTGATTGCAAGGATTATTACACCTGAAGGTGAATGACACTGTTTTTAAGACCTTTATTTCACAATTCACCCGATTAACAACCGATTAGCTAATTGAGACAACTGCCCTAAATGGGTCTGATGAAATGGTCACATGAAGGTTGTACAGACTCAGGATTTTATATAAGTATCTCTGTATACCTGATTGATGCTTCAGCTAACTCTAAAGTAACCAAAAGACCAGTCTTAGCCTTAACTTAGCAGTAACCCTTCTTAAACCAAGACACACATGAGCTGTGCCACTTACTATAACATCATTCTTGACCACATGAGTCTTCTCACCTGAATCCAAGTCTTCTCACCTTCTCAGGTGACCACCTGAGTTCTTAACCACGCGCCTGTTGGAAACTTTAACAGACACACATTTCCCAGGCATGAAAACACCCCCGCAAGAAAAGGAATCAGCCACTTCAAGGTTTAAATTAGAGGTCCATGCCATCACGTCGGTCCATTCAAGGGTTAATTTAATATTACTGTCATGGCACATGACAACTGTGCACCTGTCAAGCATCTTCAACCACAGTTCTTCTGAATGTCCCAGCCCTCGGAGGGGAAGAACTCCACTGCGCCAAACATCTGAGTCTCCCACCACTGGAGTGGTCAATGATATCGGTTCCTAAGAGGGTTATGTCACTGCATTACACTAACAAAACAAGATTGGGGTTCATTTGGATCTCCTCAATTCGACTGATCTAATCCAGATAGTGACAGATTTTTAGTAAATAGGGGTCCAGATTCTGTTGTTAGCATCTCTCTGTCAGAATAAGTTATCTAGTAGCTTGTGTTACACAGCAGGATGTTTTCACATCCCAGTATTAATTATGCAATCACTGCTCGCACACACTCAGTTTTGCAGTTTCCTCTAAGACAAAAGCAGGCCTCTGCAATATCAGTTATGCTTTTAATGCCCAGATGTTTTATGCTCATCTGCCCATGGGTCTGTCTTTCTATTGATGTGCTGCCTGCTCCTTGCAGAAAGATGTCACTCTCTTAGATGGAGAACTATGACACAAACTCCTGCTCTCCCAGCAGCACAGAACTCGCTCTTCCTCAGTGAATCCAAGGATGGAAAAACACCCAGATAGTTGGACTGCTCTAGGATTAAAGTACTGTCATATAATGTGATTCTTTGTCTCTATAGGATACATCACAAACAACAATGAGTCAGTAAACAGGAATGAAGTATCTGAATTAGTGGAACAGTGTGGTGTAGCCTAAACAAACTGGAAATAAATGTCAATAAAACAAAAGAACGTGTGGTGGACTTTAGGCGAGGCAAGGGAGCAGTCTCACCACTGTAGATCAATGGTCAGGTTGTAAAGGTAGTGGAGAATTGAGGGCTGCTGGGCACAACCACCTCCTGTATTCTAGAATGGGAGGTGAGCACATTTATTATGGTCCAGAAAGCTCACCAGAGGCTGTTCTTCCTGAGCCAGTTAAAGGGGTTTGCAGTGTCACAGGAAGCAATGACCCTCTTTTACAGATCTTTCACTGAGAGTGTCTTGACCTCCTCCATCACTGTGTGGTTTGGCAACACTTTATCCCATGACAAGAAGCAGCTAGAGAGACCATAAGTATAGGAGGCTGCCTTCCCTCTGTGGACTCAGCCCAGCCTCTGTTTACACTCCTGTCCTCTGGTACAAGGCTCAGGACAATTAAGATAAGGACTACTAGGTAGTCCAGATAGCAGTATTTGTCTAGAGGCTATGAGATGCATGATCTCAAAAGTTTGACTGAAAGTTTTGCACTGCTCATTGTTATTCTGTCTGGTCTCACTGGTATTGATCTAATTACCGATGTGTGTTTGGACGGGATATGGAGATGTGTTGGGTGGGTGCTCTTTATTATTGGCTCTGTTTTGTATATTTCTATTGACGTCCTTTAATCGTATGAGCTCACCAAACCAAATTCCATGCAACTGGTTGTTATGGCAACAAAGTCTTTAACTTGAACTTAGATTATGCAATGAAGGCAGATAGTTTGATTTGTCTTCTGGGGTGCAAGGAGTCTAATTGAAGAAAGATGGCTGACGGCTGTGTGGTGATACAGTACTAATCTCAGCTGTTACAGGTGCAAGTCTGTGAGGGAAAGCAATGTGCTGCGCTGCTACAGCAACGTCACGCTGACAGGCTGGTGTCTCCATTGCAGCACAAACGTACAGCGGAGTCTCTGGCTATTGTTGGGCTATTTGATAATATAACATTAACATTAGTGTTCTAACAAAATCCAAGAATGCTGGGAATCCTAAAAATCAAATGAAAGAGCAGCCTGGTCAGGGGCTGGACTCGTTTCCCTCCTCACCTGCTCTCGGATCACGCTAAAGCACTCCAAAATAGATGGCTCAGTGTCTTTGTTCAATAGGTGGCCAGGTTCAGGTGTTTGACTACTCTCCTACAGTAAAAGACTGGAGCCTCTGCAGTAAGAGAATTCTACACTGTCCAGGTGTCAAAGAGGTGACATCACTTCTGGAACTCACTCACTGCAATGAGTCTTGTTATATATAGACTGCATATGCTTCAAGACTTCTGCATTTTCTACCACTGCTGTTGCGCTAAACACACAGAAGGAGACAGTTACGCATAACCTAAGGCTGTAAGTGATCATACATTCAAATTCTAGCTTTCAAAGTTAACATCGCACATCACATGGTCAATATTAAGAATTCCTTTCCATCCCATCCCAAGACGACTGGAAGCAATTCTTAAAGGTGAAAGGTCAAGTGTGTAATGTCAGTGCTAGTAAGATACTTTCTCCCTCCCCGCTGTGCCAGATTTCGAAGGAGAACAAGATCCTGAAGAGGCAGAGCCAGGCACTGCTGCCTCTCATTCCCGAGATCCCCGAGGATCTGGAGAGCGTGGCCCTCTCCCCGGATCCCGACACCGACCCCGACCCTGCCACAGAGTCCCTGCTGCACTGCCAGGCTCAGATCAGAGGTAGGGTCCCCAGCACTCTCCTGGGGCTGCCTGACTGCACTGAGAGGCTGGAGAGCTGGGGGCTCCCACTCTCACAGCACCAGAGACTGGACCAGACGAAAAGGTGCTTCTGTGTCTGAGTGTGAGAATCCTCAGGTCACGCAGCTAAAGGGACAGAAGAGGGGTTATGGGCTTGTTAGGAACTTACTAGTTTGAGTTCAAGAAGTAATGTGCCGTGACTGCAATGATAATGGTGATTCTTGTTAGCAGTGATAGGAATGGTGGAGTCTCAGTGTTGCAGCTGGTGACAGTAATAACCTTCTGTCTCTCTCCCGATGCAGAGCTGCAGGGCTCTCTGGCCAGTCTGCTGGGAGACAAGAACCACCTGTCTGCCCAGGTGGAGGCACTGCAGAGGGAGCAGGCCAGGCTCAGGGAGCAGGTATCCGCTGCAGGAATCTGCCTGTGCATCTGAAACGAGCTTTTCACTGAGACAAGCATGTGGGCACAATGCCGGTGTCTGTCCCAGGGAGTCAGCGTCTCAGTGCTCTGATGACTGCTGCAGCACTGAGAGCAGACATTACTGACAGATGTGCCAAGCCAGGTTCACACGTAGTCTACTTGTATTATCCTGGGTACTCGGGGCTAGTCTAGGTTCAGTATTTTAGGAGTTTTCCCGGACAAATTTTTTTTTTCTCACATTATTATATGGAGGTTGACTTTTATGTCCACACACAGCTGTGCTGTTGTCCTGTACACGGAGCTAGAAGTTTCACATCCATGGATGCTATAAATCCTTATAACCTGCCATCTCAAAAGAAGTTTAGTACCACATTATGTTCTTTTGTCGTCTATGAAAGTGCAATAAACAAATTGATTGGGAAGGAAGTCAGAACTCCTGTATGTTACCGCATGGAGCCCCAGGCCCTTGACGTGGAATGTTAGGAGCTGGGAGTACAAGTGTGTCATTGGATCTGGGCGTCGGCTCTCCTCCACAGCTGGCAGCGGAGCGAGAGGAGAAGGAGAGCCTTCTGAAGAGACTGAACAAGCAGAGCAAGACCCTGCACAGGCTGAGCCGAGGTGAGGAACCGTAGAGAGAGAGGCACGCCAACGGCCACGCGGAGAGAGCAGACTCACTCCAGGAGACACCAGGGAGCTTTCCCAATGACACAGAAACTCCAGGACACCCCACACACTCCAAAGGCCCCGGACACTGGAGCTTTCTGGACAAACCGTGAGAGTAATACACTGAGAGAGGGCTCTGTCTCATCCAAGGTTGCTGCAAAACTTGTCCTGACTGAACAATTGTGCAGGTCTCTGCACAGTGCAAGGACACTAATTCCGCCTGTTGCATGATGAGCACAACATGTCACACATGTCAGGTAGAGAGGTGAGTTGTTGGAATAGACAGTGAATCGGCATGGCTCCATCTTTGAAGAGCAGATGCAACTCAGACTCTTTCACCTCCAGGCAACAGTATGGGGGACTGAGTGTGCTTTTAGCACATGAGACAAAGGTAGAAGCAAAATGGAGTGAGGGGGAGAGAGGTAAATCTCTTTCTCTGGACTCATCTTCGTACTTTTGCAATCTTCTCCTTTTCATTCCTGAGATGGTGCCCTGCTGTCCTACGTTAGCCAAAATGTAGCTGATCAAGGTGGTCTGACAATTCGCTGTAGCCTCAGCCCCGGCCCTCTGTCTGCTGCACTTGTGCACTCATGTTGTGGTGCAATACCCGGAGGCCACACAATACCCGGAGGCTGCAGTTCCTGACAGGTTAGAGGTCTCTACCTGAGCTGGCTAACAAAACAGGGAATGCAGTTTCACATTTTTGCATTACTTTTGGCAGTAGTTAATTTCAATTAAACACATTAACCGCAGTTATGTATGTGTGTGTCTACAGTGTCCCAGCTGGTGTCCCAGGAGCACAGTGAGCTGTCCCAGAGGCTGGAGGTGGAACAGGACCTCAGACAACATGCAGAGGTCTTTGCTCACCAGGTACCCCTCTGCACCAGACCTCTGGTGATCCATTTAAAGAAAGCTGCACCACCTCATGATCATGACGAAAGCATTACAATGAAAAACATGCAACTGAGCTCTGCTGCATTAGACTTGTCCATTTCTCAATTAAAACGTCTCTGGATTAGAAGTCATCATGCTGTATAAATATCAGTCAGGCACTGAATGATGCCAAGGGGTCAGCTTCGAGGTGCAGCTTTTGTCCTTTCTGGGTCGGGCATTGCATTGCACCGAAGTTGTCAAGGCAAAGAGTGTCTGTGCACGCTGCAAAGTTGTTGATTATACCGAACATAAACCATCTGCTCTGGTCAGACGATGTCATACTTTAAAACTTTACTCAACCAAGCTTCACACACAGGTCTCTTGTTCCATCAGAGACAAACAAGTTTATACTTGGGACGCTGGAGACCTGCAGGGGCTCAGGAAGTGGGAGCACAATTCGTGGGTGAGAAACAAAAGAAGGAGGACGAAAGAAAGAGTTTTCTATTAGCAAAGACCTCTGAGCAGAACTCCAGGGCTGGACAGAGAGACAGTGATCAGGAAACTCTGGTGGTGAGCATGGGGGCAACACCGCAAGAGCAGCGTGAAGCTGCAGTTATCCAGAGTGCAGAGAGAGGCATGTTTAGCCCTCTGCTAATTGCCTTAATATATCAATGAATGTGAAACCCCAGGAAGATGCAGAATAACCTGTTTCTCTGTGTTGTGTCAATAGCCAGCCCCAAGGCCAGGAGAGAAGACTTCTCCATTGAGGCATCCAGCCTGTCCTTTGTGAACGGGGGGCTTATTCACAGGCCCGGTGCAGTAATTAGCAATGTTGTGCAAATAGAATCCCACAATGGAGAAGAAAAGGGGTGAAAGGACAGGCTGCTTTTAAACAGCCGGCAGTTTTGACAGCTGGCGTGTGAAGAATGGCAACTGCCCATTACGCAGACAAACAATGTCCTTTTGAGACCTGTCCCGGGTCCCCCCGTTAATTAGGTACCTCCACAAGGGCCGTTTTCAAGGGGCTGCCCCTGCACCGCGGCGGCGCCACACACCCCGCCCGGCAGCGCGCTATTGAGCGCCGGCCCCAGAGGACATGCGCATTGTCCGCGCTGACGGCCGCCTTTGTGGCCCGCCTGCAGGCTGCGTGTATTCAGCGCAGCGCTCGAGTACAGACAGCCTCACAATGGCCGCTTCTTGTGGTGAAAAGGGGGGTCCTGGAGTTCACGCGGAGCTGAGTCGACCCCGAAGGGCTGGAAAGCGCCGCTGTTAGAACAGGGACGATTTATTTGGCCATTTGTGTGCTTGTCTCCGAAGCCCGTTCAGTTTTGTTCTCGTTGCCGCTTGACGGCGGCAAACCAAGCTTTAAAACCACGTGCGGTGGAAAATAATGGATTCGGACAATGGCCAGAAACGAGCTGAAAGTCTTTCTGCTACTGGAAAAAAATTGGTTATCCAGCTGGGTTTAAATGTTGGTGGAGACGCTGTGTTGTACTGGGGCATCGGTTTAATATATAACGTCAATATGTGTTTATCAGCTGCCTAAGACAGCCAAAATGCCATATTACTGAAGCTGATACCCCAACTTCTTTCAGGAAAATGCTGAATGAGATCCAGCTATGAACTATCAAATGAGCTACATCAACCATAAAGCCTTAAAAAGTAACCTAAAAATAACCCTTCGTAGGTTCTGATGTTGATGTCTGAATCATTATTGGTTTAATTCCCCATCTGGATGGTATACCATCCATAGATCTTCTGAGAATTTCTGCAAACTTTCCAGTTTATCCATTTAGAATACAGAATATGTTCTCATGGAGAAATGTGCACATATGCTCCAAAAGAATCTGAATGTGTTGTTGTTATTAAATAACATTATTATTTTCTACGTTCCAAAATAATGGAACCAGGAGGTTTCAATTCAAAAAGGAGCTTTCTTCCTCATCCAAGAGCTCATTAAAAATGTTTTGATGAGGTAGTAATCAGTGTAAACAGTGACAAAAAATGTCCTTACAGCACAGCTTAGAGATTTTGACCCTCAGGAACTTGAGGACAGACAACTGGCTCTTGTGAGATCTCCATCATTTCCAGCTTCTCTGAGCAGTACTCACAAATAACCCTCCAGCGAGATGTAGAGATGTAGAGATCACATGTGTCTGGGAATGGGTCCACAAGTCAGCAACCTAGTGAAGGGTGATGAATGCCAGAGTGTTCATTCCGAGGATCGACTGCAGCACAGCCCTCCTGAAATCACATCCTGCTTGACAATCCATACCTGCTCCCTAGCCCCTGTCCAGAAACGCCACAGCACTCATGAGAAAAGGAACTGTGGCCTTCAGAAAGTCAGTCATTTTCTCTACAGACTCACTGTCTCTTCCGCGGTATGAGGAAGGTGACAGTGCGAAGAAAGAAGAGATTAAAATAAAACTTCGTGGCACCTTAATTCATACACATATAGTCTATGCAAGGCAGCCGTCATTCTGTCATCTCCAGTTTGTTGGAGGGGTGAGTTGAGGTTATTAATATGTTTGCTACTGCAGCTCTAACCTCACCAGTTTTCATGAGCCAGAGCTTCTCTGTGGACACTTCCTCTTGCAGTCAGACTGAAACACTCAGCTCTGGAAGTGAAAGTCGCACATCTTGATCAGGGATCCCCCACTTCCTCTGGCTTTTTCCCCTTTTCTTCCTTCTGTTTCTAACTTGCAGAAATTGTGTTTATTCACACATTTTACGTACAGACCCAGTAGCCCAGTTCAAGCTGTCCCTTCAGTGCTGAGCTGTCTTTCCAGCGTCTGTAGAGCAGAGGGTCTCGAATGCAAACCTGGAGGGCCCAGTTTCTTTTCTGGCTTTTCTTAAATCAATCATTCGATCAATCACTTAATCAATCAATAGATTAATTGTATGAACTGAGACATAAACGTGTAAGACCGTTCATTCCTTCATGGCTTTTCATTAACAGGAACAAAATGATCGAGGCACAAAGGACACCCAGAGGAAAGTAAAGGTGTAGGACGGGGCAATGAGATGAAGTGGGAGGGCATGCAGGACACAGGGAAAGGTCAAGGGTGTGGTCACTCCAAAGATTTTACCTGATCCGCTCTGCCCCAGATGCTGGTGAAAAACAAGGAGGCGTCGCGGCAAAGCCTGCTCCTGCTGCAGAGTCCTGAGCCCGCGCCACAGCTGCTGCAGGTCCAGAACCAGCTGGCCCAGATCACCACTATTCTGGAGGAGCTCCGACTGCAGCACTGCAGCAAGGTGAGGCTCCTCGCTCACCGCTGCTTCACACTGCTCCCCGGGTCAACACAACGACAACAACGCTTTCATCGCTGGCTCTGTGGCGAAGCATCTGCGCCTGTGGCTGGAAGGTTGTTGGTTCGTATCCCGGGCCAGCAGAGGAATCCTACACTCTTGGGCCCCTGAGCAAGGCCCTTAACTGCTCTAGGGGCACCGTAGAAATGGCTGACCCCAGCTTCTCTCCCTGTCTGTGTCTGTGTGTCTCGTGGAGAGCAAGCTGGGGTCTGTGAAAAGACAAATTCCTACTACATGAAATTGTATATGGCAAATAAAGTGATTTTATCTTAATGCAGTCAAAAAAGACAGCAGCATGGATCCCTGTGATGAAACCACACCTGCAGGGACAATGTTGGTGGTGGATTAGTGCTGGCACAGGGTGACGCGCACGGGGAATTATTGTGTGTGTTTGTCTCTGCAGGTGACGGGGACACAGGCTGCACTGGAGGAGAGCTCCCTGCTCAACGAGCTGCAGGGCGTGAAGGCGCAGCTGGAGGTGTGTGAGGAGGAGAAGAGGAACATGGAGAGCCAAGTCCACGAAGCTCAACGCACTGTGGCGGAGCTCCGAGAGGCGGGTACGTGCCGCAGGGCTGGTGTAGTGTATTCTCAGTCAGTGTTACTGCAGGTGGTTCTCTGTCAGCCTCGTCCCCATGGAAAAGCTGAGTAAAACACAAGCAGGCGGCATCGTTATTACAGCGTGTGGTGGATAGATACAGTAAAGTACTAAGAGCTCTAACGAGTCAGATTAAGAGGTCATCCAAGTGCCTCAACAAGCGAAGGTAGTGAACTGGAGTACGGGCTCAGCTCTTCAGTCCACGCATTGCCAGTCTGAGCCCGGGCTTTCTGGCTAGTTGACTGAGCAGGATTCTCCAGGTGACAGTGCACAAACCAGCTGAGAGCCACAGCGATGTGGGACAGAGCTGGTTCAGATCTCTTGCTCTTGCCATGCTGCTGTGACTCCTGGTGACCCCTGAGAGTGTGCAAGCGTGCAGTGATGTCATTGAGGCCAGCAGCCATATCACCCTGCAACTCACAACTGGCAGCCCACTGAAGATAAGCGGGTGTAAGCCTGGTCAGTACCTGGATGGGAGACCTCCTGGGAAAAACTAAGGTTGCTGCTGGAAGAGGTGTTAGTAGGGCCAGCAGGGGGTGCTCGCCCTGCAGTCCATGTGGGTCCTAATGCCCCAGTATAGTGACGGGCGACACTATATGTAAAACCGAGGTCCTGACTCTCTGTGGTCATTGAAAATCCCAGGGCGTTTCTCAAAAAGAGTAGGGGTGTAACCCTGGTGTCCTGGCCAAATTTCCAATTGGCCCTTACCAATCATGGCCTCCTAATAATCCCCATCTATGAATTGGCTACATTACTCTGCTCTCCTCCCTACTGATAGCTGGTGTGTGGTGAGTGTTCTGGCACACTATGACTGCTGTTGCATCATCCAGGTGGGGCTGCACACTGGTGGTGGTGGAGGGGAGTCCCCATTACCTGTAAAGCGCTTTAAATGGAGTGTCCAGAAAAGCGCTATATAAGTGTAAGCAATTATTATAATTATTGAGAGACATGCCTACGTGCTGGAATAGCTCTCCTTACACACTCTTCTCTGATGCTGGCGCGTCCGAGTACCGAGTGCTCAGGTCCTTATTCTCCCCATGTGGTGCAGGGATTTGAGAAAAATGAAATGATTATCACTTGCTGATTCTAAACTGAGTTAACTAATCAATTCAAGGACCTCATCCAGCCATTTCTTGAAGGAACCCTGGGTGTCAGACCTGGCAAGCATCATTCAGTTCCATCGCCAAAGAGCAAAAAACAAGGTGCTAAATACAGCACCTGAAACAAAATGTTGCACATTTGCTGGTGCTTGATGGGTTTGGCCTGTGTCTTGTGGTTTTTGTATGTTTCCTAATGTCATTTCACATCACCTCTATATTCACTCCCAGTGAACCAGCTCCAGGAAAAGTTGAAACAAGTCGAATCCTCTCCTCCTGAGACTGACCAATCACAAGAGGCACCACAAGCTCCTGCCCCTCCTCCTCCTCCTCCTCCTCCGCCCCTCCCTCCTCCAGTCCCTACTGCTGTCGTCAGGTGAGGCACTGGAAATAACTGTGTCTGGGGCCCACACATGGGTCTTCCCTACTCTAGAAACACCACGGATTTGTTCGAAGGCAGTGGTGTCAGTATAGAAACAAGAGGGTAAGGCGGTGTTGAGACTTATATAGTGCAAAGGTAAAACTTCTCTTTGACAAAACCCCTGTACCGTTCCTGAAGGAATGGGAAGCAAAGGGGAGAAGTAATAATTAGTATCCTGTAAGTAGTTACACTGAAACAAATATTACTTTTATATATATATAAAATATATATATATACTAAGCAGGTATGAGCCTGTCCAGCACCTGGAGGGGAGACTCCTGGAAAAGCTCAGGTTGCTGCTGGAAGAGGTGTTAGTGGGGTCAGCAGGGGGCGCTCAACCTGCAGTCTGTGTGAGTCCTAATGCCCCATCACTATACTCTGGGTGGTCATTAAAAAATCCCAGGGCGTTTCTTGAAAATTTCCCATTGGCCCTTACCCATCATGGCCTCCTGATAACCCCCATCTCTGAACTGGCTTCATCACTCTGTTCTCCTCCCCACTGAGAGCTGGTGGGAAGCGTACTGGTGCATCATCCAGGTGGGGCTGCGCACTGGTGGTGGTGGAGGGGAGTCTAGTGCTTTGAGTGGAGTGTCCAGAAAAGCGCTATAGAAGTGTAAGGGTTATTACCTTTACTTTCTATAGAAAAAAACAACTGTTTTACTGGCAAAATTGTGACTGGAGTCTTTCTGCAAGTGGTGCTCAATCAATAGTGTATTCGCAAGTAGGAGGGGCAGATTAAGAACGTTTGAACAGTTATTAACAAGAGGAGCCTTTCGGCCCAACTCGCCCATCCGGTAGTCAGCAGATCCAAGACTCTCAACCAGCTGTTTCGTGAAAGAAGCCAGTACATTGAATCCAACATCACTGGTTGGCCTATTCCACACTCCCACAACACTTAATGAAGTGACCCCTGGTCTTAATTTTAAATGCGCGTAAACAAACAACTGGTCTTCAACCAATGAGACTATGCTGTCATTCTGTGCACTGAACCAATACACCACAACTGGACAGTGTCTCCACCCGTGCTCTATGATTTTATTTTCAGCTTTTCTTATGATATTACTAAAACCCTGTCAGTCTGCGCCATCGGACTCTGATCAATATAAGGAATCGATAGCTCGCAGGCTGGTATTCTGTGCGTTTTTCAACCATAACGACTCCAGGATGTACTGAGCGATTACACTCTTCACTCATCGGGGTCTGGTTTGCTGGAAGTCCCTCAGCAAGGTGTCACACGCTGGGCAAGAGGGCTTTTCACAGCTCTGCATCTCAGCTGCAGGGGCGCCCCAGTGGCTGTCTGTTTTAAATTCACTGTTCATGGCTGCCTTTCGGTGCTTTTTCAGCTTTGTGTCTCATTTTACCCGTGTGCTTTTGATTTCACGGTTTCTTTAATTGCAAAGCATTTTGAGATGTATTGACTGAAAAGTCTCCAAAAATGCTATGATGTCTTTCTCTATGCAGTCCACTGGAGGCCTTGAGGAACAGGAGGAGGAATCAGCAGCACAACCCACCATCAAACAGTGAGACTTCCTCCATCACTGCTATACTGCCTGATGCCTCTCTGTCAGAGTGCTGAAAGGGCTCTGTCTGTCTGTGTGATGATGCACGGGTCACGTCTTTACCCATGAAGCTCCTCCCTCTGCACGCGAGTCTCTCCGTGTCCCTGCTGGGGTTGCTCTGTTAAGGTGCATGTCCGTGTGTGTGTTTCCCCCAGCTCAGCAGCCTCTACTGGATGTGAAGGCCCGGGCAGTCAATGAGATGATGGAGCGCATCAAGAATGGGATCGTGCTGAGATCCATGTCAAAGTCACACAAGGTACAAGCCTTTGCTTTGCCAACCTTTCCAGCTCTTCTTGGACTATATGTTTTGTAGGTTATCCCGGGAAGGATGAAGCACTAGAATTTAAACACTGAAAGCTCGCTGCACTCTCTAGACCTTTTGAACAGCTATTAACAATCTGACGATGTGCAGTATCCCTAACCTCCGCCTCTGTCCTGCTGTTCCAGGTCGTGGGAGAGGAGGACAGTGCCTGGAAGGTCAGCACCCCTGATTGACATCATGGTTCCAGTGCTCAGTCTAGTACATGTCACTCAGGTCCCCCTGTGCACCTCACATGGATCTGTGTCTCATCACAGCATGAAACTGCTTTTAGTCTTTATCTCAGATTGAGCTCTTCATAACCATCTGTTTAACTGGACTCATTATACTTGAGCCAAAAGCAGCTAAAGACCTTTGATAAAGGATTACCCTTTAATAAGGTTTAATAACGATGTTTTAACTGTTGTTGGCTCAAGGGCACCTCTGTACCTGCTGGAGTGAGTCCCTCTGGGGCAGGAACTGTGCTCCTCTGTATGGCAGGCTTACTCTACATTCTCAGAACAGATTTATTATGTTTTCAGGGGCATTTTTTTGCATGGAATTCTTCTAATCAAATCGAATATGCATGGTGGAATTAGAGCCAATTCATTTGTAATGTGGGGGAAGAGAATCTTGCAATGGTTTAACTGTTTGGTTTGACTATTTTCTTTGTTTGCTGGTCACACGAGAATCAAAACCAGCTCCCAGTAAGGTACAGTAGGTAGGGAAAAGAAAATCTCCATTACCCACTTGCCCTGAGTTTTATTAATTTAGCTGAGGTTTTAACTGAAGCAGCACGCTGTTGCACACATTACACAGATGGCTATTTCACTGGAACAATTCAGGTAAAGTACCTCATTAAAGAGAAAAAGAGGAAATTCACCTACTGTAGGATTCAAACCCTAAACCACCCAACTACTCTATGAGTACAGCCTCCTAGCCACTGCTCTGCACTGCTGTCTGGAAACGATGTGGTCATGACAGGTTCTGCAGTCTGTGTATGTGGTACAATTTCTTCCCACAGGTGAGGATGAAGTTAAACTCTGTTAAAACGTCTTTTTATTTCAGGATCAGATGAGTGAAAAACGAAAGAGTGTGGTGAATGAATTGCAAGGGATTTTGGTAAGAAAGTCGGTCTTCCATTTGCTTAGATGCCCTGCTTTAAAACTGGGATTCATTTCTGTGCTTTTCTTAGATGAAAAAAAGATGAAACTTGTCCCACGATGTGGGAGCTTAAAAGCTGTGCTCTGGTCCCATCCGCTCCCCAAGGATCAGAACGTGTTGGAGTGGTTAGTCCCAGTTGGGCTGGGAAGCCACTGTGTTAAGTTTGAATGTGAATGTGAATTTCTATGAATGTACTATACAGTAGTACACTTTTTGCCTTCAGCTGACAAAGAGCATTCTCTAAACAATCAATACCCCTGTGTCTGTTTCAAAACAGCTGAAGCTTTGCATGCATTAAGTATCCATTATTTAGACTTCTTACATTATTAACTTGGTTGTGGCTTTTATCTAAAGAAATACCTATAACCAGGTTTTCTCATGCACATTGCACAGCTGGCTAGCATAATAAGGGTAAAGTTCTTCATACCTGGGGATGATGCTCCAGTTAGGGGCCCAGACCCCTTCCACCACCTGAAGCTGCCGCCTGATGGCAGAGGGAATGTCCTTGGTAGGTTAGACTGTTTTATGTGACATCTTTAATCTTGGCCATTGGAGAAAAAAAACAAAAGGGAATTTAAACCTGGGGTTTTTATTGTCTGGCTGGTGCATTTTCCATAAATATACTTCCATAAACTAACAGTTCCCACTAATCTGGCCTAAAGCAGAGATAGCGGGTTATCTAGGTTTGTTCTTCTGTTGCAAACTGCTCTGAATGCTGAAATACGTGTGAACGAAGCAAGATAGACAGGTCCATTGCACAATCCAACAACTGAGTGTTAGATTGAAATACCTAGTTGGCATTCAGCCAATCTAGCTCACTGGTAGTTGGTAAATAACTGATCCAAGGATGTCATCCACTTGTTTCTTGAAAGAAGCAGGGATATTTACTGCAGCTTGTTCCACACTCCCACACTCTTTGGGTAGAGAAGAGCCTCCTGTTCTCAGATTTCAATGTACTTCCATGTAGTTTCCACCTGTCTCCTCTCCTGTTGTCAATGAATTTGAAGCTTCTGAACACTGGAAACAGGTCCAGTCTGCTCAAGACCAAAGAAACTCAGCTTCCAGCCTGTCAGAACAGTATGTCGGTGTTCCAGGCCAACAGTCTGGGGCTGATCGCATGGGCTGCTTGCCTGGTAGCTGGGTGTCTCTGCGATGGCTGCCCCTGTCTTTCCTGAGGGTGTGTGCTCTCCACAGGGCTCCATCCAGCGGTCCAAGCTGAAGAGGATATCCCGGCGTGCTTGCAGCCGCAAGGTAGGGGAACAGGAGCTGCTGGCCGTGCTGCAGAGGAGGAGGAGGGTGATGGGAGAGGAGCCGGACTTTACCCCCCAGCCCAAACAACAGGGTAAGGCTCATTAAGGATCATTAAAACAAGTTGTTTGGCACTAGAACAGAGATATCAGCTATACTGCATTTGTGTTCAGAGTAATAAGGTGTGCAGACTACAGAACAAGGCCTGTGTTTCCTGTGTGTGAAAAGCCTGGTGAGAAGCCTCTGTCATGTTCCCAATAGCTCATTAGGTTTTTAGCAGCTGATGGATCCAGCTGTTTCTGGAAAGAGGCCAGGGACTGGGCTTCAACAGTGTGGCTGGGTTGCTTGTTCCAGACTCCCACAAATGTTGTCAACTTGAATAAATGAATCACTGATAAATAAACTGGAGGGACAGGTAATATTAGAGTGCAAATGTTCCTTCTCACTGGTACAGCACTGCCGCTCGCCTGTCACAGGGGGAGAATATCCTGGTGCCCTGCTTGACCTCTCTCTCTCCTCCAGACCTGCATCCCACGAGCCCAGCAGACAGCACCCTGCCCCCCGCCGGTGAGAACTCCAGTAACCCTGTCCAGCGCCGTCGGAAAACCAACAAAGAGGACAGGGCATCCCGAATCCGTGCATCCGGGTCTGTCTGGATGGAAAGCTGGGAGAAGCACTGAAGATAGGAGGTCGACAAAGACCTGCAGAGGGGAGTGACTGCAGCAACATGTGGACAACTGACCTGATGCCATCACCACCGATAGATCAATTGATCAACTGTTGCTTTTCTTTTCCAAAACACAGACGTCTTCATCTCAGGATGTTAATCCCAATGTCAAATTGAAATCTGAAAGCAGCCTGGGTCTGTGTAAAGTCAGCTGAGGTGGGCTGTCTGGTGTCTGATTCTTCTCCACGCCTGGCACCTATCCCTGACACCCCAACCCTAGGTCCTGCTTAAAACACACATTTTATTCCCTTTGGGATTTGTTGGTTAACTAAGGCACAAATTCAGTTATGGATCCAATATGATAACTAATGGATCAAATTAGCAATTTGCTCTGCTTTTAAGTAGCTTCTAATTAACAGACAGGAGCATCTCCCCCAAGTGACCTGATTATTCCTGTGAGATTCCAGGGCACAGTGGCAATGCTGAGTGATTCAGTGGGTCTCAACTCTGTGAGAACCCTGTCTCTTCTGGTTTTTGCCACAGCCAAATTATTAATCCAGTCTAATTGAGTTCAGTTTGCACTTTGGGTATATTTGCAAATTTGCTTTCAGCAATAATGTTGTAACCAACTGGACCTGTAGCAGGGAAGAATGCTCACTGTGGGCGTGTCTGGCACAGAGTCACTCCCACTGTGGGTGTGTCTTATACAGGGGCACTCCCACCGTGGGCGTGTCTGATACAGAGTCAGTCCCACTACAGGCGTGTCTGATTACAAGATCACTCCCACTGTGGATGTATCTGATACAATTCAATTTTATTCAAATAATGCTTAATTGGCATGACCAGTGAGTAAAATCAGTGTCAGTGCCGACGCAGAACAAATAGAATTAACATATAAAATCTACAGGCATTCATTTACAGACGTTTACAATTCAATACAATGTCACTCCTTGTATGGGCATCTGATACTGTGTCAATCCCAGCTGTCCCTGTTCATCATCTGATCACCTCACAATAGCTATTTAGTACAAGTAGCTGAGGAGAAGATGTGAAAGTTTCTGTGTGCTGAAGATGAAACGGGATGGTTGAAGTCGGGTGTTTTTGACGCTGAGAACTGACCACAAAAACAAGTACAATACAAATATAAGCAAGTGAGCAGACCAGTTCACACTGGGGATATAAAACTTAGCTGGAATGAAAATCAGGAGATACGGTGCTCCTGCAGGACTAGGGCTCGTGCTAGGGTATGAGGTGTTGAATTGAAGGAATTAGGAAAAATTATTGAACAGAATAAAATGTACCAGCATTACGGAGGACATCATATTCATTTTTCCACTCGGCAATATTTTTTCTATCTCTGTTTACACCAGTATAAAAGATAAAGCTGAATCTAACAGTGTGCCCCCCTCTCGTTGGTAATATCTGCCTAGGAATTCTCAGTCTCTCCTTGTGTGTTAGATCACAGTTCAGTGGCACACAAGTAATTTCTTCAAACCACCAAGGAAACTGTGCCAGGAAAATCAATAAAAACAAGACTGCTAAAAAAAAACTACTGTATGCGTACTGTGTGTGTTCAGAAATAATGTTGAATGGTTCACTTTAAAATCGTATTGAGGTGATGTTTCATGAACAACACTTTGTAACATACAGAGATTATGCTCATTAAAATACAATAATCGCAATAAATGTTTTGAAGTGCAATTTAAAACGGTAAATGAGCGGTGCTGATTTATTAAAAAACATACACGATAATTAAAAGAAACATAAGCTTCTCTTTAACTGTATGTATATGAGATTTGTGTGATATAAACTGTTAATTAGGCTCCAGCTACCCGGAGACCCTGTATTGGATGAAGCAGCAAGAAAGGGGACGGACGGAAATTTGTAATTTAGTAACAGTGAGTTTTCAGCAGTGGGTTTATGAGGTTTCCTGCGGAGCGGTCTGTTGAGGGTGCTATGTATCCTCCTAACCTGTAGTTGGCAATAAAGGTTTTACAGTCATTGTCGTTGCCTATCAATATATTTTGTATGGTGTCTCTTCTTTTCTCTCGAAGAGACTAGTGGGAGGAACTTTGATCTGTTTCAATATTTTAGTCGCATTATCCTTCACGTTTTTTTGTGGTATTTGTACTGTATTATATAGTCTTGAAAGAAGGGGAGGAAATGTGGTTTATTTATTTACTCAGCTGGTTTTCTCTGGTGATACAGATATCCTTCGTCACTCTTGCTATCGGTAAGCTGTCTTTAGTGTTCACCCGGACTCTTCCTCTGCGGCCTCGGCGTCTGTCGCTACTGAACCCCGAAGCTGGGGCCGCAGCAGCCGGCCGCGGCCCAACTCGAGCTCGCTGGCACAATGAAATTCCCCGAAAGAGGCGGAGTTGCCAGTTTTACTGTAGTGCTGATTCCCGCTTACGTTATTTTTCTGCATCAAACTGCTTTTGTAGTTTAGTAAGCTCGTGATGAGCTTGTGAAGAGATGAATAATCAAATTCCCAGTCTTTATTGACGTGACCGATGAGTTTAAATGTTGCTAAAGGAGATACGATTACGACATTGAACGTATATTTACAGAAATCTTGATGGTGCATTGTTTCGTTGTGCATCTGTAGCCTGCAGCTGTTACAGATGTGCCACGACGTGTCTGGTTGAGGTCCGATGATTTTCAGTGGCGTGTTTTAAAGCAATTTTTGCTATGCCGCAGCTAATGCACTTTCTAAATAATACAATGTGTGGTTTGAATGTGTCCTGCTTGATGTTTTCCAGAGACGCTCAGGTACAGTATATGCCGGTACCTGATCGTTGATGTGTCCACGTTGGCACATCAGAGTGACTGATACTGGACGGATTACAGTCCATCAGTTTACTGTGCTTGGACCGCCTTGCCTACAGTTTCAACACATTTCCACGCCCTCGTTATGAAAGGCTTTATCTTTGGTGGGGAGCCGGCTTAAGTCCCCAGTCTTGCCCATGACTGGGCTGTCGCTGAAGTGGCTTGAACTCCGTGATCATCTGGGTCTCTGGGATTAGGCGGTCTACGTTTTCTGACGCGTCGATCCAAGCTGCTGTATTGGTCAAAACGCAAACACAAAAAGCAAGAAGAAGACAAGACACGAGACGAAATCCACATGACGGGTGTTCTCAAATTTGTTGACAATTGTGATTTTGTTTCCATTTCTTGATTTCACCACATCCACCAGGAGAGGAAGGGGTGTGTTTAAGGGCCTGTGTAAACTGCTTTAGCCCGTGCCGACTGTACAAACGGTGTACTCGGAGCATTTAAGAGCATTTGTCATGATTATGTTTAACATCACAGGTGTGGGTTGGCGTTGCACATGTACTGTTGGGTGAAGTCTTGTGAAGCCTGTCTCTCGACCTGTGAAAGCTGTTGTTTTTTTCCTGTCTAACTTTTTTTTTCCCGTTTTGACAAGCTGCGTTTTCGTTTTTTGCGGTTGGCCGGTGTGTAGTCGGGAGATATCTGGGGGCTGAAGTGAGGATACAGGGGTGTCAGGTGCACTGGGCTCCAGTGCTCACTGCTGCTCTGCTCCTTGCTGGCCTGTCTGTGAGCAGAAGCTCCTTTGCACAGCTGCCAGTGGCGGGAAAAACAACAGCCTGTTGTCAGAGAACGTGGCAGCAGCCCCCTGCTGTGGGTTTTCTTGCTGGATCCCACTCACACCCTGCGGAGGAGACGAGCTGGGAAATCAGAGCAGCACACGGCCGAGAACAGGGTGTGCTGAAGAAGCCATCAGCTTTCTCCACCTCTGGACTGTGGTGGCACAGTGTGGCACAGGCAGCCTGTGCAAAATGATGGCATCTGAATGAGATCGGTGCCAGTCGGCTTGGAGCACAGAGAGGTCCAGGGTTACCCTGCAGGTGCCATCCCTGAGACTACGAGCCACAGCTCTGCTGGCCTGATCGCTCGAAGCTCGTTATTCCACCCTCCCTCTTTGCTCCGTGATCTAGAGGCAGAACTTAGAGGGCTGCTATTGAAGTTACTTTCCTCTGGGACTGCGTAGCAAATTATTTTGGAAGAATGGATGTGTTTTCAGGGATCCCTGCGGTGAAAGGCTACAGTCACATAAGGACAAAAGAGGAATTTTACCACAAAGCTCCAGGCAGTACTTATTGTATTTGACTTCAGAATTCTAAGCGGCTTTGAACAGGCATCGTTCTGAGGGATAAAAAAAGTGTACAAAACTGATTTTGTCATTTAATTGTTTCTTTGGCACTGAAGCTCTTTATCCGCGGGCTCAGAAGTGCGTTGTGGTATTTGTCTTTCGCCTGCTCTGCTGGGTAAATGAGTGGGATGCCTGTGTGTGAGTGAGTTGGATCTGAGCTGTGCCAGTCTGTAAAGTCAGCCCTCTGCTGATGTGAATGCTTTGACTTGGTTCGAACTGCGGCATTACGTAGCCTTTACTTTACTGAAGTGTGAAATCTCTGTTGTCTTGGTGTGAGCGCTTCACGTCTCTGGGACTGGTTGACTTACCCCCTCTGTCGTCGTTGTTGTTTCTCTCTCCAGCTGCTGGTCTGTACTACCTGGCTGAGCTAATAGAAGAGTACACAGTAGCCACCAGCAGAATCATAAAGTACATGATATGGGTAAGTGGGACGCGGTGTGCCTTTCGGTGTCAGTGGCGACTATCCGTGTGACCCCTCTGTTCAGCCAGCAGGCCGGTTTCTTGAGGATACATCGTGCTCACCTGACCTGTGCTGTGCTGGACTGATCATCGTCCTGAACAAGACTGGCATGTTGGATAATATTGGTCCCATTCTGAGCACCAAGAAATATGACGTGATAGTCTGAGACGGGTGTGGGAAGGGTTTACTAAATTACCTTGGACATGAGCACCTGAGTGACGCGGACACATTTAACTTGGCGTCTCATTTAAAAAATGGGGCTATTTCAACGGGCCATAGTTCGGGTTTGCCTGTATTTGTCATTGCAGTTTGGATCATGGATTGCTTTGCTAAAGGTAAATGAATATGTACCTCCTGGGGAGCCCCACCCCTGGTCTCTGTGTGTCTTTGACATCCACTCTTCCGTTTCTCACTGGCCGGCTTTCCCATCTCTTTTCTCTCCCCTTCTTCCCCTCCTGTCCTCGTTGTGTGCGTCCCGGCCCCGTGGCGCGCTGCGCCTGCAGTCTGACAGCCGGCCTCTCTTGCTCTCGACAGTTCTCCACCGCGGTGCTGGCGGGGCTCTACCTGTTCGAGGGGTTTCCTGTGCTCATGGTGGGGGTGGGCCTCTTCACCAACCTGGTGTATTTCGGCCTGCTGCAGACCTTCCCCTACATCATGCTCACCTCGCCCAACTTCATCCTGTCCTGCGGTGAGTCGGGGTGCAGCGGCACACTGTACGTCCAGTACCAATATTAAAAACTGTTTTTTTTTAAATAAGAAGGGAGTATTTGTACTGAACCAGTTAGGGCGCTGGCTGAGGTGTTCCAGACGGCGCAGGTTCGAGCCCGGGTGGACGTGTCACTAGCAGACTGTGACCGGGATTCCTCAAGTGGAGTGAGATTTGTTGGCCTGGGTCTCTCAGCTACACAGCGCCCCCCGAGGGCTTGCAGCCTGTGGGGCGCACCTCTGCTCCCGTCAGCACTGAGCCTCCAGGACGTAGCTGTGTCGCCTGTGACTTGTTAGAAGACGGGGGACCCGAGGGTGGGCAGTTCAGAGTCCACTTGCTTGTGATTCCCAATTGGGTGGGTCTCATGAAGGAAAAGGCTGGTTTTCCTAAACTTGACAATCGGAGGATTTTCAGTTTTGCTCCATTTTTAGCTTATACCGACTTGCTTCTGACTTGATCCCTGTCTCCCGCAGTCCTGGTGGTGGTGAATCACTACATGGCCTTCCAGTACTTTGCAGAGGAGTACTACCCCTTTTCTGAGGTGAGAGCTCCGCCGTCTGCCGAAACGCTGTCGGCTCACTCAGGTCTGCCCTGCCAGTTCACGTGCACAGAGCTGCAGGGACAAAGACGGGATTAAACCTGAGGCAGCAAACTCATAGCAGATGCTCCATGACAAAACCAGCAAGTGAAACGTGCAGCACAGTGCAAGAAATTCTTCAGCATTCAGTCTGCCCCTGTACAAGTCTGTCTTGGCACGATCTGTAGTTTGTCTGATTTTGTTGCGGGCAGAAAGGTTTGAGCAAACATTTACACTTAAAGTGACAAATATTATTGAAGTCCAAAGCTGGCAACATGAAGGGGATATATGGAGGCATTTGGCATAAGAAAATTCTTCTTTGTATTTCCTCACTAATATTTTAGTGTCTTCCCATTTCACAACACAATTCTGCATGTAACCTATGCTGCCCAGCAAAAGAAGTGTCCCTGTATAATAGCCCCAGATTAACCAATGCCTGAATCCTCTGGTGAGGTAAATACCTCTAAAGTTGAATTGCAACTCCACATTTCTGCTAGCAGTGTTGTGCACCCATGGAGGACACTGGTCCACAGATCACGAATGTTGATTTTCTGGTTTTCCCCCAAACACCAGAAGATTTCCTCTTTATCTTGTGCTTTTCCTCTGTGGCGCTGTGGCTTCCCAGAGTCTAATCTGTAACCCGTGATGAGGCACGATTCAGGGCAGAACAGACACACTGCTCGGTTTCTTCCCTCTTTATAGACATAACAGCCTCGTGATGAGTGATTGATCTCAGGCTCCGGTTTTCATCCTGTGAAGTTCTTGAAGTTGATCACTTTGTCCCTTGACAGCCTCGTTAAGAGCAGATCAATTACTGTTGTTGGTTTCAATCCCTTTAGTACGTTAACTGACCTTGAAGCAGTTTGGTGACGGATGCAGACCTGCATGGTTCAGATAACTTATTCCAGTAATGATTCCAAACACTCCACAACGCAGTTAAACACTGACACTATGTATATTGAAATGTGTCGGTATATTTGCTCCTCTGCAATCGCCCTGCTTGCTCGAGCGAGTGAAGGGTCTTGTAGAGGGCGGGGCTGGTTGCTTGTTCTCCAAGCTTTGTTTCTGAACTCCAAGGTCCTGGCCTACTTCACCATCTGCCTGTGGATCATCCCCTTCTCCTTCTTCGTGTCCCTGTCGGCGGGGGAGAACGTGCTGCCATCGACGGTGCAGCATGGAGGTACGGGGGCCCTTCGCTGGGGAGGGGGGTGGGGGCTCTGCACTGGCCCATGGGAACCGGTGCAAAGGAATCACACTGCCAGCCTACTGCTGCACTGCTGAGTTAATGGATTTCAAAGCAGAAAATACTGAATCTTCGCCAGATTTAGATGCATTGTGTAGTTTAATGTAGTTAAGGGCTGGGTATTGCATGCAGCTAGCAAAAACTAACTTCAGCTATATAAAATGAAGAACGCTGAGCTGCACAGGTAACATAACCTATTCCAGTAATTATTCCAAACACTCCACAGAGGATATGACAAAGAACTGGGTTAATGTGGACACATTTACCTCTTGTCCACAAAGTGGAAAAGCAATAAAAAGGCAAACTGTTAAGATATATTGTATACCTAACACAGAATTCAAATCAAGGCATGTTAAAATTGTACAATGTATTTGTAAGACCCGATTTACAATATTGTGTATCGGGTGAATTGTGATCACCACGTTATAGAAAATATATTGCTGCTCTGGCATCTATCCAAAGAAGAGCAACCAGATATGCGCTGGGGCTTAAGAGAATGTCCTACACTGACAGCATGAAGGAACTGAACTCTTTAAATCTCGAACAGTTTCATTTTCTAACCACTATAAACAATACAGGCAAGCAACAGGCATGAGGCGGGATACACCCTGGATGGGACGCCAGTCCATCACAGGGCTCACACAGACACACACACTCACACCAGGACTGGTTTTCCCAGAAGCCAGTTAACCGATCAGTATGTATTTGGACTGAGAGAAGAAACTGGAGCAATGAGGGTACCTGATACAAGTATTCAAAATCCCCAAAGTCTTCTAATTCAACAGAGAGACATGAATCAGAGGACATCACTGAAAACTAGGTGAAGGTGGGGGAATGGAAGAGGACCCAGAAATTAGATTGAATTAGATCCTGAGATTGATTAATAATAATTATAATTGCTTACACTTATATAGCGCTTTTCTGGACACTCCACTCAAAGCGCTTTACAGGTAATGGGGACTCCCCTCCACCACCACCAATGTGTAGCATCCACCTGGATGATGCGACGGCAGCCATAGTGCACCAGAACGCTCACCACACATCAGCTATCAGTGGGGAGGAGAGCAGAGTAATCTAGCCAATTCATAGAGGGGGAGTATTAGGAGGCCATGATTGGTAAGGGCCAATTGGAAATTTGGCCAGGACACCGGGGTTACACCCCTACTCTTTTCGAGAAGCGCCCTGGGATTTTTAATGACCACAGAGAGTCAGGACCTCGGTTTTACGTCTCATCCGAAGGACGGCGCCTGTTTACAGTATAGTGTCCCCATCACTATACTGGGGCATTAGGACCCACATGGACCACAGGGTGAGCGCCCCCTGCTGGCCCCACTAACACCTCTTCCAGCAGCAACCTTAGTTTTTCCCAGGAGGTCTCCCATCCAGGTATTGACCAGGCTCACACCTGCTTAGCTTCAGTGGGTTGCCAGTTGTGAATTGCAGGGTGATATGGCTGCTGGCCATATCAGATTAGTGCACTGCTTCTTGGTAGTCCCCGTAGTTACATTTAAAACGGTACAGTATATAAACAAAATGGGGACCAAGTAGCAATGAAGGCTGCCTGCAGGAACAAGACTCCGCATGTGCAGGGAACAGGAGCAATAAGCGAATCGGTGTGTGTGAGAGTCGAGGACACAGTGAGGGACTAAGTCTTCACAGAGGTCTGCTAAACACTGACAGGGCTGGCACAGAAGCACAGCCCAACAGCCAGACTTCGATGTGTCTCACAGGGACTGATGGAAACAGTGTAGCACAGCTCTGACACTAATGATACGGAGCGAATCGTATCTGTTGGGGTATAAAGAGTCTTGGGGTTAATTTTGGAGCAACGGCATTCTGTGCTACAATGTTTAGCCTTCGTCTGTGTGCTCAGCCGGGGTGCAGCTGTTGAGCTGCGATCGTGCATGAAGGTTCCCTGCTGCTGTCTGACTGTGCCCCCTCTGTCCTGGCAGATGATGTGGTGTCCAACTACTTCACCAAAGGCAAGAGGGGCAAGCGCTCTGGCATCCTGGTGGTCTTCTCTTTCCTGAAGGAGGCGGTGTTGCCCAGCCGGCAGAAGATGTACTGAGGGAGAGAAGTCGTGCCGCGGAGGAGAGGGCTGGGGGCCTGCAGGATCCGCGCTGGGGGTGGGGGGAGGAGGGATGGGGCCCGAGGATCACCAGCACAGACCAACGGCCGGCCCGGCCTGCACGTGCCACTCTGATCATGCGCCCGAGGACCGCCGCCAGCAGTGCCTCCGGGAGGACCCCTCACAATCTGCGTTGGGAGTTTCTTATTTTCTCTGTTTTTTTTAGAACTGGTTATTGAATCGTCATTCTGATCTAGGAATGCAAGGACCTTGGATGATTAAGAAATGAGAGACTGTGACCAGTCCAGCAGCTGCGCTGCACAGTGGATTTGAAAGTGCTTGCCCAGCCAAGAGACTGGACTACCTGCCTGTGTGTCTGTGACTCTTGTCGCCTTGTGTATCACGTATGTAACAGATTCTCTTTCTGGTTTTCATTAGAAACCGGAAGGACTAATGGAGCAACAAAAATTAAACCGCAGTCCATTTCTCTGGGGCTCAATACCATTTGTGTTGTTGTGTTGGGGTTTTGCCACTCTGCAGGCACTTGAGAAGTTTGGGACAGGAGGCTTTAGTGGTGTGAAGGGCTGAGGAACAGACTGAGATTTCTCTAACACTCTAACCTGGCATCTGTGCCAGAAGAGAACTGCAGCCTGATGCTCAGATCATGCAGTCCAACAAGCACTGAAGGGCTTCTGCAGTGGAGCTGAGTAACCAGGTTCCAGCCAGCCACCTCGCCCTGCAGAGACTCCTGCCTCTGCAGCCCTCGGTGAGGGAGCCACAGTGGAGAGGCGCTTGGGAAGCCAGTGGGTCTGTTCTCTTGTCCCGTCTTACCTGTGTTTAAACTGGGATTTTTTCTAAGAAACTGCTATTTGATGGGCTTAGAGTTGGGCTTTTGTTTCTTCACCCTGCAAGGGTAGTTGGAGCTTTTGCCTGTTTTGCCAAAGTGTGTTTTTTTCTGAAAGAACAATTAAAGTTTTTGTTTTAAAGAAAAAACAAACTTTTGCACTCCGTTAGGACTACATGGCTGCTTGGGCTGCCTGATGTCATGGTGTTGCCCAAATAAACGCATCCTTGCACCCATCGTCCGTGTCTCACGTCTCTGTCCCAGCAAGAAATGTCATCCCTTGCATCCGAGATTGTAGTCTGCACCTGTAAGGAAATAAAGTCTCACGCAGTCCAGCAAGATGACTCGGATTTATGGTTGTAGATGTCCAAGACATCTCTTCTGGCACCCAGGCGAGAAGACAGACAAGCAGATGAATATCTCTGGGGTAGCATTGGCAGAAACAGAGCTCAAAGAGCTCATCATAACATAGAGGAGATGATAGAGTTGTTCCTGGTGTGGGTGTATAGAGGTAATGGGAAATAATGTATTTTAAGACCTAGTTGGCTAAAAGTGGTAAACAAATGAGAAATTGAGGTGAAAGTGAAGCATCAAGACAAATACAGTTAGCAGGTGCCTTTTCACCCTCCCATGCAAGCTCAAGAGCTTCAGCCTGCCTGTGCCTGGGGTGAACCCAGCGGCCGAGAGTGCACGCTGGTGTGAGCGTACCTAATGAGATTTTCTGTTCATTTTGAGTTTGACAGTTGTAAGATATTTGGTTTATGTTAAACATGGTAGATAGAAATTGGCATGGAAATATATATCTCTTGCAGGTAAAGAACAAGATGCAGAGTTGGGAATTCCTTGTAGAAAAGATTTTTTTTTCTCAAAGCACTCTTACAATTTTGTCATCGACCAAAAAGAGAGGGACAAGGTTCTACAGGTACAAAATATAAATGTGAATTAATTACAAAAGATCATTTAACAGATTTCTCTGTTTTTCTTTGCATTGAATTGTTCTTCTATGGCTGACTTTAACACGCTTATTAACACAGATGGAACTCTTTTAAATGCTCAATTAAATCTGGCAAAAAGTGAATCTTCTTTCTGGTATATTGTATAACCTAGCTGTACATCCAATTCACACGCTGCACTTAATACTATAGTTCTGCCAATGTACCTGAAGAATGTGACAGTTGATTCAGTATGCAGTATTGAAATATAATACAGTGAAAAGCAGAAGTATTGAGATAGTGAAGTGGAATTGATCATTTTTGCTGTATACTAATCAAATTTATATTTCAGATTAAAAAGACCAATATCAGGCAAAAGTGTGGATTTTCAGTTTTTGTTTCTGGATATTATTTTGCAAACATGCTTATGCCATGTTAGAACATTGTTATTTGTTGTTTTCAATACCTCCATTCCAGGTGAGCACTAGTATTGGGACAAATGACTGACAGGTGTGTCTAGCTGCTCAGGTGTTCCATGTTGCAGTAATTGTGCAAACAGAGCTGTGAATGAAGAACCTTGGTTCTGACTTTTGGAGTTTACTGTTTGGATCTGCCTCTTGAGTTAGATGGCATAAACCAAGCCGAAGACTAGAGAGTTGTCTATAAAAAAAAAAGCAAGCAATTGTGAAGATGAGCAAGAAAAATCCAGGTAGTACCATCGCAGAGAGACTGGGCATTGCAAAACAACAGTGGAAAGTCTTGAAAAAGAAAACTACTAGAGGAGCAAAGAAAGGGTCAGCCAAGGAAGACTACAGCAGTAGATGACAGAAAGATCACTAGAGCTGCGGAGAAAAATTCTGCAATAAAATCTCCAAGTTGCAGGGTCAAAGTATTCACTATGCACAGAAGACTTTTACCAGAATTACCAGGTCACCACTGCTAGATGCAAACCTCTCATCAGCACTGAAAACAAAAGGTCGGATTAGAATTGGTGAAGAAGTACAAAGAAGAGCCTCAGCAGTTCTGGAACTACAGTATGTTTTGTAGCCATACAAGGTGAAGATACACCTTCATCAAAGTGACAGAAAGACAAACTACACATGATCCTCGGCACACCACCCCATCTGTGACGCGTGGTGGAGGTAATGTCCTGGTCCAGTGGGTTTAATTATTGATGGCATTGATGATGGCAGCAGCAGAATGAATTCTGAAATGTACAGAAACATCTTGACTACCTATATCCAGAAAAGGGCTCCCAATCTCATTGGGTGGCAGTTCACCCTGCAGCAAGACAATGCCAAAAATACTGCCCACTTACCCAAGTTCAACAGCAAGATGTGGTGCCTTTCTCATGATTTGAAGCCTGTTGAGCATGCAGTTTACTTGTTGAACAGGAAAGTAGAACCCCACATGCAAGCAACAACTGAAAGTGTAAACATAAGCCTTAGGACGTAACAGTAAAGTAAATCTTGTTTTTACAGATATCTATTTATCTGCAGGCATGCAGTATTTAGAAAACTTTTACTATAATGTAAAAAAATGCCATATTAACACCTGTTTTTACTAATGAGGAAGGAATTGTGATGACTCTTCTAGGATGCTAATTTTAAGTTAGTAAACATTCAAAGAGTTGCTTTTGTCAGACAATTGTCAAATATACGAATACAGATGTGTAGACTTACATTACTAATTCATGTTTCTGGGTATATGAGTATAGAAGTAAAATTAATATTAAATATGACTACTATTCTACATTTAAAATGTTGATCTTTTTTAATTTAATCCAAAAAAAGATATCAGATGTGGTTTGTCTGAGGATTTTTGTCAGGGGTGTTTGTACCATTTATTAACAGATGTACAGAAGAAGCTTTGTAATCTACATCTAACCTCTTAAAACTCCTAGACCTCATCCCCTGCTGCCTAGGCTGTTTCACATCAAACTTAATACATTTTAGTACGAGCTACGTGGGCACTTGCCCAGAATGCCCCACTATTTAGAAAGCCTCATGCAACAAGAGATGAAACACTGAAATATCCATTCTGCAAGCTAGGTTTCTTTGAGATTACTCAGATAAGAGTTACTATAAAAGATCTATACTCGGTTACATTTGTGGGGCAATACCTCCTATTCCTATTCCTTTTCCTTGGCTGCTTCTGACTGTTTCAGCAACATAATCATGGTACCACTCTCTCCCCGAAAGCTCACTTGCACAAAACAAAATCGGTCAGCAGGTAAGAACATGCATGTGCACAGAGCAGAACACTGTACAGACACCCACAATGTGCATTTCTGCAGCCCATCCAATAATCCTCACAAGGACACCACACATTAGTACTTATTCACTACTGGATACTCAGATCTTGATGCTCAAGAGTGTATAATAAAATTGTCAGTTAATAAAGCATTTAATTCCAGCACTTTTAAGGTTGTTAAGAACTGTAAGATACAGTTCAAATGGTCCTGCCAGAAAACACACATGATGCTGACATTCCAGCTCATCCCTAGTAATGTCCAGGCTGCAGGGCTTCAGACAGATGCATGGCCACCTCCGTCCAAGGACTCCCATCAGTGCTGGGGCGGCGTCTTCGGGGTAGGTCCTGCAGGTGAGTGGGGACAAAGTCACACGGGGAGGTGATGCGGCTGAGGTGAGATCTGGGGAACAGGCTCCTGTGCAGGACGTCCTGTGGCAGAGGGGGCGCAGGGAGGGGCCGGCCTCCCCAGGCTGGCATGATCAGAGTTTGCCGGTCCCATCCCTGTGTCAGGACCACACATCCCGTCAGATCGGGGTCTCGGGCCTCCTCCTCGGGGTGCGTGCCCAGCCGGACACCGTGGGGCCTGCTGATGGCGGCCCGTGGGGTCCTGGCTGGGTTGGTGCTTCTGTTCCAGGCTTCCCTAGGACGCCCCCCTGCCGGCCTCGCCAGCTCCTCTCGCACTCCTCCCTCAGACCGAGGAGGGTGGACTCCCTCTCCTGCTCCCGAGCCATCTGACAGCTCTCTGCCCCTCATGTGCGTTTCTGGCTCTCCGGCCTTCATGGTCCTACTAACGAGCCCCTTCACTGGGGGGCCTTTCTCTGCCCTGCCCTCTCCGACAGCCCCTGTCCTGTCCAGGGTGGGCGCGTCAGGGGGAACGCCCCGTGACCTCCGGAAGGAGTTTCTCGGGATCAGTGACGGGCCAGGCAAGCCCTTCTTCTGGGCCCACTGCTCAAACTTCAGCTGGTTGAAGTGCTCCTTGTCCATCTGGAACAGCAAACAACACAGCGGTGAGGGCTGGATTCCAGTCATGAAGTCAGTGTACAAGCCGGGACTGACTTTTTAAATTTTTGAATAAACCGTAATCAAAACCTCTATTGACAAAAATATTGTACCATTATCGACTGACCAAAGCTAACTAAGTAAAATGGCACCGATGGCTTTGAAAGTCCAGGGAGAAAAGAAGAGATCACATAATTCTTAACAAGAACGAAACATTTCGCCCCCTCTGTTCTATGTGTCTGCAAAGATATTTAAAGCAAAGAACGAACTGAAAAAGCTTCAGGTCTGTGTCTAGGTAGGTGTGTCCCTGGCAGGCCTCTGTACCTGTGTTTTTTGCTGCAGCTCTTGGTGTGTCCTGAGGAGGCGCTGTTTGAGCTGCTGGAGCTGCCTGCACTGTGCTGCCTGCTCCTGCTTCTCCGTCCTCCACACAGCATCCTTCAGGAACCTCAGACACACACAGAGGAGCCTCAGACACAGGCCTGCCCCCGTGCACACAAAGTGGGGGCACCACATTTCAAATTCCTAGCTCACTCCAGGACAACAATAATGCAAAATGAAACACAATAGGAGAATGTTAGACATCTCTTGATATGTAAATCTTGACCTTATGGTGCCAGAAACCTTCTAGAGGAGAACCACTGAAACACGCCAAAAATGTTTTGCACACACAGTGCAACTTATCTCAGTGTCTAATGAGCTCGACCTACTGACATGACATAAAAACACATGCCTCGGCTCCATGATACAGGTCTTTTGGTGTAGCAGGGTTTCATTCTTGTTTGGGCTGTATTATTTATCAGTGATATCTGGGTTCCTGTAATACAGGGGTGCTGAACCTGGATCTTTGGGAGCTCTAGTCCAACATATTTTATAGGTTGCCTTGAAATCGCCAAATTCTAAAGACTTGGAACCCCTTAACCAATTAAGAAGGTGAATATTTAAACTAATTTATTTGGAGATCATATGGGACTAAAATCAGTCTTCATGGAACAGGGTTCTGTTAATTGAACAGACCACATTCTTAACTAAGCAATGTTGCATGGCTGTTGTCAGTGTTAAGAAACAGGTGACCTATAAGACTTGCTAGACATCCAAGATCCAGGTTGGACACCCCTGCTGTAACATATGATTGATGTTCAGTCAGCTCCCGTGCTGAAAGGGGAGAATGAGGATGGAGAGAACTCCAACAGGCCCACCCACTGAGCCATTCGTCTTTAAAACGTGCTGCAGCCTCTCCAGGGCCCAACAGGAGAGTCAGTGCCAGCTCTTAGTCAGAAGACACTTCTGATAAGAATTGCTACCAACCCCATGCCCTGGCTGTTTTCAAGAAACAGCTGGATGAGATTTTCAGATCAATTACTGACTGGGAACCAGATGGGCTGTGTGTACTGTAGGTGTCTTACGTTCTTGTGGCAGGAGTATGACACTCGCCGATGACACTGCACATAATTCTTAACAAGAACGAAACATTTCGCCCCCTCTGTTCTTTGTGTCTGCAAAGATATTTAAAGCAAAGAACGAACTGAAAAAGCTTCAGGTCTGTGTCTAGGTAGGTGTGTCCCTGGCAGGCCTCTGTACCTGTGTTTTTTGCTGCAGCTCTTGGTGTGTCCTGAGGAGGCGCTGTTTGAGCTGCTGGAGCTGCCTGCACTGTGCTGCCTGCTCCTGCTTCTCCCCTGGAAGCCACAAAAGCCACCTAATCCTAGTCTAACTAATCCTAGTCCTGCTCCCAGCAGCACTCTGCCAGCTGTGTCCCACTGGCTGGAAAATCCCCCGGGCTCAGTCACCCGACGTCGGCACACAGAGAGAGCTCCTCTGCTGCTCGAGCTGCTCGAGAGCCCACTTGGGCATCAACCACACGGCTCACATGAGTGTCAAACCCCAAAACACCAGAACACAGGTCCCCTGATGCAGAGGATTCAAGTCCTCTTAACCCAGGGGGTGACATGTGGGCTGTGAAGTGACTCAAAGGGTGCGGACGTCCACCCTCGCCATTGAGCCGCCGATACCTGGCGATGGCCCTGTAGCCCCAGAGCTTCGCGGTGTCCAGGGGGGTGTGGCCCTCGCCGTCCCGTGCGCTGAGCTCCGCCCCCGCCTGCACTAGCGTGACGGTACAGTCCAGCAGGCCCTCGCCGGCCGCCCGGTGCAGCGGAGTGGTGCCGTCATCGCTGCGCCTGAGCGACAGACATACCCACATCATACACATTCTGTGCCTGGGCTGCCTGGGGCCCATCGCCCCTCGGCGCCCTGCCGCGGCTGTGCCTTACACGCTGGGCTGGGCCCCCCGTGCCAGCAGGTAGGAGAGGCAGGCGCTGGCGCGGGCGCCGGTCCGGGAGCTGATCGCCAGGTGCACGGGCCTCCACCCTCCGGGGCCGCCTGTGTTCACGTCCATGTGGTGCGCCTCCAGCAGCAGCCTCAGGCACTCCAGCCGGCCGTGCAGAGCGGCGACGTGGAGGACCGTCAGGCCCTACGGCACGAACAAGCACACGGGCACCCTGCCGTTACAGGCATGGAGCGTACACACAAGGTTTACTGAAGTACACAGGGACACCTGCTCATCTGCCCTTTTCTCTATATATCCGCGCCCCATCCAGATCCTCCAACTGAGACGATAGAGAAGAGACAACGGAGATAACTCAGTTTAATAAAAGACTACCCAGGACACAATAGTACAGCAATAGCCCACATGAGGGACAGGCAATCTTGGCACTCCTATTCCAATCTTTGTTCTCTAATAACCTTAAAACTTTGATCAGGTTTCTCAATATGACTTAAGTAGTTCCATGATTAGTTGAAAGAAAATGCCAATCAATCCATCCATTTTCTAGCCACTGCTTGCAATTAAGGGTCGTGGGGGAGCAACAGGCGCAAGGCAGGACACCCCCTGGACAGGACGCCAGTCTCATGTCCAGGGTAATACAACAGCCGCTGGTTACAATGCTGCAGCTAGTGACAGGTCGAGACCCAGGCATAGGGTTGATGAGCAGAGAGAGATGTAGGAAGTTAGTGGTAGCAGGCTAATGAGTGATTAAGGCTTCAATTAGAAGACAAGAGAACTATCCGTGAAGCGGAGAGCACTAGTCACTAAAATATCTGGTAGAAGAATTAGGAATATCTCTCAGCAAAAGGTATGTGTGTTAGCAGTAGCTTGAACTACTAGCTAAGCTCTCATATCAGAGCACAGGTACTGTATGTCAGATAATCCTGCCTTCAATATCTGGCCTAGTGGGAGGATATGATTGCCTGGTGGAGTGGCTGCCTGACAGAAAGATATCTTACCTAACCGATAAGCGTCCCAACCTAGTGGACGTGGTGGGTCGGTGTGCAAATGTGACGTGAGCTGCTCCCAGCCCGGTCACGACAAGAACAGCACAGGTATATCGCAGGTGAGGCAGTGCAGGCCAGTGCAATAACACGGCCCTCTAGACAGCAGGGTACACATACTGTAGAACAAAGTACAGACTACACCAACCATCACAGTTACCCTGACACATTTGTTAGGGTGGTAGATACATGCATCTGCCATGTTAGACTGGTAACCTGGCCCTGTTTACAGTTTGCAGTGGAGGCAGTCGAATGCACACATCATGAACCCAGCGCACAGCTACCACGCTCAGCTCACACTGTGGACTCCCCTCCAGAACAGCTGGCAGGACCCAGAGAGGCTGCAGACCAGTCCGTTGTGGAAAAAGCAACACGCTCTGCGGAGGCTTAAAGCAGACAATTACAGAAATCAAACCGCATGCTAATTTTTTAACATTTGTAATTAAATTCAATATTCCCCCGACAATGTATCGGTAATTATATTCACATTACATGTAAGTGTGGGCATTTCACAGATCAATCATCCCCATGGGGACCTGAAAAGGATTTCCAGAGGAAACGGATGTGGTGTGAGTTCTCTGCGGGTCTCTGCCAGCTGGTGAGTGCAGTACGACACTCTCCTGCTCGCCCAGCGCACAGCACACAGTTCCTGCGGGACACTGACATTCCTGCCTGGCTGTGCTGCTGACGTGACGCCCCTCAGGCTGAGCCGGAGCCAGGCTGTGTCCCCCGCGGCCGCAGCCTGGAACATGTCGCCGTCAGGGGGGGCTCTGTGCAGCACCGAGGCCTTTCGGCTCTCTCCCGGTCCTGGCATCCTGGGGCACACAGCTGCAGCCGAGCGGGCCTGCACAGGAGAAGATCATCTCAACAGTAATGACACGCAAGAAGGCATAGGGCCCATTCAGAGCTCATTCTCAAAGGAGACAGTGGGCTCAAGCTCGGATGGCCACCTCTGGGGCTTGTGTCTGTGGCCTGTGAGTCTAGTACAGTACTCGAAGGAGAGGGTTCATTTTTTACACTGCGTGATGCCTGGCTGTTTGCTCTGCTCACAATACCCTTCCTCTTTCCAGTACAAAGTAGCTGAAAAAAACCTTCCCCTCTGAAAAATCATTTGTATGTAGGAAACAGTTTGTTAACCTTGTTTTGTAAAACAAGCGCATTTGTATTCCTACATAGTAACATTTGCTTTTGGCACTGTGCTTCCTGATTTGTGTGCCATCTTCTCAGTATTAGAGGGCTGTAGGAGGTTATAGTAGATAAAGACCCTTAGATTTCAATACCACATCTTCCCAAAAATCTCCTCGTATTCGGTACGGAAGTCTGGCAGACTGATTTGAGGAAAGAGCCAGAGTTCTCCTGGTGTGCACTCGTGGGCACGGCCAGGCTCAAGGGAGATCTTAACAGAGCCCTCTGTCAGGACTGCAGGCAAAGAGCACCTCCGCGAAGCTCATTCACACACGATACGCTAAAGAGACCATTATTATTCACTTCAAAATACTTTATTCCTCCAAAAGGGGGGCAATTTAAGATGAATTTATTCTATTGTCAGAATAATACAAGCTGGTTTTATTGTTTTGGGCTACTGAGCAAGATTCTACTGATTCTATTGCACAGCCAAGGTCTTTTAAACTCAATTTACTCCACGTGTTCCTGACTGATCCTGTCCTACACAGAAATGCCAGAGGGGTGAGGAGGAGAACTCCCATGGCACAGTGTTCTGATGCCCATTGGTGAAAACACACCTGTGCAGCGGTCTTCCTGCTTTCCGGACTCCGGCTGTCAGACCCCCTCAGACAAACCAGAAACTGTCTTCTCTTCGATGAGTTAGTTTGCCTGAAGGGTGAACGCAATCCAAGCACAACTGCCAACAGCCTATAGTGAAGAAAACGACATGCCAACTCATAAATACTTAAGGCTATATGGCAAATTAGAAAAAATCTTAAAATGCTTTTGGTATTTTGGATGAACTCACTTTTAGAAGTGGATATACAAACTCAAGAAACTAAAACAATTAGCTCAAAGCGTTACAGCCCCTTTGAGAAGTTATGGCTCAGTTCCATGTCTTAGTACTCACTGACTGCCGATTCATTGACACATTTACCTTAAACTCCAGGAAAGCATAAACAATTTTATAAAGTTAACTTTTGCCTCCCTACCGTGATATTTTCAATCAGTCTGAAAATCCGAGGCGTGCCTTGTTTCCTCAATACATTTTCGTCTTCCGGAAAACTTTTTTTTTTAGCTCCGAAACCTAACACAAATCGATGCAGGCCACCCCAAAACTATGCTGTGGTTATCTCTCGTCACGCCCGGCGGAGTGCAAGATTAAAAGAGATGTTTCAAATAATACGTGTTTCTTACTTAGTCTCCACCGCTCACTTCGATCGCTTTGAGTGAGAGAAGGCGCCACAGCAATCAGGGAAACGCGACTGTAGCACAGCCGATACAAAATCATACCCGGGATACAGGCTCGGTCGCTCCAAGGCACTGGAAATGTGTTGTTAACCAGCTTCGTGTGTTTAAATTCTCAGTTCACGGACCCTGATCTCACCGTCCGCACCTACAGCTACAGCTTTCGTGTACAGGTTGCTATGGGAACCCCCCCCCCCCCCGCACGCGACGGGACTGTCCCAGCTGATCAGAAGCAGCTGCTTATACGAGTTTGTAGCTGCAATTATACTCATTCAGTTTACCGAGTTAAACACACTGATGGCCCTGTTTCGCATGGAAAGGCGTTAAGTATTTTTTTCTTATTTTTTTTTCCGCCTGAACTTGAAAAAATAAACTTTGATTGATTGAGTAAAAGGCGAAGTGAAAACACCCGTGAATCATAAAATCCGATAATAGCTCTAGTTGTACGATCTTAATCTTATCTTTTAGATTTAAAAAAAAAGATTTAGATTAGCTGCTGCATCAAGAAAAAACAAATACCAGTCGAACAGTACTTCATCCTTAAACGTTTCCCTAGAGTCCTGTGACTGTGCCTCTGGCTGCGCATTTCAATTAGAGACAGAATTTGTCATCTGTCCGACTTAAAAGAAACAAATTCAATGTGTATCGCCCTCTGCTGGAATTATCTGCAACAGCTGCGTGCTGGGGTAGCCCCCCATTGAGAATTTCCCAGTTCCGTCACAACCAGCCTGGAAATATACTGTAACGCATACGGCCGACAGGTACTGTGTAAGAGCCGGCTTACCAGAGCGGGGACGTCACCGCCCTTCCCTGTGATAGCAGGACCACAGCCCCTGGGCTGTAGAGAGATCTCTCTTCAGCTCACCGGGCTGGGTTCCTGCAGAGTGACGCGAGAGTCCGGGGTTCGAGCCCCCCGACGGTGGGGGGCCGACCTACTGCGGCAAGGGCGCCCGCCTGAACCCCTGTTGCTTTACAATACTATAGGACATACCCATGTGAGCGTCCCTTCTGTAAATCCAGCTTCTTGTGATGGATTCATGCTGAGGGAAAATAAAAACCAAACATTACACTATGATCCAGAACAGTGTGGGATGACAGTGTTGATGGACTGGAATGTTGGTTGTCTTTAAATCATCAACCACGGCACACAGAATACTGTACAGTATATAAACGGAAGACAAACACATCCATCTTTATCTGCCTGTCACTGTACCACTCTGGAAAAATCATTGTCCGTTGATTAATGGAAGTTAAAAAACACTGCATTTTCTTTCTGTATTTTCTTAAGACAAAGTGTGATATCACGAGCAGTTCTATGAAAAGTGTTATGAAAAAATGGAAATGATGAAAAGTCAGATTGTATGACACAGATTGTCTGATAGTCTTGAACAGAGAAGACTATAAGGGAGTCTGGCACAAATGTTCAAAATCCTCAAGCACACTGACAAAGTCCACCAGTGAACTTCTTCAGAGTGAACAGTAGAACACGGACCAGAGGATGCAGGTGAAAACAAGTGCAATGAAAAGTGGGAACAAGATACACCTTACCCAAAGGGTTGTGGGAGTATGGAACAAGCTACCCAGTCATGTTGTTGAAGCTGATACCCTGGATTCTTGCAAGAAACACCTGGATGAGATCTTTGGATTGATTTACTACTAATTAACAAAAGGGCAGAAGGGCCTCTTGTTCGTAACCTTGTTATGTCCAGGTGGGGGTGCACACTGGTGGTGGAGGGGATCCCCATGACCTGTGAAGCACTTTGAGTGGAGTGTCCAGAAAAGCGCTAAATAAGTGTAAGCAATTATTATTATTATTATTATTATTATTATTATTATGTTTTTATGTACTTATTTTTACGTAGCATTAACATACCCATATTTTAATTATTAATTATTTAATTTTCATTTTTAAAGAGCACTAGCTGTGGCAGAAAAATGTACAAATGTTCTTTGTGAAATGTGGGGTGGATTTTAGAAAATAAACCAAGTTGATGTTAGTGCAACTTCCTGTTAGCAGTATCTTCTGCACATTATACACATTCAGCACTGTAGAAGAGGCAAGGCTCGTTTCTCTCTGTCTCTTAACCAGGTCCCTGGGCTCGTTCACCCACAACTGCTCTCTAAACATCTCTCTCTTCCTCTTCTGTGAGCTGAACAAGAACACACGCACAAACTACAAAAACAACTGCAGCGGACTGCAGTTTTAAAAGAACAATCTGACAGTAATTCCACAGACCAACCCAGACCCAGGTGTAGTTACCTGTCTCATCCAGCAGAGGGTGCTCACTAAGCCCCTCTGGCAATCCTTCTCTTTCCAGATTGGGTGACTATATCCTATCCTTCTCTTTCATTATCAGAAAGATGTTTGTGCCGGGGGGGATCATGACAAACAGGACCCTATCCTAGAAGCATAGGGGTCAAGGCTAGACTGAGAGGACATGAGTGCTCTTGCCCTGACAAAGATAACCAATCCATCACAAGGCCACAGAGAGAGAGAGATGATTTAGAATAGCCAATCAAAACTAGACAGCGTGTCTTCCATAGGAGGAAACCAGAACTTTTACAGAAACCCTTGGGGAGAACTTGCAAACTCCACACGGAACGTATCCCAGGCCAGGCGTGAACCCATGGTACCACTCTGAAGGAACAATGCTGAGATTAAGCTGAGAGGGAAGTACAGCATCTCTGGAAAGGGGGTAAGAGTATTACTGGAATCAATGATGTACACATTCATACTGCTAAAGGGCACTGGAAAATGGTGTTCAAGGAGTTGTCAGTTTTCAGTATTGAGGAAATCGGTTAGGAAATTAAACTGACCAAGAGGTAACTGTCTATTAGATGTTACCTCTTGAGATGAGATAAGATGTTTAAGAACATACTTCACAGCAGTGTTGCATGGGTCAGGAGCATCAATACAACTCTGAATGATTTCTTTGCTGAGAGAAATTGGTGTCACCGTTTATGTAGTGGAAAAGCACATTAGGGGCCAGAGAACTGCAAATATTGTTGTTTTTAATTCTATAGGATGCTAGTCTGTAGTATGGAATGATGTAGTGCTTGTGGAAGCACTCCTAGTTGAGTACACTTCATGTGCTGTGTAAATCAATGCATTAATGAAGTAACTGGATTCAGTGTTCAGGACTGATTCCCGTCCCTAGTCTTCAGTTCAAACACACACTTGCTGCTTTTCATTCCAGCTTCACTCTTTCCTTAACTGAATCCCTAATCAAAACAACAAAAAAGTGCTTGATTGGAATTTGATTCTACCCAAAAGACGGAGGTTTTGTGTTTCTTGTTAAATGTCAGTCCAAAAGGCCAACTTCCACCATGTTCAGGAGCTGGAAACAGTTACGAGAGATCATGTTGCTCCTATAATTAGGTCAGCTCAGGGCTCAGCAGGAATGAGATGAAATCTGTGGGTGTGCACTGCTCCAGGATCAGGGCTGGACACCGCCTGCGTTAAACCACACGTTGGAAGCCCAGCTGAACACAATGCTCGTCTTTTTAGATGTTGTGGTCGAACCGAGGCTCAAGTGCATTTACAGCCAAGAGCAGGAGGCACTTCTTTACCCGAAGGGCCATATTGGTGAAGCCGATACCCTGGTTTCTTCAAGAACCAGCTGCATGAGATGCTGGCGTCAGTAAACTACTGCCAGCAGGGCGAGAGGGCTCCATTCGTACAGCATGTACCTGTTCCGGGTCAAGTGGTCCTGGATGCCTTGAGTCCGCACACTGCTGCTCCTCCTCCATCCTCCATCTATCATGAAGAAGGCTCAGCAGCGCCTTTATTTCTTGAGGTGCCTCAAGCGATGGGGGATGCCAATACATGTGTTGGTGAACTTCTACCGCTGCACTATCGAGAGCATCCTCACCAACGGGATCACCGTGTGGTATGGCAACACCTGTTCGCGAGAAAGAAAGGCACTGCAGAGAATGGTCAATATGGCCCAGAAGATCATCGGCTGCGGTCTCACCGAGATTAAACAGCTCTATGAGGACCGCTGCCGTGGTAGAATTCTGGCCATCACAGAGGACAGTCACCACCCCGGGCATGAGCTCTTCACCCCACTGCCCTCAGGCAAGAGATATAAGAGCATACGGACACTTACCACTAGATTCTTCAATAGCTTCTATCCACAAGCAGTGAGACTGGCGAACACATTTAGCCATCCCCCTCGGACCACACCTACACCATCACATCTACCTCTTTATGATTTCTTATCTATTGCACATCTCCAGTCATTGTTTACACGTCTGTATTGTTTACATTCAAACTGTCTGCATGTTTACTTGCACATTGTCTATTGTTTGTTTGTACATTGTCTTGATGCACTGTTTGCACTTTGTTTTGTTTTTTTTTTACACTTGTTTTACAATTGAGAGACTTTCTGTAAGTAAGAATTCCATTGTACCAGTACCGGTTACATATGGCAATAAAGTTCAAGTCAAGTCAAGTCAAGTCCAGTCATCCCTGCTTACCTTCTTCCCGATGGGCTTCTCCACGCTCTGTGTGAGTTCTAAAAGATTTTAACGAGCCGTGCTCAGGAAACATTTCTTTTAACGACCTCTAGATTGGGACTTTCAGATTCAGGGATCTCTCTCGATTCGGAGTTTCAGCCCTGTCGCCAGCTCTGTCTCTCTTTCATTTTATATCCCCACCAGCTGGGGTGTGTCAGCGCTGCCCTGCTCACCTGCCAGACTCACAGACCTCTAAACAGGACGTGCGGAGCTTAGTGCTGGGCTTCTGATGGGGAGCATCGCCTCTGAGGTCTGAACTGAAATGAGGATCGTTTTGCTTTTCATTCTGATTTTATCATAGATCTCTAGAGGAAGAAAAGCTCCAGAAATGAGCCTCCTGCATCACTTGGCTCTATGATGTGTATGAAAGGAGAGGTGGAATTAAAGCCTGTGAACAGGCAGGTGTAAGGTGACAGAGGCAGCTGAGGGCCTGAGGGAAAGTGAGCTCATTGCTGAACCCAGGGACGCCAAGCGGCGATGACAGGGCGCCCCCTCGGCTGGGATTCACACTCCAGGGGTGCAGTGAAGCAGAGTCTGCCCCAGGACCACCCGCACAGCGCCACTCACCTGTTACCACCCAGACACACAGGGCGCCCTCTCCCAGCTCTGCAACACACACTGATCTCCTGCCATTGATCTCCCAGTCAGACCGGGCATCACCACACGGCTGACTTCATGTACTCTGGGGTAAGGGCAGGGGTGTCTTTCAGATCATATGAAACAGCCAGCAGATAGCAGAACGTGTGCCGCAATAATGAAGAAAACAACATATGAGCAGACAGATTCGACACAGATGGATCCTTCTTCTGTTTCTGTTGCGCGCTGCACGCCAGGGTGAGGCAAGGCAGAGAAGACAACACGCCGTGCCTGAAAGAAGAAGGGGGTGTTGAAGCCCAGCACGGTTACTGCTTCATATTTCATGAGCCACCTTAAGAGGACCCCTGCCCCCGGGGACGCGAGCTGCGCTAGTGTAAGTGCGCTGATGCCCTCAGAGCCCCTCTCCGCTGCCGCTGCTCAGTGAGGCGGCGGAGCGCTAATGCACGCTGGCACACCGCGCGGCTCAAAGTCACAGCGCGACCCGATTCTGCGCGCTGACCGCACCGCGACCCCGCTGCGCGCGCACGCCGAGGGCCGGGGGGGGGGAGCGCGCCCCCGCGCCGAGCCTCAGCCCGACAGAGTCGGGAGAAAGCAGCGAAAGATTACCGTGCGCAGTGCACACCTCCATTGTTCCCGCATTCCCGTATTCCCCTGAAATCGTGCGCTCTGTTTCAGAACGACTGCCTCCTGATGTTTAAAATCTCCTTCCCTCTCTGCATTGAAAATGGATGGGAGACAGAAGGAGAAAGAAGGAAATCGCTCAAGCTGTGCCCCTCCTCACAAACCAGACCCAGTGCACACAGACCCATAGGTCTTGCTTCTGGTGCATGGAGAAGCAGTTGTTAGAAGTGGGCTAGGAGATCGTCTCTAACACTCTCAGGGATCGTCAGAGAAGGCAGGTCTGGCTTCGCTGGCTTGTTGGAGTTCTTGGAGCAAGCAAAAAAGTGATCAATAGAAACTGGTTCACTCAGTTCTATTAATGTCATGGTTTACAGAAACATCTGGTCTGCTTATGGAGAAGAAAACAGTTACTGGGTGGTGCTTCACCAATACAGCACAACCTGGAGCCAACACTTGGCCACTTCAACCAACGAGTTCATCAGGAGAAAAACAAGTCTTGGGTCAAACCAATCTCCAGATTTAAATCCAATTGAGCAGCATTGTAAGTGCTAAAGAAAAAAAAACCCGCAAGGAAAGACAGGATGTCCGTGTGGCTGCAGCAAAGCGTCTTACACAAGATTACACACGGTTTGTCGAGCTCAGTGGGCCACGTGCCTCAGCAGCTCTCGTCTCATGGGGCCCTGCAATCCGACACAGACTTTTACACTCGGTTTCGGAATGGCCTTCACAGTCCCTGGATCTGAATATTACTGAAAATCTCAAACATGCAGCGCATGCAAGACGACCTAAGAATATTTCTGAAGTAGAATCGTTCTGCAAGGAAGAGGGGGGAAAAATTCTTAAAGCAAGAATAGAAAGTCTGTCAGCCTGCTACACGAAACATTTGGAGGCTGTGATTATCACTGGGATAAAAAAAAGATTCAATTTGCTGCTGAACTGCTATGAAGTCTACTTGGGTCTCCTCGCCTGAGCAACCTTTCTTATGTTCTTAAAGTTCCTGTGCTTGCTTTTCCAAAGTTTCCCCATCCTTAAAGTTTGTGTGTTTCTGATTGAGTACAATTTCAGCTGCTCGAAGCACACTGTGGAAACGGTTGTGTGATGAAAAAGGTGACATGCAAAACAATTTTAGTTTCATTGGCGCAAATAGAGTGTTCAATCCTAATGAGATTAAAATACAATGATGACAAAACTTCGAATATTGTTCCACATTCGGCAGCTGGGGTTTCCAGTCATAAGCAGTCACAGCCCTGAAGCCTCTTTAAATCTCCATGTGAGATTCACATTTTCTCCATTTAAGCAGACCATTAATTCAATTACGAAATTAGGAGCTCATTTGCAACACGAGCTCCGAAGAGCCTACAGGCCTGGGGCGCCGGACAGCGACACCCCGCCCGGGCAGAGAAACCCGCCCCCGGCGCAGCGCTGACGTCACCGTTCCGCAGTCTTCTCCTGCGCGCGCGCCAGAACGCAGCGCGGTCATGCGGCTGACTCGGGGCACAGGGACGACAGGCATCAGCTGGTAACAGCTGGGCACCACGAGAGAGCGGGAGACAGAGCTCGTTAGGACAGACGGGCATCCCCTCTGTCACCTCCAACGGCACCTTGTCCCCGAGCGCCTGGGGTCAGCGCTTCATTAGTGGAGGAGCGCTACAGCGTACAGCACACACAGCCCTCGCTCTGCAGGACTGTATGTCCCTGACATGCACTGTCTCTACTTACTCATGCTCCAATAATTTTGATCAACATTTTTAGAAATCATGTCGCATTACGCTAATTGTACTAAATTAGCATGTTCAACGAAATAATAGGATGGGGAACATTCTAAACAAGCTTTGAGCCACATGAAGTCCATATAACACCTAAGTCCACTGAGGTCAAGGGGAAGAGACTGCTCAAACCACACCTGCATGGAATCGTCCAGCATCAGCTGAATCAAACACTGTAGCTTAGGCCAGTGGCTCCCTGTCCTGGGCTCTTAACCACCAGGGCTCTGGTACCTGTTACCAATCTGCTTGATGGCTAAGACCTTTTCCTGTGCCACGCCCACGGTTCGCACTTCTAAATGTGTGGCTTGTTCTTAGTTTTTTTCCTTAAATCTCTCAATTAAACCTCGACTCGTTTTTGCCTCCTTGCCCTGGAGATCAGCCTGTTTTGTGTTTGTTAATACGGCCATGCTAACAGAACAGATCCAGGACCAGTGTCAGTCATTCTGAAACTGTCAGGGGTCCGGTATTAACAGTGCAAGCTGTTGCTTGCCCAAGAGAGTTGGGAAGACCGATGCTCCTGTCAGGTAGTTCTCCTCTCCACACCTGGGATGCTGTCTTCAGGACCTCTGCTGGCCCGGCAGTGTGTGACTCATGGCTGTATTATTTGGGGAACACCACGCTTTTCTCATGCCTATTTAGAAAAGCCTTAGATTTGGGATTTCTCCTTCTGCTTGTGTTGCAGGAGTACTACTTTACTAAAAGTAGGGTTGTGAACTCAAGTACCCTGGCTAAACTCCACTCTGGTCTTGTACGATCTGGGATTCCTAAAGTTCCACCTTAATTCAATTGCTGATGCAGTTTCTCACCCCTGCAGCTGACCTGCTGTGTAGAGGTGGAGCTCACCCAGGGGGCTGAACTTCAGTGATGGGTGAACAGGTATGTAAGGTTCTTTGATCATGTTTTGGGTGAAAAGTGATATCAATAAGCAATTCTTATGGAGAAATGAGAAAATGTACATAGCTATGATGTTTAGGCAATCTCTCCAATTTAGTTGAAATACAGAAGGATTCAGAAATCCAGGAGTTATACTGGATTATGGAACTGGACAGGGTTTCCTGATCTCTGTGCCAAAAAGCCGTCCAGCAGCAACCAAATTATTTTCTCTTTCACTTAGATCGCAAAGCAAGCATTCAAGCACCTTTCTGTAAAGGACTATGCCCAGGGTCACACCAGTGTGCCATTCCTGGTACTGTCCACCTCCAAGGGGCACTAGAGAGACGGCCTTCATTTCACAGCTGCCTGCAGCCGGGAAATTAACCTCACAACAGGGGAAGCAGACTTGTTGGCACTAGATTCTGCATCTTGAGGGCCACAAAGAAAGTACAACTAAGAAGAAAATTGGAAGAGCTCACAACAGAAGTCCTTTTGAAGTCCATGATGCAACTACTACAAAATACAGCACACTGCACTTAGCTGAAGCAATCCCCACAGACAGCAGACTGAAGCTTTCATTGCTTCCCAGATCACATAACAACACACTGTGATGTGAAAGGCAAGGTCTGAGTGCGGACACTGGCTCTCAAACTGACACTATGAGTTCTGTTTCCATACCTAGAATCAGTTGTCTGTGTTCTTGATCTGTGTGCTGTGACTGCTTGTTAGGGGGAATGCTGAAAATGATATATAATTCCTATATTCCGAACGGCTGTGAACTGTGAAGCTCCTGTTGAAATCATGACAAAGCCACTGGCGAGGACAGCCTTACAATTTCTCTCTTGTTGATCTGCACGTTTTCACGCAGGTAACACGTGAAACAGCCACATGCTGGTTCGAATAGTCAAGTGGTGTAAAAGTGTGAGCCTGGCCGGTATTGTAGCCGAGCCCCGGCTGTACCAGAACTCGGGTCGGGCCCCTGCGTCCAGACAGAGGTGGACATCGGTCAGGAGTGGCACGAGCTCTCCTGGCTTTAGTTCTTTCGTTTTCAAGGGTACGCCATACAGATTTAACACGCGCTCTCTGAAAGCCAAAGCAGATTAAAAATAGAAGAAAAAAACACGCGCAGAGCTTAGCCATGACCTCCGTTCCATCCAGCCAGATCAGCCACACACCCTCTCCGAGCCCTGTGACGTACGCCTGCCCTTTTCACCCCACACTGCAGAAGGCAGGAGCCGCTGCAGGAGGGGTGAGAGCCGGGGCGAGAGAGTTCAGGAAAGGGACACGACCTCACAGCCCTGACAGCGCGCCGGCTCCTCCCAGCTCTCTGCACGGCCCACGCGCTCACTCCTCCCCCGGACAGACCGAATCCTCCAGAACGCCAGCGCTCGCGAGCTTCCCAGCAAACCCGCAAAGCCAAATCCCGCTCATTGCAACGGCGTTCCTGTCACCTGCAGGACCAGCCGCGCAGGAGCACCGCTCTCAATACCAAAAGCCCCTGTTTAGACAGGCCCACACTCTAGCAGTGTCTGTGCTAATTGTCTGGATGCGCTGGCAGGGATGTAGGGGTTTGTGTCAGTGTCAGTGCTCTCGGCACAGTTTAAATGCTCTTGGCATCTCACCTCTTTGGCATCCATGGCACAACCCTTCAAAACCTTCTGCCACCCCTCAGCAGGGGACTGTCCTGCCCGCGTCTCAGCTCCTTGCCTGCTTCCTGGGCCTTGCAGAGACACACAGACCAGCTGGGGGTTTTATGAGAATGCTCAACTAGTTATTATTTAGACTGACTCAATCAAAGTAATGGAAATGTTTATTCATCCTGATGAGGGAATTATAGGAAACGCTGTCTCGCTGTCTCATGCTGACAGTGACAGCATGTTTCTTGAAGCTTAAACACCCAGACAGAGCGCATTAAACATCGCGTTACCACCAAATGTCATAAAAAGTAATCCCGGAACGTATGTTATAAGTCCTTCCAAAATTAAGTTAAAAAACAGCTTAAGAGAAAATGTGCTTGCTCTTATGAACAGTAAGAGGATCAGAACCTTTGTCATATAATTCAGATTTCATAGATTAAGCTTCTTTGAATCTGGAGTCCAAAGGACAAGATAAGCCTTTTCAGCCTTTGTCTTTCCAGATGAAGTTGTTAACACTGAGCTGTCACAGTGAAAGATGCTGCCATGCTGCAGAGGGGAGAACGGACATCACCCTGGCTGTTCTCCACACGGCCACCAGGGGGAGCCATGGAACAGCTGCCTACATCTGACCATACCTGAGGTCCTATGGGTGAACCTCACAACTGGCCCCTTCCTTTCAACAGATTTACCCAAGCTTGATAAGCTTTGTGTGACAGGACGAATGACAGAGGATCTACTAAAGAACACTGTTTGCAGATATTACAATAATCAATGTTACTTTATAATAATGCCTTTAAAACCATTAAAGCATTAAAAGCAAACTGCACAAAATACATTTAAAAAAGCTAAGAAACCAAAGTAGACACAAAAGACAAAGTATGCAGAAGCAGCATTTCTTTTTTAGAGGTCATAGTATTTAGGGGTCTTGGCACCCTAAATGGCTGTGACCCTAGTTTGTTTTGGGGTGCTGTTCCAGATCTCTGCTGCTCCCTGAGTGGAGACGAAGAGGGCGACGCACAATTAACCAGACTCAGCGGAACGAACCTCACATGGGGCGAAGTGCAAATCTCCAGGACACTGAAGGGTTTTTAAATCAGCTTGAGATCGGGTTGGAAGCCAATGCAGTCAGTGTTGAGATCTGCTACTGTATGTGTAGCTTTAGAGACTCCTGCAAATAGAACATTACAATTACCAGTAATAAATAATGTATGTGGGTTTTACTTACATACACGGATATATGTGAATTGTATATAAGCCAGCCTTCATGTGGATCTTTCCACTGTTAGCCAGAAGCCTGGTTTGGTCTTTTGTAACTGGTAGAACTTTGCATCTGTTTTAATTTCTATACGCTTCTCAGCACAGAAAGACAGAAAGAAAGGGAGTGCATTGTACTAATTCATGACTGAGAGGAAAACACAACCTTCCAGCCACAGGTGCAGACGCAGATCCTGAGCCACAGAGCCACCACTCTGCCCCTTTATAAATAGATGATTAACCTGAGGATCTCATCCAGCTGAAAGAAGCCAGAGTATCAGCTTCAAGCTTCAACAACATGGCTGGCCAGCTTGTTCCATACTCCCACAACCCTTTGGTTAAAGACGTGCCTTCTGTTCTCACTTTTAATTGAATTTCAGTTGTTTGAAAACTTTGCAGTTATACCCGTGACACACAAATGTACAGTATCTGGTAAAATCAGTATGGGTCACTGATGTGTTCAGTCATGATTATAGCACAGTTGATCCCTCTGAGATAAAGAAAATTGGTATCTGGCTGTACACTTACATAAAATGCTACTTGTTCTCCAAGGGCTGTTTACTGTAAAGGAATCTTTACTTGCAAGTGTTACAACTACAGGACAAGCAGTTAGGAAAATGGATGGATGTTAAAACGAATACATTTTTTTCTAGGATACACCCACACGAGAGCACGTTTTAACTCATCACACATGCACATGTGAGTTCCTTTACACAGATTAGCAGCCGAAAGAGTTTATATTGCCACTGTACTGCAGGATCCTGCTGTTTAAAATCTGTGAATGGGATTTCAGCCTCCAGTGCTCGGTCTGCCTGGGGAGCTGATAGAAGAGTTCAGTTAAAAGTCACCAGCTCAGTTCTTATTACAATTTCACTTTTCTGATACTGCTGTTTTCTCCAGCAGAAAATGAAGGCATCAGCCTAAATCATTGAGTGATTGCTTTTCACAGATCTTACAGATTGGTAAAAAGGCACTCCAGTTGCTGTTAATGGACTGACAGATTTCAGGAGAGTCTCACTTTTACTGTGCGTGTCTACTGATTTCCTTTTGAATTCAAAACCATTATTACAAACCATTTGTCATTATTTTATCGACAGCATCCTTATCGTCGCGATCACCACCCGTGTCCGTTTCTTCTTCGCTCCCGGTTTTTTACAACGAACCTTTCTTTCCACAGTGCCACATCTGCATCCTCCCTATCTGCTCCCTTTTTTCTCGCACCCGCTGTAATATTTTCGTAACTCGTCCCTGTCCTCGCTTGTGCCCTTTTCCCACCGGCTGCCTTTCTTTCCAAGCTAGTCGAGTTCACTTCCGGTTTGCGGCTGCTGGCCGTGACGTGGTGAGTGCGGGACACGCCCCCAGCCCTGCTCTCCCACTGACTTCAGATTTCATCTCGAGGTCAAATAAGAGTTTTGTGCGTCGCTTTATTAAAATATGTAAACATGTTTGTATTTATCTGTATTTGCGTGTGTGAAGAGCGGGATTGGGGATTGGGGGGGCTCGCCACCCCTTTGAGACGGCTATGCTGCCATTAGTTCTACCACTCCCGGTCTGGGAATGACATCTATAGACTGGTAATAATGGCAGAACTGGGATTAAAGAGCAGAATTGCTGTGTAGCTCTTCTGAAGAATGCCATGAGTTTAGTGGAGTGGGGAGTTAGGCACTGCCCAGGCACGCAGAGAGGAACCAGCAGGCAGCGTGCTGGGAACAGCATCCACACACTCTTGAAGCGCAGAGACACCGCCCTTCACGTCCGCAGGCGGAGGCCGGCGTGTATAGGAATGCCAAGCGCTGGCAGTGCTCAGCCTGCTGGAGACTCCCCTGCCATTACCTGGGGTCTCAGCTCTGGGCTGCTGCTGCCCCTGCCTCTGTGGGTGTCCGCACTGTAGTGTGCCGGATGTTCAATGCAATGAGCCTCTTTATTAGGTGACTTTCTCAGCTCGTCCTGGCCTCATGTTTCGTTTCATTCGCGTATTTTAGGTACGTGATTGTTACGCCTGAAATCCATATATGGTTTGTACGAGTACACTTTCTCTGTGTATTGTAGGGCGCTCTGGGGTAAACCGTACACAGCCCTGCTCTCTCCGGCCGGCGGTCCGAGGAGCCCGGCTCGGGACGCGGGGGCAGGCAGCTGGAGCCGCGGCCGCAGAATTTGCTATGCACCCGCGCCCTAACAGGACCTGACACCGCTGGCTGCATCTGCTGCCTCACACATAAGCGATCTGAAAACGCCGCGCTATTTCGGTTGATGTTAATTTGCTCCGTGTTTGGGCGAAGGTTCACGGCTCGGTCAGCCTTCGCTGACACTATACTACCGTTTGCTCCACTAAAGGTTCTCCAGTCGCATCGCGTTAGAGCTCGGCGCGCAGTGAACTGTGAATGTACCGAGCGCGGGGAGCGGGTTACACGTGAGTCGCCTGCCGGTCTGGGTCCTAAACATAGTCGAGTTCGTCTCCGGCTCTGCAGTAGAGTTAGACCCCGAGCTGAACTTGGGAGGTCGGGGTCTCTGTCTTTCCTATAGTGTACTTTACTATGCCCCATTCCGCAGGCAGTGCGAGCGAAGTGGGTTTTGCAGAGAGAGCAATAACATTGTACAGCTAAATACACAGGTAAAAGTGTACAGGTGAGTGATTAACGCAAAAAGAGTTACTCCAAGTAGTGCAATGAAATGTCTGGCAAGGTTCGTCGAGTGGTGTCAGCAATGTGAAGAGATCGTGTTTAAGGATGAGGTCGTTAGACATGAGCTTTTCTCCTGAGACTCTTGCTCTTCTTAGTATTGGTATTGTATTTCAGACAGAATGTTAGAGGAGGCATTCAAAGATGCGACGATTTAATACCCATTTCAACGAATAAAAATTGCAGTATGTGATCAAAAATAATAATCCTGATTGCGGATACTTACTTTGCCAAACTGGGATTAGAAAGACACTGTGATCAGGGTTGGTCAGATCGGTGAACCTGGTTGGTTGATAAAGGTGATGGGGTTATTGACTCTTGGGGTCAGAGCGCAGGGTCTGCCATTGTACAGCACCCCTGGAGCAGTTGGGGTGAAGGGCCTTGCTCAGGGGCCCAACAGAGTAGGATTCCTCTGCCGGCCGCGGGATAGGAGCCGGCAACCTTCCAGCCGCAGAGCCTGAGCCTCAGAGCCACCGCTCCGCAATTAAAACCACACAACACTGAATGAGGCAGTGAATGCAGCAGTGAGGATGTATTGCTTTGTAGAACATATAAAACAACATTGAAATGCATAGTTATTTCATCCTCTTCATTAAGCTTTATATGCACAAATGTAACAGAACACAAAAAACTGCACTGTGTATCAACTAGGTTGGTTTCAACAGGCAAATTCATCAACTGCTTTTACAAGTCTGGCAACAAATATCTTTTCAAATGAAGTGCAACAACTTTTATGCAATCGTGCCAGATCAGATTTCTCAAATCTGACCAAGGGGAACGGTAAAAGAAAGTAGATTCTGGTTTAGAAATATCGTGATGCATTCATTTATTTCTACGCTTCGCCCTGTTGCAATTGAGATAAAGAGCGAGATGATTTATATGCTCAAAATAAATTAACATATAATAAGCCAAGTACTTTTGACAAACATAATCATGCAGAAAGGCGATAAATTTAGGTGGACAGTACTGTGTGTTTAATGTATAATGCCTGAGGCACATAAACGTCACAATTCTTCCACATACAGATGAAAACTCATAGATTGTACCTCTAATTCGGAAACAAAATCTTGACATATTTAGAATTTTAAACAAATCGATCCTTCACCCTGAACATTTTTTATGTCAAGAAAATGTACAAAGAGAACCAGAATATACTGTACATGGTGCAAACGCATTTGTAATTCTAGCAAAAGAACACCACTGATATACAGTATACACGTACAGTATGTACTGCATACGAACACATTCAATTGAGCTCAGAATATATGAACATTAGTTAATCTGTTTGTTCCCCCCAAATTCATATTTAATTCAGATTTAGTTTCGGTCAAGGCCGCAGTGAATCCCTGTACATTCAGGGTATATAAGCCATCGCCTCGTCTCCTGCTGGCGGGTCCAGGCTCAGGGGCCGCCACGACACCGGCCCAAGATCTACACTGGACGCGAAGCCGTAACGTAATATGCTGTAGCGAACCTGAGCTGTTCGATTCCAAATGGGGCCATAATGATCTTTAAATAAAGCGTTGGACTCATCATGTTTTCTATCTTCCAGCGTTGTTTGAATCCATAGGCTCCTCTCTCAATCGACCGGCGACCTATTGAACTGTCATTGAACGTGACGTGTGAGGGTTCGTGTACCTTGTTCGTGTTCGTGTAATTTGGGATTCGATGGGGATGATGCAGCGAGGAGGTGAGGAGGCTGGCAGGGACGGGCTGCGTGACGGATCGGCTGTGGGGTGTGGAGATTTCCCCTGGAGTTCGTGCGGCACTCGAGCGCTCCGGTAAGGGGCTCCATGCCCTCGCGGAGCACGATGTCCACACGTGCTCCCCGAACCACAGGTCTCGCGCGGCTCTGTCAGAGTCCGCATACGTCACAGAGCCCACCCCGAGACAGTTGCCATGGCAGCAGCGGCAGATGTGGACTCTTGTGATGTGGATGATGATGATGATGATTAAGGCATGATCAACTTCTCTATTGGAGACTCCTATCCTTCTTATATGAGCTCTGCCACATGATTGATGGTATTTTGCACTTACACACTTAGTTTGAAATGAACACAAAAATATACTGTCTTTTTCACTCAGGAGCCAGTAGAAGGTATTTGGACGATGTGATGAGAGACAGGCTATTAAAACATCTGGTCCTGAAAGGAATTAGGTTATAAAAAGCAACATGTCGCTCTGATAGTACTTTCTGCCTAACGTACCGAAGTCTCAGCCCTTTTCCCTGTTTGCTCTCACCCTGCTGCACACTGTAAGATACTGCATTGACATGCTCTCTGTCCAGCAGACTGCCAACGTTGTTCCCATCCTTTTAGTGTGGTCTGCAGGGGCTTGATGGCCACGTTCCTTTAGGAGGCTCTTATGGCCAGAGCAGTGAAGAGCTGCACTGGTCCCTTCAGACACCGGCCACCGATCAGCCAGTGCCCTAAACCATCACTCCGAGCTGGAAGTGGCCTAAGCCGTCGGCGCAAATGAATTTCAATAAAACCAACCCATCATCTTAAAAGATGAACAGGAATTCATCTGAACAGAAGAGGCAAGCAAGCATTTTGGGACACATTAAACTTTTGCTCTCTGTCTCCGAGTGTGAAAGAACTGTTAGAGCTTCATTATAAATAGAAGGACTCTCTTGGTCATGAAACGATCTCCACAGGGTCACATTTAACTGCTTTTCACACCTTCAGCGCTGTAGGATTTTTATCGCAAGCGGCTTGGCCTTCTATGGCTTCTTGAATTAATTCCACTGGGTAGACATGGCATGAGAGCTGTGTGTAACAGAGAGGGGATTTCATTTTTTTAAAAAGTCGCAGCGCTGCCATTCTGCCTCGAGGAGTCCGTAGGTCAGCCCCATGTCTCCGTGTACGCACGATTGAGTAAATGAGCTCAAAACGAACATTGCTAATTTGATGGTGTGATTCATGTGCGGAAGCTGAACTATTGCCCTCTGTGACACTGCGTTTTCATCTGTTTGGATCGGGGGCACTGCTGTGTGAAGGCTGAAGACACGGTGCACAAACACGTGAAAATAAGTCATCGGGATGCCCACCAAAAAGCTCAGTGGTGGCATATCGGTTTCCTTTCAGCGCGCAGTGTCTCTGCTCGGAGCCCTGGCACAGGCGCACGCTGCTCACGACGGCAGCGGGCCCCTGCGGTCGGAGCGGGCTGACTCGCCCTGACGGCTGGGCTCTCAGAACCCACAGGTGTCTGCGGAGACGGCAGCAGGGCGGGCGAGCACCTGGCTCCGCAGCAAGCTGGCGCCACGCGCGCGACCTCTGCGGAGATTAACAGCCCCGGTCAGCAGGACCTGGCCTTTCACAGCCCCAGCAGACGGGGAGACCAGCACACGCAGGAGAGCACCAGGCCAGCATGTCCTACATTCATCCATACACGCTTTCCCAGTGTTCCTACCATCTGGCGGAAGTACTCAGGAGAAATGTTGAGCAGTACATGCTACGTTACTAAATAATGCCCTGGCCACATTATCCACAGTACCGGGTGGCAGACAGACAGTCAATGTGAGCGTAATGCATTTACTATGAACTTGATGACAGCTGCAGTCCTACAGTCCTGTTCACTTTTTTTCCCACCTTTTTATTCCCAAAAGGCTAGAGGAATTATACCACGTTGCCCCCAGCAGTGGACTTTCAGCACTCGGACACATCGGTAGTGCACAGCCAGGACAGCGCGGACAGCGCTCCCAGGCCGCCAGCTCTCTCAGAGGCTCCAGCAGGAAGGGGAGAATACGTCAGGACTCCCCTGTGACACTTCGAACAGCCACTTGTGTGCACTCTCGTGAGCGGTGGCTGCCTTGCGGGTGCTGCCAGGCCACAGATCCCTTCTGCTGGCCAATCTTGTGGGCACGCAGTGGGCAGTTCAGGGGGCATGCAGTGGGCAGTTCAGGGGTTATGCAGTGGGCAGTTCAGGGGGCAGTTCAGGGGGCATGCAGTGGGCAATGTTTAGTCTTTGTTTTCCAGAGTCATTCCAGAGAGCGAGGCCAGGAATCTGGTTTGGTTTAACAACCGATTTCCCTGTTTTCCCTGTATGAAACTGTACGTCCCGTGATTGTTCATGTCACAGCCAGTATTCCCCACAGAAGACATGGGGAAAAGCAAGCTCTCCCAATTCCTACAGGCAGTCAAGCGTGTGCTGTGGGAACCAGCTGTCCTGCCCTGACAAGACACTGTCAGCTTCAATCAATGTGGCACCCTGACAGGAAGGAGATTGAAAAGGTTACAGATTGCCTTGAAATGTGTTTGGGCTATCGTGTGTGTTGTCTGCACACCACACTGCCGCCTGTTCCATGCAGGGAGGCCTGTGCCAATAGTTAGGGCAGCACAGTGTATTTATTAAGAGCAGAAGAACATACGCAAGGGTACAGACGTCAGGCCGTTTGGTTCAGCTTCATTGTTTGGTTCCTTGTATCTTATTGAGCTGATCAATTGATTCAATTCAGTTCAATTTGCTTTTGTTCTATTCAGATCAGTTAAAATACTTTATTCATCCCCAATTTAATTTACTGTGCCTTTTTGGAAGGTCATAAGGCACTATCCTTCATAACATGACTGAAGACCTTGATCCAAACATCCATGACTTTATATGTAAAGACATTTCAGTCCTAGATTCACATCCACTGAACTTTCAGTTACATTCTCAGGTTCCTGTTTCACTGTTTATGCTGTAGCTGCATGTGGGAGGATGCATTCGGTGATTTTAATACTGAACTTGTACCTAGACTGCTCATCGCCTCCAGTGTTCACGACCAGAGAGATGCAGTTCCGCTGGCCTGTCTGTGTGTGAAATTCACCTGCCATCATTAGTCTGGTGCAGAAATGCCCTGTCTGTCAGTCAAGATAAAAAGGCTGACATGATACAGTCCTGAACAAACACAGGCCAAGGGAAACCCAAGAGGATACTGTCACAAAAAGGACAGTTGGGCAGCTGTAGCACACAGGAGAGTTTGAGGATGCCTAACAAAAAAACAATTAAAGGATACTCCTTTGAAAGTGAAAGAGCCACGTGCCGTTAATCTGCCATACAAATTCAATTTAAAAAATAAAATATTAGCAATTTTCAAAATGCCACAGTTTAAGTTATAAACCGTAAATATATTTTTGACATTATCTTTCGGATAATGCCTTTTTACAGCACATCACCCTAAAATGCTTTCATATAAAACTGTATAATGGAAAAACAATGGAGTAATAACTACACTGCAGTCTTCTTTTTACTTTTACAAAGATTTTCATGGACATTAACTGACAGAAGCTATACTTGTTAGAGGGGAAAAAGTATTTGCTGTTGCTGTTAAAATGAGTCCAGGGCTCCGTCCCGACTCACGAGGGTCTCTTCGTCTCCCTCTGGTGGCAGATAAAGAAATGACAGCTTTCGATTTTTTTTAACATCACTTTATTGGCCCTATACAGTTTCTTGCATTAGGAATTTGTCTTTTCGCATACCCCAGCTTGCTCTCCATGAGACACACAGACAGGGAGAGAAGCTGGGGGTCAGAGCGCAGGGTCAGCCATTGTACGGCGCCCCTGGAGCAGTTGGGGTTAAGGGCCTTGCTCAGGGGCCCAACAGAGTAGGATTCCTCTGCCGGCTGCAGGATTTGAACCGGCAACCTTCCAGTCACAGGTTCAGATCCTGAGCCACAGAGCCACCGCTCCGCCCTTTTTTCCCCACTAGTGCTTTTTTTCCTAGGGCGTAGTCTTTTCGCGTTCATTGTAAAAGTGAGTTCGCCTCAGTAGTCAATTAGAAGCAATCATGGTCTAAATCAACATATCCTATGTAATCCTAATGCCAGTCATGTCCTGTCATTTGCCAAACCACTTTACACCACACGGTGTTGTGGGAAGCCGGAGTCTACCCAGCAAGCAACAAGCACAAGGCAGGGTTCGCCCTGGACAGGGCGCCAGTCCATCGCAGGGCCAGTGCAAGTCAATCACACATGGGGACAATCTGGAGGCCACGGTAAAGGGCAAGGGGGGAAATATGGCCCAGACACCGGGATAACTCCCTACTCTAATTGAGAAATGCCGGGGATCTTTAATGACCTGCCAGTTATGTGTCTGTGTACATTATCTGGTTTGGTAAAAATGATGGAGTGACAACATGTGGACCCTCTATTTCCATGTGATTTCTTCAGTGAGAAGGATATTATCTTTCCCTGTGGTTCTAGTAAAATTAGAGCAATTCACTGAAGGCAAAGAGACAAGAAGTGCTTCCTCCTTCCTCCTTAAGCTCACAGTGATAAAATTTGATAGTAGTTTAAGAAAGTTTTCAGTTACACCTTTAGCTTACTGGAGCGATGTGTTAATCCTTAACTCACACTTGTACCATTTAAACTATCAGGCACCTCACAGAAGCCCTCCAAGAGCTCACCCACAATGCCCCTTGCTCAATGGTTCACCCATAATGCTCCTTGCTTGAGGGCTCACCCATAGTGCCCCACCTGATGAACAAGAGATGAACCAGGAAACACGTCTTTATGAGTCTGGAGATCTAAGGCCTTTTCCACATTGCTAGGCCAATTGTAATGTTTCAAGTAAAATTAAATTGCTATGGTACAGGAAAGCCTTTTGAAAAATTGGGAACCCTCATTTCATTGAATCTATTCTTTTACTTGCATGTTTTTCTAAAGTTGGTACCTGCACTATTACTGAGCCACCGATCTGTCAAAGCGCTTCTGTTGTTTCAGCTCCTGACTGGTGCCTCCTCCTGTCTCTGGGCTGTCAGGTCTTTGCCCTGCGCCGTGGTGCTCAGCTGTATTTCCCCCTTCGCTCTGCCGGAAACGCTGATTCGCACCGACTCGCTCAGTGTGGCTCTCGCCCTCCTGCCCAATCAGGCAGACGCAGCCCCCTGAGCTACAACTCATTAGCTACATTCCAGGATCTGGCTGTGTCCCATCTCATCCGCTCAGCTGGAAAACATTCTAACGGAGGAAAAATTGTCTGCGCTTTCAGAGCAGCACTCCTGTACCCTGACTCGCTGGAGGTGCCAGTTAATAACAGGGCCCAGGGGCACCCTGCCCACCTCGTCTGCCACGGCCCCCTGTTCAGTGCCATGTGCAGAGGATGAAGCAGGCATCCCAGGAGCCTGCCCGCTGCCGGGAGAACTTTTCAAATGCCCCACTTTGATCGGAATAATTGCTCTCTGTGGGGTTCTGAGCGTCACCCCCCCTCCCGCCTTGCCTGTGGGGCGGTGGGGGTCCCTCTTGAGGGGTGTCGCCACAGTTGCTTTGGCATTTTCAAGACCCAGGAAGGTCAGCACTCTGGCCTCCCACCTGGAAGGTTGTGGGCTTGAATCCCAGGTGAGACACTGCTGTCGTGCCCTTGAACGAGGGGCTTCGTCCAAGCTGTTCCAGTGCAGCTGTACAAATGGGTGCAAATGTCCGTCAAACGTCAGACAAATAAACACATTAGTAAGGAAGGTGAAAGGCTCATGGTTTCTGAGGCAACCAGCTTCTGAGGATGAGCAAACACCCCGAGCAGAGCTAGAGAGTGAAGTGATGGGGGGCGACAGAGAGCACACACGAACAGCAGCTCTTCATCGCTGAAGACACAACACGCCCCAAACACACGACTGTCTCCTCCTCCACAAAGGGGACGAAGGGCTCGTCCCTGCAGAAGAGGGGGTTGGAAGGCATGGTGGGACCATGTGTCAAGTCAACTGTTTCTGAGGACACCCTTGTCTGGAGGTCACAAGGCTGGAAAATTAAGAAAGAAGAATTATGGGAAAAAATCTGATCTGACCTACTTCCCATTGCGGAACAAGTAAACAAGCACAGGAACTTGAGAACATAACAGACGCACATGAGGTGAGACTGTTCAGTGCCTCTACATTGGATTGGTCGGTAGTTTACTTGCTAGTTGAATCTAAAATTTTGTCCAGCCATTTCTTAACACTCAAGTTTGGGTCGCAACCACATTGCAGGGAGCCCCATTTCAGACACTCACTACTGTTTGTGTAAAAAAAGTGTCTTAAAAGATTTGTAGTTTCTTATTGTGAGCCATGTCCTTGTTTTACTAGTAAATGAGCAGGGTGAACTTATAGAAATAAAGATGATTTATATTTCTAAAAGGATTAAAGAGAGTTGCTCCTTGCAACCCACTGGACCTCAGCAGGTGTGAGCCTGGTCAGTACCTGGATGGGAGAACTCCTGGGAAAACTAAGGTTGCTGCTGGAAGAGGTGTTAGTGGGGCCAGCAGGGGGTGCTCACCCTGTGGCCCATGTGGGTCCTAATGCTCCAGTATAGTGACGGGGACACTATACTGTAAACAGACGCCGTCCTTCAGATGAGACGTAAAACCGAGGTCCTGACTCTCTGTGGTCATTAAAAATCCCAGGGTGTTTCTTGAAAAGAGTAGGGGGTGTAACCCCGGTGTCCTGGCCAAATTTCCCATTGGTCTTAACCAATAATGGCCTCCTAATAATCCCCGTCTCTGAACTGGCTTCATCACTCTGCTCTCCTCCCTACTGAGAGCTGGTGTGTGGGGAGAGGACTGGAGCATCATCCAGGTGGGGCTGGAGGGGATCCCCATTACCTGTAAAGCACCTTGAATGGAGTGTCCAGAAAAGCGCCATATAAGTGTAAGGATTATTATAATTAAAGCCAATGGTTTCACAACACCTTTTATAAACACAAGGAATGTTATAATCTTTCAGCCCATGTGGCCTCTGATAGCAGTACATTGATCTGAGCACTCCTCCCGCCATTTCAGGACACCACCTTCGACAGCATGGCTTGGTAACATGTTCCACACTCCCACGGCTCTTTATCTAACAAACTTCCTTTCGTACGATATCAATAATAACTCAACGTATTGGATGCGAATTCTTCGTATTTACTACATCCCAGAACACAGCCCAGACTAAAATGGTACGATTCACCCCACACTGAATATATCCACCTACAGAGCAACAGCAAGAAACGTGGACTGTCATTTACAGATGGAGCATTGAAACGATGGATGAATAACTCCCACTCAATGTTCTTCTGTCCTTACGTCAGACCAGGAATCATCATCAGGTCTTAAAAAGCTCTTTTTTTCAGTTCCATCTCTGCGTCAGGATGAGCAATGAAAGCAGAGATGTGTGAGGAGCCCTGCTCTGAGATGAGAATCCTGTACTTTATTACTGTTACAGTGAGCTGTCAAGCTGCCTGAGCACCACCCTGTTGAGGAGCAGCTCTTTCAGAGCAGGATATGTACAGCCTGCAATGATCTAATTGTCAGAGGTGCTGTTAAGGAAGCTCAGTCATGCAACATTAAAGAGCCTGAAATATTCAAGCAAAGGAAGAGAAGAAAATGCATTTACTCCATACACACACGCACACCCAGTGAAGCCTTTGTGAACGAACTCAGTGATTCCACAGAGAGATGCAGCAGCTTCACTAACTTCATATAGGAGGCAGTGTTCGTTTTTTCTTTTAGCATGATCTAATCATGGACTGTCATCTCTCTGGGACTCTGAAGGAATGAATAAAAGATAAATCTCAGACTTCCAGGAGCCTTCCATGAGCTTTTAATACTTCACGTTAGATCGAGATCAGGAGAGGCAATCTAAAACTGGGAATAGATGCAGAACAGGGGAAAGCGAGAGGGAAAGATGGAGAAAGATGGAGAGTGCGACACTAACGAGCCTAACGAGGTGCTGCAAGTGTGGCGTGCAAAGCTCCTTTCCCAACCTGAGCTCGAACAGCTCAGACCCCAGTCCAGACCACACAGCATCCCTCAGACAGCAGAGCACCAGAGCTCAGACCCCAGTCCAGACCAATCAGCGTCCCTCAGACAGCAGAGCACCAGAGCTCAGACCCCAGTCCAGATCACACAGCTGTCCCTCAGACAGCAGAGCACCAGAGCTCAGACCCCAGTCCAGACCAATCAGCGTCCCTCAGACAGCAGAGCACCAGAGCTCAGACCCCAGTCCAGACCACACAGCATCCCTCAGACAGCAGAGCACCAGAGCTCAGACCCCAGTCCAGACCACACAGCATCCCTCAGACAGCAGAGCACCAGAGCTCAGACCCCAGTCCAGACCACACAGCATCCCTCAGACAGCAGAGCACCAGAGCTCAGACCCCAGTCCAGATCACACAGCTGCCCCTCAGACAGCAGAGCACCAGAGCTCAGACCCCAGTCCAGATCACACAGCATCCCTCAGACAGCAGAACACCAGAGCTCAGACCCCAGTCCAGACCAATCAGCGTCCCTCAGACAGCAGAGCACCAGAGCTCAGACCCCAGTCCAGATCACACAGCATCCCTCAGACAGCAGAGCACCAGAGCTCAGACCCCAGTCCAGACCAATCAGCGTCCCTCAGACAGCAGAGCATCAGAGCTCAGACCCCAGTCCAGATCACACAGCTGCCCCTCAGACAGCAGAGCACCAGAGCTCAGACCCCAGTCCAGATCACACAGCTGCCCCTCAGACAGCAGAGCACCAGAGCTCAGACCCCAGTCCAGATCACACAGCGTCCCTCAGACAGCAGAGCACCAGAACTCAGACCCCAGTCCAGACCACACAGCTGCCCCTCAGACAGCAGAGCAGCAGAGCTCAGACCCCAGTCCAGATCACACAGCATCCCTCAGACAGCAGAGCACCAGAGCTCAGACCCCAGTCCAGACCACACAGCGTCCCTTAGACAGCAGAGCACCAGAGCTCAGACCCCAGTCCAGACCAATCAGCGTCCCTCAGACAGCAGAGCACCAGAGCTCAGACCCCAGTCTAGACCACCACAGCATCCCTCAGACAGCAGAGCACCAGAGCTCAGACCCCAGTCCAGACCAATCAGCGTCCCGCAGACAGCAGAGCACCGGAGCAGCTCTCCTGCCATGGGAGAAATGGAGGCTGACAAGTTTTCAAAGGGATTACTTTACTGTAACCAGGTCAAGGCCCAAGTGAGCCCTGTTACACGAGGAAAAGCTACATTATGTTAAAGATAAACTGATTTTACACAATGTCAAGTAGCGCTTTAGTCTTGGTAAGGCTCTGAGAGACCGAACGAAAGAGAAAGAGACCGAACCATTAATAGTGAAAAGAAAAAATACTATGATGGTTTAGAGGAAGGAAAAAGTGGACTCTCTTCATCCGAACCAAGATCTCGCAGTGCTGACAGAACACTCTGACTGGTCAGCTGCAGTTTGAGCCCTGTCATTACTGGCACTTTACAATTAGCAATCAATTAAGACCAAAATGAAGAGTAATTTGGCTACTATCTAGAAGAGCAGAGTTTACTGTCATAGGCACAAGTGCAGTGAAACGCTTATTTGCATGTATGCTCCTATACAATGACATCAAGGAAACATCAAAAACACAGAACAGCGGCAGCAACAACAAGTTAAAGAACACACATCTTAGAGAAAAAAAACCATCAGTGTGAGGGGTGAATACTGTATATATACTTGTATATATACCACAGAATATACAAGCATTTCTCACTCTTCTTTTTATTCGTGCGCAAAATTCTCATCTCAGAAGAAGTGGCAGCATCAGTTTGAAGTTCTATTCCTCACTCTCAGTCCACCTCCTCAAACGCTTGGCAGAGGGGTCTGTGCGAGCCCCCACAGCTGACGCCTGCAGAGCCAAAGCAGAGGAGCAGTTAAAAGACAGGTTAGTCAAGGGGCCACAATGAGGCCTCAGAGCGAGGTCAGTCCGCAGGGCCCTGCAGACTCCCTGCAGCAGGAGGGTGAGGCTGTGTGCGCTGTGTAGGGCTGTGACTGAGACCGCAGGCTCCACATGATTAATCTCATCCTCTGTCCTTTCAAGCCAGTCTTACCAGTCAGGCTGGTGTGCACACAGCAGTCACTACCGTTTCCGTCTGTGTCCTGTGATTGACGTGCAGCCTTAAACAGAGCACACAAGCTGCTTTAGAAAAATGCAGATTTCAGCAGATACACTCCGATTGTAGTGACATTAAGAGGAGGCTACTGTCCCGTATTGCGATTCAGTGCTTGTGACAAATTATGCACACATATTGTACACACATGACTGTCCGTTCAGCAATGCCTGAAGCTCCAGCTCAGCCCTCATCAGATCTGAGAGAACCTGATGCTGTGGGATCCTTCAGGCAATGGCTAGCTCAGTTAGCTTTCAGCAATCACATTGACTTGATGAGCTGACCATCCTCTGCACTGATTATCCCACAGTACAGCACACCTGTGCTCTACTTGCTGGGTGATCAGCCCCTGTGCATCCGAGTTGTAACATAAAAGATATCTACTGAAGCACAGCGGAGCTGTACTGTCTGTCGGTTTTGAGAGCCCAGCTCTCTATCAGTCCAGAGTAGCAACCTGAAACATTCCTGGGCTTTATAGTAGTGTCCCACACTGACAGGCTGAAGGAGCTGAGCCTTTCAGGCTTGAACAGAGAAGACTCCGAGGGAATCTGATCCAAGTACACAGAGTCTTCAAAGACTCTGACAAAGTCGCCCGAGCGACTTCCTCAGAATGAACAGTGAAACAGGAACCAGAGGCCAGAAGTAAAAGCTGTGTGGAAGTGCAACTAAAACAGAGAGCAGGGCTCATTTCTTCCCCCACAGCATTGTGGGAGTATCCAGCAAGCCACCCAGGCCATACAGTCGAAGTTAAAACCCTGTCCTCTATATAGAACCAACTGGGTGAGATCCTCAGATCAATTAGACGCTATTAACCCAACTGCCCAAAGCCTGAACTAGGTCCTGTGTGATAAACCAGTTCTAACTGGATCAGCTAGATATTTGTAAAGATCACCTCAAGTATAATCCACTGCTAAGCATCTTAAAACCAACACATTAAAAGACGGCGCTTCATCCTGAAGGAAACCTGAAAGCAAATTACATGATGCGGGCACCCTGTGGATTCGCAGAGCACAGACTGAGAATCCATTTCCCCTGCCTTCCAGTGCACAACAGCCTTTGGGAGAGGAGTGTCCTGGCAGAGGACATAACCATCAGCCTCATGTTTCTTGTACTGTGACTCAGAGAGACAGAACTAACATTTCTCTGGCTACAAAACCTTCAATGCATAGTTCATGCACGGTTTCCGAACGTTTATCGCGACAGCTGGTCATAGTGTTAATGAAACATAGAAATGTACAAGTAAACGTCGCAACAAACATTAAAAGAGTACAATCGCACGGGAGCACAGACAAAAACAAACTTTGCTACATACTGTACACTGGGCCAGCGAAACATCAACAACTGACATCCTGAAGTCAGATAAACAGCCCGTACCTCGCCCCCGCTAAGGGATTTGCTCCACGCGTACAGAGTGTGAAAGAGGCTCCACTCCGGCTCGCCGTGGAGCCCAAGCACGGCCAGTGAAGCTATCAGTGAGCTGCCGGTAATGCGCAAAACACAGAGAACACAGGCAAACTTCGCAGATGCGGACTCGGACCCAGGACACAGGAGCTGTGCGGCAGCAGCGCCACGTCGTGAGTGCACGCACACCTGCTTCGCTTTCCCTCCTGCTGGGTTTCAGTTCGCGTTCAGTTCGCCTCTTGCTACAGGATTTCTAAACAGAAGCCATTCGAAACACTGGCGCTCTGCAGCTGGAAGTTAGTTTGTCGAGTTAAGAACTGACATGCAGTAACTTTTTCAAGAACATAACTACAGACCCTGCTCAGCATTAAACATCATGTTTCAATTGACAGCAATACTGAAATACGGAAAATAGTTTAACAATTTAGACGCTCCGTTAATTTCAAGCTGCACACACACACAAACACAGTTATTATATTATTTATCATGCACCGGAGCTCTGAAAACCAGGAGGATTAAGAGGGTGTTTCGTCAGGTACTCACTCTCCAAATGACCTGAAACCAGTTCAGTTGCTGCGTGTTATAGTTATCGTTTTTGATTACCACCAATTTAACGTAATCAGAAGTGTGTTCGCGTTACGATAGGAGTTCAGTCCTGAAGTGTTTTGCTTTTACGGTGTATTCTTTGACACAAACGGATAAAAAATATCATTTGTTTTGTTTCTCTAAAAAGTTAAAAAGCTTACCTTCTTTTTTTAAAGGTTTTGAAGGTCATGCGGTCTCCTTCAAACCCGTTTAAAACTCAGAGGTCTTCTCAAGCTGCGGGAGCAAAGCACTTTGGAGAAAGCGGGCTCTGTCCCACTGAGTGTCAGCTCTTCCCCGCCCATCCCGGCCTGAAAGCCGAATAAAAACATCGTGGCTGTCAATCCTCACCCGGGTTGTTGGCGATTACAAGCGTGTATTTAGTTTGCCACTGTCTGACCTTTGCGGGGGATAACGACTTTTGTACGCTTGTTTTCTAGTTTAAAAGCTTCTTCTTTGGCGCGCATTAAGCCCACCTCGCCAGTCGCGATTAAGCTGTCATCAGCAGAGCAGACTCGGAGTGGGCGACCGGCCCCCTGGGGCGTTAATATCCACGAACAGAGCCGCCAGGTTTCTCCCAACAAAGCCCAGTCTGACAGCGACTGACAACAATTTAATGTCGCCTGTAAAACACATCTCTGCCTTTCTGATTAGATGAGCAGACGAGAGTAGGTTTTAACTCTCGTTCATAAAAAGCACGAGGAGGAGTAACCAGGTTTCATAATTAGCCTCTTACAGCACAATTACTTCTTGCATGTCTGTCTCTCAACGACAGAATGTCCCATTTCAAGCATCAGTTGTTTTTTTCTTGTCCCCGTTTTATTTACTCAGTATTAGGGGATGATTTGAATTGGTGAGAAGCACTTCAGATTTGATGATCACTTTAAGATCCACCCATCCATTTTCTAACTGCTTCTTCCAACTCAGGGTCCCAGGTGAGCCGGAGCCTGTCCCTGCTGGTACAGGCGCCAGGCAGGACAGACCCTCGATGGGACGCCAGTCACACACACTCACACTCTCACACCAGGGCCAGTTCTCCCCGAAACCAATTAACCCATCAGTATGAGCTTGGACTGTGGGAGGAAACTGGAGCACATGGCAAAAACCCATGCAGACTCCACACAGACAGTACCCCAGGAACCTGAACCCAGGGCTCCAGTGCTGTGAGGCAGGAATGCTAATCTCTGTCCCACCGTTCCTCCCCACTTCAAGATCTGTTTGCACAATTCAAGGCGCCTCAAGGAGCATGGCAGGCAGGCAGGCAGTAAATGAAGTCATTAGAAAGGCACCTGCAGGAAATACCTATTCATCTGATCAAATAGGGCAGTTATCCAATGAATTCCAGAAAACCTTTTTTAGGAACAGTTAAGAGACACCAGCTTCACTGTCCTGAGCCACATGAACACCAGCCAGCCTTAGGACAGCACTGCTAAAACACCACAAAAAAAGAGTCATCCAAATCACAGCACAAACCAAACAACACTACCTCACCCACAACACACAGGAATTTTACCAGGTAAAAAGACAATACACACTGGTCCAGTATCTGACCATGGAGAGAAACGGACCCTGACAAAACACAGGCACAGTGACCACGGCCTGGCCAAAGAAACTGGACACAGGTAGACAGGACAGGATGTGCTCCCACTGCCAGACAGAAGACATAGAGACAGAGATGCACCTTCTGCTGCACAGGGAGAAATACTCAAGGATTAGAGAAAAAAGTTACCTCAAAGTAACACCATCAAATCCCAGATTTCCCACACCTTCCAGAATGAAAAGAGCTCCCAGTCCTACTGGGGAGGGAAACTCAAGAGCGCTGAAGTCTAGTTGGAGATTTCCTGCCACAGCTCGAGAGTGAATATCCCCAATAGGATTTACAATCAGTGCTTAGATTAATGCAAAGTCTAATGCAAAGATTAGACTTTGTAATTTAAATTTGACAAATTCATTGAGCTTCTCTATAAATCTTAGATTGGATTTAATCAGGACTTCTACTGGCCTCCCTGGAATATTCACTGTCCTTGTTAGAATGCTTCACTTTCTCTTTGGCCATGTGATTCAGCTCATTGCTCTGTGGAAATGTACATTTTTAACCCAGTTGTCGATTCTAAATATTTTGTATTTCGAACACAAAAGTTCAGTTTTTGTCCCTACTGATTATAAAACTGCCTGCCACAGCTCGTATGAGATTTAAGAGAAATCTGTTTCAGGTCAGACTTTTTTCTTGTCACTCACTCAGCTTGGTGGAAGGACCAGATATTGTTAGTGCTAGAACAGTATCTCCCATCTCAGACATAGACCTCTGCAAATCTGTCAGAGCCACTGTTAGATTTGTGGTGGTGTGGCAAACCAGTTTCCTGCTTGGTCTGCTGGTCCATTTGGAAGGGTGGCCTGATACGGTCTTTGAATGAATAATTCTATGTCAGAACGATGGACTTTAATGTACCCTAACAGATAAGTAACCTTGGTCCTCATGGAAATTTGTTATTTTACTGCATGCCTTATGGATAGAAATTCAATATCTGTCTTCTGCACCCGAACGTACTGAACTCTGAACTCAGGTTAAACCTCTGTGATTGCGCACACACACACACAGGCCATTACACTAATTCTGTGTAACGGTCTTAGGATTGCTGGCGCAAACAGGTTGAACACTTATGCATTTAAGAATTTGTAAGGAGAGTAAGGAGTGCCAGCCCAAACAGCTACAAAACAATAACACTCTGCCAGGGAGTGCACACTTTTGCAAGACACTGTCCACTCCTAATGGGGAAGACGGCCCATGTAGTGTATTTCACCAGGACTCCACCTGGTTAATTCTAGGAGTGAGTGGAGGACATAAGCTCTTTCCTCTGGTTGCCAGAATGGTTTATTCACACAGTATCTTGACCTTTAAGCATTTCCAATGGATCCGGTGCTGATCCAGCGCCTGGACAGTCCGTGTTCATAACCTGGGAGACCGCGAGAGGCCACCCCACTCCCGCCGGCTCCGTGCAGCACACCGGGGGGAGGCTCCGAGAGCGGGGGGCTGTGACCTTTAATATTCCTCGCCTGACGATCGTGCTTCTCCGTGGCGGTGAGCTGTTTATCCACCCGGCTTAATGTCACCCCCCCCCCCCCTTCACCGCGCCCACTGCTGATCCGTCCCTGCTGCACCCGGCCACTCCGAGACCTGGGGCTCCTGAGTGCTTCCGCCAAAATGCGGATCCTGGGATTCTCCGTGTGCAGTCTGGCAGCTTCAGGACGGTGACCTTTCAAAAGCCTGTCCCTCGGGGGAACGCCAAAGAGCAGAAAGCACGGAGAGCCCTTGTTGTCTGTTCTGCTGGGATAATGAACACTGATCTTGAATTCCGGACATGGAGCGGAGATTTTTAAGTGTGGGAATGAAACACACATATTTGCTTCTCACCACCTAATTACTTTCTTGTCCCAGGTGAGAAATTTGCCTTGCGGGCAGGTAAAAGACGCAAGACGAAACACAATGCATTTAACACAACATGAGAGAGTGTCTTTAGGGCGGTGTTTTACAACGGCTGACAATATAAAGAAAAACACAACCAAACAACACACGTAAACATGAGCAGGTTATGGCCACGGGTATAAAGGAGAACTTGAAACTGTATTTAAATTGGGACATCTGAATCAGTGTTCAGAGGGAATTATAATTGAACCCATTAGCCATTAACCAATTATAATTGAACTCATACAGTATGTGTAATATGAGAAAGAAAAAATAAAAACAGAAATAAAGTAAAATACACAATCCAATTCATAAATTAAGAAGATTAATAGCTGTCAGAATAAAAGAAAACTTACTTCTATTGCATTTGAAACTAGGCAGTCTAAATCGATGCCCAGATGGAAGGAGTTCAAATTCTAATAGAGCGCTGTTCTCTCTATAAGGAATACCTGCTCTTTCTTCTGCTGGTGAAAGAGTGAATGAACAGCCCATCTCTCTTAACCCCGGGATGCTGGAGGAAGGTGGACTCTGCAGCATGGCGAGCTGTGCCAGCCCACAGCACTGCTGGAAGCCACACAGACAATGTGTGGCCACTCAGTGGTGCCCATACTGCATAGTAGCTGAGCTGCTGTTGGGTTCCATTAACAACGAAGCACTTTGAATGTGTCTGAATCACTCATCACAGATGCATCTAGTTTCTAACCACTTTATCCAGTACAGGGCTGAGGGGGAGCCAGAGCCTATCCCAGCAAGCAACAGGAGAAAGACAGGACACATCCTGGACAGACGGCCAGTCCATCGCTGGACACACACAGACACAGACACACACAGGGCCAGCTTTCCCAGAAGCCTATTAGCCTACCAGCATGTCTCTGGACTGTGTGAGAAACTGGAGCTCCCGGATGAAACCCACACAAACATGGATAGAACATACAAACTCCACACAGACAGCACCCCGGAGATTAATCTCACACTGAACCAAAAAAAAAAACCAGCTTTATGTGTGGAGCTTTCTTCAGGCTTCAGTTTAAGATGCAGCACTGAGTTTTGTTCTTTTGACTTTGTTAGTGTTTAATTAACCTGTGCTTCTTGCTGCAGACAAGAGGAAGCCATTTGTCCACCTGGGTCGTTTGATAGCTGGTAGCTAATTGGCACCAGGAAAGAAAATCAAATGCCTGAGCAAGCAGGTAGACCAATAAAGGCATCAGTGGGCATCAGTGATCACCTGCTCAGGGGATGAAAGCAGCCCATGCCCAGGGTCAGAGCTCCACTGGTCTCACTGGAGTAGTAAAAGAGCAGTGCAATTCTAGCTGAGAGGAAAGACAGCCTTGTTATCAGTATACTAACTGATCCTAGCTCTCTCCTGCAGCCAGGCAAGCTCTCCAAACCCAGATGGCTCATGTATTCACACCCTGCTCAAGGCCAACCCAGCAACAGGAGTCAAAGGTCAACAACTACAGCACTCGCATAGTGAGAAAAAAAAGAATTTCAACAGAAACACAAAACATCAGTCCCAGAGGGCAATACAGTATCCAGAGACCACGGAAAAAGGTCCATTAACCATGAGAGCTGTCATAATAGACACAAATTATTGGCCAGCATTTCTCCATTAATAAGACATAATAGCTGTACCCCTGAGCAAATCACTTCGCTCAGATTGCTTTGTAAAGTGCCCAGCTGTTTAAATGAGTACAAATGTAAGTAAAAATAAGAGTAGCAGTAGCAATAAAAAGGATGAAATGGGAAAAGACTATTATCTCTGCAACTGCACTGCATGTAAGGGACAGTTAGAGAATTTGGACAACATGATTTTCTAATAACAGGAATTAAAGATCTGCATATAGGATCTAAATTCTGCTCACACCTATAGGCAATAGAACCGAACATATGGAGGAAGGCAGAGCTTGCTTTTCAAAGAGAGAAAAAAAGAGTAAGAAAACACAATGGCTTGAGCCGACACGTCGTGGTTTTCAGGCTCACTGAGCGAAAGCGTTCCAGCGTGAGCTGCGGGCCTGCTTTCATCAGAGATGACAAAACATCTCCTGCCACGTTCGTTCCTTCCTCTTTCTTTTCCCAAATCTATCTGCATTCTTCTGTTTCTTCCTTATCTGTTTTCTGTCACTGATCTGTGTACTGCTGTTTTATCTGTTGCCTGGCTGTGGATGATGTACTGGACTGTACGATTGAGAGGGCTCGAGTGCCATTCTGGGAGGGATAGAGCCTGAGACCGGGGGGTTTGCTACTTGTTGCATCATGGTGTGATGTTCTTTATTGAATTCTGTATTGTGGGTATTGTATCATGCAATAAAATACTGTTACAAATGGGGGTTATGAAACTGGTGAAAATCAGGAATTGACCAAGCGCTTTAGTCAATAAGTGAAATAATTATCCATAACCCCCGACTAGAAAGTCATTTCTAACCATATACTGAAGCGGCTGGTCTAACTAGAGGCTGGTGAATTCTTTATTCTCTGGCACAGCTTTGTTGAGAGGAGCAATAATCCAGGCACACTTGGTTTTTTATCACCAATATTTATTACAATAAACTACAATACACACATAGTTACATTATATACAGTATTTAAAGACAAGATGTTTCAGAGTCACCCAGAAAACCCCAGACTGCTACTAAGCACTAAAGTCTTAATATGCCTACAGAGGCCACACAAGAGATGAGCTGCTTTCTAACAATACAATACAACCTGCAGTTAAATCTCTCTCTCTGCACCCCGGATGCCACAAAATACATTGGAGACTATATCCCTATCCATAGAATGCACCCTAATCAGCAAAGATGTTTCTAAGTGAGGTGTCTTTTACTCAGGAAACCCAAGTTCCCTAAAGCACAGAAAAGCATACTCTTTGGAATAAGAATCAAATTCTTCATTCCAGTCACGTTTGATTTGGATGCTCATGAAGTAGGAGCTCTCGCCTGGTGCAAGCTTCAAGTCCCCACTCCTCCGGACTCCTCTATCTTCTCCCTACTCTCCTAGTTCCTTCCTTCTCTTCCTGCTTCTTTTCCTTCCTCCTGCCTCTCCTCCTCTCCTGTGCTCTTAAGGTGAACTTATACTGTGTCTTTCTGCCCTACTCCTTTGCAATCATTAATCCACAACCTGCCTAGGTGTACCAAGATAAACTTTCCTCTTGTTCGTGTTCAAGGGACCCCCCAGACCTCAGCAAACATCCTCTCTTCTTTGAAGTTAGAGGTACGTCTAACTTCAAACTTTCTGAAATTTCTAATTTCAGACTTTATCTTAAATCTAACAGACACTTCTAGGTCGCATAAAGCTGTAACAATATGTTCACAAAAAATTGGTTCCATGTCAGAAAAAAACATTTCAGCATCACAGAAAAGGTAACCACAGTCACGCACCCTTTAGCTTTCTTTGTTAAATTGGGAAAACTTCTTCCATTTGTTCAAAATCCCTTCTAAGCAATTCCACTGTCATCCCATTAGCTTATCCCAACCATTCATAATTCACAGCCGGCATCACATGCTGGAAAACCATGTAGGGGATAATGCCTGCCGAGCAAAAACAGGCCTTCTGAACTGACCTTTCAGAGCTGCGTTCTGGGCTAAGGGCTGTTTTCTGGTAAAAGCTGCCCTGAACACTCAGTTGTGATGCCTGATCAGGATAACAAGATAGGAAAAGACAGTAGACGATATAACATGGATCAGAGAACAAGGACCCGCGACGCTGAGGACCGTTCAAACGGCAGCGGCAGCCTGGACACATTACAGGAGCTGTTCAGCAAAGGGCTGGCAGGAGCTGGCAGCAGAACGGATCCCAGGAGACGAGGCGTGTCTGGAGCGAGCAGCAGAAGGTGTCAAAACCAGATCGAAGCCTAATGACAGCATCAGCAGTCTTCTCACCCTCCAGCCCCATCTCGTCTGTCTCTTCCTGGTCGGTACTGGGATGGGAGAGCTCTCAGGAAAAGCGAGGTGCTGTTGTAAGTGGAGTGGGTGTACCAGTAGGTGGTGCTCTTCTCTCTGTAGCAGAATAATCTGGCCGATTCCCCATCGCGGCGTGGGGACACTGCACTGCAGGGAGTGCTGTTTAGCGGATCAGACATTTGACTGAGGTCCTGACTACTTGCAAGAGCCCTCCTAGGTCCAAGGGCACTGTTTGACAGAGGTGTGCCGGCTACAGTCCAGTCTGGTCTAGTGCTACATGACCCGACAACCCACAGTTCCCCCTAATTTCTCATTCTGTCTCCTGATCTGCTGTGTAGTGGGCTGCTGGCACCTCACAGCTGCATCACCTCACTCACGTCTGACTGCAGTTGGAATCTGGCATCTTGAAGCCGGTGTCCTGACTCCCCTCAAGAAACAGCTCAAGGAGATCCTCAGACCCATTAATTACTAACTACCAAACAGGCTGGAAGGACCAAACCACCTCCACATTTGTACGGCCTATTTGAATGGTCTTATTTATGGGGATTTCCAAAGGTATCAATGAGAGCATTAAAACTTTGCTGATAAAAAATCCAATTAGTGACAAAACTTACTGCCACTGACATGTAGATCAATGTACAGGCAAGAAATGATGTTTATTGTGCTGATTAGTATACTCTAAGCTCTGTTAGGTGTGTTCCAAGCTGCACTGCGAGCATCTGTACAACAACCTCAAGCTGTCTTGTGGTGTACAAACCTTTTGTATAAAGGCCAGAGGAAGCCTTGGGGCATTTCATCTGAAGCCTGCCTGTGCTGGAAACCTTAGTGGAACAGAAAGCCTACACCATGTAGTCCTAAAATATCTGCCTAGCTCAAAGTACCATGAAAACAAACGGTAAACTTTTCAGAAATGGTGTATTTCAGAAAAGGAAACCCACATATAAATCAGAGGTGAAATGCACCTATACAAAGCGAGAGCAGTCAGAACTATTCTCGCGACGGTCTTCTTTAATCGACATCAGTTCTTACAACCGGTTCACTACAGGAGCATTAGAAGCCAACAAGACCACCGCTGTAAAAACCCGTGCGCAGTTCCAGCATGTATACACGGGTCCTTTCGTTCACGTAGTGCTTTACTGCCCTCTTGTGGACAAGATATAAGAAACAACCGCATGAACCAAACCAAAACATTCATCCATCCACTTCCTCACCGTTTCTTCCAACTCTGGGTCGCAGATGAGACACAGCCTGTCCCAGCACGCCGCAGGCGCAGGGCAGGATACACCCTGGACGGGACGCCAGATTGTTTCATCTCCTGTCTTTGAGCGTCTAACACGTCTTAAGTCTGATAATTGCACTAGCACGGTGACAGGTCCGTGGGCGAGAATCGGGATGTAGTAGTTTAACTCTGATCACACACCACACTTACTACCGAGGGCAAGGAGGAACCAAGCACAAGAAGCTCTACTCAGAAACTGAGGCCAGCAGCTAACTGGAAACCTGACCTCTTCCGGAGAGCCTCAGTCTTCTCAGAGGTGGCCGCGGCGAGTTCCGATTCATCTCTCAGTTCAGTTAACCTTGACTCATGACATTGTTACCTGAACAAGGCTCCACACCCGAAACGTTATGTTTCTTTACTTGTCCTTTCAGCGTGGAATAAACCTTTACTCGTTCCTTGACTCATTACGACTGATTAAGACCGGGAATGTCTCAATTGTTTAATTAAGATCTTAGATGCAATTAAAAACTTCAATGCCCAGCTGCTCACATTCTTTTTATAAGCATCAGTCATAGCAATATAAATAGGATGTACAGAGACCCCGACGACAAAAATTGTAGAACTTGGCAAAATCCTGTTTTTGGTGTCCCAGTACTTTCATGAAGCACCAGCTCTATGAGAAACTGACGTAAAACGTGAGTTTTACACAAGGAAAGTACGGTGCTTTCGGGACAGGCCGTTTTATGGGCACCCATGTGGCTTTGTTTCTCGTCCAGGTGTTCTGTCGGAATGACAAACCGAGCGGGGCGGCGAACTAGACAACTCCACGACAATCGCAATCAACACACAATCCCTCTCTCTACTCATCGACACTCTCCTCTTCCCAACAAGCCCGTCCGAATCGAAAATCAGAAGAGAAACCCCGGACGTCTGAAGAGGGTTAAAACATTCCTCCCGGATAGAGATTTAAGGACCAAAACCGGTTAAACGCGTTTGTCAGGGCGTTCGCGACGCGTTGAATGTATTGCGTAATGGGTTGTCTTTTACCCTTTAAAAGCACGACGTGTCCGGGGGGAAACGGCCGTATTCTACACAGACTAAGTAACATGCAGCAGCGCGGACAGAGAGGTTTGGGAGAGAAATCTGCAGAATTTTTGGAGACCTTTAAGATTCCAGTTACGCCCAAAAAAATAGGCAATAGTATTGGATGCTAGGGGAGTTTCTCCTTAGGGTAACAACAGAACATGTACAGTACAGAAATTAGTCAACGAATCAATTAACATCTAGAATCTTATTGGGTGATGTGAAGATTTTAGAAAAATGTTACAATAATTCTATTAGAAACCTACGTTTACCAACATACCTTCCAACTGCAAACACTTATTGGAACTTAAATTTTAATAATATAATATTGTAACGCAACGGGGGCTCAGGCGGGCGCCCTTGCCGCATCTGGTCGGCCCCTGCACCGTCCGGGGCTCGAACCCGGGACTTCCGCGTCTCTCTGCAGCGACCTAGCCCCGTGGGCCAAAGAGAGATCTCTCCACAGCCCAGTAGCTGTGGTCCTGCTATCACAGGGAAGGGCGGTGACGTCACCCGCTCTGGTACGCCGGCTCTTACACACAGTGCTTGTCGGCCGTAAGCGTTACAATATATTATATATTGGCAGAGAATATGGAAAAAACAGAAAATGTTTATTGTCTTACAAATAAAATTAAAGAAGTCTCACATAAAGTTATAAAATGTGTCCTGTTTAACAAACATTATCCAGAATCAAACTCGAATTAGATGACCAATGTGTATTTTGTAACATGAATAAAGAAGACATACTTTATTTGTTCTACCAAAATGTTTTGTAGCGACTCAGAACATTTCCTACTAAGATGTTTAAATATGAAGATTTCTTTTAATTGATATGACACCTTACTTTTACACGCTGGAATATGAACCATAAGCTTATATTTATAATAATCCTATTGCTAATCGGGAGATATCGTATCCATAAAAAATGGTCAAAGTCTTCTTCCAAATATAAATCTGTATTAAAATAAAAATTGGATTTTATTTCAAAAACTATTCAAGAAAGCAGGACTATTCTTATGATGTATGTATACATTATTTTGTTCGACGTTAACTTATTGTTGTATGTGTTCTGTTTATGGTCATAAGTAAAGCATTGAAAAATAAAAAAAAAAGCTCAAAATCAAACCGGAAATTACGTTTTCAACTTGCGACGTCGTTGTATTTCACCGTCATTGCTGTCCGGGGTTCAGGAAGAGTGAGTGTTTCCGACCTGAGGACCAGCTGTTAGGGATACTCGCTCTAGATCATTCAACATGTGTGCCGGTTTTCCGAGGAGAAACCGAACCCGTCCCTCCTGCACCTTTTAAAAAAACGTGGATTTGCACGCGTAGCCATGATTACTGTCATAACAAGCGCCTGACGTGTGTAACACGGTGCTTAACACCGCCTGCGGCAGCTGACAGCTCAGCCGAGCCGAGGAGGAGTGGAGCCGAGCCCTGAGAGAAAGCTGGTTGTTACCAGGGCCGTGTCTCTCGCAAGCCTTACTAAAACTGCGGCTTGCGAAAGCTTTCAACACGCTTGACTCGGATGTGGGAAGCGCTAGAAACGACACAGCCTCCGCTTGACCTGACCACAAAAGCCGTGTTTTGTCCCCTCCCGCCTGGGTTTATTTCGGCAACAGGTGTAAATAGGTATGACGTGATGCAGGGGACTCGGCGAAAGAAGTATGAAAAAAAAAATTGAATGGCTTTTTCTGAACTCGGCCTAAAGAAGGCCTCCTCGCAACTCTGAACTGCCTATCCGTACGGGTGAATCATGCGGAACAGGAAAGGGAATTCTAAATAGCGCGGAAATTTTATTTTTTTAAAATGCCGCGGTTGGAGGAAATTGCAAACGTCGCCTTGAGAGTTCCCAGCATTATGGTCTTAGACCTCTTGTACAAATGTGACGTTGAGAGTTTCACCGAGCAGCTGAAGGCGAGGAACGAAGACATGCTGTTCAAGTACAAATATGTCATCTGGAATGTGTATTATCTGGGTAAGTACAGCGGCTTGCAAGAGGGCTGACGTTAGCAGGCGCACCACGGCCCGGGAGCGTGTTCTACACGGGCTCTGGTTAGCGGCACAGGCACGAATGACGGAGTCACAGAAAAGGCTATTTGCCAGTTGGCCTTCTCTTGCCCCGACGCACCAACCAGCAGACATAATTCTCAAAAACCTTCGCACTAATGTCAGGACCCCATGAGCACCATTTAGTTCTGCTAGGACCAGCAAAGGGCGCTGGTTTAGAGTCTGGTTTGCATGATAGTCCCTCAGAAATATGCGAGATGAAAAACAGTGCAACCTCCCCAACCCCACCATGTCTCTATACACAGGATATCATCACCTCACCCAAGTATTTCTCCTACATTACAATCACTAAGGCCATTGATGTGCATATATACTGACATTTATTGTAAAGGACATTCAAATGACAGATTAATTTCATAATACTGCTTTTTGCAACAGTTTATCACTAATGATAATAAGACGTTTATGTAATCTTGTCTATTTCTCATTCATCCTAGCAGGTGGTGAACAAGATTTTTACTAAGATGCTGCATGTCATGAAATATTTCTGCAGTTAAGGTGTTTCCATAATCCTATCTATAGTTAATTCATTTGGAAGCATGGGCTACCACTTATTACCACACAATCAGGCTAAACCAGAAAGATACAGTATACTGTCAGATTCATAATAACAGTATGTGTTATCCTTGATGCAGTATACAGGAACACTTGAAGTGAAGGGTGCTCTTACCTATGTGATTATATCATGGACAAAATCAGCAATTTTAACCTGCAAATGCAAGATCAGGGGATAACAGAATCATAGCAATGATGATTGCTGTTGTTACTGGATGTGAAGTACTCTTCTTTTTTTTTGTTAAAAAAAAGTAAAGGACTCGCTAGGGGAGATCAGTAACACTTGTTTTAACTACTGTTACTGTTTCGATAGAAAAAAAAGTCCAGTAAGCTAAAGTGAGGCAGTATTGTGGAGAAGTGGTTATTGTTCTGCACTCCCAAGTAAAAAGTTGCAGGTTCAAATCCCAGGTAAGACTTTTCTGTTGTACCCATAAGCAAGCTGCAGTCCCTATATTGGTCCAGTTAATTGCCCTAGTTCTAAGTGTCAGCTGTTACAGCTCGGCGGGTGATTGGTCAGAACCCAAGTGGAAGAGACCAGAGAGGGGGGCTGGGGGGAACCTGAAGGGACCCGACTGGCTGGGGCTCGAGCGCTCTGGGACGGAGGGAAAGGGGAGTGAAAGGGGAGTGGGAACAGAATAATAGATTACTGGCCGGCAGAGGCTTAATAGCCCATAGCTGTCCTGTCGGTAATGAAAGGGAAAAGAGCAAGATGAGACCGTCTGAAGAAAAACAGCAGCTGAATAATTGCAAACATAATTGCTTAGTAGGACGAATCAACAGAAGGGGATCCAGTTAGAACAACAAGCTGTGGAAAACCGTGATCCCTTGTGAGGGACAGTTTTCCAGGGCAACCAGGCCGCCAAGCCATGTTGTTGAAACCGGTACCCTGGCTTCTTTCAGGACCTGCTGGATGAGGTTCTTGGATCAATTAGCTGCCAACTAATTTGATCGCTCACTTAAGACACGACTATTGCTACAGTTTCATGTGTAGGTTCCGTGCCAGTTGCTTTGGATTATCACATCTGTGGTGTGTTGGGTATGGCAGCCCTCTGGAAGTCATGTCCTTGATCTGTTCTTTCCAAGGTCACTTGGTCAGTGTGGTTGTGCTTGTCTTGCCTCTGAGACACATCGTCAAGCTGTACCTCTATATCCTCACTGCCTTGCTTCTCTACGTTGGACATCAAATTTCCAGGTAAACCTTGAAATGCTGTACCAGCTAGCTTTAGTTGGACAGCGTTGTTGTCAATGTCTGTGTGGCTGCAGGCTGGGTTTTCTGATGTTTCTAGCAAGGCAGGCCAACGCAATGACAAAGTGTTTAGCATTGCTTCCTCGCAGCACTGGGGCCCCGGGTTAAATGTTTTACCTGTGCCTCTGTTTGTGTGGAGTATGTGTGTTCTCCTGAGTTTCCTCGTGGTGCTGCTGTTTCCTCCCGCAGTCCAAAAACATACTGATGGATGAATTGGCTACCTGGTGTGAGTCTGTGTGTCTTTGTTTGTCTGTCTGCCCTGTGATGGACTGCTGTCCCGTCTCTGGGACGTGTCCTGGCTTGTGCTCGATGCTTGGTGGGTTAAGCTCCCCTTGACCCTGACTTGGAAAAAGAGCTTAGAAGATGAATGTACCGAGATAAAAAAAATCATTGCATTAAAAAAAAACTACATTGTTTTTCAGTGTCACGTATGCAGCTTCCTTTGTCTCAGTCAGAGTAGGGTTATGCTGAACAAATCTGCACTCCAATGTTATATTACTTGATATATATGACTACTCATCTATATGTTTCCTCACAAATTGATATAAACTGATAAGAGCTAGCACATCTATAGGATGAGTTACTGTGAGAACTGATGACTCCTATAGTGATAGAAGATATTTTCACCACCTAAACATCACAAATTTGTTGTATGTTGAGTAACATTTTAATGTGTTTTAACAAGCATTTAGTTGTTACTGTATCCATTGCGAGGCAGATATTGAAATTAATAGCACTGATAAATGGGTACATAATTGGTTCATGTGTTGAGATGAGCGATCCTGTATTGGCATTCTCCCACAGTATGCAATTTAAAAAGGAAAGAAAAGGAAATGTTTCCAGCATTAAGCATTATGTGTGCATAAGGGAGGGTGACTATATTGTAAGTATTCAAGTTTCCATTCACTGTGGTGTTTCCAACTTAAAATGAGGAAAAAGCATTAAATAACAGCCTGGCCTGTCATTAGTTCCTCTGAGTAATGTGAAACCCCTGGAGGGTATCTCCTGCGCACTGTCACCCGCTGAGGTGAAACTGGCTGGGAGAATATGTTGGGTGTGTTTCCATCTTGTTCAGTGAGCTTCACCGGAAAGTCGCCCGAGTTTGTAAGCGTACGTTCTGTCTTGTCTGCCTGGCAGGGACTACGTGCGTGGAGAGATCCAGCATGGGTATGAAGGAGCTGTCTACCTGGACGCGTTCGCTTTCCATCGTTTCGTCACGGCGCTGACAAGTAAGTAGGTGTCAGAAAGTAAAGGTCAGCCTGTGCCTGACGAAGAAACACTTTTAACTTCTCATTGTCTCTCTTACCTGGTAACCAGGAAAATACATCAGCTTTTCATTTTTTCCCTCTCTCTTGTCTTGTATTGCGTCTTGTCTCCTTCCTCTCTCTTGCTGTGCACTGAGAATTATAGATGGCCCCTACAGTTTCGAGAAGACACTTATTATCTAACATTGTTGGAGGTAAACTGTGGTCTATTATAATAATAATAATTTTTCTGACACTAGTAAAGTACTCAAAGTGCTTTACAGGTAACGGGGACTCTCCTCCACCACCACCAGTGTGCAGCCCCATCTAGATGATGCACCAGTACACTCCCCACACAGCTCTCAGTGGGGAGGAGAGCAGAGTGATGAAGTCAGTTCAGAGATGGGGATTATTAGGAGGCCATGATTGGTAAAGGCCAGGGGGAAATTTGGCCAGGATATCGGGGTAACACCCCTACTTTCTTTGTGAAATGCCCTGGGATTTTATTAACTACAGACAGGACCTTGGCTTTATGTCTCAGCGGAAGTACGGTGCCTTTTTACAGTATTGTGTCCCTGTCGCTATACTGGGGCACTAGAACCCACACAGACCACATATTGAGCGCCCCCAGCTGCAGCCTTAGCTTTCCCAGGTGGTCTCCCATCCAGGTACTGACCAGGCTCACACCTGCTGAGCTTCAGTGGGTGGTGAGTTGTGAGTTGCAGGCCGATGTAGTTTTTGGTGGGCACCGGTCAGTACCTGCCGACTGAAAGCCAGTGAAGTTTGGTAGCTGTTACAGTCCGCTTGTGCATATGGACATCTCTGTGTCTGCAGGTCAGATCATTCTCGGCACGCTCTGTGCCTTCCTGATGAAGACCAGGCAGGTGTGGCTGTTCTCTGCCCACCTGCTGCCCTTGGCAGCTCGCCTGTGCTCTGCACACAATGCCACGCTGATCACGGTCAGTTCCTTCGCCATGGTGCTCACTGGCGTGGAGGTGATAATCATCCTGCTCTCCAACCTCTTTGTGCCTTACCAGCTGGCTCGGTCCGCCTGCCGGGAGATCCTGCAGCTCGAGGTAAAGACGCTCTGCTACCGTGCGTTGCCACTGTGTACTTCGAAATCTCTTAGTTTACACCAGCTGGCAAGGGCACAAACAGGGCAGTTCCGTGTGTGCAGTGCCTGTAGGAAATCTACACACCCTGTCCAGAGTAACACATTGTGCAATAACAGTCTGAAGTCAAGACGCTTTAAATCAGAATTATTTTACCTTTTACGTTTATTTACACATTGTAACGCACAGCCCACAAGTGAAAAACAAATGTTTCAACATGTTGATAAGAAATTACAAATTAAAAATGGGTTTGATAACTGTACACTGAGTATTTGGTGGAAGCACTTTTTTCCTTGAAATACAGATGTAATTCTGTTTGGATAGGTCTGTACCAATGTAGCACACCCTCCTGACAGAACTGTTCAAGCTCAGTCAGATTGCAAGGGGACTGTAGATGGACTGCAGCCTTCAAGTCCTCCCACAGACTGGCATTGGATTGAGGTCGGGGCTCTGAGCACGTTACCCTTCTTGTTCTTCAGCAGCTCCCCTGCTGCTTTCACTGTGTGGTACGGGTCATTATCATTGAAAGATAAACGTCCTTCCCGAATTCAGCTTCCTTGAAGAAGGCAGCACAGTTTCCTCAACACTTTGTCTGTAATATGCTCCATCCAGATTCCCTTCAGTGCTGACCCTTGCCCCAGTCCCTGCTGCAGGGAAAAACCCCCATGACTGACCGCTGCCTCCACCATTCCAGCAGGAAGATCTGAGACCAGCTGGAAACCACCACCCTCCATCTAGCTATCGAACAGCTAGATTACTGTATTAGCTTGCAAACTATCTAGCCGTCTTTTTATTATAACTAAATAGTATTATTCTGAGTGCCATTTGACTACAGTAACTCATTTGAGTATATAGGGTTCATCAAAGGTGTAGTACCCGTGATGTTCCCTGAGGAAGAGCTTTGTGCTTGAAATGTGTTATTTGCTATTTTCTCTCTGCATCAACCTATTTTGTTCTTTTTGCTGTTGAGGCACTGTGTATCGTTTGCACTGGTTGAATCAGTAAATCTTTTTTCACTTTGAAATTGAGATTACATGCTATTTGTATAGATGGTTTATTTTATTCACATACAGAAAACACAATGGTTAATTAATAGAATTGTGAGTCTAAATTTTATGTTCATTGCTTCATTTTGTAAACAACTTAGACTTGATGCAAATACGTGTGAGATTGTTTTACACCAAGGCCTGCCGCTGTGAGATCTGTGGATCTTGTGGAGGGCTTGGGGTGTTGTTGTGACATGGACTCACTGACCAGTCTTTAACAGGAAGGCCCACAGTGACTCTTTACCTTGAGGTGCACTGCCCAACACAGGAGACAGGAACAGCCGATTTTATTCTGAATCATTAGAATCACTGTAGTTGAACATACAGTAGGTGATGTCTTAGTAGCTTATTGTGTGATTTGGAAGGCAGTTGGTTACACAATTGCTCTTACTATGGGGTGTATACAGCTATCCAACCACTTTTTTAGGCTTTCACTTATAATTACTTTTCAGGATGTTCAAGCATTTGTTTTTCACTTGGAGGTTGTATGTTACAGTGTGCAGATGAAGGAAATGTAAATTCTGATTTAATGTGTCTCCATTTCAGGCTATGAGCAACAAAGTGTCTTACCTTTGAAAGGCTGTGTACACCTTCTATATATAACCTTTCCATATTTAAATGTGGTTTGTCTTTGTGAATGCAGCTTTGACAAATCAAAGCTCAAAACAGAGCAAACGCAAACACCTGGATTGGGTATTTTGATCTTGTGAAATATGCAGGTGTGGATGCCAATGGAGGGTTTATGAATCCTGTAGAAAATTGTTTTTTTTTATGGTTTTTGAGGTTTATTAATATTGATCTGGTTAAACCCTGTTGTATACTACTTACTGTGCTTAAATTCATTCCGGCCCTGCGCCAAGGAGTTAGTCTAGTTCACACAGGGAGGTGCGATTGGGGATCTTTGCTCCTGGAGAAGAGGACAAGAGGAGATCAGTTAGACTCCGTTCACCCTTCCCTGTTGCCCAACCCCTATAGTAAAGTGGATTCTCTTGGGCAGTGTGGCCTACAGAGATGTGCACTTTAAGGTTTTCTCTAGGGAAGTTCGGCATGGATTGGAAATACAACAGTGTGACTACATAATAAAATAATAACACTGCTGTTCTTTTTTTAAAATACTAAAGGGAGACCATTGCCTGCAGTATTTACTGACCTCTACAAAAGGAATAAATCATGTTATTTTTTTATAAAGATAAGTCTAGCACAGCGCATAAATGTTTCTTCACATAAAGTTAACATCAAAGAACTTCATACCTAAGGAGCAAAGCATGTAAAATAAGAAAAATAATTTTTTAAAAAAATCTGTCTATAACCAGTTTTCCTACCCTCTCCTCCCCTTATCTGCCTGTTTGCAGTTAGAGCCATACAGACTGCTCGCAGTGGTCATTTCCTTGTGGAATCAGTTTGCTGTCCCAGTTCTCTTCAGTGTCTTCTGGTTCGTCCTGTTCCTGGTGCAGATCTACTCTTACATTACAGCCAGCAATAACGGCATAGCCCTGCAGGGGGTGCTGTTTGTCTTCCTGACCAGGTATATGTTCTTCCAATATATAGTTCAGTTTTCTGAGTGTACTTTATAGAGCTTGGGGCCTCATTTAATCCCAGGTGCACAGGGACAGAGGACAGCAATTGTTATGATTACAACTACTTTATGTAGTATTAAATTGATCATTATTTTGTGAAAAGCTGTGCAGTTTGTTATGAACAAAATGGAGATTGTTTTTAACATCAAAGACCTTTTAGTTATGAATACAAATGTTACCATTAGGAAAGTCTCTGAGAATACTTTTACCCTCTAAAAGGATAGCCGGTAGGACTGATCTGCTTTCCTTAATGTAGAAATGGAAGGTTTCATTGCCACCTTATGGATGGGTGTTTGCCTGTTCTGGCTTCCGGCATATAGGGGCGGCAACAGCCGGCATATAGTGGGACAGGGTATAGTCACCTTATAACGCCCTATAATCAATGTCTTTGAGCACCGACTCCTAGAAGAGAAAACAGCAGTCAAATTCAATTCAAATTCTGGGAATTTCACCTCTGTGCGGCCTTGCAGTGTGTCCGAGTGCTGCTCCAGCCCGTACTCCCTGCTGGGTCTGACCTTCGTGGTGTCCTACCTGGCACTGGGGCTTCTCAACCTCTGCAAGTTCTACCTGGGGGGCTACGCTGCAGTCCAGAATGAGAACGTTATGCACAGGTAAGGCCTGTGCGCCCCCACAGCTGGGTGAGCCAACGTGTGGCTGTGCATCCTTACGCACTGCATTGTTTCTGTCCTTGGCTTCTGCTCCTCGGTCTTCACCTGACCCGTCTGGTAGCTAATTGATCCAAGGATTTCATCCCGCTGCTTCTCGAAACGCACCGCCTCAACCCTTTCTGTAAAAAAGTGTCTTCAGTTCTCAGATTTAAATGCACTCCCGTATAGCTCCCACGTGTGAGCTCTGGTTTGTGTTTCACTGTTCACTCTGAAGAAGCAAATTGTGGTGGCATTGTAAACACCTTTTATGATTTTGGATGTCTGGATCGTGTCTGCTCATAGTCTTCTCCGTTCCAGGCAATAAAGGTTCAGTTCCTTTTGACTGTCTGTGTAGGACCTTGCTTTAAGCCCCCTAGTTGCCTTTGTCTGTTCTGATTCAGAGCAGCAATATCTTTCTTGTGGCATGGTGAACAACACCGTACATGTAAATGTGGTCTTACAATTTTGACTCAACATCCCTTGATTTAAATTCTACACTTTATTTGTGTCCTAACATTTTGTCTTTTTTATTGATTCCCCACTTTGTCTAGAACATTAAAGCAATGTCAACAGAAACACTTAAGTATTTTTCATAAGTAGAAACTCAGTGTTTCAGCGTGGTGAAAGCTTACATGCATTCCCTGACTGTACTGACAGCTGAGTGTCTTTATTAATGATGCCACTAAAATCTAATTAAATGACACCTGAAAACTAAAAGAATAAATTGAGGGGTTTTAGTATTTAATCCACCTAACCTAGCAAAAAGAGATACCTTTTACCTCTTTATGGAGTAATAGTTACAGTATGTATAAAAGCAGGCTTTGATTTGGTTACAGACTGTGCAGTGGTCTGCTTGGTTCAAGTGTTTCAAGTAGGTACAGTGTCAGCATGTGCAGGCTGCAAAGGAACAAGTAAATGTTTATTCCATGCTCACACCTGAAGAAGGCTCCACAGCCGAAACGTTGTTTCTTTTCTATTCAGCATGGAATAAACCTTTACTTGTTCTTTTGGTTCAAGTATTACCTTTCACTAAGGAAAAACTGCAGAAACTGTATAAAAGTGTTTGACAAATTTGTCTGCCTAATCATTCTCTTACCTGCATGCAACAAGCATTTAAAATACATTTGTATTTCTTGGGCATGTGGACAAAGAAGAGTTTAGAATTATGTTTGTGGCTCAACCATACATGTAAAATGCGTTCTGCACACAGCTTGCGTGTGACTTGACCGTGCTGTTGTGTCTGTGTTTGTGGGCGCAGGGGGGTGACGGAGGGCGTGACGTTGCTCCTGCTGGCTCTGCAGACGGGGCTCCTGGACATGCAGGTGCTGCAGCGCACCTTCCTGCTCAGCATCATCCTCTTCATCGTGGTCACTTCCACACTGCAGTCCATGATCGAGATCACCGACCCCATCATCCTGGCACTGGGTGCCTCCCGAAACAGGTCAGAACTATACTTCTGTGCACAGTGTGGTTACAAAGTGGGGATTGTTTATTTTCCAGTACCAGGGACCTGGAATTTAGACTGTCTTAACGGGGTCCTGTACTTATCTTTTGACAGGAGCCTGTGGAAGCACTTCAGGGGGCTCGGTATGTGCCTGTTCCTGCTCGTGTTTCCTGTCTTCATGGCCTGGAAGATATCGCAGTTCTTCCAAATGGATTTCTGGCTCCTGATCCTGGTCTCCAGCTGCATGCTGACTTCACTGCAGGTACGTAAGAAACCAGCAGAATTATATGCACCAGCTGCTGTTGGGAATGCTTTAAATTCAGAAAAACAAAAAAAATCAGTTTTGTGTCTTAAAATTCCTAAAGAAAGTGATTTCTAGGAGAATTGAAAACCTCTGAGGTTTCAATGAACAAAATTAAAATCGCATAAGAATTTCCCTAAAAAAGTGAACGCCGAAATAAAAAAAAAAAAAAAAGCTTGACAGTGAAGAATTAGCTCTTTTACTCAACATATTTTCTTCTTATGCCTTGTGTTGACTTTTGGGAATTCAATTTCACCTTTTCTCTTTATATATGTGCAGTATGTATTTCTTTTGGCATTTTCAAGAAGCTTAGGCTTCATGCTGAATTTTGTTTTCCTGGGGTTGAAGTGCTCTAAAGACGCCCAGGAGCGAGCAGCGGCTCTAACGGCCGCTGGTGTGCGTTGTCGTGGCGCAGGTGACGGGGACCCTGCTGATCTACTCCTTGTTCATGGTGGAGCTGGCGCGGCGGGACCCCATCGAGAGTCTGGACGAGATCATCTACTACGTCAACGCCGTGAGCCGCGTGCTGGAGTTCCTGGTGGCGCTTTGTGTGGTGGGGTACGGCACCTGGGAGTCGCTCTTCGGGGAGTGGAGCTGGATGGGCGCCTCGGTCATCATCATCCACTCCTACTTCAACGTCTGGCTGCGCGCCCAGTCCGGCTGGAGGAGCTTCCTGCTCAGACAGGAAGCTGCCAAGAAGATCAACTCCCTGCCCCGCGCCACAGAGGACCAGCTGAAGCTGCACAATGACGTCTGTGCCATCTGCTTCCAGGTCAGTAGGGTCAGTAGGGGTGTGCAGTTCTGTTGTGGAAGGCTCTGTGGGTCACTACCAGGGTCACTAGTTTCTAAGGACTTTGACCAATTTCATTGTGATCAGTTAAATGGGTAATTACATAAATGGTGTAATTTAGAGTATAGTCTTCAGCCTCCAAGGAGTAGCACTGTTTGAAATGAACAGGTTTTTTTAGACATCAGTGATATACGATTATTGCCAGGGTTGAAAAACTCTGCCTGGAGTATTCCTGTCACAGTGAAATCTGATATTCACTCTGCACTAAGGTCAGTCACATTATAGTAAGATAACCTGATTCAGACTGGTCTTTGCCTGAACTCCAGCAAGTGTTGGTGTTTAATACTGACAAGAAAAATATGACAAATTTAAAAATGCTGACTTGCTTTCCAGCTATAATTTCTTTTTGCACGGTTAATAAAATGATGATTTATAATGTGAACTGGATTTCACTTTTGCCTTCAATGTTAAGGAATTTAATTCAGTGATGAGATTTTGTTTCTTTTGTGTATTTTAGGATTAAATTAAAAAGTTAAAATGATGCTCAGTTTGATGCAAATGATGTTTCATGATGCACTGTAAGTGATTGGGCACATTTCCTGTCCTTTCTGAAATGATGTTTTATCTCTTTGAGATTTGAAATAGTTTTGCACAAACATCGAAGGTGTGTGATTCTATTGAAAATTGCTCATTTTTCTTTATTGTTCTGTACTGTTTTGAATCTAGCAGTGAATGAACATTTGATGCATTACAGCCTTCCCTGTATCAACCAGTATTTTAAACAAACTTGTACTTAATTAACGCCTTCCCAGATCGGAAAAGGAGTTCAGTTATTTAAAATGCACAGAGAAGTCAGGCAGCTCAGGTTGCAAGAAAATGTGCTGTCATTTGCTTTGAGTGTTATTTATAAAAGGTGTACTAATCTTGTCCAGAAACAAGTGTGTGTTTTAACAGGTTCCCTTATGTTTAACGATACCCATTTTCCACAGTCTTCGAACATCTGCCTGGCATTGTCATGGGAGTAACAACGTGGTTATCTGCCCCCTTCGGTTTTAGCTGTGTGGGCTTGTAAACGCTGTTAACGCCATAAACGTTCTCACCTCTGTCTCTGCCCTTTAGGAGATGAGTTCGGCGGTAGTGACGTACTGTGGCCATTTCTTCCACGCCAGCTGCCTGCGCAAGTGGCTGTATGTCCAGGAGACCTGCCCCATGTGCCACCAGCCCGTGAAGCCCAGGGCGTCCCCTCTGAACGAGGACCAGCCCCCTGCAGCCCGAAGCCCCGAGGGCGGCGGGGCCGGGAGGGAGGGGGCGGGAGGCGAGGCTCCAGGCCTCCGGGCCGAGTGGGGGGCAGACCGGGAGCGGGGACAGGAGGCCCCGGCGGACCCCCGGGGGGGAGCCGGGGCGGCGGCCCGGGGCTCTCGCTGCGGCGCGGCTGTGGACTTTGAGGGGCTCGCCAGCCCCGTTTCGCCCAGCATCCCGACGGCGCTCTCGTCTCCGCCTGCTCTCCGCGGGTGCGGTGCCAGATCGCTTTCAGGGACTGCAGGGGAGCACCTGGAAAACAGCAGGGGCCGCGTCGCACCTCAAGAGCAGCCTGCACCCCGCGTGGAGCCAGCAGACGGGGCACCGCCCGGGGAAGACGAGACGGCGGGGTCCCCTCCTCTCTGCGGGGACGTGCGAAGAGGAGCAGCAGGATCATCACTTTGGCCTGGCAGGGATTCAGGGGAAGTAACAGGCAGGCCGAATATTCACTGGAAGATGGACTTTGAGCCTTTGTTGAAGACTCATACACCTGTGCCAGTGAGAGGAGGCAGAGAACCTCATGTAGAATTACTGAACAATGGCAGGAAAATTGGTAAAGTGGAAGTGAGTAGGAAAGGCTTCGTCCAAGGTGAAACTGACCTGACGGGGAGTTCCAGAGCAGGACAGTGGTTGAATTCAAAAGTAGAGACCCAACTCCCAACACAGAGCGAGGGCCTCTTATCGGACCGACCAGGCCTGTTTCTGCAAACACAGAGCGATGGAGATGTGGAACAAGCTGGAGAAAGGGACTGTGATGGTTTGGGTGACAGCTGCAGTGACAGCTAATCTCGGCAGTGTCTGGAGTCTGGCAGCAGCGCAGAGCTTCAGACACACCGGGGCGCAGGAGACCCTGGAGAGGAGAACTGAGCTGGAACAGAGCCGGCTTCACAGCTGTGGGTCCCCACAGCCCCGAAAGAGGAGAACTTGTATGCCTCATGTCAACAAAAAAACTTAAATGTGTTGCCCAAAATAAAACACAGTTAACTTAAAATAACTTAATTTTTTTTTCAGAATTTTAACCAAAATATGTTCTTTGACTTCTGATCCTTCATTAACCCAGTTATCGTCCAACACCTCTTAAAATTAGTCAAATGGAGTGTTAAAGGGCGTTAATTGTGCACTTTGTGCAAGTAGCAGAGATTTGTAACAAAATTTCATTTAAAGAAAACGATTTTATGCTTATTTACCCAAATGGTTGTAATCAGTTCTGCGATTTTGGAAAAAATAAAGTTTCTGCAAAGTTTGTGCAGATTTTTGTGTATGATGGTAACTAGTTGGCATAACTTATTTTTTTTTTAGAAAGCTGTATAGCTTAGCACCATCTGTACGTCAGGAGTATTTGTTTTGAAGTACAGTGCTGTTCTGTTTTTTTTTCATAACCAAACGTTAATTTTTTAAAAGAACCAAAAGAAACAACCTTCTCAAGAGATTCTAAAGCTGAATATTCCCGATCAGTCTTATTAGTTCTGTTCTAAATGCAGACCTGCTATGTGCTTAGGGAAAACGCTTTCAGTTTAATTTTTCACATTTCTTTTTCTCTGACAAAATTTCAACTTGAAATCCATCTGCCTGCTTCTAATTTTCAAACATCGCACTTCACCAGATTTCATGGGGTTCTGAGCTCTACAGTCTGGGACCAGAGGTCTGTGATGTATGTAACAACAAAGATGAGACACAAACATTAATACACAAGGCTGTTATGAAATCCATTGATTTGTGATAACTGTGACTTTAGAGCATTGAACAGTTTCTCTCTTGTAAATATGAAATCAGGGTGGTCTCATGCTGTAGATCATTTTAGCAACTCTAATGCAAATCAGATTCATGTACAGGTTTAATTCAAGATTGTTAGGAATGTCATGAACAGAAAATAATGGTAGTAAATGGTCTCTCATCATATTTGTTGACTGAGTGAGATGCAGTTCTGAGAAAAAGTGTTTTTCCACCCAAAATGTTTCATCACGGAAAAAGGAAAACAAAAGCTTGGGAGCTCTTGCCAAAGAGGAGTGTGTCATCCCGGTTCTGAAATTGCCACTGAACTGCATAGGAGTCTGGTGATGTGAACGTTACTTCTGTTCTGAAAGCAGATAGTGGAGAGGGCTCTCTTCTGTTAGCTCCTAACAGTGTAATAGGACTTGTGAGCTCGGGCCTAGAGGGGCTCTAACAGATTTCAGTATGCTACACTCTTCTTTTGTGTTCTCTTCAAGCGCCTGACAATATTTCCCTGAGGGTGCTGGCTATTTGTCATTTTTATTATAGACTCTTCTTGTGAAATGTGTAGATGCTTTGGGTTTGGCAGCCAGCATCTAATATAGCTGAAAAGTAGAACTGGAGAGGCTTCAGTAATTTCTGTTCTGAGCTTTGGATATTTTTGAGTCGCAGGGAAGGAGGAGGCGTGGCTCTGTGGCTCAGGATCTGCACTTGTGGCTGGAAGGTTGTGGGTTCGTATCCCGCGGAATCCTACTACGCTGGGGTCCTGAGCAAGGCCCTTCACCCCAACTGCTCCAGGGGCGCCATATAAATGGCTGACCCTGCGCTCTGACCCCAAGCTCCTCTCCCTGTCTGTGTGTCTCATGGAGAGCAAGCTGGGGTCTGTGAAGAGACGAATTCCTAATGCAAAAAATTGTACATGGCCGATAAAGTGATCTTATGAAATCAGAAATTAAATGTTTAGACAGTTGTTGAGCATTGATGTCTGTGATGGCACACCTCTTTCGGCTCTGAAACTAGTGTGAATCCCTGATCTAATACCCCTATCTTCTATTCATTGGAAACTGCTGTGAACTGGACCCACAAGCTGTGGAAATGTCTAAAAGGACCTGAGATGAAATATGGAAATATGAGTGTATGTTTTCCATTGCAATGATCAGTTACGCTCATTAGACCAGACTAATTGTTCACCAAGGTATACAAAAAATGTTTTTAAAAATAAATCTCCAGCAGAAACCTCTTCAGCAATTTCATTCTGAGTCAAACCTATTCGCACAAATGAGATGTGTTCAGTAAAACACTTTATACAGAGTGGAGGTAAAAAGTTGTAGCCTGTATTTCACGCCAGCGCTTTTGGGACCAGTTCACTTTGAGGATTAATATGGTTCTATTAATGTGATTTGAAAACTGTTTTGTCACCTCTGAGACCTCAGAGTTGTGATGTACATAACTGTTTAACATCAGAAAGTAACAGGAACAGAACATTTGCTCTCATTCGAGGTATAATCTTTAGTCCATGGTCTCAAGCTCATGACGTAAAGGGCCTGGTGACTTTGTTCCCTCCATGTTACACAGTTGGTCTAATTAATTTGTTGCAGAACATTAATATTTCTAACCAGGCACAGACATGATTTATAGGTAACTGTACCTTTAATTCAGTGAATGTCTTGTACAGCTGTAGAAGACCTTACGAAAAGTCCTGTATATGTCTAATCTAGGAAATACTGCGAGCCCTTAATGATGCTGAAAATGCAGAAGAGAACCATTCACTGAGCTTTAAGTTGTAAGCATAGTGGACTCCTTAAGGCCATACTCCTCAGATACGCCTAGAGAGCATATCAAACATTTCCTCTTTCTGTACTAATCTTACTTGTCTGTTTCACAGGCGGCCTATCACTTTCTGGGTTTCTGTCTTGCAGTTTCCTCCTTGCCGAGCAGCAGGGAGAACTAGCTCGGACATGGCTGCCAGTTGCTTCACTGCCTGCTGCAGAGACCAGCTACCTGGACACGGGGTCCGCCCACACCCGTTCAGGGCGTTTTCCAAGATAGACCCCGCTGGCCTTAATGACATTAGCTCCTGGTTTTGGCCTGGCTAGGGACTGTCTATGGTGTTTCCTGATCATGACCCTCGCCTGCTTGACCTCAGACTTCCCTGCCTGTGTGCGTGGCTCTCCTGCGCCTCCGAGTCCCTACCTTGCCACAGCACCCAAGGGCCTGTGTGCTTGGCTCACTTGGCTCCGCCCTGCTCCCGTAACCGTGCAGCCTGCAGGTTCCCCAGCTCGGCTGCTTCTTGCCCAGCACTTGGGCTCTCTGTACTCCTGCAGATAGCACTGCTAGTCCCAGCTCGGGAGCGTGACATTACTGGAGATCCGCTCCCCCCAGAATGCACCCTTTCCCCTTTGCCCCCCCGCCGTGTAAGGACTGAGACCCCTGCTCCCCCTCTTTCCATCTGGGATTTCTTCAGGAGCTGCACCTCCCTCTTCTCTCCCCCTGTCCTCTCTGCCTCCATGACTAGCAGGCCCCACTGTAATAGTCCAGGCAATAAGCCTTCCCCAGGAGCGGGGACAACCGCCTGCTCAGCTGCTCACTTCCACCGCCTGCCTCAGCATCACCAACAGGCACTGTATAAAGGGCGACAGAGACCAGGTAAAGTCAGGAAGACAGTGTTGTTTGACAATGATGTTTACTAGACAGTGTCCGAGCGGGAGGGGAGGTTGGGACGAGGGTCAACCAGCCGGTTCCAGGCATGTGTCCACATCGTGACGAGTGCGCTGTTTAATGTGAAAGTGAATCCGCACCGTGAGCAGAAGAGACCTAGTGTGTAGCGCATGGCTAAGGCACTGTAAATCGAAGCTGGGTCATGTGAAGTTCTGTCCCCTATGGCTCAGCGAGTCCAAGATCTCACTCGGAGCACAAGACGTCTCTGATTCAAGCCAGGGTTATGTCGCTATCTGAGGCCTGGATTCCCCAGGCAGTGGTGCAGTGCAGAGTGCTGCCTGTGTAATGTGGGCATTAACTGGGCAGGGATCATTTTTAGGCATTAGCATGCTTTTAGTGACATCAGTGAATGATCTGCCACTCCACCAGTTGGAACCTGGGCTTCTGGCTAAGAACTGTGAATCTTCAGCAGCTAGCCGAGTCTTAAATAGCTATCAGTTTTGGATTGCGTAGGTAAATGATTTTAGCACTCAAGCAACACCGGAGGACTAACTGGAGAACAGCTAGTTAACTGCAGTGCTGGATTGAACCGGCTCCAACTGCAGCGAACTGAAGAGCTGGTGGTTCCCCGAAAACGCAAAAGTGTCTTTTCCAGGTATTATCGCAGAAATGAATAGCAATACAACTGATGAGATGAACCTCCTCCGTGTTAAGGAATGAGCCAGGGAGCTGCTCCAAGGGTAAAGATGGGGTGGAGGCAGCAGTGCTAAAAGCAATGTGTGCAGAGCTGTGGGTGAGGGGGTTTGTATACACAAGAAAGCAGACTAAACAGGCGCCGTCCTTCGGATGAGACGTAAAACCGAGGTCCTGACTCTCTGTGGTCATTAAAAATCCCAGGGTGTTTCTCGAAAAGAGTAGGGGTGTAACCCCGGCATCCTGGCCAAATTTCCCCATCGGCTGTTATCAATCATGGCCTCCTAATAATCCCCATCTATGAATTGGCTTCATTACTCTGCTCTCCTCCCCACTGAGAGCTGGTGTGTGGGGAGCGTACTGTCTCACTGTGGCTGCCGTCACATCATCCAGGTGGGGCTGCACACTGGTGGTGGTGGAGGGGATCCCCATTACCTGTAAAGCGCTTTGAGTGGAGTGTCCAGAAAAAGCACTATATAAGTGTAAGCAATTATTATTATTATTATTATTATTATTACAATCTGACCTCCTGAACCCCTGTAGGTGTTTAATAACACCTTTAAGGTCCCCTTCTGGAAAAAGGCATTTGATGTGCTAGTTCTTGGGCCTGCCTTAACCCCAGCCTCGCTTGCTTGATGGGCACTTGTGAATAGTTACTGCTGCTTTTCAAGATCTTCGCAAGGCTGACGACTTTGGCCTCACTCAGCTTCACAACATATTTAGCCACCTTCTCATCGCGGTTCATGACAGTGCCTCTGCATGCTGTGCTCTTTGGCCGCAGCCCCATGTTTCCTTTCCTCTGTTAAGTAATTACGTGGCCCTGATTGCTCAAGAACATCCTTTGTGCTGCCATATCCACAAGATTGAGGGTGGTGATTGAATCGCTGAAGTTGCTCCACAATTTGGAGGTGTTTAAAGAAGAGTGTTTACAGTCTCACAGAGTTAGGTTTTTTCCCCTCCTCTTTCTGTGCCAAGGCAAGGTTGTGTGTGGCTAGACTTGCAGTCTCTTCACACAGCGATTGGGCAGAGGCTAGAAACCTCTGGGGATATTAAGATCACTTTATTAGCCACATACAATTTCTTGCATTAGGAATTTGGCTTTTCACATAGCCCAGCGTACTCTCCATGAGACATACAGAGAGAAAGCTGGGGGTCAGAGCACAGGGTCAGTCTTTTATACAGCGCCCCTGGAGCAGTTGAGGTTAAGGGCCTTGCTCAGGGGCCCAACGGAGTAGGATTCCTCTGCCGGCCGCGGGATTTGAACCGGCAACCTTCCAGCCACAGGTGCAGATCGTGAGCCACAGAGCCACCGCTCCGCTGTTGTGTATCAGGGTGAACACTGAAGGCACTGTGCCTCAGCGGGGGGCTAAACGGACTCCCACAAGGCACAGATTGAAGCCTGTTGAAAGCTGTGGTGATTTAATAAGGTCTGCTGACAGGCCAGTGTCACATTAGTTATTGCTATAGATATGAAAAAATAAGTAAGCAAAGTAACTAGTAAATTGCTTTCAGCTTAACTTTAAGTATAAAATAATGTTGATGTAAGTGAACCTGTTCTGGACATACTGTAGCTCGGTTAAAACAGGTTATAAGCCTACTTGTTTTGAATATCAAGCTTGAGGACTAGCTGGATATTGAGGCTGGCATCGGCCTGCTATCAGGTTTCACAGGTACCCAGGAGAAGATACAGGGTTCTGCAGCTCCATCGAGTTGGGATCACTTAGTTCAGCTGATGCAACTGACAGCAAAAATAAGTGTTACATTTTTTCCAGCATTAATGCTGCTTTTCCTGAGAGACAGAGAGCACAGAGCTGGTCTGAGGTACCTTGAGAAAACTTGGAAGTCCGTGTGTTTTGTGGTGTTGGTCATGAAAAACGCATCTTGAACTTCTATCGGCCTCCAGTGTATTTATCCCATATCCCATATCGGGATCATCTGGAGCAACTGTGACTATTTTAATTGCAATTGAGAATTTAAAAGAGGAGGGCTCTTACAATTGTGACTAACCAGTATATTAATTATTCTTCTCCCGAGGGACTAAGAGATCGTCTACATCATTAAACAAACTTCTATATTGTAAGCACTTAGTGCTCGATATCAAGTCATTTTTAACAAACCGTGATTCTGCTGTTGCCTCAATAATTTGCTTATTGGCCACTAGAGGGAAGCATCGCCCTTTGCATGATAATATTAAGTCAGCTAAGTTTCATTAAGAGAAAAAAAGGCAGGCCGTCAATGAGGAAAGGCTGAAAATAAAATAAAATATCTCAAATGTATTTATAGTCTCCAAATTATTAGTTATTTTCAGCCTATTTTCTTTTATAAACTGCCCTTTGAAATTTTTCGAACTGCTTTATCTAATTCTGATTTCCGTCAGACCTCGACCTGTCTGTGGCTGTGTGCGATCTGAAAGCCGAGCACGTGCGTGTGGCTGCGCTACGATGGACCAGCATCCTCAGTTGTGTAATTTAATTTTTATTTTAATTGATTCAAATGCTAATTGATTCAAAGTTTTGCCACAGTCAGCTTTCTAATTATCTTAGAAATTGACCAGGATCCATATCAGGGGTAGATGAAGGTGGTGGTTATACTAAAGTACTGGGTTGAAGTGGATTTGAGTTGTGCATGCCAGCGGGCTCCACGCAGGTCTGAAGGATGAGCCATCATTATGCTTCACCACCTGCGTTATGCTCCCCCTGGTGTCCACGCTGAGAAACAGATCCATCGATATTGCAGCAGAAATCCCGCAGGTACTGTAGCTGTGCGGTGTTGAAGTTCCTCTTCCCAGATACTTCTGCTCCAGGTGATGTGCTCCTGTCTTGTTTGCACCTGAACCAAATTGATTTTCCAACCCTGGATATGAAGAAATAGGAGAGAAGAATTAATTATTTTTGGTTCCTTGTTTGTTTATTTTAAAAGACTAATGGGATTTGTGGGTAGTTCAGATGATACACCAGAGTGAGTCAAGACGTTGGTTCTGTACATAAACATTTCTTGGCTTGTTTTGTAGCAAGTGGAGAAACTGCAATGACTCTCAAACACATCTGTCCGTTTTCTCACAGCTTTATCCAATACAGGGTTGCAGGGGAGCCAGAGCCTATCCTGGCAAGCAATGGGCACAAGGCAGGGTACACCCTGGACAGGACGCCAGTCTGTTGCAGGGCACACACAGAGCCAGGCACACACTCACACCAGGGCCAATTCTCCCAGAAGACGATAAAGTTAGCAGTATCACTTTGGACTGTGGGAGGAAACCCACACACATGTGAAGAGAGCATATACTGTAAGTTTCATGCAGCCAGCACCCCAAGAATTAAGCCCAGGACCCCAGCGCCACATGGCAGTAATGGCATCCACTGTGCCATTCCTCAAACCCATCAAGCAATAACAAAAATCCCAATACATTAATCTGTTACCTCTACACCTGTGCAATGTACACCAATACTGGTACAATACCTACAGTGTCTTCATCTACTTGAAGATCTGTAGATGGTCACAGGGTGTATCATGACTTCTGCAACATGGAGTGGGCTGCCAGGAGCATGGGCGTTGTCCTGGAAACGCATTGCTCGGCTACCTGAGGGGGCGTGGTCCAAAAAACCCAATGCTCTGCAAGGAGGGGGTGTGGTCCTGGAAATACACTGCTCCGCCCCTGATGGGCATCGCCCTCGAAGTGCAACCTTTCACCCCTGGAAGGGGCGTGGCTCACCCCAGTAATACTGGGGTACCTTGTGTACTAGAGCAATCAGGATGAAGTGCCAAGTTCTGGCACAAACAGCTATGTCTGCTCTCTGTCTGGAAGCCATTGCCTCTTTAATAATGGCTCTAGAGCCCAGGGCACTACTCCGGGGAATTACTGTGTTCATGCGATCACAGTTACAGAGTGGTGAGGAAGGATAGATCAGCACACTTCCGCTGGCCTACATGCTGTATGTACCTGTAAGTCTTGTACCCAGGTCTTCCCTTTGTGTATCTCTCTCACACTCCCCACTGTCTATATACACTGTATATACCCCATTCCCTCAGCCAGGCCATCACCACCAGGTACTCTCTACATATTTCATCCGTCTATCGCTTTCGCTGAGATCTAACCGCAGTCCAGAGAATAGCAACAGCTACATTCCATGGTTTAAAGGAAAACCCATCATTCTCAGGTCAAAATAATATTTTTCTTGAACCAAGCAGAATACGAGGGACTTCAGAAGCAGCAGCGAAAAACGAACCGAAAGATTCTCGCAAGTTGAAACTAGGAGGAAGTGTGTTTAAGTCTAAAAGCAGTCTAAAAGGTGTTGCTTTCCGCAAAGGGACAGGGGTGTTTGGAACAAGATGGTTTTGGAGATGAAACCCTGGCTTTCCCCAGAAGATGACGAGATGAAATTCTCAAGCTATGGAACCAAACAAGTTAGATGGTCTGAACAGTCTCTTCTCATTTTTAACCTTTATTATTTTCATCACTTTTTCAGGAGGGTCTCTAAAGCTAGAATACAAGAAAGGTTCCAAACGAGAGGAAGACAGGACGTCCTGGCAGGCTTGAGTTAGTCGCTAATTCATCTCAGTATCTCATCCAGATGATACTACAAATAAACCAAGGTATCAGCTTTCACAACATGGCTACGTACAGTAGCTTGTCCCACACTCCTATAACCCTCTGTGTAAAGAAATCCCTCATGTTCATGATTTTAAATATACCTCCATGTAGTTCCCACCTGTACTTTCTAGATTGTGGTTCACTGTTCAACACGACATCTCAGCCAGGATATAGATCAAAATATTTCTGAGTTGCCTTTCTGAACAATTATTCAGAAATTATTATTATATAATTATATATTCTAATTATATAATGATAGAATAATGATTATTCTGATTACCTGTGACTGTCAGCTCCCCAAAGGGTTCCTTGAAGCTGGATGCTTTGCAGTTTTCTCAATCATATATTTTAAACCTATTAAATTTGTTATTGCTAACATGACAATTTTGCAAGTGGGTATTATTAAGAAACGTATAAAAAGTTGATCAGGCATATAGTCGAGGGTGTGTCCTGCATTGTGTCTATTGCTTGCTGGGATAGGCTCTGGCTGGAGAAAGAGGTTAGAAAATGGATGGATAGGTAAAAAGTTGAATATTGCTCCTTAATGTGTAAAAAAAGACTCAAGAAGGTACAAATGCTATTCAGAATGGTGGATGGACTTCTAAGTGTGGGTTACATTCATTCTACACACATGTAAGAGACATTTTTAGAGTGACTTTAGCAGACTTTCCCTTTTTGAGCAAGTGAATTTCAAAGTCTCTTGACTAGATTTGAAAGAAAGGACTACGGTCCAAGACAAAAAGGGTAAAATATTATTTTTAACTACAGACTACATGGAAATTAATACTGCACAGAAAATGTTGAAGTAATATCATTTAGCAGCTCGTTGCCTACAGAAGGGAACATTACTCCTTCTCACTGTGGAGCGATGTAGAGTGATGCTGGTCTTGTCTTACCTGAGGCACAGGTGGGCTTATAAACCCAGCCCACCAGTCCCACCCTGACAGCACCAGGGCCACGATGTGCAGTACTGGGCATGTGTGCTTTTCATCTCGGTCAGTGATGTCCACACAGTGGTGTAGGTGCTGGCCGCTCAGAGTATGGGACTGGAGCATGAGAGAAAATCACTGGACATAGACAAAACAATCTAACACTCTCATGAATACAGTTCAATACATAGGAAAAACAATCCGCAACCGACAGAGAAGAAAATAAATAAGGCATAGAAAAGCCATACAAATATATTGTAAGAAAACAAGAATGGTGTAGGAATACGTATATACAGTATATATGTTGGGTAAGAAAAAAAAAGGGAAAATATGAGAGATAAAATAATTTTGGCTTTATAAGTAAATTATGATTATTAGTAATAAATTAAACCTGTTAATCAATTTAAAGCACACTTTGATATGTTCAGAAGATGACAGATGTAATGTACCTGTGACTTGTTGGCACCATCACTTCTTATTCTTTAAGAACAAATCAGCTGTCCTTAATGTTGGTCTTTTTTAACGTTCCAGGCTGTAACTTTGTGCGTGCAGATAATTTTCATGTATCCATGTACGCACATCCTGTTAAATCTAAATTACTTGAACTTACCAATAACACATTTAAATTACTCATATATATGGTGTAGGCATTCCAAGGAAAATATAAAATAAAGTACATGATCACATTACATAAAAAAGTGATCGAATGTCCTATTAGTTACTCTGATACATGGGCGACTTTCAGCTTTTCTTTAAGACGTTTGATGATGAGATTGCATGTCCTCAGTGGTTTCAGGTATTTTATAAACTATCTTCTCTATTTATGCAAGTCACAATTGTGTTGTGTGACAAAGAGTTTACAGAAGATAACTAAATCTGTATGTCGAATGGCACACTGTTGTTGAAGTGACTTATTCCATGTGCTACATGATGCGTTTGTGCTGTAGTAGAAAGAACCTGCAGTCTAGGAGCCTAGTCTGTTGCAGTACACCAGAGTAAAAATCACAGAGACGCTGCAGTGAAGAAATAAAGTTCACTGCCCGAATTCTCCAAAAAGCATAAATATCAGGTGGATTAGACCCTCAAGCCACAGAATGCTGATGAAAGCAGAATAATCAGGCTCATGTTTTATTCTGTTTGATGCTTCTGCGCCTGTTTGGAGCTCATATGTACTCTGGAAACAGGTATTCTCTGTGAAAAGCAAAGTTTAGGTCTCCATGAGACTTGGCTTGTCGAAACAGTGAGTGATGTTGAAGGCCCTAGTTTGACTTTTCTGGATTGTCCAGAGTAATGAGCACGGATACAGAGGAATCCTAACCCTAATTATGGTGTCTTTCTGGAGCTGCTTGTAGATGTGGCTAGCGTGCAGATTCGCCTGAGGTCTCACAGCCCATTCAATAATAAATCCTCTTGGATAAAAGTTTAAAATATCAGCTTTACACTGAACAACTTAAGAGTGCTGCTGTCGGAGCTCAGTAAACAAGCAAACTTTCATTTTCCAAGAGCCGATACCTGACAAGAACTTGAAGCAGTTGTCCACAGCTAAAGCAAACTTTTATCAGAAGACGAGCCTAAAATATCCACAGCCAGATACTAGAGTTTGTGTCAGAGCTGGGCTTGCTTGATCATGTAATGGAAAACAGGTGGTACAGTATAGTGAAAAAGGCAGTAGCTACAAATTTACAGTCACATGCCGAAAGTGACTAACACAAGACTCAAACTGTGAGCTGACATTCCAATAGATAACTGAATTTCTCTGCCTATCATCCAGATACATGGATATGGTAATTGGGCGACTTTGTTTATCTGTTAACATGTTTCAAAGTTTAAGTTGCAAAACATAACATTTTCTCTCTTTTGTCCTTGGTTGTCATCACTAAGCTTGTGAAAGTTGAAGTACTCATTTGTTTGCTAGTGTTTATGACTGGGAATCCGTTGTGTGCTCCAGGCAAGAAGCTCGCACAGCAGCAGCAGCAAACGTCTGAAAGGATAATATGCAAGGCTGTACTATAAATCAGCGGGTAGCTTTGAATATCTTGGATTATTGAGTCCTGATTATTGGTTTCACTTTCCTTTCCAGAAGGTGTACCCCAAGATTCCATATTGGGGCCCAAACCCTTCCCCATCCACACTATCAATGTAGCCAAGACAGCTCTTTCATTCATATCTATTGCAGATGGCACAACTTTATAATCTCTAGAATATACAAAATCTAATGACTGTGCTTTTAAAAAGTTAATTAATAGCTCGTATTGATAAGCTTGGGTTTTTATGTCAAAAAGATCATGCTTCATGCAATGTATAAAATATATTGTGGGCCAGCAATCTGTACTTCTATGTTAGATTACAGAGATTTATGGAATCTGTACCTTGGAAGCATAAGGCGCAAGATGTGACCCAACTTGGCCAGTCCATCACAGGACATACACACACCCTGGACAGGACGCCAGTCCATCACAGGACATACACACACCCTGGACAGGACACCAGCCCATCACAGGACACACACACCCTGGACAGGACGCCAGCCCATCGCAGGACACACACACACCCTGTACAGGACGCCAGCCCATCGCAGGACACACACACACACCCTGGACAGAATGCCAGTCCATCACAGGACACTCACACACCCTGGACAGGATGTCAGTCCATCACAGGACACACACACACCCTGGACAGGACGCCAGCCCATCGCAGGACACACACACACCCTGGACAAGACGCCAGTCCATCGCAGGACACTCACACACCCTGGACAGGATGCCAGTCCATCACAGGACACACACACACCCTGGACAGGACGCCAGCTAATCACAGGACATTCACACACCCTGGAAAAATATTGCTAATGCATTTATATGGGATAACAAATACTATATCTAAACTGCTATGTACTATATCTAACCTATCATCTAAACTGCTTTGGAAGATAATTTTGTTTTAGCTTTTTTGGAGATAAATCATTACATTTTCTTTAGTGAATTATTTTAGTGAATCAATATTTCAGATTGCTGCTTTGCGCTTTTTTAAGCCTTCCGCAAACAGACGTTGTAATATTCCTTAAGAACACCAGATGGCGACAGAGCCTTAATTACACTGTCTACTTTTTAACTTCTCATGCACACGTACTGTAGTAACATAATTCAGAGCACTTGTTTACTTTCTGTTCTGTTGTTAACGCTATATCTTATGCTGTGGAGTTTAAAAATAACACAGAAAAAGTATATATCATTAATATTATTTATATTTTGTCCTTTAATATTTTTAGGTCGTGTAGCTTCATAAAAACATATCAATGATTACCTAAATCTGAAAGAAATGAATAACTAACATTTCTTAAAAGTAAGAATTTTTCAAATGAAATGAGGCCATTGAGGTCATTTGACTTTTGTCAGATAATTGATTTGAGACTGTTACTTAACCACTTCTGGAAACAAAAAACAGGGTATCACCTTCAACAAAACAGTGGGGGTCTTGTTCCACACTCCCACAACGTTTTGTGTAAAGAAGGGGCTCCTGTTCTCAGTTTTCATTTCACTTCCATGCAGTTTCCTCTTGAAACCTCTGCTTCGCGGGTCACTGTTAATTCTGCTGGAATCCACCGGGCTGACTTTGTCAGTGTCTTTGAGGATTTTGAATGCTTAACTCAGGTTCCTCGGCAAGCTTCAACGTTCAGGTCTAAAGAGATTCAGTTCACTCGGCCTGCAGGTGAAGAAGATCGTTGTGCGCTGCAGAATGGATCTAGTCTCTCCTCCGTGGACTGACTGCAGAGCAGCGATGTCTTTCCTATAGTGCAATGACACCCTATTCTGGGTACCACTGATATCTTCCTCGCTAGTCTCACCAGTGCATTGTAAAATTTGAACATGCCTGGATTTAAACACTACACTTTTAACTGCACACACTGACAGTTTGCTTCCACAGTTCCTGAAAGAGGAAACAATGAGTGACAACTCAGTCATCAGGCTGAATTTTTGCGTTGACTGGTTCCAGTAGCACAGCACAGCTGTGTTCGACAGCTCCAGCCTGGCTCTGTGTCCCTCGTGTTGGATCCTAAAGGAACCTCTGCTCGGGATAAAGTCCTGGGGTACCGGTCCTGCTGCCCTGCATCCTCCCCAGTCTCGGCCGGTCCAGTGGGGGTCACTGCAGGTGACAGGCTCTTGCACAACCAGCCCCTGCATCGACCTCGGACCCCCAGGCCAGCCCGAGCCGAGTCCAGCAGGGCCAGCAGGCGGTACCCCACGAGCAGCTCCGCGTCCGCACGGCTGGGCAGGGCTGAGGAGGGGCAGGTCTGGAGGTGGACAAGAGCCTGCCGGGGACACAGAGCAAGGGCAGGGGCTGCCCCATCCCGCGAGACGCTGGCGACATGGGCGATGGCCCTAGGGCCTCGGGGGCCCAGAACCAGCCCACCTCCAGCACAGGGCAGACAGGATACTGGGCCAGAGGGGGGCAGTGTGCGGAATCAGCCACATCCCTTCTCCCTGTGCCTGCCCGGGCTGTAGCTGTGCTTGGTCACAGTCATAGGAGCTCTCGGGAGGGCTGGAGTGGAGACCCGGCTCTGGGGAGTCCCCGTGTCCTGCTGTGGACAGAGCCGCAGCCGGCTGCCGGCCAGGCGTGTCGCGGCCGCCTCCCACGGGGCCCGTGCGGCTCGCGCGCACCCGGCCGCGCGTGGGGGCTAAGCCCCGAGCACAAACAGCACCGTTCGGGAAATAACGCGTCGCTTCCGCTGTGCTTCCACGCACGCCGCGCACGGACAGGACGAGTGCGGCTGGAGCTGCCTTTCCGCGGCGCCCAGTGCTGAGACCTGTGTGCAGACTGACTGCCGAAGGGGCATTGTGCAGCCATCCTCTAGGACTGACAAATGTATATTTAAACAATCACATATTCATATATTTCATTTACCATATGTTGACCTTTTTTGGTAACCTTCCGCAAACAGTAAAGATTTATTTTTAAAATATTTTCAAGTGCCGTCGTTATTTAGCTTCTGTGTGCACAAACGACATCGAGGAGCTGCTACGAAAACTGTACTTTGGGAGTTTAAGGCACTTCGTTTCGTTCATTCGCACATGCGAATGATATGAAAATAAAATCTTAGTTTTTAAAGTAAAAACAGAAAGCAAGCAAAATATGACGTGTTTTTGAAAGGACATAAATACGCGATTTATTGTCAGTAGAAGAAAAGGCCCATTAAATCATAAAGTTTCTAAAGAAGAGGAAAGATTCGCACGTTTAAATTGTTTATTATAATCGAATAAGGGCAAAACTCGCAGCGCACTCAGCGAAACACTCAGGTGTCCGTTTTATAGCACGGTAAAGTAATTATTACTGTGAAAAAATAATTGATTGGGTTAACTTTGCAATTTACAGAATTTACAGAACACGACGTTTCTGTTTCCATCAAGGAGTGAAATAATACGCGGGCCATCGTGGGGAGTTAAAAATAAAAGCAGGTGGAAAACAACTCCATTGCTTTCTGAACCCGAGGCTCGGTGTACATGGAACACGAAGCCTACAGCATATATAAAGATGATCCAGATTGTTTTTGAATTATATCAACGCAATTAGTAGCATCGTATTTAGTAAGATGCGCGAAAACGGATCAGATTAAAAATGTCAATTACAGATTCATATATATATATACAAACTGCTGTTGAGCAATTTTCAGGTTAGAGTATAAAAACACATTAGCATTTTTAATTAAGTTAACTTACAAACTACCACCTAAAGAAAAGCTCATTGCTCTTAAGTAGAGAATTCACACAGTTTTGTCACCGACAATGCATATCATAAACACAGATTAAAATGATAAATAAAAAAGAATTGTTTATCCTTCTTTTAAGTAGACTTTAATTCTCGATTTAAAAAACGCAGTTTCAAAGGAAACGGCTACTGAAATCTGAAAGTTAGAACAGATTTGTGTTTTTCTGTGTTTAATCTACGTTATTTATATATATGCGTTTTAAATCGTTTCTCAGTAAAGGCTTTTCTGTATTCCCAAAGGAGCGTTTTTGGAGATTGAAGCAGTCATCTAATCCTGCTTTTATTTTACATAAATGTTTAATTCGTATGCACTCTAGTTTATCTAAATAATGATATAACTCTTAATTAATGAAAGGTCTGAATTGAAACTTATTTCGGATATTAATTTTTAATTAAAAATGCACAACGAAGTTTTTAAACTTCAAGTAGTTGACATTATATGTCAGACAACGATCCCTCAATTTGTTAGTAATAATAAAAGTAATTTACAATCAGATGTCCTGTACTTGATGTTAAAATTGCAATCTTGCGTCTTTGCAACCTGACTAAAGTGTTACAGATCCAGCTGTTTGATCTTGTTAATCTTATTTAACATATTTTTTTCAGTTTACGTGTTTCGTTTGACAGTCCTCAAGAATGGCTGTTAGTTGTTAATAAATAACTTTATTTTAAATTCTGTAAACTCTATAACTTTATAAAAGCCAGTTTAAAATGCGGAATAATGCTCTGTGTATATATTCGAATTTCCACAAAAAATCCCCTCTTGAATGAGCAAATTACAAAATCAAAACGTGTATTTTCAATCCCTTTATAAAAATTAAGTGGTTCTAGATGTTTGCGATAATGATTTATGCAGCAAAGTATTAAGCAATGTTTAATCATCTTTTTAAATAAAATAGTGTTTCTAAATGTTTTCAATAAATTGGTAGATAGCGAGATAAAAATAATTTTAAACCATAACTGGACTGGTTGACATACAGCGCTGCAACACTGCATTAAATTCAAAGACACAAACGCGTATCTAGTTATCGCTCTCTGCATAGGTTTGTCAATGACTTGAGCAGAACTATGGATCTATGTTAATAGACAATATCCCAGCCAGCTGCTGTCCCGCCTTACACGCAGCCTGTGTTCATGGCGTGAGGGAAGTATACTACAGCATTTTACTAGCGCTTTACTATACTCTTAAACTAGCGCACACACTACAGCGTGTGCGCTAGTATAATAGTTGGAGGTATATAGCGTCTTTACTTTGTCAAGACCACACCTTAACGCTGACGCAGATAGTATTGCAAATCATTTAATTCCGTGTCTTGCAAAAACTATCCGCAGCGTTTTTTTGACACATTCCCGGAGAACGAGCTGCTGCTTTCCCGAAGCACAGACAATGTCAGATATTTGCTAAGAAGACAGGGGCGAGATGAATTGGGGGGTGCCCTGCGCTGTGACGCGCCGCCACTGTGTCCCCGGCCCCGACACGCGCGCTCTCTCACCGAGGGGGTCCCTCAGACAGCTGCGGCGCGTGTTTCGGGGAGCCCGTGCCGTGGGACGAAGCGCTGCCCGTGTCCGCGAACACGCCAGCGCGCTCGCTTCCCCTGCCAGCGCTTCGCTCCCCAGTCCCGGCCTGCGAATTTAGTGCGGCGAATTTAAAAAATGACGCAGGCCGTGACTCTCTCCAATGGCCGGCGAGCGGCGCGGCTCGCATTCAAACGAGTTTCCCTTTTTTGGGCGAATCCCCGCCCTTGCCTCGTCCACGCGGTTCCCCCTGAGAGCCCCGAGCCTCCGAGCCCGAGAGAAGGTGCGCTCCGTCGGGACAGAGGAGGCATAAAGAGACGGGGAGGGAGGGAATGAGATTTCTCGCTACCCAATCGCCCTTTTCCCGTGGGAGAACAAGCCTTCCCTGCTCCATCCCTGCCTCTTGTTCGGTAATCATTTCATTTTACTCCTTTTTGAAGCAGACGCCTGTTTTATCCCACTTTTCATTTCGCAATTCCGTGCGCGTGTGTTCGTCTTCGTCTCCTTCTGAGCAAGTTCAATTTCTCGCTTCTTTTTTCTTGCGCCTGAAAGGTCTTCAAGATCCCGGCTGATCCCTCTCCTCTGAGATGCTCTGAGGCTGTTGCACTTACTTTCTCTCCCCCCTCCTATAACTTGAGACCGGTTGTTCTTGAGCGCGCTGATCTTGGGCTTGGGATCTTAAAAAAAGGGAACACCCGCAGGGATACAGAGCTCGTCTTTGGATAAGGACCGCTGTTTCCTTTTTCCTCTTGCTCTTTTGGGGAAGAGTCCTTGTGTCCTCTCCTCTGTTGTTGGTGTTAATCCGGTGGCCTTGCTCTGCGCGGACGGAGGATTATTTAGTTTGAGCCGGTGTTAAGGAAAGGACCCCGCCAGGTTTTTTTGATGTTCTCCATTCAGGACAGTCTCCCCAGGGGAGCCTTAACCATGAAGGAGGAACCCCTAACCAGCGGGATGACACCGGTCCGGTCCTGGATGCAGAGCGCGGGGATCCTAGACGCCAATACGGCAGCGCAAAGGTAAATCCTAACCGCACAGAAACTCCGATCTATAACTTGCTTTCCACAAAGCGGAAAGCTAGAATGTATTAAACTAAAACAGAGAAAGAGCAGTCTGTCACCGCTACTTCTACCACTACTGCAAATAATAAATCCGATCAGCAGTCTCCTTCTCCGGCGCTGTCTGCACAGTCATCCGTGTGTCAGAAACATCCAGCTCCTACACGATTTCGTGGCCGAAACGGATATTTTCCATTACGCTCCAGTGCTGTGCTCTGTTGCGATTTTTTAAATCTTGTGTAACTCAAATACTGTCCTGTGCCATTTCATGCAGATGGGTTTTAGTTGACCGTTTACTGAGATTTACAGCTTTCAGATGCTGAAAGAGCCCGAATACTTTCACTTCCGAGTTGAATTGCTCTCCCTAGGACTCCCCAAGTTGTGTCTGTGAGTAGTGAGGATATTAATCGTGCGGGCAAGCCCTGAAAACACCCGGGGGCTCGCGGAGGTGCCCGGGCCACTCGGCACATTTCTTTCATTTTTGACAGATGTCAAAAGGATCGTTTAACCCACTTTCCGTGGGAGCTCTTTGAATGGGCAGGAGCTGATGTGTTCGGAGATCGTGTTGCAGTTTGTCTGGCGGCCGAGCGGAGTGCCGTGTCTGTGCTCGCAACGTGGTGCGGATTTACTATACAAATATTGACACAGATTTCGCGAGACGTCGCATCCTTGACATCCGCCGGTGCAGCCAGCGTTAGCTGTACACGCGTGTAGAAAGCACGCCGTGCTTATCACTGGCCGTCACATTAGCTGGCGATACACTTGACAGTCGCGACTGTGTCTCATTCCAACACAATTGGGGAGACACATCAAAAAAGTAAAGGCGAGGATAAACATTCAAAAAAGACAAAAATCAACTGCAACTGCGAGGCTACCGCGTTGTGATCTCTAGATGTGTTTTCACCGCGTGAGCCGTACCCCCTTCAGCCGATTTCGAACTTGTCGATAAGTTATTTTAATAAATCTTTTATTGATCACTTGTATTGTCCGGCTTTCAAACAGGTGAATATGTTTTGCATCACCGCTGCATGTTTTCAATTTAACCGAAGTACCTATTGATCAAACCGCACGTCTTTGATCGTTTAACTATTTTGCAAGGACAATTTTTTTAAAATTTGGTGCTCACTTGTTTTTTATTTGAGTGAAAAATAAATATTCGGATATGTCGTCATCGTTATTTGTAACCCCGGTTATACTGTATTAATCGTCATATTGGAATCATCACGGAACATCTCATAAGAAACAAAACTCGAAGAAGTCTTTGCAGTATTTACTTAAATTACTAAAATTTTACTTAAAGATACTGAAATTCTTAACTTACTCCAGTTACAACAATAACTTTTCGTTAATGATACGCGTGCACGGTGTCCGTTTATTTCTGAAATCGGTATAATAATAATAATAATAATAATACAAAAATAATAATATAATAATATTTTATGTTCGTTTACTTATGACTTAACACAACACATTATCAGACGCACAAAAAGAAAAACTAATGAAATGTATTGAAATAATTAAATTAAAAAATATTATAATGAAGTAAACGTGAGCTCGAAGTTCTAATTTAACAATAAAAATGTAATTTGATGTTTAAACGGTCGCCATCGGTGTGTTTGCACCAGGCTGAGGAAGAGATGTACTTCCGTATTCTGTAATCTGCACTAAAAATATGTTATTTTTTATTATTTCAATATTCATATTTTATAATTCTGGAAGAATTATTTTCTGTATAAAAATAACTTTAATTGATTTTATTTAATTTAATTTTATTGTGGATTTTGTTTAAAAAAATGCCTTTTCTATGAATTTGTGTGAATTTTGATCAAATGAATTTTGATTTATCAGCAAAACGGCCCTTGTCTTTTTGGACAAAATGCCTATAAGATACATCTTGTTTTTGCTGGGAAGAACACATATTGGCAGAGCCATATATAAGCCCCTACATTTTATAGTCTTTGTGCAACTGAAGTGACACTTTGCAAATATTTTAAGAATTTAATAAAATCTATAAAAAGTAGGGGTCAGGTCATTGAAGACTTTAAAGTGTGTTTTTTAGTGGATAAGCTGTGATTGGGGACATGCAGTATCGTGTCGGTCTTTTGGTAGGGCTCCGAGGAAAACAGTCAGCAATGTTGGTGTGAAAGCTGCAGTGTTCTGTGCAGCTCACTGACAGGGCTAGGGTGCAAGTGTTTGTCAGTAAAGTGGATCTTTACCCTAATTTCAGCTCTGTTATGGTTTACAAATGACCCAAGACATTTGTTTTTTAAATAAACGTACTTCTTTCTCTGAGCCTGCACAGCTCAGCAGTGCAGTGTGAGGTTCTGTGGACTGTGTTCTCTGGAAAAGGAGCAGTGCACGCTGTTAACATTTACACAAGAGCAGGGAGATCTCTCTGGCCCGCATTCTTGCTTTGTAAACCATCAGCTGTGTCTCCTGTTTTCTGCAGAGGATTTATTGAAAGACGGGCCGGTTGTTGTTCCCATAAATCCAGTGTTCACTGGAGGCACAGCACGACCTTTAGATCTCCCTGTTCTGTAAAATAAAAAACTTTAAGTCCAAAATAAATCTTCTCCCACAGATAATGAAAATGGTTTTGGTGTTTACCGCAATCAGTTGAAAATTGTGCAGGCACAAAATGTATTACAGCAATAAGTATTAGCATGTTAGCTGTGGAAATATGCACTTGACACATACAATAGCTCTTGTGATGAACTTGGGTGTATCATCAGTGATTCTGGGGTCTTTCAACATCAGACACCTTCGCCCAGACAGCCTGACCAAGGCTGAACACCTGGCCTGTGTCTGTGTAGCACTACCCTGAGTCCATTGAACCCATTGGTTTCTAACCTGTGGTATCAGGAGTATCTTGAGCCTTGCGTGATGTTTCCGTAGTTTCGTTTTTCATCTTTGTAAGACACAGTTACCTTCTTGGTGTCTGGACTACACAATGACAGCCAGAAAACTGAAAATGAAATATCCCTTCACCTAGTGTGTTGCTTGTAATAAAAAAGGGGGGCAGAAGAACATTTACTGCTCAGAATTGTATTTCTTACAAAGGAGCTTGAGCTAAAGTAGCCTATTTAAATAGTTCACATGCCATAAAGGGATTTGCTTAGTCCGTGCAATTGAACCCATTGAATGAGCCTACCTGTTTGCCTGTCTGTGTAATCTGACAGTTCTCATGCTGACAGATCTTTCAATATGTTATGTTTTTGCTAGCCTCACTGTGTTACTGACATGCAGTGGTAATAGTCTTCCTACATTCTACTGTAATATTATCACAACTGCTAAAGCGGTATTGATCACTGGATATTCAGCTGATTGTGTCGAGCCCTTGTAGCAGAAGTCTGCTGGCCTTGTTGTCATATTTAAGCCTAGTTTTACACTAAAGGATGGAAAATGAAACAAGCTGTACAGTAAGACCTGTAGCAGGTGATGAGCCAAACATGGATTTTTGTAATAAGATTTAAATTGATTTTTATTTTGTTTAAAAAAGATCTTAGTAAAAAAAAAGATCTTAGTTACCTTATCATGTGTATGTATAATTTAACACTCGGATGCATACAAAAATACTGACACAGCTTGCACAATAGCAAAAGCAAAGAATAATAGATGCAACCTTTTTGAAGTTTTGATTAACAAAATCTATCTCACCTCAAATTTTCAGGAAATACTTTGTAAAGGAATGTGCTTAAAAGTCCATTTTATATTTGAAAAGAATTGTGATAATTTAGTTTTTGTTTATGGTTTTTAAGAATTGTACACTATTTCCCCTTACAGTAGCAATAAAGAAAGTTCCTAAGAGCAGTAGAATTTATATGAATATGATTAGACATTTTTATTCATTCTTTACATATACTGATAGTAATGATTTCTTAGAGAATACATTTTTGTGCTATAAATATGTATCTAGTAAGTGACAGTTATCTCAGTGTGAATTTTTTATAGAAGAGAGACAGATGTCTGCACAACCTTTTGTAATTTATAAGGAAACGCTTTATTTATATCATATTCGTACAAGGTATCTAGTGAAACACTGTAATAAAGCAACAATCTACACCTCTAAAAATTAAAAAAAATGCAGGGTTTGTGTTATTAAAGTAAAATCATTCATCTTGACTAATCGAATTTGGAATCGTTATTTAAACTAAGCAGTGTCCTACTACTTAAATTGATTACCATTGACGTTCCGTAAAAACACACGAAAGTCCATCTGCAGATTGTCTCTTGCATGTTCTGGAATTGCTTATAATATAGTGTGCATATTATGCTCATCGGCTTCACTTCTGAATTTGTTTGGGATGCTGAGGATCATAACACTGATAGAATTGGCCTGTGTGAGGAGAGAAATGAGCTGAAACTCTTCTACGCCAGCGTGAACAGTTTCCTCCCCGAGGTCAGACACAGTGCAAACAGCAGTGTTAGAAGAAGCAACTTAGAGAAACTTTTGCCTCATTTTATCTGGAGGATTGGATTTGGATATCAACACCAAAGTGTAACATGTTGACATGCAAGACTTGCCTCCTCTTCAAGAACAAAAACATGAATGAGTGTAAACTGATATTGAGCTCTGCAATTAACATGCACCACGGTCGACAAAACGAGTGGTGATGGTTTGAATTTTTTAACCTGATTTGGAGCAGGCTTTGTTGTCTAATTTCCGACTGTAGGTTCTGCATTTGCATTATCTGTGCTTCTTCAGTTAAATGCAAGTTAAACGAATCCAGAAATCTCAAATCTAGAAGGGTGTGCACAGTGCCTTCTGTCAAAGTCAAAAGCAGCAATGGTCAGGAATGTTTTAATGCCAGTTTAATGCCTGATGTCTGTAGTCTGCATGTAGTCTGAAACAGCATTTTATTATCGGATGCAATGATTCCAGGCCTGTTCAAAGTGTTATGAGATACTGCAGAATGGAACGTTCCGTTATCATATACCTCTGTTGTATAAACATACATGAGTATAGTGCATATATGTACCGGAATCTATCCATTTCCAATCCACTTGATCTCACGAGGGTCACTGCTCAGTGTAAACATTTGTCATACAATGTTTCATGCATTGCATTGCGTTTTTCCTGTATGGGTGTAAGCATTCGTGTAGTGCTTGTATAAATACTGTAGGTGATTGTGTCTCACAAACAATTCCCCCGTTTATGCCAAAGTCAAGGTATTTAGTTCGACAATAACTAGATATATCATGCGCTGTGTTTTGTATTCATTTCAGATAATTTTAATACCAAGCCTGAATGCATTGTATTTACCCCTCAAATACACTCCACCTGAATGTGCTGGGTCATTATCGGGAGGTAGCCAGTATTCCTCAAATGCTTTTCTTTGTAAGAGTAAAGTCAAAGAAAACAGGGCTGCCACACTTTTCTCATTCTGGCTATTTAAACAAACTCAGGAGGGCTGTTCTTGTTTCCTAACATTTAATGGAGAACAGAACGATATGAGTAAGTGAGTAATTTTACTACATATTTCCCTAGCAGAAGGTTAATTGCTGCGATATACACTGATTCAGTTAGGTGCTGTGAAAGGGAAAGTACATATTGAAACAAGTGTTTTATTAAAGCAGGAAAAAATGTGCAAACAATTAGTCAGTGACTGCACAAGAGCTATATCATTTATAACCCCATTAGAAGAATACAGGTGACCAGCTAATGACTTCAGCTGCAGGCTACTAATTATATCTATAAATGTTTGCATGCTTGTAGCGCATGGTGGCTGTATGATTTGCAGTGTCATAAAACGCAGGTGTGGCCACACTAACCGGCCCAGCGAACAAGCAAAGGAAATCTTTGGCTTGACTTTGCCGAAGAGTGTACCCGAATAAAACAGCCCAGACACTCAGGGAAAACTGCAGGCGTGTTTAGACTCTGAACTCATTGGCTTTATTTTTTGTTCTAATTTTCTAGTTAGGGCAGCTAACACTTACTTATTCCTTAGATAAAAAACAATAAAGGCTAGCTAATGTGAAGTTTGTTTTGTCAGTATCAATACATTTTCCCAGGAATAAATACAATATTTTTTTATTTTAGAGAATGTCTCTACATACTGCTAGTACTACTACTAATAATCATTCTGGTGCTATGTTATTACGATCAGCACGTAGAATGTCTTTACTAGCCCTTGACTGCAGTTTCTACCAGTTCCTGGATTTTTAATTTCTGTGTCTTAATGGTTAGTAACATTTATCTGTAATTTGCTCAGCAAGCTACATAAAATAATATCAAGTTGCTAAAAATGTTTTTCTTATCTAGCTGCAATTACTAACAAATTAGATATTAGCTGGAAGCCTTTAGCTACAGTAAGTAATAATGTTTATGATTAAAGAAGCAGTGCATTGCAATTCTAATGTGCTATAGAGCTTGAAAGTGCTAGAGCTGTTTGTAGGGCACTTACGCATTGAATACAGTCCGCTTGAAAGAGTTGGTATTTTTTTCTGTGTTTAATAAAGGTTTAGAAAATTAAATCAAGGAATCACAGAATGCTGTAAACAATGAAAATTATATTTGAGTCTGTACTCAATTACAGAACAATACATGTGGCTGACTAAAATAAGCAAAAATAAGTACTTCAAAAATTAAAAATTGTTTCCAGTGAAGTTGCATGTGTTGAAATCATTTCTGAAAGCTAGCAGAATAAAACTCGAATACTATTCTTACCTTACGCGTGCTACATTTTAATGCCATACAGTGAGAAGAAGGCTTCCAAAAGGCTTTTACAATGTGCCTATTGATTGTCGTGGATTTTCTCAAGTGGCTTGGCTTGAACAGAGTTAAAATGTACATTCTGCGGACTGAACATATTCAGCGCCTTGTCGGTGTTTCTGTAAACAGAAGGAGGCAAAGGATCATCAGGCTTATCAAGGTTAGTGCAGCAACTGGCTGGAATGTTACAGAAGCACAACTAAGTATCTTGTATTAATGTCACCAGTGTGAAGCATGAGTCTAAAGATTTGCTTTTCGCTTGTTAATGAAATGCGGGAGAAAGTTCAGGATGTCAGGTCCTCCTGCTAATCTAAGTCTGGTCGTCAAAGTACTGGACTTGCTGAGAGACCTGCCTTTTCCCCATCCCTCTGCTTACCAATAAGTATTGATTGTTCAAAAACCAATTGCTTAATGTCTCTCTCCCCTGCCTCATTAGACTGCTAAAATAAGCCACAAACAGCTGTAGTATTTTCTCCCCGAAATGACAACCTGTCCAGGTTCAGTGTCCTGTTTTTAAATCTTGAGTGATTTATGCAGAGTTCTTCCACTGAGAAAAGACCTGACACTTTGAACTCTGCGCGAGGTAAAATATGGAAATGCAGCCGTCATTAGCTCAGATTCCCTGCGGCTTACTTAAGGAGCGTGTTTTGTCAATCCACATCGAGAGGAGAAAATTCGCTAAAACTCTGTCAGGCAAGTCTACCTGTTGTGCTGTTGCACCCGTGGAATCGAGCTCGTCCATATGGGACCCTGCTACTACTGTACATAGCGGCGCGAGGCGAGGGGCAGGGGGGCACACCAATGCTTACCAAAAAAAACCCAACATCCTGTGATGTATTAAACTGAGATTTATAGGAAATTCATTTTGACCTTAACTAGATTCTGCCTTAAGTGCTCCAATTTCATGTCAATTTCTTGAAATAATTGGGAAGTAACGCCAATAGGAATTAAAGAAAACATTTAGTTTTAAAAGGTGTAAAAGGATTTAGATCAATGATTTAATTAAGTCAAAACCAGCATTACAGGATAACTTTATTTTCAGTTATTTCACTTCTTGCGAATGTTACCTGAGCACATGCACAGTGCATGGTATTGGAATAGTAGTGACATGGTACTACTGTATATACAGAACCTTATACAGTATATATAGACGGACACTAAATCTGATTTGTTTGGGGAGACATACCAAATCTGATCAGTGTTAATATTTTGCACGTCTCCCCTGTGTCTTAGAAAAGGATGCACTGTGTGTCTGCTTTGTACTGGCAAGGTCAGTGATCCCAGTGACTGGTCACTGCGCAGAAGAGCTCAGATTGCCTGTCCAGAGAGCCCAGAGGGCACTATTTCATCACACAGGAACTGCTGTCCTTACATGGGACCAAAACGCCCCGGTGGGCTGGACCCCCTCATAAAGAATCATGACGGTGTGCAGGAAGTTTAGTTCCTTCGCAGATCCAGATTTGAAATGACATCACGACGGGGAGACTGATGGAGTTTGCTGCGGCTTGCAGCTATTTCAATGTGCAGTCCTGTCCTGTCCAGTCTGCAGTGTCCAGTGCCACCACTGTGTGGAGACCCCCACCCAACTCTCAGAGGGGTGAATGCGTGAGTGACCCTGAATCCGCTCTGTGGAGAAAACACCCAAAGGCTCGGGGGACACCAGTCCCAGTGAAGTGTTGGGGCGCACTTCCTGCAGTCCTCTTCTTTTGCATTAGGGGTCAATCACTTCAGGAAAAAAAAGCAGCAAAAAACTGTTGGAGCCCAATTCTGTGAGATAATTCTGCCTTTAATCCAAGTTTCTTAGTCATGCAGGTTTGTTGAAGTTTAGCCTTAAGAACCCATGGAAATATTAATGAATAGTATTATTTTTATTTGTTATTAATTCATCTGTTTGGCACCGTGATATGAGCAAGCGTCTGTATTTTAATTCTAAACAGGAGGCACAGATGATTAAGCCCTGATAAAGGCAGATGTCAAAACATGTGCCAACTTCGTGTGCACTACCTCACCGGCTCCCTGATTTGCATTTAGCTCTGGAAGACATCGTTCAAAAAGAAAGCAGTGTTACGCAAAAGTCTCATTGATGTCAGTGTTATAATGCTATATTGCACACGTGCAATTGCTTCAATATGTTGAATTTGCCACGTAAATATAAGACTATTTTTTTGTCTGCTTTATCGTAACCTATTCTGATTAAAAAGCCAATATTGGCAATGCACCCAAATAAAATTTAACGGGCAGAGAGCGCCGTATTCAATTAGTTTGCATGCGTTAAATTAAATCAAGCTTTTCATAGGCTCTCGATGCAGTGGGTAGCTGTCTTGGAGGATGTTTCAAAAACTACACTGCGCTGTGAGCTGGAGAGCTGCTCTAGCCGAATAAAATTATGGCACTAAAGTCTCTTTAAAAAGAGAATCTGATGAACGTTTAAAGCCATCTTTTTATATTTTATTATTTATCACTGGCTTTTATAGTCTTAAGTGTCTAAAATGCAGGCGTCAGTGAGAAAAGGAGAAATGCTTAATTGTAAATTGTGTCTGTTTGACTGAAAGAGGACCACATCCTCTCTAATGATATTACCCCATGCTGAGTGTCTGAAAGGTCTTTTCAGTGTCAGGATTTCGACAGAGGCTTTTCTTTTTCGGTGCTTCTCTCAAAGGGGAGAGCATGACATCCTTGTTCATTTTTTAAAGCCAGGTGTAGATTCTATACTGTATTTCCCAGATTTTAAGTCATTAGCTAGTGTTACAATTCTAATAAGGGGTAGATGAATGTGTGGAGGGAAGGTGATTTTTACAGTAGATGTGAAAAAATATGCAGCTGTAATTGCATCTCTATGAATAAATTACAGACTCTACTGAACATATATAATATGTACATATTATACTCTCAAAGACAGTTCCTCTGTGATTGCTGTATTCAATGTAGAATACATCATTTAGAACATAGAAACATGAGAAAGGTTACAAATGAGAAGAGGCCATGTGGCCATTCTTTTTTGTTTAATTGCTAGTAGTTTAATGGTTTAAAAATGTGATTGTTCTCATTTCACTTCATATATGACAATTACAATTTCTGTATATGCAGGTATTATGTAGCGTATTATGAGCAAGGACTGACTATGCGTACAACAACACATACACATGCTTGAGTTTCCTAATGTATCCACCGTGACACAGTGCAGGTTCCTCTGTGTTATCTTAAGGAATGCAACCTGAAGCCACTGGCTGAAAGCTCAGCAGTAGCTAGCGGGAGAATTGTGGGAGGATTGATCGTTGCTGATTTGATTAACATCGTGGCAACGGGCCAGAACTGGATTATTTTTAAGTGTCAGATCTGTACAAACAAGGTGGCTGTGTTTGGTTCGTTAACTGCAATAGCCCATTCATTCTTTAAATAAGCACCAGAGCTCGTTAAAGACTTCCTCGTCATACCTCATCACTCTTGTTATTAATATGCTAACGCTCTGTGTTTTATATCTCCGCTCCTGACATTGGGATCAAGGGCTTGGCTCTAAGTGAGCTGGCATTTCTGAGCCACTGCATGAGCCCGTCATTTTCCTCCCACAATACAGGTGACCCACTTAGACATTAATATTCCCGTATGACTTATTCATTGTGAGAGAAGTGAATTGCTGTCTTGCAAGAAGTTTACACCTGGAAGGCAGGTTCTCAATCTAGTGATTGAATGTTGAAGAGTCCTAGACTATCCCAGGACGACTTCACACAGTCCAGTATCATTTTAGAAACCCCGGCCAGCGGTGACTGATGACCAGTCCAATGAGTCGTTCATTACAGCAGCGCCTGAAGTGCAAATCGACATGGACCTATAGAATAATGTGAAGAGGGCTGTTTCGTTATCTGTAAGACAGAGACACAGTTATCCGGGTCGCTTCTTGGACCGATGCAGACAGTGTTGCTGCAGTAGCTCTGTGAGCTTGCGCGCGATTCTGATCAGTATAAACTGCGGTCCGTTGTAGTTTCTGGTCCCACGGGCGGCCGAGCGACAGTAGAGATGAGAGCGTGGACACCGCGGGGCGGAGACCACACACGACAGCCAGCCCTGTGGAGACACAGAGCGGGAGACGTTGAGAGCAACACTGCAGGAAGGGACCAAGGGTGATTTAACAGAGCAGTGTTTAACATATGGCAGAGACACTTCACCTTCATGCATTCTTTGGGGAAAATAAAAAAAGTCAATTGAGGTGTTTATTTAACTTATTTTTATTCCAAGAGGTAGGTCAACTGAGAACAAATTAGTTTTACAGTGTCTGCCTCAAGACCCTTTGATACAGCAGATTTCACGCTGAGGGAAGTTCCTGGCTCTTGGGCAGGACAGCACTTCCTGTCCCAGACTGGACCCCCAGTCCTGCTGATGCAGCCCAGAGCTCGGTCCGCCCCTGTATTCCGTCAGGAGACCTTGCCGTAGCTGCAGGGCGGCACTGAGAGCTACTTACTCCTGGGTCCCAGATTTGGGGATAATTAGGAAGTTTGTTTTAAATCGTGTCTGTCTTTACTGCCACATCTTCCGCTCTCTGTCTTTGGGTTCGGTGTAAGACAGAGCACTGCAGTGCGCGTCGTCAATGAGCAGGCCTCATACGGAAGAGGATGTGTACTGGGTAGGACACGCGTCATGGCCGCATCAGAATAAGAGAGCTGTACAGTATGTACAATCTACTGTATGGGTTATCCACATACATACTCGGAACGTTTGTTTTACCAGCTAGTTTCTTTTATTTATTTTTTTGTACATTAGCTGAGATTTTTCCCTTTTAAAATTGCTTCACAGACTCTCGGCTTAATCTCCATTTCCCCAACGTTTTAAGGCCCTCAAGCTGGAATAGTTCTAGCCTGAGGTCAGTTTTTTCATTTATCATAATTACTATTTGCTACAGTGAATGAAAACGAACGAGCCATAAACTGGATACAGGGAGCCTGGCCTTCTGTGAAAACTACGCGTCTAGGCAACTGCAGCCTTGCTGCATTTATCATTATTATTTTGTGCAATTTCTACTCCTAATGAGAAAAGTCCCTAGTTATTAACTACCACACTTTCTAGCATTCTCGTCTTTTTAATAAAGCCCGTCATTGCCAATTTCATCTTTATTTAAAACAGAACTTCTCTGTTGTGCTGGAAGCGGGTGGGTGAAAATCCGTGTGTGGCGCCTTCTTTCTCGCAAGCCGCGACTCAGCCATTTGGCGAGAAAACCTGTCGAAGCAGAGAGCGGATCACACCTGTGTAGCTGGGATGCGTAGAGGTGGCTGTTTGATTTCCTTCTCCACCGTGCGAGTTTCAAATTGATGGACGGATTTAATTTCGACGCACAACGGAGACGCGTGGATGCATGTTAACAAACTTTTCGGCGTAACGTACAGAGAATTCCGTCCTTCGAGTCCGATGTTAGCCCGTTGAAAAAGATAAATAAGCCCGTGTCAGTGTAATAGCTGCGATTTCTGCACTTACGGTCAATTCTTATTTTTTCATCTGTTCGACTAGCTCCTTTGTGTTCGTACCTGATTTTTTGTTTTATTTATTTAATATGTTTCCCCTTATTGTATCTGCGACTTTGTTCCTTATAGATACATTCACTGTAAATGTTAGATCTTGTAAGTCACCCTGGAAAAGGCTATCTGCAGTACAATAACATCAGCACAAACATCACTGTATTAATTTGTTTCGTCACCGATTGATCGCATTCCAAACTTTCTATTTTTCTTTATATTCACGAAAAGGTTAGAGGGATATATTTCTGAGCGTGCTGCGCGTCGCATTTTTTCCCTTGTCGGGGCGTTTCTAATTCATAAGACCTTTCAGTTTTATTGAGTCAAATGATTATTTTATACTTTCAGCAGAAAATGTCTGTATCGAGTTAGTTTAATTTAAAAAATAATAATAATAATAATAATAATAATAATAATAATAATAACAAAACTTGGCGGACAGTCACAACTGAAATCACAGTTCGTCCCGCACCTGCCTGTGTTGGTACTGTAGCATGTGGGACAGTTTCGCGTTGCTCTGCTGGCAGTCGTGCGCGGCAGAAAGGATTAATTCTGAAGAGCCTGTAGCCAGCCTAGTCGAGTGCTGTTCGCACTGCGTTAGAAACAGCCGCCTATTACCACAGTTTAGGATGCAGTTGACAAATTAATCCCGAGGATATAACACGATTTTCCAAAAAGATAAAGTGTACAATAACTCACTGTTGCACGTTCATTGCTATGAACTATAGAAAGTGATTATTGTACTAAACTATCATTTAAGCCCTTAACATTTCCTAAACTACCTGAACACATCTGGACTCTTGATAGATTTTTAGCTTTCTACTGTAGGTATACAGTAGCTATGTATGCTGATAGGAACACTCGTGTAAAAACTGAATTTCTCCATCTCCAAAGAATGTATTTTTTTTTTCATCAGTGCAATTAAACTCTGCCAGTGTGTTGCGACAGAATATCGTCTTGAATCCAGTTCGCCTTGTGAGCAGCAGGAGTGCCTTTAGATAAGCTGTTGTTTCAGGAGATCGCTTTTAACAATCTGGTTGTTTCTGCCAATTAGCGATTGAGTACTGCTACAGAGGCTTGACGAGGGCAGCAGCAGCCGTAATCATGTGAATTGCGAAAACATGAATAACAAAGACACAAATCTGTCTTTTTTCTGAGGGAACAATTCTGCTTTTTGCTATGAAATTAAAGCATAAGCACAGGCAGCAAAGTTAAAATCAAAATAGTACATTTCAGTTCCTTCAAGGAGAGGAAGCATTTCTTTTTGAACACAAGAGTTAACCACAAATAGAAAGGAGAGAATTTGTTTGATTTTGTATGTGCACATACTGTAGACATATGAAGTCATGGATGTAGAAGTAAATTTTCTGTTTTATAAGGTACCCATGAGAAGGGTATCTGTCAAGCCAATTTAAAATGTATGTATTGAATATTTAGGAAAAGGACTACCGGAGCAGCAATATTCCAGACAAAGACAGAAATGCTAGTAACACAATCCCACATCAGTGCGATCAGAGTTCCTCAGTAAAAAAAATCAGTGACATTATCTTTCAACATGATAGTCTGTAATTACTCTTCTTATGATCCAAAATTATAATAAATAGCTAGAGGTTCCTATCACATGTTTTTGCAACTGTTTTATTTGTCTGTCAGTGTTTCAGTCAGGTTTTGCTTATCCATTGTAGCCACAGATTAATTGTTTCCTATAGTAGCAGGGTTTCTAAAATGGGAGACAGCTGTCCATTTTAAATTGCTTCCCTTATTGTTTAAATAGCTAAACATCGGTTTCTTCGTTCATTACTAGATATCGTCACCCAGATATATCAAGGAAAATCTTTTGCTTCTTTTGTAAAGCACAGTGAGGGGCAAACAGAGACTGAAGACCTTCATGACTGTGACTTTCAAGTATTTTTTAGGATTCTATAGCAATCACATTTCTGATTCAGCTGTCGATATACAGTAGCTGCTTCGCAAAAATTCTTTCTCACTCCTAAAAGAGAGGATGCAAAAATATGGAAGCTTTAGGATGGGTAGAATGATTTCGTCCGTCCAAATTTTTGAAGTAAAAAATCCAAAGAGCCTTAATGGTTAAGCCAGGCTTCCTACAATAAAGGAAGAAACGGAATTGGTTGCATCCCACAGTCTCTGTCCCAGGCAGGCGGCAGGAGGCTAGTGGGTGACACGGCCTCTCCGCCGGTGTCGGGCTGGAGCCTCCCGTTGGCGCTCCGGGAGAGCTGGGTGCAGGTGTCCTGCAGGCCCAGGGGAGGCGAGCGCGGCGAAGGGCCGTGGGCTGGCAGGCTGTGGAGCTGCTCGCCGGTTGCCAGCAGCACCTGACAGCAGCAGCAGCAGACGGTGTATTTTGGGGGCTTTCCAATCCAAATGCCTACATTGTTGCAGTGGAAACAAGAAGCCAAACAAAAGTGAATCCGAGCAACACACACAGAAACAAGGGCCGTGGATGTGATGGGGGGGGGGAATCGGCACCCTGCCGGCAAGGATGAGGCTGATTGAATCCCCTTCATTTTCATCAGGAATGAGCCAGGGAGCTGCTACAGGGGTGGAGATGGGGTGGTGGGAGGGGTGAGAGAGAAGCACGATAATGGAAGCCTAGAAGATGAGATATATATACATGGGAGCAGACGTGGGCAAGATTAGGACTTGATCTTCCTCCTGAACTTCTGTACCACTCCGTTTCTCGTACAAAGGTAACATTTCATTTCTTTGCTTGGTCTCCTCTCTCGGCTCTAGTGGCGTGGGGCTGGCACGGGCTCATTACGAGAAGCAGCCTCCCTCCAACCTGCGCAAGTCCAACTTCTTCCACTTCGTCCTGGCGCTGTACGACCGGCAGGGCCAGCCCGTGGAGATCGAGAGGACCTCCTACGTGGACTTTGTAGAGAAAGACAAAGTAAGTGAGCTCCCATGCTGCTACAGAGCTCTGTTCAGGCTGAGGTTTTGACTCTCATCCCTGCTCCAGGGTTGTGTATCATCTGGGCTTCTCAGATCTCGTTACGGCAATGAGAAAGCTTGTTCATGAATAGAGTCTTGAAGGACTGTCGCTGCACAAACTCCACCTCAATATGTTTGCTGTGCAAGGCACGGCCTTTTGTTTGAAGAAAATGAGGTTGTTCAACATAAATATATTGGGAGTAATGTATATCACCTCTTCAAAAGAACTGGATTCAAAGAGAAAGGAGATGGGGAAAGTTTCAGAATGACCTACCTTTCTCCTCATCTTTTCTTTCATTGGGATTCCTCACTATCGGACTTTCCTTTCCATTCCAGTGCAGTCTTTTCTAAAATCAGCCCCTTAATAGTGCAATTGGATGCAGCCAATAAAATATTTAAGGAGGAGAGTATGCCAAAATCCTACCGTGTAATGGATAGGTATCACTTCTTCAAGAGATCATGGATCCAATACAGTGGACTGTGTCCCCATTTGTCCTGAAAGAAAGAAAATGTCAAACATTCTCATATGTGCAATTTCTGTTTACATATGCCATGAAAATTAAGCATTTATACTCCTGTTGGTGAGGTTTCTTCATTTTGTCTCTTTCACAAATGATAATGCAAGCATGCCTTAATGCTAGCAGACTGGTTGTGTCAGAAGCCCTTTCCTTCTCAAAGAAATAAATTAAGTGCTAAAATGGTGCGAAAAGTCTTTTAACAGTGAAAAAGGGTGGATGTGCACAACTTGTCTATAGAGTAAAAATGGCAAATCCATTAATGTCAACAGAAATTATACAGTGAAATTCTTTAATCTATACATCTCTATTATACATATATAAATATATAATAAGAAAGCGCTTGCATGAATATAAGAGCTTTGGTTTCTCTTGCTGGAGAGCCAGGAACTGCATTAAAGATAATGCAGACTCAGTGATCGTATTGTAGCTTCTTCTAGCGAGGACATGAAGAGTAGAGTAGAAAATGGGAAAATTAACTTATTTTTGAAAAAGGTCTAGAAGAGTGGAACTGAGAGAGTGAATTGTCATGACTTCTGAAGCCACTGTATGCAGTGTCAGTGCAATGGCTAAACTACATGTTTTTTGTAGTATGACATATGTGAGGTTTTGTGGATTTTTTGTTGGGTTGTGTAAAACTGTGACATTATTTGCTGATATTGCCCAGATGTGTGTGATTCTCTTTGGCTATAAGATACTGCGCTGTGTGCAGGGCGTCTTCGTCTATGGGGCTGATTTTCTGTGTAAATATTATAGAAGGTGCTGGAAGAAACCCTTTTTTCTGAAACAGAAGCTTCGATTTCCAAAGTGCATGACATGAGTGACCTCACCGGTGCTCTGTGACAAGGAGTGCACAGCAGAGAGGCTGTTCCTAGGACAGACCCTCAGGGGGCGATATGCGCCCCCGAGGCAGCAGCTCTCAGAAAGCACAAAGAGTCTAGTACACCACGATACAAGCTGCAGAGCAATCTGAGGCATTCATCTCTACAAGGCAGGATGAGGATATTGTTTCCAGAGGTCTGTTAAATTGTTTTTCCAGCCGGCATGATGATGTGCATTGCCAGAGTTTGGAAAGAGGTTTTTCATTTTATGGTGAAAGGTGTGGGTCGGAGCTCTACAGTGTTTAGCCATATTCTTTAACAGACCTGCTCATACACGTACAATGACCCATTTCTTCAGCACTTAAAATAATAGTAGTAAAGTTTTTTATGAATCTGTCTGAGTTTGAATTACAAACAACTTTAACAAAATAAAACGCCAGGGCTCTCCCTGAACACTAGTCTACATTGAACAACGTGTGTGAAAATATTAAGATGTCCAGTGTGCTCATTAAAGAAGTTTTTGTACCAGTTTAAACTGGTATGTTGACCCTGTCTGCAAAGCCCGGTAAGCAGATTCAAAAGAAGTACATTTATCAAATGTACAAAGGCTCTTGTAGTTGTTTTGAAAATGTTAAAAATCAGAGACTTCATAATCTATATGAATTAAATAATCAGTGATAATCATTTAAAGTACAATGACACATTATTTTAAATAACTTCCACTGATTACAGAAGAGAAATTTACAGGATGTAGGTATTTACTTTTGTGAATCTTAAAAGTCCCTTTGAAGGTTTTAACAAAATGAGCCAATTGGTGTATTTCAGTGGTTATTTATTAACCCTGAGTTTTTCTTGGGTCATATTTTGTATCTTAACAGGTCTCAGTAATGAGGGTTCTAATTTAAACCAGCATATTAATGGTACTTTCCATACAAATGTGCTTTTCTTTCTCTGTCTGTTGGATAATACTGTTGTCTTTCTGTATTGTCCAGCCAAGAGTCCAGATCCCTGCAGAATATCGAGGGAGGTGGAGACTGAACAGATTGTGGAAAAAAATAATAATCTTGAGCTTTTTTCTGAAGTAATAGTGCTGCAACCATGCAGAAAGGCACAGTAACAGGACTGAGATATAATTGCTGTCAAATGCTGCCCTAATGCCTGTTAAAGACGTGAAGCTCCTTCATTTTTTGCCTCTTTCTGGATGTTATGGGTAATGCAGTATAGTGTTTATTAGCCAAAACATATACATTCTTTCAGCTTGAGGAGTCTGTTGTAAGAGCATTATAACCAGCATCATTTGAGTCTCAGATGAGCAGGATACCGTCTCTCTATCCTGCAGTACTTCAGTAAATGTGGTCAGCATGTCTGTATTTGACCCAGAAAGACATATAATGTACAACTCTGGGCTAAAAACATCATACACTCGGCAGCCTTATTTACTGTAGTGGACAGACAGGGTAGATTCTGGTTGGACCTTTCTGGATCTGAGGATGACAGCAGTAACACGTTCTGCACAACAAAACGAGCCAAATAAATTATTCACATGGAATTCCTTGTGCATCCTCCTGAGTTCAACAGTATGCGCACAGACCTGTTTATTTCCCAGCTCGCTGGATTGGCATCAGTGTGGCGTCAATGCTGGGAATAGGTGAGGGAGACCGGCCCCCCCCTCGCTCCAGGCCCGGGCCCTGGCCAGCGCACAGTGGCCGAGCGGGGCGGGGGGGAGCCCCCTGGTGGCCAGGCCGCCACACACCCCTCCACTCATTCCAAACTCATCGGTCTCTTTGCCTGGGCTCTCCCCTGGCAGCAGAGAACATTGAATACAAAAGGTTCAGGTTCTGTTGTCGGCGCATCCGTCTTTGTCGGAGTGCGCGTTGTGCGAGTTGCGGTGTGGATGTTGTGCGTTTGTGTGTCTGTGGCGCTCCCTGCTGTCAACAATGTGTGGCGGTGTGACAGAACAGCTGCTCTGCGGAGTTCTAGTCAGACAGTTTTGCATAGTACGTCGCAGAGGAGCTGTTGTGGGATTTTGTGTGCAGTGTTTCAATTTACTGAGCCGGACATGGCTCAGTAGTGTAACACACATACACACTTTCAGAGTTCATGGAAAGACATTTACTAAAAAGAAAATGGGCTTGCTTGGATTGAACTCTACCACCTCGTGTTATCGTACCAAAATCCAAATGAAACGATGCTTTCGCTGTCTGGTGGTGTGCTGGTTGTTTGTGTGGTGGAGATTGTGAGCCAGTCCTGTATGGTCTGTATTGCTTTCGAAAGCCTAGTGTACAACAATTCCCTTTGTACAGTACAAACAACTCACTGTTGGATAATATTTGTTTTAGAGTTAATTTGAGAAACAGGGTTTAGTTAATTGCGTGGAAATCCAACCATATATGAGCTAATGTGCTTCGTCACCATCTGTATGTATATATGGATTCCATATCATTTTGGATAGAACTGGAAAACCTATAACAGTTCTATAGGGTTTATCTCCAGCAGGCTGAAGGCAGTGCCCGCAGGCATATAACAATTTTTAAGGGTGATGTTCACTAGCATCACCTATAACTGTTTACCTGTCCGTGCCTCCTCAGTGGAGGATTAGTGCATTATGTTTGGAGTGCTTATTCCACCCAGGAAACACTCAGTTCTGCTTCATTATTGTTTATCACCTTGCTAAATGAACATATCTCTATTCGGCCAGCTCACCTACAGCTTTTGAATTTTGTCCTGTTTAAGTCTGCTCCAGACTCAGACTGGGCTTTCCTTGTTTTTGTTGCTGGGTTAGCATGCTGTTTTGAAGCGTTTCTTGATGCGATCTTGTCACTTGCTTTCCTCACTAGCTTTTCTCAGTTTTACTTTTTTTTTTGCTTCCTTTTAATTTTCTAACACTAGTTGGTGGATGTAATGGTGATCGCTGCGCCACGTTTAACTCGGATTACTGCTGACAGTTTTGGCCTCCCATTTCCTTTAAGAGCCGTGAATAAATCTCAGACACTGTACTCTGTAAGGCCTTAACACTGATTCTTCACATATTAACGTTGACTTATTCATAGCTGCCTTCTAATGCAAAGTGATTCTGAGCACTGTCTTATTATTAGTTTGGATATTCCCAGGGCACTGGATGTAGTCTTAAGACTTGGAATGCAACATCTGCCAGGATTGTGGCTGGATATTTGAATGTCCGTGATAGGAAGGATTTAGGGATCAGCTCGGATAAAGAGATGGTTTTTTCCAGTCAGAGTGGTGTGATCTCATTAGGCCCTAGTTAATGATGACTTCATCTGAGGTGAGCTCTCGTGGCAGGGGAACACACACGGGGAGGGCCCTGATTGATTTCTGTCTCTCTCTTCCAGGAGTACAATGGGGAGAAGACCAATAACGGGATTCACTACAGGCTACAGCTTCTATACAGCAATGGTAAGACAGAATGAACCTGCGAGTCTTATGCACGATCCAGAGAAGATTGTTTAGCCTGTCTGTCAGCTGGTACCTTAGCAAAAGTGAAGAGAAGAATAGGAAGTAAGGACAATTATATAGATGTAAATAAGAAATGAATACTTTTCATATCTGCACCCTGAAGTTAATGTACCTAATCCTGCACTTGATGATTTTCTAGAAGAAACAGTTTTTTGGGGGGGTGCTATTACAGCACATCACATGCATGTCAAATACACTCATTGTGCATGAATCCACAGACCCCTCTGTGGTGAGGCCTGGGTCGTGCTGTCAGTCAGCGCTGTGCATGATAAGGGCCAGGCCTCCCAGAATACGGACCCTTCTTAAGTATATGGTGTGTGTGCCTTTTTTCCGAGACACGAGTTGATTCATTTCAAACCAAGGCAGAGTATATGAAAAATCAATTCTCATTTCCGTGAATAAGATCTTACATTTTTTTTAAGAAATGTACTTTTCCAAAAGAAGTTGATCAAATGACTTATTCAAGGCGGTATGTTTTTTATGTTATGGTTTAATTGGCTGTAACATATCCCAGTAGTTTGCTTTAGCAGAATTGTAAATTAATTTTAAAAGGTAGCAGAACCTTACCCTCAATAAAATCCAGTTCTTTTCCTTGCAACATTCCTGCAGCGAAGAGACCAGAGTGCACTGGGATCACAGCTCGTGTCAGAGTCTTCTGCACACTTTCGAAGTTCCTCGATAGCTTTCTGAGAGATGTTTTTTTCTCAGCCTTTAAATTGCCTTTGTATACCAATAACGCCACACTATACAGCTCATGGAATAAGGTTCTGGTTTACTTCATTCATCAGGACATTTGATTCCTTCTTAAAGGAAAAGGCACACGGGACTTGAAAGTAGGGAAAACGCCACAGTAAAAGCTTAGAATAAAAAAATATTGACGTGCATAAGTGCTTTGAAGTACAAAAAATATTTTTGTTTGTTTTGATTGCCAGCCTAGTTTGTATTATGAGTGTCAAGAAATTCTAAAGCCACTGTGCACCAGGTAAATTAAGAGTACATTTCCAAAAAAGAAAACCCTAGACTATTTTAATTTTGAAAAGTGTACATAGTAGAAATTGTGTATTTCATCCTAAAGACCAATCATGTGTATTGAACTGGTACAACAGTTCAGGGACTTATCAACTTTGTGTCTTCACAAGGATTGATCCACGACCAAGGGGTGCTTATTTCATTCTGGCAGGTCTTTTTTTCTCTTTTGGACTGAATTTAAATTGTTCACTATTATCCAACCAGGGGAAATAGATATTCACTTTTACAGCCTTGTGTTTTACAGTACATCCCATTCCCTGTTTGGTAAGGGAAAAAATACCAGCTGGATCTTGAGAGTGTTTTGTGCACCTTAATGTGTTTTGTGTAAAGACACTGTCAGAGTCCTCCACTCTGTTCTTTATAGGATTCTGTTATCAGCTGCCTCCGCCCTTCGTATTGATTTGTCTTGTTTTTCTTCCAGGCATCAGGACAGAACAGGACTTGTACGTACGGTTGATAGACTCAATGACAAAACAGGTAAGACTGTCGTCTGAGGGTGCCCCAGAGAGAGACAGCTACCGGGGTCATGTCAGGCCTGCAGTGACACTGATGGTGCTGTACGCTCCTGACTCTGGCTTCTTGTGAGAGAATGCAAGTCTAGAACAAGGCCTCCCAAGCCCAGTCCTGCAGGGTATTATCCGAGTGCAGCTCTGAACCAAGCGATGGAGCTCATTATTGGCTTAATTGACAAAGCTGGATAGATTTTTCCAGCTCTTCAGGAGCTCCTGATTAAAAGGCCCCTCTAAAAAATTGCCCCTCTAGGACTAGAGCTGGGACCTTTGAAAGATAAGGAGTAATGACTCTGGATACAATCAGGCAGTCATTACATCTGACCTCAGCAGCTCTGAAATCTCAGGCCGTGCCTGTATCGTCCATGGTGTTCAATTCTTCTCCACTTAGCGCAGGTGTCACAGCGCCTTAAATTATCCAATGAAATCTTGCTCTGTTGTGCTGATACCTCGAACCAGTGCCTTGGCACATTCAGAGAAGAGTCTGTTTTGCTTGTGACACTAGACAGATTCACTAGAGGCCAGTGCAGAGTAGAGCCGAGGTGTAATTCAATACCGCACCTATAACATCACAACACGGGTTCGACTGAAGGGAGGCGTGTCGGCGTGCGATCGAGCAGAGGTTAATTCATGCTGAGAAGTAGAAAGAAAAAGCTCGTTCCCACACAGCAGAAGTGATCATTACCATAATGATGTTACTAGAACTGTTCTTCTAACAATACCGCAAACAAACCAGCCAAAAAGCAACAATGCCGAATGTTTTATCCTATTCAGTACTGTATTTATTTTTTTTAAACGAAATTCAGAAACATATTTTTTTGTTTTCTCAGAGAAGCGCAGTGCTAACACTTTTTGACAGCTGTGGTCAAGGACGAATGAGCACAGGAGTGTTACTATTGTGGTGCTTAAGCAGACCCTAGTCTTCCTCGCAGACAAAACCGAGCTTCATGCACAGCGACAGAGTCATCGTTCTTTTTTAACTGACATAAAAAACTTCAAGCTTCCTGGAGCTGGTAGCCTAACCTCTACCGATTGTTGCAAATGCAGAAAAATTCCCAATTCCCATACAAATTCCCAAACCTGGTGCCGCTGTTCCCTGCTCCCCCTGCCTGCAGCGATCCTGGGGTCCTTGTCGCTCTGTCCCCAGTGGGGCTGGAGGGGTGCGCCCCCTCTGGCCATGTTCCTGAGCGCTGCCCCAGCTCTGAATCTGTCTCCATAAGGCACGCTTGGGAGGGGAACCAAAAGGTCATATTTCTTTATAAGAGCTTATGTCAGGGGCTTTGTGAAACCCTAATAGTTTTCAATTTACTCCTAACTGCTCCCATTCATTCTTTTATTGTTTTCCATCTGTTCCAATCCCCAAACCGAAGCTGTTGACGGACGAATGGAGAGATACCAGTATATTGTATTATAAAGCACTCAGCCCTCCCAGCCCAACGTAATCGATAGGCACCCGTCTGCTGTGCCTGGGAGGGGATCAATCACTGGCCCGCTGTGTCCCCGACTACCTGACAGGGCGCTGATCGTGTCGGCAGCGCCCCGCGGGTATTTAGAGCCAGAGGGGTTAATAGGTTGGCAAGTCGCATTGCTGAGATCGCAGCCTCCCGCTTGTGGGTTTGTGGGAACCTGCTGTGCCGTGCAGCGGGTGGGGCGCACATCCTGCCGTAGAAAATTGCCCCCCCCCACCCTCTTGAGTAAAACATGTGTTGTGCTCGAGTGACAGAGGAGCAACCTTGCTCAAGTGGGCTGATGCACGGTACCTCTGTAAGTAAGATGGGCGCCGTCGAATCCCAGTTTTCATAGCTGTCACCTTGGTTAGCTAGAGCTCGTTAACACTTCCGCTGCCGAGCGCTATGCATTTCGCACTTGCAGTAGAAAATGAAACAGCGAATGGGCAGTAGAATCACAGGTGCGGATAAACTGTTGTGTTAAGAAGTGCTTTTTTTATTTTGTTTCCATATCTACGTTCCCAGAACATTTGAAGATCAGAGTGATTCAGCATGAAAGGGCTGTTTGGTAGTTAGTAGTGAACTGATCTGATGGTCTCATCCAGCCGTGACAAAAGTCAGGGTATCGCCTTCAGCTACCTGGCTGGACACCTTGTTCCAAACTCCTACAACCTTTTGTGTAGAGAAGTGCCTACTGTTTTCATTTTAAGTGCACTTTCCCTTCTGTTCCCTGCTATGTGTTTCACTGTTTATTCTGAAGAAGCCCACTGGGTTGATTTGATCAGTGCTTTTGATAGTTAGGAATACAAGAATTGGGTACCCTCGTGGTCTTCTCCATTTAAGACTAAAGACATTCAATTATTTTTATATCTCAGAGCATAACATTTCTGCTTACTTCATTTCTAGCCCCAAATGTATCTGGTCACTCTTTTCTGACCTAATTCAAGAGTAGCATTTTTTTGTATCATAGCAACTGGAATTGTACATACAGTAATAGTGAGGTCTTCCTAGTGCTTCGTACAATTTTAACACACCATGCTTAGATTAAAAAACTCCACACTTTTAACTATATATCCCTTATTGCTTACCCACATTGCTTAGAAGATGTAATTGGTGTGTCAACATGAACACCCGAGTCTTTGTCATAAGAAAGCTTGATGTTTCTGTTTTGTATTGTGGTTTGTGCCTTTTCTACCTGAATGTAACACACTGTGCTTGTCTACAGCAAATATCATCTAATAGGTGTTGGCCCAGTCTTGCCTTTTGACTGAATCCTTTTGAATTTTCTTTTCTTCTTCAACAGTGTTGGCTAATTTTCCTATTTTGGTATAATCTTAAGCGTGGCTAGTTTACTGTACCTATTATACCTGTCTATGAAGAGCATTGGCCCTCATGCAGACCAGTGGGGTATGCTACTAATTACATCACCCTCATTTAAACATTCACTACTTATTTACTGCCCTCTCTTCCTTTCCATTAACCAGATCTCAATCCAGATACATGCATTATCTTGATTGCAAGCCTTTTACAATTTGAAAATTAATCTTTTATGAGAACTTCAGTACAAACCCTCTCAAATTCAAACTTCACCATATCATATCATAGGCTCTTGCATTAATTGCTGCACCTATTTGTTCAGGATTTCTTCTTTGTGCAAGACCTGTTTATTCTAAATGCATGCTGACTGTCCCCTAGGAATCTACAGTATTGCCATACAGATGATATACTGTATCCTGTAGTTTAGTTCTGATTGTCATTTTTTACATAACCTTACCAGACATTAACCATAATTAGTAGAAATAATTCTTTTGTAATCCTTTTAATAGATGGGAGATATGTTAGCAACTTTCCAGTGAATGGACACTACCCTTGTCTTGAGGGACTGTTGGGAGAGTTGTGTTCACAGCCTCTGAATAGCTTCTTTTGTTTCCTGAGGTACAATTGACAGAATACTATCAGCCCTTTGAGATTTCCAGATCTTAAGTCAAATCTAGCGCCACTTGTGCTTCTACCATTTCTGTGCTAATACTATTTAATACAGAGCTTCGTTTTTCTCTAACCTGAGGCCTGGTGCCATTGTCTTGTGTGTCATTTGAATTGCTTTTGAGGGCATTGTGGCTGAGAAAATGATGGGTCTCATCCGGGAAGAGTTTTGAATGGTTTGGGTGCAAATCAGGTAATAGTGAGAATTGAACCTCTTCTCCTGTTACTGACAGCATCGCGACATGCTCACTAAACTGAATTCACTCAAGAGCTGATTGACATATACTCCGCAGTGCAAGGGTCTTAGACATTTTGCACTGTTCTGTGCTTTTCACTCAGTGTTTCTTTCTTTATGCAAAATAATTCTATAGTGATCCTCAAATGTCCTTAAAAAAAGTCTTATTTCATTTTATTGTAGGTTCTGATAGATCTGTATTTTGTAGTACAGCATGCACCATTTCAGTCTTTTTCTTCCTATAGAGTTCCTGTAAAGAGGAATAATGTTAATTAAAAGGAACTCGTGACACTGAGTCAATTCAATTTAACGGGCATCTGTGATGGATCTGCCAGTATGAGGCTTTACACTGGCTGCTCATGTACGGTAGACCTGTGAGCTGTTGAGATCAGGTTTTTGAAGATTCTGATCAATGGGATTTAAAGATGCCTAAAATGCACAGTCTGGTTTCTTCTTATCCACACTAAGCTATTAATGACACTCAAAGTTGTTACAACCAAAAAATTGTTGTGGAGGCTTTGAGTAAAATGCTGATCTACGAATTCCTGAATGCGTTTAATACTCTTGCACAGCAGTGTAGATAAATAAACTATTTTTATAGTCATGCATACTACCCAAATATGTTAAGCTTTTTTCGATAAGCTTTTTGTCATATTATCATATTAAAATAATTATTATTTAAAATAACACCAAGAAGCAAAATGGGCCAAATGGAATCTGAAATAAGAACAGCCAGATCTTTAAATAAAGAGCAAGTTTTGTGCCTTTTGAACGACATTGTAACAGGTAGAAGCCAAAGCAGCTCTTCGTATTGATCAGAATTCCATTGGAATGGATTCATTCACATTTGTAGAAAACTAAAAAAGAAACCAATTGAATGCAGCAGGTCTTGTCTTGTGCAGTTTGAAGCTGAAGAAGCAGGAGAGTGACACTGGCCAGCTGCAACACAGCAGCTCTTTTTTCACTTTGTGGGGTTTATGGGTTAGATGATTAAAATCACAGGTGACTGATGCCTTTGCAGCTCTTGTCCTGTTATGATTCCCTTCCCCTCATCAGCCAGGTATCAAACACTCGTGGTCACCATGCCCAGTGCCAGCAGGGCCCTGCAAGTTGCACATCTGTACCCATGTCCTCCTGTCAGCAATCAGCAGGGCAGCCTGCTGTTCCACAGAGTCTCAGCCCGAGAGATTCATCAATATTCTTAATGAAACTGCAGCTACCTGCTGGAAATAATGACCCCAATAACACCAAGGGGTAACATTGTCATCATCTGCGGTGCCAGTGCACGGCACTTCCCAGAATACTGCCCCCTACCGCAGGACCTGCAGGTCTGAGTCGCAGTTTTGTGTTTGGCCAAATACTTGAATCAGGTCCCATCACTGTATCTTCTGATCAAGACCACAGCTTGTCAGGTTTTTTAGCTTGTCCAGTGTAGGACATTCCTTTCTATTGTATTTCTCTGAACGGCTTCCATAGGTTTTTTTGTTACGGAGATAAAGCACCTTCATTTTTCGGGGAGTAACGTGATGCTTGTTGCTGTTTCAGGGGGCTGAGTGACGTCAAACCCCAAAAACGAAGGTGCTACAGTATATCACAGAAACGAAAGCAACACGAAGTCTGCTCTCAACAGCACAATCCAGCACAGGCAGAGCACTAACGAATGCAGAGGGGTTCACTGTTGGTGCTGCTTGCCAACTTCTCAGAGCTGCTATAATGTGCTCTCTGACAAATGTTTTATTAACACAACATAAAGGATTATGAATGTGGTTGTAGCATCATATGTAACCTCTCTGATAGCGTTATGAAAGCTGCATAAGGAAGCACTCAAAGACAGCAATAACTGTAAAGGTGATTGATGCGTGCAGATACTAGCTTCGCTGAAAACTCTGAACCCTTGCAGCAATCTCAATGCAAAACAAAAAAGACAGTTTGTGATTAATTCAACAGACAATTTTACACGTGTCACTATTATGGTCACATACAGTAAATACAATTTCCTGATCCATGATGCCGCAGTGAAAACCTGCAGTATGTACAGTATTGTGTGGTTATTGGACATGCGGTTTGAATGCAGGTGGGGAGACTCCCATTGTTGTGGGTGGAAAGCAGTGCATGTGTAGCAATGACCAATCACAGGCCTGTATTGACAGCGGCTCTGGTTATTCAATGAGCTGTGTATCTGAAAGAAGCTGCACACCCCCGTATGAATCTCCTGATGAAACCGAGAGGCATAATTGTCAGCCACTGAGCTCGTTTGGCAGCGTGCCTGAGTAGAGTAGTAGCAGTTGCTTGAATGTATGCTGATTATCCTGCTTGGAGAGAAGCTAAGGAAATCAAAACCTCTCGGCAGGGATTGTGGGTGATGGGAGAACAGTCTTTCCTTCTCCAGTTCTCAGGTGATGTCTTCACCTGCAGGAGGGGAGTACAGTGTGATTTCTCTTGTCACTGTGGCTGTGAATGGCTGACCAGATAAGAAATAATTGTAACGATTGTGTGGTGTTTTGGGGTGGCATGGCGGCACAGTGGATATCTTAGCTGCCTTGCAGTGCTGGGGCCCTGGATTCAGTCCCAGACTGGGGGTGCTGTCTGCTTGGAGTTTGTTTGTTCTCCCCGTTTTCACTGGGTTCTCTGGTTTCCTCCCATAGTTCAGTGCAGGTTAATTGGCTTCTGGGAAACGTGGCCCTGGCGTGAGTGTGTGTCTGTGTCTGCCTGCCCTGATGGACTGGAGTGCTGTCCAGGGTGTACCCCGTCTTGTTTTTTTATTTCATAGTAAAACACAAGATATTTTGATATTGCACAAGGCACAGAAAATGTAACTTAATTTGATAATTTTTAAAGCACCCGTCAAATTGAAGTGTCACAAAGTGCTTTCCACGTGATATGATATAGATAAAATACATTGAAAGCATAAACATTTGCCACGATTAATGTGTCATTTGAAATTTTAAGTGCTATTTTGAAATGGTGAATTTTAAATTTTCAATGAAGTGAAAATTGTATCTATTAATCTTTTCTTACTCTCAATATGCTAAAGCCAGCATTCAGAATCAGTTGACTAATTAGGACGGTACTAACTATTATCACTGCATCTGTGACAATAGCTGTAAGACACTGCGTATCTAAATGAATTAGTCTTAGTTCCTTGTGAAAATGGAGATTTTTTAATATGCCATGCTCCAACTGATCCTTTTTTATTAATGCTGTGATTATTTGGCATCCTAGCTTTCTCAGCAAGAGGTGCTTCTGAAATTAAACATTTCAGCTGAACATAGTAGAGTGCAGGGAGGTATTTCGTGTTGAACAGATATGCCCACACCTGTGCTTCCTCTATAGCTGTGTCTCAGATTGCTTCCTTAATATCAGGTCTCTGCTTTTGGCATATTAGAGAGCAACACAAGTGCTCGGTATTTAACCTATGAGGTGTTGTTTTACTCTGAATAGTTAAAGCAATTAGCTCTCTGTGAATCTGAGTGAACTTTGCTGTGTCTTATGTGACTGGAACAATACTCAGTGTTATGCCTCAGTATCCCCCAACCACATACAACGTTTACAGAATGAAGGAGCTTTGAAAGTGTCAGGTGTCAGCTACAGCACCGATCCATAGCCTTGTCAGAAGCTACCATTATACATCGAATCCCAGGCGAAATTGGAAGTTGTTAATAAAGAAGAAAGGGCTTAGTCATTCAGAGATCAATAACGCAAAAGTGGTCGTTATCCTCAAAGAATCTCACTCTGGGGAGCAAGCCGGCACTGTATGGCCAAGCGACCACCTGCGTGTTGTATGCCGGGTTGACCCCCCCTGCTTTCATGGGGAGGCAAAAGGAGAAAAAATATGGTATTTCTCCAGTTAATATGCAGTACTCATCCTTCATCAGAACCGAGAATGACACAGTTTATTGATGAATGTCTGGTGGTAGCCTCTTTCATCTCTTGATTGATGAGAGGTTGGAGTGTTTGAAGTCACAGATGAGCAAAAGCCTTTCTTTTCCAGGAAAGGGTCTTAAACGCATCCTTTGTTTAACCTCAAACTGTGTGCATCGCACTGCACAACTGGAATCTAAAGAATATATGACTGCTAGTTTGAGCTCTGCAATACCTTTAATTATAGAATTGAAAAGGTGAAACAAAAATTCATGGTAGTTCTGTCCTTCAGCCTTCTCTTTCTCTCTGATGTAAAATGGTTTTTCACTCCTTCTCCATTTACTTTCCTTGTTCATCTGTCAAAGCCGTATATTAGGTGTTTCAGAGGGTGTTATAACAAAGTATACTGTATGTTCAGAGAAGATCAGGGGCATTTAACCTTAAGGACTGCAGGCCCAAAAACTCACAACAGGTCAGTTCTGGTGGCAGCAGGAAAGCTTGTAGCTCAGTACTAGAAGTATAGGGAATAAAATCCAGCAAATCAAGGGTAACATATTAGCATGGGACTATGATATTATGGGAATAGTGTCTGAAAATGGCCAGGGGATGAATCCAAAGTTAAGGGTTCCATGTGTCTTTGGAAAGATGGACAGGACGTAGAAGTGTTGGGTGAGATTTGTCTGTATATATACAGGTCCTTACAGAACTATTCACACCCTTCCCATGATGTCCCATTTGGTGAAATTATAAAATGCCGCAGACATGTTTTTAAACGTAATATTTTCTTTATAACCTGAACCATTAATCTGAAAGCTTCCTAGGGTAAGATATGGTAAGTTACTAGGGAAGCACATTGCTGACATTAAGAAAAAAAAATCATGTGTGTCTTGTAATTACGTGAAAATTATGCCATTATTTTGAGATCATAAATGGTCTCATTATTACAAGATAGTACATTATCACATAGTATATGTGATAATCACATGATAGCACAATTGTCATACAATACCTACTGTGCATTATCATTAGAGGACTTTCAAGTAATGGATTCAGTTGCGCAGTTCGGTCTTTATTGTTTAAGGCTTATAATGATTCTATTCACATAACCTAAAAATTGTAACACTTCTTTATGACTAAACCCTCTGGAAAGTAATTGTGTGCACATTCTTCAGCACTAGATCCTGTCACGAACACTGAATCCACAGTCCCAGCTGAGCTTTTGGTAGTTTTAAGGCCCTGTCTTTGTACAGTGTAATAGGCTGTTCATGAAATCAAATAATCACTTGGACCTTGCAATACCGAGATAATGTACTATCTCGTAATAAGTCAATCATTTTTACATAATTACAATTTAATGTTCTTGTAATGACGAGATACACATTTTCTTGATGGCACTAATGTGCTTCTGTAAGATACAGTAAAACGTCAGCGAAAACGAAAGAGAAAAAACTGATATCTGTTGATTGCCCGTGAGTCCAAAATTTGGTGGAAGCACCTCGATTACTGCTGCAAGTCTTGCTGCGTAAATCTCTACCAGTTTAGCACGCTGGCTTGTTGTGCTGTTTGCCCTTTGTTCTTGGCTGATTTGCTCAAGATCTATCTTGGGGATCATCTGTGGATTATTCCTCTACCCTTCTCGTGATTGGTGCCTTACAAAGAATTTCGTCTCTAATTTGCGTTGAAAACTTCTTAGTCTTCATGGTTCTGTCTTTGCCGGAAATTCACTACCTGACCAAGGAACCTCACAGAGACAGGTGTTAGTTCTCTGAAATCCCAAGAAGCACTGTTAGTGCACAAAGAGACCACTCAACTATTTTTGTGGCTCATTAAGGTAATGTTGTATACCTAAATTAAGTTGGATTAGCCACAGCAAAGGGTTTGAATACTTGCGCAATCTTGGCTTTTCAGTTTTTATTTTTTATTTTTCACAACTGGAAACTAAAAGGAAATTTATTTAGGATGGAAGGGAAGAATCTCTTCATTCCATAGAAATTTCCATAGAAATTCAGCCTAGGTGTCAAGCTCCAAACCCTGGACTTTTGTTTTGAGAAAGTGACATTTTTTAGTTTAGCAGATAAATTACCAAAAGAGTGTCAGATGGCCCCTCCTTTGCAACCTTTTTAACTTGCTCATATTTCTTTGCTGTGACAAACCTCTGTGACACTGGTGTGTAATGTCAGCGCTGTTCATTTTTTCAATGAAGAAAGTTCTGATTTCCCTCCACCTCCTTCTCATTTCAGCCAATCATATACGAGGGCCAGGACAAGAACCCAGAGATGTGCCGTGTTCTCCTCACCCACGAGATTATGTGCAGGTAAGATCCCTCCCCGCCTGCAGTCATCTCTCTGCAAGGCTCTGCATCTCCATGTTTGATGCAAATGAAAATGAACACTTTAGACTTGGGTGGTATTTACGGTAATTAACCCTGTGGTGTTCCGTTCTACAAGAGCGATTTCTGAATTATGCAGTGCAGCTGGATTCAGGCAAGACCTGTCTAGAAAGGACAAAAACAAGGAATCTTTCCTCGTTAGGAATGAATTTCAGTGGGAAGACCAGTGAATGAAACTTCCTAGCCAGCTCCTTTTTAGTCTTAGGGGAAGACGAGGCTAGAAGCGCAATCGAACCACTCACTGTGTTTGGATACAAGAAGAGCTACAGTGGAGGAGAGCAGATGTGTCTCCGCTTTGGATGTGTGCTAGACATGTCTTTGCGAGGAGAAGAAATGCTGAGAGATTTACAATGTTTCCATGCAAAGGTTTTTGTTATGTGAGTAAATATTACAAATCCACGCGTGGATGTATTCCATCTGGAGTTTAATCTGAGGTGCAATGCAGTACGTATTTCTTGAGAGAATTCTTTCTGGCACTCACAATACACATCTTGGTTGGATTATTATGAAGAGGTCAGGCAACATATAGTCGCTCTGGAATGTATCTGCAATGAACAACTAGTGGTTAATTCAACACTGACCTTGGTTATTAAAATCTAGGCAAAACAAGTGAGCATTTGTTTTATAAGAACATAGGAATGGTTTAAACAAGAGGATTCTGTTCATCCCCTCCGTTCGTTTGGTAGTTGGAAATAAGTTGATCCCATGATCTAGTCCTACCGGTTCTTGAAAGAAGCCACTTGCAGTTTCAGCAACACGGCTGTGCAGTTGGTTCCAGACCCCTATGATCTTTCATCACTTTGTCAGAAATCTTTTTCCCTATGTCAGGTCTCCACCCCTGTAGCTGCCTTTGCAAAGCCCTGTTCAGTGATGGGACGTGTGCTATCTGTGTAAAGCGGAGAGGCATTGTTAGTGCACCTGCAGCTCTGTGGAAATCTCGCTGGGTTTGGGAATTAGCAGGTCAGGATGCACCTTAGACATCTCATTGATTCTTCTTAGAAATAGATGCATAAACAGCTATACATATTTTTAACATATGCAGCACAATGTTACATTTTCAGCCTCCTATCAGTCATACAGGAGTCACAAGTGAGGTTTCTTCGGGTTCCTCTGAGCACCAGGAGGCCCCAGAGTGACAGTGTGGCCTCTGTGCTGTCCTCACAGGGACCAGAGGGGACAGGCGGCTTGCCTTTTCTGCTGCTGTTAAGTAGCACAAACGTCCACCTAGATCCCCTTTGACTCTTCCCCTGCTCTCGCTGCCCATTTCCGTGGCCTTGGAGGCAGCTCTAACAGAAGAGAGCCTGGTCAGCCCAATCCTTCATTACAACGTGACACAACCTGCGTTAAGAGACGTTCCTCTCTCCTCTGCCTTATGTCGGAAAGGACTCTGTGTGTTTTCTAGCCTGCTGGGCTGGCTAGTTAGAAGGCTCAGAGCAGGGGAAGTTTTCATGAGGTCCTCTGCATTACTGAGTATAGTGCAGGTTTTCCAGAACATATGCAAAGTTAGCTTTTTTTTATTTGAGTATGAATGTTCAAGCTGAATAAAGCTGATTTTTTATCGTGATATTTATTATAGCCATCATTCGATGACTGAGAACAATTATTACCTGTTAGATGCTAATTTATGACTGGTTTCCATTTGCAAAAGGGATTGATCTTAACCATTTACTTTTACAATGACCATTTGAGCACATTCTCCTTGTTATCACCCCCACATAGTGCCTGCCTCAGGTCTGTCTTCTGTCCTAAAAGTGCTCTCTTATATTACTGCAAAGGTGGGGTAGAATCAGGGCAAAACCTCTTTCTCGTGATATTTGACATCACCATCACTGCTTGCCTGACTGCAACTTGAGAGCTGTTTCCCTTGGTTTGAAATCAAACCCTCATTATCTCTGTCAAAACTGTAAAGCAGTTTATACAGTTCTCAGGCTTGAAGAAATTAACAGGAACAATTTTGTACAATATGCAGCTCTCTCTGGGCAGCAGTTGGAAATAAGGCTCTCTTTTTCTATAAGTGAGATACAAATCTTTTAAGTGATTTTAGTGTATGATGTATTTTGGCAAGACCTTCTGGCATCAAACACATGCACATTCATACCATACATCCTCGGTTTTGAAGTGTTGTTCCAAGAAATCAATTATGTTTCGCCGTTTTTTAACAGTTTTGTGCTACAGCAGCCGGTTGGCATTATCCACCAGAAAGAGAATGGAAGGAGCTCCTGTGGGCGAGTGTTTGCCTCCGTGTGTTTCGAGGAGACAGCCTGCCAATCTGGACGAGGGGGAGTGTGACAGGGTGCCTTCTCCTGCTGTTCAGAACCGAGCAGATTGCTGCATATCATTAGTTCTGGCTGCGGACACCAGTTCGTGTTTGGTAATTACTGCACGTGTCCTGCGAAAACAAGCCATGAACTGGGACCGATTTTATTTCTCCTGTTGTCAAGGAGGAAACTGAGGGAGGACGCTAAATAAAATTCCTTGATGATGTTAGCTTCACACGCTTCAACTTGGGCAGTGCACGCCATTGTTTCATAACCTATTTACACAGGACAAATATTTTTGTCACTGCAGACATTTCTAGTTTCAAATGCAAGCCAGCTATTCGGTATCATGAAGTGTGGATGGGGACCAGTGTTGGGGAGAATTACTATTAAAATGTAATCTATTACATTTACAATGATTTTTTCAATCAATAGGATGTTGGTGGAAACTGCTTTTAAGAGGTAGTAGTAGAGTATTGCTTTACATAGTAACTGGCAACAGACTACATACAGCACCTTTTGGAAAGTTCTAGGGCAATCAATGAAGTTTAAATTGGGATTTTAATTGTGCATGACTGCTAAGTGAATATTTTATTTTTCAATAAACTCAGTTCCATTGTTTTGGGTAAATATAATAAACCAGTAATGTTGAAACTCTATTTTGAAGGAGCAAAAGTATTGGGACAACCTGTCTGTCAGGTGTCTCCTGTTGGTCAGTGTAACGATACGTAGTTCTGGACCCTATGCAGACGGTATAATCCGGGAGGGAGTGGAGTAGGACAACGGGGAGGAGACGATGAGGATCAGGGCAGGTTGACGAATAGGGGGGCGTGACGACAGTGAACTCGTGAATAGGGGGGCGTGGCCATGGCAAACAAGTCCAGGGGGAAATCCGAGGCGAAAGTCCAAGGTCCAAATCCGGTTGATCCATCGGTAATGAAGAAAAGACAAAGTTAAAAACTGGAACAGGATCCTGTACAGGGACAGGGAAATAAAAACAGGATCACAAATCCAGGCGCTCTGAGCCGCGGGCGTAGGGCGACTTGATGGTAGGCGGGCCTCCGGGCGTCCGTCTTCCAATGCAGAGCCTGGAGTAATGAGAGCACCAGGATTAAAAGGAGGGGCAGGAGTGAGGGCAGGTGCACGGAATCAGCAAGATGTTAAAGAGCCGGAGCGCCCTTAAGAGGAGGGATTACGATCGTGACAGTCAGGAGCTTGATGTTGGGTCATTAGGCTCACAAAAGAGTTGCAAACAGCCCATAAATGAGATTCAGTGTTTCAAAATGAAAATCAAAGATCAAGTAAAACCCTCAAACAAGTTTCAGTGAAATCACCAAGAACCTATAGAGAGCACAGGTGAGGGTATCTCATACCATGGGTCACAGTCACACATTCCATCACAAAGACATCAACCTCTTCAGCACCAAGAGCAGGATTCTGGATTCGAATGTGCATGGCAGTACAAGATGGCTTGAGAGAGTTGAGACCAAGAAACACTTTTACCAATGTGAGAAGATTAAGGTGTGGAGAAGGAAAGGAAGTGAAGGAAAAGTGCAGAAAACAAAGCATCTGGCAGGATCCCACAAAGAGTGTTCAGCTCCATGGCTCATAGATTTCATGCAGATATTCCTCAGGGGAACATGAAATCATGCAAGCATGGCTTTTACACGTCAAATGAATGTGTCCCAGTAGTTATGATCATACGGAAATCTTTGGGTTGATCACAAAGTATTTTTTTTCCAATATGATAAAACATATGCACGGACTTACCCCCAAAATAAAGCATATATTGTGTTATCATTCATACTGATTTCATTAACACTAATAGGCATTGTAAAATGAAAAATAATTTATCACTTTGCTTTCCCAGTAGATTGAGGACATTGTAAACTATTGTAACCAATGACTTTTACTTTTTTTTTCACAAACATCTTGTGAATTTTACAAAATCCCTTTACATAAGTAACGGTCCAGTAAATTACAGTAGCTAAAGTAACTTTCCTCAGTGCTGTTGTTGACACAAGTTGGCAATGCACAGCAAAAATCATTTCATTGAGGAAACTCCCTGGTGTTACACTGATAGGATTCCCCATCACATTTCCTCTCATTAACCTTTTCAGGAGCCATTATTTTATTTGCAGGCAAGAGTCTAGACAGAATCGATAGCTGAGCATCACACACATCCCATTCAGTAGGACATGCATCAAGCTAAAAATTAAATAACAGTTTTCTGCCAGTGCTCATAAGATTCTTTTAAAACAGGCACAGACTGCTGTTACCTCATCCTTTGCTGATAATGTAATGCTTAAGTGGTTGTCCTTTTCAAAAGTAAAAATAAAATACTGATTAATATGACTCAAAGGCTGCATTAAAATGTTAAACATTCTTAAAATAGATAGTTTCATTATTCTCACACTGTATGAAAAAAGTATTCCCCCAATGAAAGATTTATTTTCTTCCACTTGCAAAGGATCTTTGAGACAAACCTGCAGTGAGTATTGACTGAGCTCAATATGGTTTCTCTCAGCTTTCCTAAAGCACCAACAGTCACACGTTTCCTTTGTGTGGTTCAGTGGTTGAGGTTGTGGACTTGTAACTGAAAGGATTGTGGGTTTATTTCTGCTGAAAAACACGTGAAAAACAGTCAGAAATTGCTGTTGTGCCCTTGAACAAGGCGCTTCACCTGGACATTTCCAGTAAAATAACCAGCTGTAGTCATGGGTGAAAATAAAAGCTGCTTTGGACGAAAGTGCCAGCCGTATACATCAGTAATTAGTAGTCTGTTTGGCTGAGTCACACCCGCATGTGTTGTGGAGTGTTGGACTGCTGTATTAAAAGCTCGGCCGGCTCTCCTCCTTCAGAAGCAGCAGTGCTTGTGAGTTTGTGCCATAGCAAATGCTTGTTGTTGTTGGAGCCCGACTTCAAACTCCGTTTCAGGACTGTTTTCCCACTCATTAACTCAGCAGGGTGTTAACTTGGGAGCGCTCAGGGGATTGTCATTAAGGCGGCATTAGAACACTCTGCCAAGGTTTGTTTTCATGTCTGAGGGGCCTGGTCCCCAAGGCCGCGGAGAGCTCCTTGGGTCCTGTTTGTTTATAACACCTCTCTCGCAGTTTGAGGAGACTGTCACCACAGCAGCACCATTGGGCTTCCAATGCTAATTGGTCTCCTGGAACCTTTGCTCACAGTCCGCGCTGCTGGGGGAATAAATTAGTGTGACGTGAGCTCAGGCAACAGTCACAAAAATACTTCGTGTACCATCTTTCTGCTTGGAAACTAAACAGTCTTAAATGATCTGTAAGATTTGTTAATTTCGCCTGTCAAGTTCTTATTTTAGAACAGTAGCCCAGATAATATCTAAATACAGAGGAGTGGGTTGTTTGTTTGTTTTTATCTCTAATTAACCCTCATCTTCACAAGGGTCAATGCAGCTGAATTTGTAAGAGGAAGGGTCCATAAAAGTAGTGCTTAAGGACTACAGCATTCCCCATTCACAACTGCAGCTTGTATTACTTTGTTTGGCATGCCAATATGATTTTAAAACTAGAGGCTTCTAAGAAGACCCTTCATATTTAATGTGTGCCATAATGTTACAGCACAAGACAGATCAAAATATAATATTGTACTGAATATTTCAATATCAACCTTTATTAGTGTAGAAGCCTTCTAAGTGTAGTGTGTATTAGTGTCTGCATGTATTGTGACATGCAGTCACAATAAAATTAAACATATATCAAGTTTTACATACTTTAGCCAGCATCTTCATACTTTAAATAATGAATATCAATGTACTTTTACAATTGTTTGAGAGTTCTTACTTTGTTGTTACCTAATGCCAAAATTCACACAGTTTGTTCAGTGTTATTTTTCACTTTCCATAAAATAGGAGTAATAAAAAAATAAAAATATTCGTTATTAATGACTTTTGTAAAGACAACAACAATAATAATAATAAGACGAAGAATTCCTCACACTTATATAGTGCTTTTCTGGGCACTCCCCTCCACCACCACCAGTGTGCAGCCCCACCTGTCTGCTCCCCACACACCAGCTCTCAGTAGGGAGGAGAGCAGAGTGATGGAGCCAGTCCAGAGAGGGGGGTTATCAGGAGGCCATGACTGGTGAAGACAGGGGTAAATTTGGCGGCTTTTTTAGTACAGTTGGTGGGTGTATAAAGTTGCCCCTGTGAGAATGAGAGTTAAAAAATACAATAAAATCCAACTTGTGTTTTTGTACAATATCAGAACAGACCTGCGTTCTAGGATACATTTGATTTTTAGCTCATTTATTTGGGATTAGAGTCATCTTTCTAATATATGCAGGGAGAAAGACCCTAATTTTGGAACTGGACATCCCAGTGATTTTCCTCTTCCCTGCTGGAGAAATTGGAACAGGTCTTTGCACAGAGCCTCAGGGAACTGCACAGACCGATTCAGTGTTTTATTGTGACCGGACTAAGGTTTTGCTGCTGGAGGTGAGCATTTTGCTGATGCCTTTACAGTACGAAATGAAACAAGGTCATTTTTTTATTTTTCCAAAAGACCTTTATGAACGTAACAGTAGAAATAGTAGTTACGCATTTTGTTTGTAGGAGTTTTTCGCTCGAAAGAAAACAAACACCAGGGGTGTAACCTACTGCACTGAATTTCCTTGACATCAGAAAAGCTGGTGCCAGGCTGGATGTGGCCACTGCGTGCCATCGGATCAGGACGCTCAGGACAAGAAGACTGGAAGAGGACTTGGAGACAGGGAGCCTGTGGTTGGTGCCCAGCCTGCTGCTGCCTCATTGCGTGACCTTGGCCGAATCACAGCAGCGGCTCAGGCCAGCTGTATGGCTGGATGGGTGTACGTGGGGGAGGCAAGATGGCCTCAGTCCAGCTGGGCTGTGCAGGCAGATTCGCTCCAGCTCCAAACTGGGTTTGGAACCCGATGTTAGCTCTGTTTGGAAAACCACTTTTTTTTTTACCACGGGGAATATTGTCTTCCTAAGAGCTCTGCTGTCTGACTCTAAAATGCTGGTTCATTGGTCTGCAAGCCTGTGAGCTGGCCTCCCTGATTTTCAATCGCATGGGACTTGTGCTGATGCTAGGTCACACCGAGGCGCCACAGTCCTCCAGTTCTGAAGAAACTCGACTGGTTTTCCATGCATTCAGGTCTGGCTGAAAGGCCCTTCCAATCGTCTGGCCTTATTCTGTCAAATAACGATTGAATTTGTGGGTTTTTAGATCAAGCTTTAGATCACAGAATGCAGCTTGTTTTGTCCCTTCCTTTCTGTGCACTCTTTGACGTAAGGGGCTACAGTCCGTGGGGTTACGGCTCTTTAGCTGTGTAGTCTGTGGAATAGCGTTCTAAATCTCCTCAGAAGTCCAGGTGCAGTTCTGAATGCCCTGGCTCCCCCAGAGCTGCAGTGCCTAATGCGTACCTACTGTGCATGGTGAAGGACTTGGGAAGAGAGTCGTGTAAGATCAAAAGAGGTTTGAATGGCCAGCTGCACCCTGCTCTGGCTGCAAAGGAGCAAGTAGAGGTTAGTTGCACGCTGGGGACACGCTTCCACACACACCTCAGGAGCAGAAGCCTCCATTGCTAAAAGGTGGATTTTCTTCGATTTCTCTACAGTTCTACAGCTGAAAACCGGTTCTCCTCTCAATAAAACATTCTTGACACTTATGAACAACTATTTCAAGAAAGGGTTGTAACATAATGTTTCCCTGTAAAGTGCCCCAACTTCTCACAAAGTAGATGTGTGCCTGTTGTTCTTGACTCAAACAGGCAAGAGGCTTGTTTCAATGGTCTATCTGGTGGAATGGGAAATATCACATAGTACCATTTATACTTCCAGGTGCACATCTCTCTGTTCATGTTGGCTTGAAGTAAAGTTTTGCACTGCAGAGTCTTTTGAACTTTCTGATCTTGAAAGGATGTGTTTTATTTTCCAAAATGCACACTGCCAATGTTCTGTATAACTATGATTTGAACAGGAACTCAGTATCTCAATGAGTCAATGTCGAATTACGAATTCAGAAATGGTTGCAAACAAAGCAAATTACAGTGGGTACTCATGTCAACAACGAGGGTTAAATACCACCATAGAAAAACACTTCCAAAACACAAACCGTTCTGACTCGCTTCTCTTCTGAGATGTGTAGACTGCAAAGAAATGAGTAAAAGCAGAGCCAAAGAAGTTGTCAGTTCATACTCCCGGGCTGGTTGGCTAAACTGCAGATCTGTTCTTTCTGCTTCTTTCAGTCGGTGTTGCGACAAAAAGAGCTGTGGGAACCGCAATGAGACTCCGTCAGACCCCGTCATCATCGACAGGTAGGACCCTGGCTCTTCTCCCTCCCTGCTCAGCTCAGCACCTGGACAGGACCAGCCTTACTGTGTGAAAACCTAAGCTTTGCTAAAGGCAGTCAGCAGGCTATTAAGCAATCTGGACTTTTTGCTTAGGTGCTGGTGCAAAATTTTTTTTGTTTGTTGTTTGTTTGTTTACCCTCTTGCTTTTTAAAGCCAATTTTGTCTGTGGCTGATAACTTCCACCAGCTCTATGCAAAAAATCCATCCTGGTGCACTCGAGTAGCACGTTAGCCACTGTTTGCTAATGACAGACATTGCGATGTGCCTGTGTGAAGGCAGATGCATTCTGTCTCCTGTTTCTCTCCAAGTTCGCTTTTCTCTCAGTAGTGTTTTCTGAGCAGCGTCTCTGTTTCCTAAGTGTGTGATTGAACTTGCCTCTAGAGTTAACAGCCAACAAGCCTCAGAGAAATAACAGTCCGTGGAGTCTGAGAGCTGGAACAGAAGGGCATTCAGCTGACAACTTGAGAGCCGATGTCTTGATACGTCATTGTGCTTTAGTGCTTAGATATTAAATTTCTATTTTAGTAGGTCCTTTTGTGGGAAATGCCACAAGCTCGCAAATGTGTTTTATTTTACTTTATACAGTTTTGCTATTCCCACACCCTCGCTTTCACTATAAAAGGAAAAATTCCATATTTACTTACACAGAAGTGCTGCGTAAATACTCTTGGTCCTCGTGTGTTAAGATTTGTCAAGAGTTTTAAAGATCCTCTGTAGCCTACTTGTCATTAATGTGGAAATGTAAGCTGTGCCGTGATTTATAATGAGGCATCTTTTACTACAGTGATAAAATAATGTTTCAAATGAGAAAGAAGAAAATTCTTATTCATCAGCATTTTCCTTGTGCTCCTCCTCCTCTTCCTCCTAATTATCCTCATCCTCCTTTATAGAGGTGGCCTTTTGCCTTTGCCAAGTCCACTCTGCCTATGGGTTTGTAACCAGCTACATACTTCTTAGATTTCTCTTTCTGCATTGTTCATTTCCTTTTTGTCATGTTAACCCTGTGTTAATAGCAAAGGACTGCTTTAGTTCTGAGTGAATACGTGTTTGCAGGAGTACCTCTGAGTCTGCTGGAAGAAGGTCTCATTCTGTCCTGTTCCGTGTTGGTACCAGTTTTCTTATGCCCTGATCAAGCCATCAACCAATAAGCCAACCAACAAACCCACTGACCAATCAATCAATCAGTTTAGTCAAAGTTTCATTATTTTTAAATTAAAAATAATGTAATATTTTTTATTAAAATAATGTTTAAATTAAAACCTGGTATTTCTGAAGTTTCCTGAGTTTCATTTTGTAAAACGGGAATGTCCTATAACTGCCATAAATGTATTGTTGTATCTTGAGTCTTTATAATTAGAATTAGAGTACTTTGTTTTACAGTAACCATATTTCAGTGTAACTTGTAAAACCTCCAATTTACATCACAAAGCAGACAAAATCTCCAGGTCTGCGCAGCGCCATGTTCTGTGATTCAGAATGAGGCAGCAAAACCTTGTGACGTGTTGCAGCCATATTACACTGTAAACAAGCAGGCTTGCGAATACATCTCTTTTAATCCCATAGACATATTGCTCTCGACTTCAAGACGGTTTTGTCGACAAATATTACTTACTTGTTAACCCTGCATGCAGATGACGTTGGAACATTTTGGTGGTGCAATGTCTCCCGCACAACCTGAATTTATACACTTGTACGTCACATTGTTTTATTCATCACAGTGACTAGTGAGAAGGAAGGGCCGCATCACATCGCACTTTGTGGGAACTCGAATGTGAGTTTGGGACAACATGGCGACTTACAGTACTTTCACAAAGTTCACAATTTTGTGCTTAATTGGGCATTTATTAAATGTTTCTATAACATCAATGAATTTATTTTGTTACCAAGATTTAATAACAGGTCTGAGAAATTGGGACTGCAGCTCCCCTTTAAAACTAACTCAACAGCGTTACGTGCTACAGTACATGTCTTATTTTGTCACTGGACTCATTAACCTTTAGAATTCCAGTTTGTAATTATTACTTTAAAAAGCTAGGCACTGTGTTTTCAAGTAACATGAAAAGTTTGCTTTATTTGCAACTAAAAGTTATGTAATGCTAAGTTTTATGAGTTCACACACACAAAAGAGATGGTAGAAGAATTTAGATTTTACCACCCACTTCAAATGTGGTCAATATTTCCTTTGGACGAATGCCAGGTACTGTAGCTCTGTTTTAAGAAAATAGAGGCCTTTGGCTTCAGATAGGAGAGATTAATGTAACAGTGTACATTCATAATTTCCTCTGGAACTTCAGAATAGTTTAATTCCCAGTTTACACCAAGTTAATATCGTGCATCTGAGCCAGTATCAGCAGACACTAGAAGTGGCCAAGCTTGTGAAGTGCTATAGATCTATGAAACCAGGGATGATTTTATAAGCAACTGAGGGTTGCAATGGGTTTTGCTTTAAATGATTTGATCTTGTGAGGATGACATTGCCTTTCTGGGTACATATATTTCACGCTTCTAGCAAAAGGCTCTGTTTGCAGACTGCCTTTCTTTGACCATCGGACAACAGCCTTCACAGAGAACTCTTTGATCAGAGCCTCCTAAATGTACTTCCTCAAACAGTCACATACTTTAAGTTCATTGTGCCTCAGCCTCAGTTTTTCTTACTGCCATATTAAATTTTAATTGTGGCTGTGAAAATGTGCTTTAAATGTGCTCATAGCTGTGCATCCTTTTAAAACGCTGGGTCCTCTTTTCTGAATGCATGGCCTCAGAGCTCATTGTGTACTTGCAGTATTCTGCGGGTCTTTCACTTCATTTCATTTGTTATTATTCCTTTCAGCTTTCATAAGGTAGATGAAGTCCATATTAATCCAGTAGTAATTCCGTATTTCATAAAACGACTTAGCCAAATGCCAAATGCTTGTGAAGCTCTGTCAAACGGCTTGAATCCTGCAGCAAAGTCAACAGAGGGTGTGCTGTGTACGTCCTTCTAAAGGCAGACTGATGCCCCGAGACTTTGATTGGCGGAGAGAGCAGTTGGCGTTGCCCTTCTTGTTGTTTGCTGGGGTGGCTTACTGTGATCAGGTTACAGGCAGCCATGTCTCTACAGGGCAGCAGAGCTTCCTGTGAGAGTCTTGGCTCAGGCAGTAGCGCTAATGACTCAGGCTCCTCTTCGAAACAAATGCTGCTGGATCAGCTTCGGGTTTTTGTGTGTGTCGTGTGTGTTTTCGTTTCCAAAGGACAGAGTCTCCTAAGGAGCAGGGTCATTACCAGATCCATGTTGGCTCGTTAGCTATGGGCTGGAGAAGGTCCAGGGTCTCTGAAAGAGGAGCTGTAGTACTGACCCCTCGCCCCACATGGGACGCCCCCCCCCAGGCCTGCGACACCTCGCGCTGCCATGGCGAGAGCCTGATTGCTGTGGGGACAACAAACCGGAGAGAAAAGGTCACCTTTGCTCTGTGAACAATAGCATCTCGCCAAACACATGGCCATGCACCTGTTTTTATAGCACAAAATAACCCGTGTGTGACTGACGGAGCTCACTCTTGTCACTGATTCCAGCCAAATATCCTTCACTTTCTGATCTCTGGCCGCTTTGACTTCATGTTCCAGGGTTATAAATATTAAGCGCTGCTTGGTATGCTTTTCATTTCTGACGTTTTGGTGATGCTTAACAGGTGCATAGTAGTAGGATTTTATAAATATTAGCAGGCACTTTAGCAAATAGCTTTAGCTAAACTTACATAGACAAAAATGCTTTTTTCTTTTGGCTGTGGTCTTATTGTTGCAGATCAAACTTTTTACGTTTTTTTAACAAGAGAAGGTTGCAGTAAAAGAATTAATACTGTGAAAGGACTCTGTCTGCACTTATGGTACTGTATATCTTAGATACAATGCATAACATGATGAACTTTTCTTAAAACACCATGTGAGCTACACTGGAAGATGTGCACTGTTTCCATGCGTTTCTGCGCTGTTTCAAATAACACGTTTCCACCAAGCTGTGGAGCAGATGGTCCACACCCTTGTCTCAAGCCAGCTGTTGTGTGCTGTTCAGGAGAGGGTATTGTTTCAACCAAAAGGTCCAAATACAATCCTGACTTTGTTTTTCTAATGCACGGTGGAGTGTGGCCCCTAAACCCTCTACTTCGGGGGTGTAAGGTGCGATTCTCTGTAGCACCTAGTGCATCACTCCCAAGTGGGGATCAGCGGGGAGAAATTTATTCTTTAATGTCGACACAGCAGACGGGTCTTGAAAGTCTGTCTCCTGGGTGTGTCTATGACTGTTGCCCTTCAGTAACCTGCAGGGCTTGAAGAAGCTGAGCCGGTCAAGACAGTGAAGACCCGTGGAAGTCCCTTCTTGAGAGGGGCGGCTGAGTGTGTCCCCAGCCCTCTGCTTCAGCCGGAGGGGAGGGATGAGCCCGTGCCCCCCTCTCCAACTCGTAGCCGACCCATTAGCAGCCTCTCCACAATAAACACAGCACCAGCACTTTCCTCGCATTGATGTGGATCTAAATAACAAGCGCGGCGCGTCTACGGGTTTGCCCACTGGGGAAAACAAAAAAGAAAAATGTTGTCGGCATAATTGGCTCTGATTGTGGGGAAGACATCCCAACCTGGCCACTCATTAGTTGAAAATAATTCTAATATGTTTACGGGTGACAACAGAGGAGCTGATTTAAGGCCAACCAATCCATACAACTGCATTTTAGTTTCCTATTAAGAAATGTAAAATTTATGAGTGCACAACCCCCGGCTCCTTAAACCAACAAATAAATCACAGCAACGAGAGAGGCTTCAGCGGCCCAATGCAAATTATGACCGTCACTTGTCTCCGTAAAGCGGCTAATGACCGAAATTCATCGCCTCCTTCCCCGGCATTGTTTCAAATTAAGCGGCGCTTTGTAAATCACCATGCCGTTATCCGATGCCTGCGCCGTGTCCTTTCCCTGCATCATAAATTTCCCTCGTTCACTGCCACGTCTTTCTGCTTCCCTGTTCTTTATTTTAATCTTTTCCCCCTTTTCTTATCCTGCTCCTGGTCATCATGAATGAGGGTGTCAAACTTTCCCGGCTGTCTGTCTGTCTCTGTCTAGCGATCTGCCTGTCTCTTTATCTATTGATCTCTCTTTCTGTCTGTCAGTTTACTGATGTGTCAGTCTCTCAGTCTTTCTGTCTGTCTGTATCTGTGTAGCGATCTGTCTGTTAGTCTGTCATTATCTGTTGATCTACAGTATCTGCCTTTGTCTATACTGTATATCGATGTGTCTGTCTGTTAGTCTATCTGTCTTTATCAATTGATCAGCCAGTCTCTGTCTATATATCAATCTGTCTGTTTATCTATCGACCTATATCTGTCAGTCTGTCTGTGAATTTCTCTGTCGATCTATCTGTCTCTATATATAGATCTCTATATAGATCTATCCACCTGTTTTCTATCCATAGCTTTCTCTTTCCTATCTGTTCTGCTTTCTGTTGCTGTTACAGTCCTGCATGGGGTCACTGAAGGTAGCTTTCTGAGTGCTGAGCTAAGAATAAGTTTGGTGTAATGTGCAGCATTAAGTACTTGAGCACTTCAAAGGGTGGTAAAAAAAGCAAAGATGAAGATAGCATTGATCATACAACCGGGTATGAGTCTAAAATAAAATATTTTTAGTCTTGGTGCCGTAAATTGCGTGAGTCTGAGCTATAAAGCTCAGAAAGAAACGTTCTTGTTGTAAATAAAAAAAAAAGACTCACGATTTCCAGTAAGTCAACATAAGAGTCTTGGTTTTGAACCTCAGTGTGTGTGGAGACTAGATGTTCTCTGTGTCTTTGTGTGGGTTTCTCAGTGTACCCTGAGCTCTGCCCACTTTTCAAGGCTGTGCTCTGCAGGTTAATTCCTGCTGCTAATTTGCCCCCTGTCTGCATGTGTGCATGCGTGCATGTGTATGTGTCCTGCAGTGCACTGCTGCATGTGTACTGTATGTGTCCTGCAGTGCACTGCTGCATGTGTACTGTATGTGTCCTGCAGTGCACTGCTGCATGTGTACTGTATGTGTCCTGCAGTGCACTGCTGCATGTGTACTGTATGTGTCCTGCAGTGCACTGCTGCATGTGTACTGTATGTGTCCTGCAGTGCACTGCTGTCTTATTTAGGGTGCCATGCAGCCCTGTGCCTGCTAGGTCACTGCAACCTTCAAAGTGGTTATTGAAAGCAGATAGATGTGATCCAGGAGTATGGCTGTTCTTTATACAATAATAATCAATGTGTACTATTAGTCCATGTTACGACCCCAAGTGTCTAGGGGAAAAGGGGTGTAACATTTAGGATAATTCTTTTGGAAGCAGATGGGTTTTGGTGAGGGACTAGGAAACGTGATAAGGGTAAGGAACTAGAGTGGTGCCAAAGGAAAGAAAATAACAAACAAAATGGAGCTGGCTAGGACAGTGAGGGAAAGCTAATCTGACTACAAAAGAAAACCCGAAACACACGGTCTTCGGCGTCTTCAACACCCTAGCTAACCTGCACTGACTACCCAAAACCATACAAGACAAACGGCACTCACCCGTACTAAACTAGTGTACCAATACAAAATCAACTAAGTGTGTAAGTGTACCCAACAACCTAAACTAACCTTATATACAAAAGTTCACACAAAAACACAAGTGAACCAGGAAGACAAATAAGGGAAAACAAGAGTAATAAATAGGAGCAGGGTACAAAAAGAACACAAAAGTTGAACATGTAATACTGGGGCAAGGTAATGACAAAACAAGGATGAACACACAAACAAACGAAAGTACAAAGAAACTAACGTAAATTCAACAAAACAACAAAGCCGAAGCTATACGAAAATACACAAACACAAAGCAAAACAAACCAACAAACGAAGCCGAAGCAATAACAAGAAGCGAAGCGAAGCGAAGCGATAACCAAAACCGAACGGGACCGAAGTCAAACGAAAGGCCTCTCCTTACTGAAAACCTCCAGGTTATATACTGAATAAGATGTGTTCTGATTGGCTGAGAGCTAATTGATGATGACGTCATACTGAAAGTGTGGTGTAATGGTGGGCCAATGGGGAAGGGAGAACAATCAAGGGTCAACAGTGTGGACATAACAGAAAAAACACACACAGAACACACACTGGGACGTAACAGTCCACATTAGCACACGTATAAGCTCACGGCGCTGCCTGCCTGTTGCAGATGCTCATAGCTGTACAAAATCTGAGTTTGCTCAACAAGCACTTCTGCAGTCCGCTGCTCTCTCACCTGGTGCAAGCCATGGCTTGCCATCACCTTCCAAGAAGCAGTGACCTGTGATGCTTTCAGCTTGCCAGGCTTGGCAAGAGCTGCACACCTGTCTCTGCAATGGCATGCACATGTCCCAGTCACGCACATCCCTTTACTGTTCCACAATTATTCCATTTTCCATTCGATCCCTCAAAATACCGGCGCTTAAGGAAGTGTCATTTACTTTGAGCAATTAAATAATACATAACGAGAATCAATGTAACGTTTGAGTGGATCCCAAGTACAGCCAGTGCAGATATTTCACGTTTCTGTCAGTGTTTCACACTGCTGAGGTCTGTACCTGTTCTCCTCACTATCACGGGTCAGCACTGTGCTCTGTGTGTGTCTGCTTCACGGACAGTAGGATCCTGGGACAAGGGCAGCTAAGTCTGTTTTCCTCTGGTGTCAACTTGCATGGAAAAACTAAGGGAGAGAGAAGAAGGATAGTGGAAAGTCAGCTCCAGGCAGCTACAGTATGTCCCACCTACGTCACTTACTGATTTGTTCGTTCCAGATTTCCTCATTTAGGGCGAAGTACTGCAGAGGCAAGCGAAAACGACATTAGGCTCCATGAAATATTAGTAGCCGACGTTTAAAACAGGTGTTATTACAAGCTAATATTGCAATTAGATCGCCCAGCCGGCTCCCTGGTGGGACCATAAATTCAGCCAGGCTGTCAAGGCTAACAGGAGCCCTTGCCTAATTGCCGAGCACAGGCCCTCACGTTAATGTGGTCAGGACAGGATTGTTTCAAGTCCATTTCAGCCGGAGTCATTACAGTGAGCAGGGCTGGGGGGGCTCGTTCTCTTCTTCCCCTTGTTTCCAGACCATCATGTCTAATGGCGCTGGTCCCTGAAGCTACGTTGGCTCATTCAGGGCAGCCTTTCGGCCATTCATCACGGAGAGTGTACCACAGAGGGCCATCACTTTGCACACAGTCCACTCGACGAGCAAGGTGTTCTTCAACGTACTGTCAAGGGGTCGTTTGACTTCTTTTATAAGCCTGCGTCCATAGGTCTATTCTCCGAACAGATCCTCAAAGAGCCTCGTTTAAAAAAGCAAACAAATTTGTGCCCTAAACCTCAAATGTTCTTGGCTTATGTTTGCTTTAAAGTCTAGCCTCACAATTACAGGTATGAAATCTATTTCTCTACAGCCCCTTTTCTCCCTCCTGTTTTCTGTCTTAAAATACTGTTTTATAATAACAGTTTTAATAATGTTTTCTCTTTAAATGTTTTTTCTTGTTCTCATTCCTGGAAAGTTCTGTCCCAGCTCTTTGGAAAAAATCATTTTTTGCACATTTCTGGAGAATTACATCATTACACTCAAAGGGATACAACCACCTGCCTTGTGATAGGCCACTGAGGTCCACGTTGTACAATGAACACCAGTCTCTGTAGATCAGTGATATTGTGCAAGTGTTTAACAGTGAGCTAATTTCTCTGAGTGACAAGATGTTTTCTTAATGAGGTCTAGAAAGGTGATTATAAGAACATACGAAGGCTTACAAACATTCAGCCCATCTAGCCTGTTGGGTAGCTAGTAGCTAATTAATCCAAGAGTCTCATCCAGCTGTTTCTTGAAAGAAACCAGGGTATCGGGTATTGGCTTCACCAAAATGGCTTGGTAGCTTGTTCCAGACTCCCACAACCTTGTGGATAAACAAGTGGCTCCTATTCTTATTTTTAAATGTGCTTCTATGCAGTTTTCCACTTGTGTCCTATGGTTTAAGGAAGTTCACTGAGTGGAATGTGTCAAAATATTTGAAGACTTTGAATGTTTGTTTCAGGTCACCCTAAAAGTGTTCTGTGTTCAAGACTAAAGAGATTCAGTTCCTTTAGGCTGTCAGTGTAGGACATGTCCTCAAGATCAGAATGTAGATCAGAATCTTTTCTGGACTGATTCCATTTTTTATAATGTGGTAACCAAAACTGTACACATCGTTCTAAAATGTAAATTGTATTTTTATTTTTACACTTTATCTGAAATCAGTAGACCTTTTCATCCATCCTGTTGTGCTATGATTTTGGATGGAGAGTGAAATCCAATTAAAAACATGGAATGGACTTGGGACGATTTTGCTCATTGTTTACAATGTGGACCTTAGAGCTCCAACACCTGCAGATGACATTTAATGTGGACGTTAAATGCTTGATGCAGGGCTCTGCATGAGAATATTAAAAACATAAAACTGGAAATACACAATGGGAAACACTGAGCTTGAAGAGACTACTAATGAAAAAGACTTAGGTAGGGGGACGCACTAAAGTATATACATACTATATATGTCAGAATTAATCAATTAACTATTAATTAACAACTATCTACCAAACTGACTAGATGTGCAAAACGGCCTCCTCTCGTTTGTAAGTGTTCTTGTGTTCTTATGAGTAGGTGGTTCATATTGTTGTAATTATTAGAATAAGAGCAACATTATATCTTATTTTTATTCTAACCTCTTTTTGTCTTGCATTCTAGTTTTTAACATTGTTCCTGCCTCTTCTGCTCCATCTCTTTCTGTCTCTCACTATTGTTTTTCTTTATGGTCACGGGTTTTTCTTCCTGGAGAACCAGTTTATTTTTGTGGATAGTTCTTCCGAATGGCTTATTTTAGAGTGCCCATCTGACAAGAGTGTCTATAAGGTGACGTTAGAGTGTGTTCACAAATGGAACAATCGTGCTGCCTTTTATGTAGATCTATACTACTATATTGAAGGTTTCCTTTTAGTTTCTTGCATTGTGTTCTTCATTTTTATCGCTTGCTGACATTTGATACATGGGGCTTACAGTGACCCAGCACTTACCTGCTTTTATAGCTGGCAGTGGTAGGCATTTATGGGCAAATACAGTATGGGAAATCTGAGATACCCAGAAAGCAAGAAATTAACTAATGTCAGGGAATATAGTGTGTAGTTAGACCATCTTTTAGTTTTTTTTTTTTCTCTTGGAGGTCCAACTTTACAGTTCCCTTAAAATAAAAGAGTAAACACTCACAATGAGATGGTTATAGATCACAGTTCTGTGCATGATGATTGCTTTGCTGTATTAGGGATTGTTTTCCTTCCCTTGCCCCAGCCTTTACAGCCTGTTCTATGTGCCTACAGCAGCAAATGGCATCGACCACCCTCAGCCTGCTCTGCCTCCGAGAGCAACACATTGAAGTGTTGGCTTCCGGGGCCCAGAGCTGGCGTGGGGGCTGGTGGGCTCTGTGGAGGAGCAGACAGCGGTAGGGGACTTTGGGTGCGAGCGGAGAGGAGGAGGGGCTCTTCTGGAAGTCTCTCTGGGCTCTTCCCAGCATCCCCGCAATCACGGCGTATTGATCATCAGCCCAGCAGATCGGAGCCTGCTAGATTAAGAGTATAGATTTGCAATAAAAAGGGGACATTACTTGGCTGGCGGAATAAAATTGAAAAAAATGATGAGGTCCCGCAAGTGGAATTAGTCAAGTAGGAGGGGAAAGGTTGCTCTGGAGTCAGAGGTCAAGGGTATTCTGCTACCAGGGAAACTGGAATTCAAGGATGGATTTTTTGTCTTTGAATTTATAACCAGAAAGCTTTTGAGCTTCTGTCTGGTGCTAGTGAGCAGAATTCATCAGTGGCAAGTTCTTTCTTGATGTTGTTTTTTGAATCTGGTTCAATGATAATGGTAGGGCAATTCTTTCTGACTTTCAGGAGAAAAAAACACTAAAGTTTCTTGGGAGTCATTCAGTTTTATTTTAAAACGTGCTGCACGGGCATTGTACTCTTGTACTCTTGGCAGCAGTGCCAAAAATAGAGGTGGAGATTGAGAAATGGGGACAGTGACAGCACCTGGAGCCAACTCTGCCACCTCAGTATCGCTTCAGATCTCATTTCTCCACTGTGCTGAAACCATTTAACACACCGAAGTAAGAGTATTTTTTTCTCATTCTCATTTTTTTCTCCACAAACTCTAACAGAATAACAACAACTCAGTCTGGAATAAACAGTGAAATGCTTGTTTATTGCCTGTACCAGAGTGCTACTCACCAGAATGGAATGAATTTAAATGCTCAAGAACTGCAATTACCTAAATTAAAGTATCTGGAATAAATTTAAATGTCCAAGTAATTACCTAAATTCAAGTATCAACTCGTGCCTTTAAATCTATATTTTTTGTCTAGTTACTGTCCTACCACCTACATCTGCAGTGGAGAGTGGCTGTATGGTCTCAGAAAGGCACAGTACAGCAATAAAGCTCTCAATATCTCCTCAGGTAGGGCAGAGATTAAGGTTATTATCAAAGCAGCTGTCATAAACTGTTATAGCAAGTAGAACAGGAGTTGCGTAAAAATCCTTGCAACCTTATTTCTTGCATGAAAGTATCCAGGCAGATGTTAATAGTCAGAAGTGGTGCTGTATATACTGTCATATAGTGTTTTTATCTTTTGGGGGCTGCTTTTCCTCCAGCTTCTTGTAAAGACAGAAAACGCTCAGCTGGTGATTGAAAGACGTATGCACATTTAGCTGTTACATCAGCAGAAAGCAACGACAGCACAATTTTGTAAAAGAATAGCTCCTAGTTAATTGCGAAACAGATGAGATGTGGTTTGCTGAACTGCTTTCCATTATGGAGGAGGAAAGAAGGGAGATTCCATATCATGTGTGCCATGAAACCCTACCTCTTCAGCATTGTCTCTTTTAAAATATTATTATTAAGATCCTCTGCTCTGTATCCTTCAAGCGGCACAGGTCCTAATTACCGACAAGAGCAGCAGAGCATGATGGGACGGCCCATGCTCTCTGAGCTCTCCCTGGTCCTCACGTTCAGCAGTGTTTCATGTGGTTACAGCTGGAATGACCTTCAAGGCCCTCTCACATCACACTGGGGGCCTGGGGGACTTCGCGACAGGCAGGGCTGTGTGTCCTGTGGTTTCTCCCCTCCACTGTTGTCAAGAATATCCCCTTGGAGCTGCCAAAAAGAAAGGGAAATTCTCTCCGTCGTATATCAATCCCCCTCACAAACCGCATGCCACCCTCACTGCGATGTATCAGATGGCTACCATGGTGCTCTCAGGCGAATGTCCCAGCACCTTGTGTCCCGAGGTCGGTGTGCTCACAGCTGGGTTTCAGCTCGTTCTCTCAGCACCCCCTTTTGACCTCTACACTATATGTTCACCCCAACCCCAGCCCAGTTTCACATGTGGGGGATTGATATTCGATGGAGTGAACTGGCCTTTCTTTTTGGAAGCTGGAACGGGATGTTCTTGAGGACAGTGGAGAGGTGAAGTCACAGGACACACAGCCCTGCCTGCCTGTTTAATAGGTGAGGTCCAACACGAGTATTTCACTCAGGAGCTCCCTGAGGAAGACATCGACAACAGGCCTCAGGCAACCGAAGGACAATGTTCTATCTTGGACAGTATTGGTATAGGAGAGGAAGATGTGTTTCTGGTACTAGGATAGATAGATAGAGAAGTTTATTTGCCATATGTACATGTGCAATGGAATTCCTGCAGTCAAGATGAATAAAAACCCAGGGCCTAGTGGTATCTGTTGGACTCAAGGCAGTGAGACTTGCTTCCAACAGTCCCCTCAGACTGGGGTCATACTCTGGGACTGAAGAATATCTAATGTAGTGCCCATCCGTAAATAGGGTGAGAAATGCAAAAGACCAGTCTACATCATCCGTATCACCTACAAGACTGTACTAGTAGCACCTCCACTCATATTGAAATGCCGATGTTACAAACAGTACCAACCTAGAAATGACTGCAATGCCTTTTCAAACCGGGGGTTTCTCTCTTTGCTGAGAAGTGGGGTGCCGGTGTCTCCGGCTGACCCCGAGAGTCTCAGGATTCTCTCTGGACGGGACCAGCTGAGGCTGCTGCGCGAAGTGAGTGTGGAGGATGCTCCAGGCGGCGGGAGAGCCGCAGCACCCAGAGGTGTGTTACAGCTCCACGGAGAGTTACCACAGCACTCCTCATAGCCTCGTGTGAGAAGCAAGAAACCGAGGGCTGCTGTTGTTTTACAGAGATTAGCTGTCAGTAGCTTGACTAAAATTGAATAGATCACAGGAAAGAAAACTTTTAAGCCACTGGTTTTGGTCTACCTGTTACCTTCAAATTGGAGTACACATTGCTGAGGGTGATGCGGAGGTGCAGCGGATGTTTTGTCTGCCTCCTGGGTTTGTGGCTCGATTCGAACCTTCTGTGTGGTGCTCGTGTGTACTTCCTCCAGGCCTGTGGGTTCCTCTGGGTGCTCTGGAGGCCCCCTGGGGTCCAGTGATTTGCTGGCTGGGTCGGTTTCTGTCTCTAAGTTGTGAAGAGAACTATTGCAGCTGCTCCTCAGGCTCCTTTCGGTCACCAACTTTCTTCAGCACTAACAAGAGTTGCAGCTTGGGGAGGTGGGAGTTATCCTGACCCAAAGGCTTCAGACATTTTCCCCTTTTAAGATGAGCGGTACCCGTTTTAAAAGAAATGCTTAGATCAATAACATGTTAACATATTAATAGCATCCCCGCCAGTAGAGGTTACGTCTTAGTTTTGCAAAAGCTGTATTTTGCGAGTGTATTTCGCAGGCATACGCCAGACATTAAAATTGTACACCACCAAAATATCCTCCAAAATATGTATCATATTTGTTTCTTAAAATGTTGTGCAAATCTGGTTGTCGGCTGTCATTAAAATCAGAATTTTTTATTTTATTCTTATTGTGTGGAAAAAGAAGAAACATCGATCCTGTGGGTTGTGGAGCCGTAGTGGAGATTGTGCTGTTTCCTCTGGCGTTCAAGGCTCTGGCGAGGGAGGGACAGACGTGGCGCGCTGCTGTGCTTGTAAACCGCGTGCTGGTCTCACAGCAGGCAATGGCATTGACTGGACTCGAGGGGTTTCCAAGGCAGTCTGAACACCCTTTCCTTCCTCTTCCTGTGATCTCACGAGAAGACCGAGCTGTCTTTGAGGGCTGTCCGGTGGCCGTCGGGAGCGAGAGAGATCAGATTGACACGAAGCAGTGTCATCTGCGCTGGCTGTGTGCATTTTCCTCTAGAAGTCACAGTCATGCGGGTCCTGATATGTGATTCTGCGTTGCTGATTACAGCACCGTCCTCTCCCCTTAATCATCATAGTGCCTGAATTAAAATTCAAAGATAATTTTCCTGTTCTAATCAAGTGTGAATGTGGTGAAGCTAATTAACGAGAGAGATAAGACGCCTGATCCTTTCTGATAGACACATAAGGTGAAAAGTAGATTTCCCAACGATAAGATGTATTCATATATTAGCATCATTTGGGAGAGAAATCACCGACATTTTTAATGTCATTTGTTATTTGGTTCTAATTTTTTCTCTCCTGTAAGCAGAAGTAAAAGCAGTATAAAGTAAGTAAATTAGAAATCGCATAAATTAACCCCTTTATTTAACTTTAGCCTGTGGTCTTTTTAAAGGATGATCATTGCTATTGAGAAATAGTCACTTCTTTATGTTTCCTGTTCTCACTTTTGTCCTGAAGTGCATCAGTTGTTTCTTCGACCTTGACATGAATCTGAGATTTTAAGCCCAGTCCTGCGACCTCAATGAAGCTAATGGGTGTCACTTCTTGAATCAGCAATTATTTTCCTCCTGGAGTCCTTGTTTTCCCCCAGGTCTGCCCTTTTTGCAGTACAGAGACAATGAGTGGAGTGGACATTGCAGTTCCAAACTGCTCACTTTTCAGAGCCGTTTGCCATTTTATACCCTATAGCCACATGACAGGTGACGTGCATCAGCAAGAGCAGTGATGCAGGATACCCATACTGACTCAAGACTCATTGAACCCCAGTGCCACTCAGCTAATTCATAGACCAGACTCAAACTGGCTGTAAATTGACTGCAGGGATGAACGTACTGTGTGAGTCACTGGGGTTATCTTTACCTGGGCTTATGACTTGCTGTGTTCAGGATTCCCTTTACTGCTTTACTGCTCAATGCTTTGGTAATTTATAAAAATATAATTGTAAAAGTTCCAGGACAGAACAACTAGGTGATTTCTGCAAGCCACTGTAGTACGGAGTGACATTCAACAGCTTGGAGCTGTGTAGAACAGTGTCAGCATGCAAGCTGAAAGGGAACAAGTGGAGGTTAGTTTCACGCTGAATTCAAAAGCAAAAAGAACGACTACAGTATAGAACTTTGTGAGGCAGCTGAAAAGCAGTTACAAGTGTTTGTCAGTCTCGGGCCCCAAGACTGTTCATTTCCATACCGAACAGGAATTCTAGCAGATATTTCCAGGATGGCGTGGCCCAGGTGGAAGGACAGCATGTTGGGAAAGAGCGGTGTCCAGTCGGCTGTCACAGGGGTGTGGCAACCTCACCCCTGGCTCTGCCCCTTTCCCCCGGCTTCCAGTCTCCCGCTGTGCTCCGCGGACGGGAGCTGCCTGGGCTCGACAGCGTCCTTGCAGAGCACGGGCGAGCTGGAGCTGAGGAGATAAGAGGAGGGGATGGGGAGAGCAGATTAAGAGGGTATTGATTTTTATATAAAGATCCAGCAATACGATATGAGGGATGTCATAGGAGAGCGGACAGCGAGGAGGGACAGCGGCTCAATTACATCATCTAAATCAATTAGGGAAATTTACACTTATCACTGCCTGGACAAGACAAACTGATTATTTGATTCGAGCTTTTGACACATATTCAGCAGAGGTGCAATAAAAGAAAAGGCTAAGGCATTCTTTCCATTTGTTTTTCCTCTCCTGTCATTTCAAAGCACAATCCCGAATCTATTTCAGCCCCTGTCACTTGTGAAGGATAACCCTTTAGCTGCTGCCAGTATGTGAGTGGTAGATAACGTCATCTGGAGCGGTGCTATGAAACAAGGCTTTGGCAGAACTGTTTGCTGTTTGTAACTATTATCTTAGTCTTTTCTTAAAGGGCCAGTGTTACATGGTTGCACTAGTTCCTAGCCCGAGCAAAGCCAATCAAGGGTGGCAGTCAAATTTCTAATAGAAACACACGGTCTATATACCCTGAAAACCTCTCTTTCAATCTCTGCTAGTGTTTTAAAATAAAAATAAGTTTAATCTTTAGAAAACAGCAGAACTCGTGTTCAGGATGTATTCAGATCTTCGATCGACTCCCAAAGAGAGTCAAATCCGTTTATACAAGGAAAGAAGAGGGGAGCTGATAAATTAGACACAGGGGAGGAGACCGGACAGCTCTCGGTCTCCATGTCCACTTCCTGGCTCAGAAAAAGCTCATTTTCTACAGGGCCGAAGAGGCATGCTGCTCTGTTCAGCGGTGTGTTTGTCTCTGGCGCTGTGTGTTTGGGAATGTCGGCATGTCACTGAGGCATCGGAATCATCTATATTTGATGCTCTCCTGTAGCCAGAGCAGGAGCAGAGCCACAGCTTCTCTCTCTCTCCCCAGCTCCTACACATTCACTCACTCAGAGCTGGATTCCTCCTCCCTCCACACACACATACAAATCAATACCAATTTATAATTCAGGATCGCTGGAGTTTGGGTTTTAGGGCAGGCAGCCTTCCAGCCTTCATAAATATTACAGTGTTATTGACTGGATCCGAATGAATTGGAGATTTTTTTTCTTTTTCTTGTTTCTGGGTGCTGAGCAGTAAAGTAGCCCTTTATTTATTCCCTTTGAGTTTGAGATGAGAAGTCTAACTGGATACAAATTTGATCCCTGGAATGAAATAAACTAGATAATGGCTGATAGGGTAGGGGCTCCAACAAGTCTATATACACCCAGCACTGTGTAGAGAAGTATTGGTTAAGTGTATCAATCTGTCTGCATTGCCGTCTCTGTGTCTGCTTCTGTAATCAGTCACTTCCACTTCAAATGCAAAATACTTTCATTTAGAACGCCAAATAACTGGAAGTCCCAAATAATTCAAATGTAAGAAAGAGTGATGATGCCAGTGAAATACAACTGATATATAAAATAGGTGGCTTTATTCTAGCAATTAAATCCATCTAGAGACCTAAAGAAAATCATGCAAAATACAAACAAGTATTTCAAGATGATCAGTGTGTCTGTATGTGTCAATGTTTGGTTTTTCAAGCACATATGTCCATTTTAGTATTATTTTTCGGCTAACTCAGCCACTCAGTGCTCTTAAAAATGGCAGCTTGTCTCTTAGGCTGTTACTGTTGTAAGAGAATTAAATATTTAGTGTGAGAGTAGGGTGTTTCTTCTTTAAGTGGCGACATGATGGGTGATATTTCTCTCTAGTGTCTTTCTGGCTGATGTGTCAGGTGGCTGTTGACCATGAAAGATGTTTCCTAAATTGCTTTGTACTTGTTTTTTTTCTCTCCTCACTCTCCTCGACTCCACGTTTCAAGCCCTCTTTCCTGCCTCGTGTCTCTGCGCCGGCCTCCTTTCTCCTGCTGGTGTTTGGGCACCACAGGAGGAGAGACAGGGGGCAGAGGGACTGAAGGAGAGAGATGGGGAAGAAATGGGGAAAGAGGGAGGGGGTGAAGGAGGGGGCACTGAGGTCACTCAGCAATGCCGTCACACACACATATGCCCTCCCCTGACCTTCCACCCCCAGCATCCCCTGGGAGCCCACCCGCTGAAAGAAAATCAATCATGTCATAAACCAGCCTGTCAAAAAATTGTTCAGTACCTCGTAATGCTGAGGCAGGGACTAAGGTATCTCTTAAAGGCAAACGAGTGCCTTTGGTCCTGCCAGCAGTGTGTTATTGGATGGAGCTGATGGAGATGACTGGGCACGTTTATCTCTATAGTTCTATAATGGTGTAAATATGGAACGAGCCACCCAGTCATGGTGTTGGAACTGACACTGGCTTCTTTAGAGAAGTGACTGGATGAGATACTTGGATCAATTAGCTCCTAACTTCCAAATGGACTAGAAGGGCTGAATGGCCTCCTCTCGTTCCTAAGCTTTCTTATGTTTCTCATGTTTTATTTGTAACGGGAGCTAGAAACCTCCCACCTGGCCAATATATACTAGCGTGTGCACAGCAAGCACACACGAGTCATGTTCAGCCCCGGAGTTCACCAAACTGGAGGGCCTGGGCATTAAACATGACAGTTACCAGCGAAACTGGTGAACTCCCCGTACTTTTCCGTTCCTTAAAGGGCCTGTAGGAATGTAAAATTTTAAGAAGGTTTGCAAACAAGAGGACTTTCTGCCCAGCCAGCCCATTTAGTAGATAATTGATCTGAAGATCTCGTCCGGTCCGTTCGTGAGTCAAACCAAGGGATCCAGTGCCTCCTCGTTATGGCTCCACCTGAGTCCTCTGGCGCCTGCCTCTCGCTCTTGTAGGCGTCCTCCGGGCTGTGTTTTCGAGGATCCTGAATACTTATAAATCAGAACTTGATACAAGTATTTGAAAATAAATTCCATAAAATAAACCTGGAATTTACAGTTCTGAGCCGTTCCCTTGTTTGGTTTCACGTTCTTCACTGCTTCCATACAGTTTAGGCCTGGGGGTCTTCAGGTCAGCTTTGCCTGTCTGAATTTGGGCACTTGTGGGGGGTCACCATGTCCTGATGGGGGGGGGGAATCTCTGGTGTGATGCTTCCTGGAGATGTGTACAGTTTAGCTCAACCGAAAACAGAGGGGCTATTCGGAATGAATCTCATCTACAGCGCATGCTGGAGGACTTTCCACGCCATTTAACGCTCTCTGGTCTGTCCTGTCGTTGGTGTCCTCTGCGTTTCAAGTGAAGCTGACAATACCATCTGCGACTGCCAGACTGGGGCAGTAAAGCATCTCAACCCAAGGCTTGGGGGCACGTTGACATGCCCACATGTGGACGGGCCCACACCCTGCCCTGATGGCCGATGGCCTCTCTCGTCGAGCACTCCGAGCAGTGCGGCAAGCAGGAGTGTGCGCTGGGCCGATCGGGAGACTGACTGGGGAGCTCCCGGGTGATGGATTGCTCCTGGCAGCCGGCACCGGTTTCCTCCGCAGACGCAGTCTTGATCCCTCCGTGAGGGTGCTTGCTGTTTAGCTAATTGGGATGCTGCTCCGAGATTGGAAAGCCTGCTTCGCCTCTCTTTACACTCTTCAACTGGCAGACGAGCCTGAGCCGTCACAGGCGTCGCTCTGTGGTGACACAAATTTGATTCGACCGTGTTTCTATTTTCTTTTTCTTCCATTATTCAACCACCAGATTTAAAGTGAGAAGTTGGTGGGGAGGAAGGCTGGGGGGGGGTCTTCAGATTTATTAATACGCAGTGTCAGTCTGTGCCAGTTTCCTTGTATTGGATTTATCCATTTTTTTTCTTTCCCAGAAGGGAAGAAAAATATAAACATGCATCCCGTGTAAAACCTTGAGAGAAAGAGTTGATTAAAATTAAGCATTCTGACATACTAATTGGCACTAATTGGCACTTAGGATGAGATTTAAATCTGTACATGCACTATAAAGGAGAAAATGTGCATTTATCCCCTCTCACAAATGGAAGAGTTACTGGGATTTCTCAACATGTCGACATTCAGACGAAGAAGTGCGGACTTTAAACAAATCTCCTTCAATGAAGTCAGAGAAAAAGAAAAAAGAAAGAGGTTGAAAAATGCCCCTACTTAGTTAGTGGAGACTCCTGAACACACCCTGCTGCACTGTTTCTGCACAGAGCCAGGATTATTGGCATTTTTATCCAATTTGAGGTGTCTGTTGCCTCAGGGCCATGTGGAGGGGTTCCTTTTCAGATTGCATGTCAGATAATCGGAGTTAAGAAAAATTCCACTGCTTCAGATCTAATGAGGGAAAAACAAGGCTTCTTTTATCTTTTTCTCACCAAAAATATAACTGAATACTTTGTCAAGTATGTGTTGTGCTTTTAGAAAAACAGTGGACTTTATTTTCTTTCCTGTAAAAAGAAAACTCACTCTCATGTAATGATTTCCTTTGGCCAGTCACCTCTTTTGAAACAAATCCTTTTTATGCTTTTTTTGGATAGAGAATGATCTTGACTGAAACCCTCAATGACACAAATAATCCTTGGCAAGAGTGAGATTTCACTGTTGGGTCACAGTCCCTTGCTTGATCTCTGTATTAAACACACCTGCCTAGCAGATAGGTGTATCAGGAGATGCACACAGAGAGAAGTAGAAATTGAGTCAATACTTAAATTAGCTTTGAAGTTTCATTTACTGTGTAAGGCAGGATAACACTGACATACACACAAATAATGTTTTAAAGTAATTGAAATTGAAATTATTTGTATTTGTTGTAGATCAATTAAAATTTAATACAGTACATAACATTCATTTCCGAACCTTTTTAGCTAAGTGGCACACAGCAATACATTTGACAGACAGTTCTCATGGTGTGTCTCTGCATGTCATCTTGTAACAACATTTTCTGTTTTTATTTATGGATTTTAACGTGAGAAGCACAGTAATTAATGCATTTCCAACTTAATGTGTGGGATAATTTCATAAAACCTTTGTAACCCAAAGCCTCTTTTTTATAAAAACGAATACAGTACATCATTTCTGGTGTCTAGTTATGTTTGGTGCAGATGCAAAGAACAATTTTTTATGCAGTTTAACTGTTTCTTCCTTAATGTTAACAAGGGAAGATAAGGAAAATATTTAGGATGTTTTTTTACACACTGGTTTAGAACCTTTCTATGTATGGCATTAGGAGTGTACTATGAAACTAAAGTTGTGGAAAAAAAAAGAATTAGACATGTGGGACTTTTTTGTGTGCACAGCTTGGTGACCAACAGTTATAGGAAAGTTTGATTCCATCTGCTTTGATTTCTCTGTGAATTCTAAAATTGTTCGCTTTTGGTGTCTGAGGGATGAATTGATTCAGTTTCTCCTGAATAACGGATTTCATATGATGGTGCTGGGACACTGCGCTAAACTTTATGCAGAAAGCTTTTGTCATTAAGGGCTCTTTTCATCAGAGTTCCTGGCTTCTATAGTGCAGAGAAATAGCATATTTACCTCTGAATTTGATCCATATTCAAATGTATTTTTTAATTAAAACTTAATTAGGTTTCAATAAAAATCTCATCAGCTTAATAGTTAGATAAATGTGCAACATAAATAAATATTTGTATTATTTCATTAACAAAATGTTCCTACAGTTCACATCCTTGTGTGAATAAGTCTGTGGCTCTTAGATTCAGTCATGGTGGCACCTCCTGGAGCTGCAATGACTTCAGATACTGTAGATGTTTCCTGTAAGTGTTGATCAGAGTTACGAAGTGTTTTCCAGGACCCTATGCAGACAATAGAATCCGTAAGGGAGTGTTAGGGGAGGAGACGGCGAGGAACTGGGCAGGTTGACGAACAGGGGGGCGTGACGACGGTGCTTGGGGGGCGTGGTCCAGGCGAACAAGTCCGAGGGAGTCCAGGGGGAGAACCGGGGCGAAGTCCAATAGTCCAAAAACCGGGAAATCCAGACGAGACGACGACATGACAAAGTTAAAAAACGAAACGGGATCCGGTGCAGGGAGAGGGAATAAAAATGGAGATAATGGGACCGGGCTCTCTGAGCCCTGGACTCAGCTGGTCAGGACGCTGATAGGAGGCCTGTGTCCTCGAGCCGCAGGCGTAGTGCGACTTGGTGGTAGGCGGGCCTCCAGGCGTCCATCTTCCAGTGCAGAGCCCGGAATAGAGTACGCTTCTGGCTTATAAGGAGGGGCTGGATTGGAGGCAGGTGCACATGATCAACTACAATGTGAGAAAGCCGGAGCCCCCTTAAGAGGAGGGATTACAATCGTGACAGTCAGCCTGTCGAATTCTGGCCCATTCTTCCTTACAGAACTCCTTCTTTGTTAAGTGTCTTGGGGCAACCTTGTTGTGAAAGGTGCTACATAAAATAAATTGAATTGAATTGAATTGAACTCCTTCAAGTTGCTGACATTTGAGGGTTTCCTTGCATGTGCAACTCGCTTCAGGTCCTGCTATAACATTTCAGTGGGGTGTATGTCTGGTTTTTGACTTGGCCAATCCAATATATGAAGTTCCTGCTTGTACCCATCCTTTTCCTAACTATCTAATTCATGCCCATGGGACAACCCCTCACACACCAGTAGCCATCAACGTGAGTGGTTCCTGGAGTATATTGTTCCAGAAATTAAAAAAGAAATATTGTGAAGAACAAAATATAACGTTAAAAATCCTTACTCTCGAAGACAATGCTGTTACACTTGATTTTTGATTCTGAATCGTCGTGCCCCGATATCAGAGCTGAGTCCCACAATACGTCGCTGATCCGGCCAATGGATCACGATGTGATCGCTCACTTGAGCACGCACAGTGCGGAGGAAAAAGAAAACTGCCCCGAAGCAGCGTGTACTGCACCTTTGATGGTTTTGATAAAATCACAATTTGAAGAGTATGTTGGGAACATATCTCAAGCCAATTACTTTATTCCTTACGGATATCAGTTCTCCATTTCACTAGTTGCATTATTTAGGAACGTAACCTGGACTGTGGACTTTATTAGTTTCACTTCAAGTCAAACACAGATTTGTCTATTCACATAATGCTTATGGAATAATCCTCCTGGTGCAAGGCACATGGGCTAAGTTTACACTCTAGAGCTCCAAACCCTTCAAGCCCTTTCTGGTCCCTGACCCTGATGTGTCTTGGGGACCACCTGTATGTGCGTAGAAGTAGAGAGGAATGCAAATAAAGATGAGAATTCATTATCTTCTCTTACCAAAGCACTGTTGTAGAGATTGAGTTGTGAACTTTATAAGAACAGAAGAAAGGTTACAAGCAAGAGGAGACCATTAGGAGCTTCTAGCCCATTTGGTAGATACCAGCTAGTTTGAATATTTCATCCAGATGTTTCTTGAAAGAAGCATTTATTTATTTGAATGACTGAAGACTGCATTGATGGAATAGCTGTGGCAGTAAGAATGTGAAAATCTATTTGTATTCTCTCACAATAAAGACTGTGAAGCAGATTTGGTTTTCTTTCTGTGGAAGACTGCCCATGGAATGCAGTAGCGATTGGAAGGGCATTTTTCCTGTAGCTGGAAATCAAGAAAAGAAAAGAAGTCCTGTATAGCTAGTCATTTCCTAATGGCAATAAAACCCCCTTAACTGGCACTGCCATCTGGCAGGATCCTTGTGGGTATGTTAACGTGCCCAAAGCTTTGGGTTGAGATGCTTTACTGCCCAAGTCTGGCATTAGCAGATGGTATTGTCAGCTTCACTTGAAACGCGAAGGACACAAACTAAAAAACAGACCAAAGAGCATTAAATGGTGTGGAAAGTCCTCCTGCATGCGCTGTAGATGAGATTTACCGCTGAGAGCCCCCGTTTACAGTTGAGCAAGGGTGCTTCAGCCTGCTCCGACGCTGGCCACCAGGGCTGGGACAGTTTGTTGGGAAAGTTAGCAGTGATGCCCTAAGCTACGTGGTGCCATTAAGCAAAACGTTTAGGAATTGCAAACTCTGCAGCTGGAGGAACTGCAGGATGTGAAACATTTCCTCCCATGGTGGTTTTCCAAAGAGAATATGCTGTATGGCATTAGATGGCCGACATTGTCTTCCTCCTCTTGCAGCACAGTCTACCTCTCGCAGTTGCCTATTATAGGAATGCACCCCTGCAGTCGAACACCATTTTATACACATTTTAGGCAGTTTTCACAGAAATATACAATTTTCCATGTGTGTCATCCTTGCATCAGGGCATGAAGTCATTAGTTAATAATAAGGGATATTTTATCAAGTTGTGGCACAGTAACCTTTCCCTCTTGTCAGCACAATCCCTCACAGAAAAGCTGCTAACATACTTAAGCAAGACAATTTGCACGTATTAGGATCATACAGGTCTTTCCAAGCAAAGTGCCAACAAATTAGCCTTTTCAAACTAATAACAAGCTACTAACAAGGCAGGCAGTGGAACTGGGACCTGCCGACAAGAGTAAATCTGTGTTCCATTCCACTAAATCAGGAGTGACCAATCCTACTTGCTTTTTCTAAATGACTTCCTTTTGATCACTTCAGCAGGGGGATTGTAGTGGCCACTCGAACTGAAAATCCCAGCAGCTTGTCCCTTCCAAAGTTATGGATGTCCATTACCAATCTAATTGAACTAATTAATTTATAAATTTTCAGAATATCTTCAAAGTCTCCATGAACTGAAGAGTTAAGGGTAACCTGTAAGACCTGTTGGACTGTGACTATGTGCTGTGGCTCCTACTCGATATTGTACCTGTAACTCTTATTGTAAATAATCCCTGCCCACTGGAGCAAAGAGCTCAGAAAAATACAGTTCAGTCTGGGGTATTAGAGCAGCAGTCTGTCAGGAAAATCTATATAGACCACCCTTCTGGGCTGAACAGCATCTGAACCACCATAAACAGACCACAAGGAGGCAGAGCAGAATTTACGGAAGGTTATGTGTTTTCATTACTTACACATATAGGATGTTATGTATAATATAAATAGCAAACTATACATAACATAACAACAATACTTTTCTTTGTAAATCTTTGGTTTATAGTTTAATAAATGTCCTTGTGTTACAACATGTCCTACTACTAATCTACTGTGGATCTAATCTCTACACACATCTTGCTACAGCAAAGCACAATAAACCAAGAACATACTGCACTAAAATGCCATACTTGCATCTCTTTTTTCACCTAACTGTGGTTGCTTTTTTCTATTATTTAAAAAAAATTACATTGTAAAACAATAAAGTGCTAGATAATATGAAGGAAGAAAGGTAAACCTAAATGATGATAGAAACTGGTTATCAGCTTTTCAAACATAGCTGTTATTCTTGCCTGCCGATGAACTTGCATCAGAGAGAGCAGATGCCAAATGAAAGGCTTTCTAGGATAGAAGTTATTGTCTATTTGGCAAACAAATGAAACAAAATCCATGATGAAACCTTAGAATTCAAGTGATGAGAGCAATCCCCTTTTCGTCCTAAAAGACAAAACCTACAGTAGATGGACACAGAGCAGTTTGAGGATATGTCTTCACACTACCCCAAACAACTGGTCAAACTCAAGCAAAATCAAGCGAAATCAAATTTGAACGGGTTCTGGTGAGTGAAGGACAGTAGCTGTTTCCAAAGTTTCCTACAATGCAGCTGTGTTTCAAGACAGCTTTTTTATTTGCGTTTCGAGTTCACTCGAAGCTGGATGACCTCCAATGAGGTAGCTTTAGTGCTGCGTTTTAGGGGGAAGAGTATTTAAAAAAGTGGCAGCCCTTAAAGTCAAGAGCAGCTTGAGGATTGGCAAGCAAAGAACGGTTTAGTTTGATAAAGGAGTTTAATAAGCGCACTATTGTAGTTGAAAGCTGGAAAATAAATGACTGATGAAAGAGAGAGAAAAGATACTAGGGAGAGAAGCTTTTTATGATGTAGTGTAGCCCCCCTTGTTTCATCCTCTCCTCCGCAAACACGCTTATTCTCCCTCGGCACTGTAGAGCCTCAAGCTAAAGATGAGATTGAAAATTAATTTTGGGGGTTTCATTAAATTCGCTTTTTGGCCCATTTCCCTGAATACTCCCTCAGCACCCTGGCTTGGCATCATTTGCTCGATCGCCTACCTCGGTTCCTGATGGGATCAACTGGGAATATTGGATATTGGATGGAGAAGAGAACAGAAAGCATAAAAAAGCAGGTAGCAAAACTAGACAAAGTGAGGAGAAGAAAGCGACACCAGAGAGCACCGTGCCCAGGTTTGTGGCGGTGCAGCGAACCTCTACAAGAGACAGCAGCCGCTGTAGAAAGAGCGACAGCAGCATAGTTACGAAGCACCAGCTCCAGCGTTGATCTGGATCTTGCAATTCTCTTGGTTGAAAGGAAGAATCTGAAGTGAGACATTGCTTCTGCATTATGTGCGACACAATACACAGCATTCGAGCGGAACTGTGCAATAGTCTCTGAATGGGAAATGTTTAAAACCTACTTCTCAATGAGTCAGATTGTGTCCAGGGCATTTTACCACGCCAGAATACAATTCCTTGAAAACTAGATTTTGAACAGGATGGCTGAAAACAGAGGTGATGAAATGCTCTGGAGGGGGTATATCAGAGCAGCACAAGCCATCTTGATCAGTCGATCTTTGTGGGGTGCAGACTCGCTTCCCCATTTCCAGACAAATTTCAGTCAGTTTGACTTTTTTGTAGTGAGTCACTCTGGACACGTTCGACAGATTGCTTTATAAATACAAACTGTAATAAGCCGTGTAATACACATGAATATAACAGAGTTTGGAAGTGAGTGTAGATCATTCTGCTTATCCAACTTTTTTGTTTTTTAGTAGCTAAGAGATTAAACTCTTTGTGTATAGATGTACGTCCTGTTCCTGGCTTCGAATGCCCTGCCCTGTAGTTTCCCTGTTTTCCCTGGTTCATGTTTCACTGCTGCTCCTAAAGAACTCAACAGGGTCAACACCACTCCTGCTCTGTGCTTCAGATAGCAGGATCTATGTCTATTTTCCATAAAATTGATACTGATGTATTTTTTGTATTGTGCCAAACCAATGCCTCAAATCATACTGTACCTGTATAGCAAGGTGCACTGGCTGATAGAAGCCACTGTTCTGTGCAAAACATACGCATCTTTGCCTTCATCTGCAGCCACAGAGCATCTGCACACAAAGGTGATAGCAGAACCACACTGGCAGCTCCACTGCACCTGACATCTCAATGGCAGCTGTAACAAAGCCTTAAGGCATTCTTTTCTTGAAACGACAGGATGTCAAAGCATAATTGTGAGAGGCTGGACAGGGAGGACAGTAAGATGACTTAGGTGTTATTGGAGTCATAACTTCTCCGAGTCTTCCAAATCTCCTTCTTTTTAGCATTTGCTTATAGGAATAATGTGTGTTGAAATGGACAGCTCATTTTTTGTATACAACAGATTTGTATGTAATCTATAATGTCTACGATGTGCATTTACAAGACTTTCACACTGCTATACAGTGTGATCTTCTCTTCTGTATTTAAGAATTGTAATGAGGCATCTTGAAGCTGGTTAGCGAAAAATGGGCAAAACGGCCAAAAAGTCCATTTGCAATTATTGCGTGGTGTATTTTGAGAGAGCTGCTAAGATTTATCACAACGTATCATCTAATTAGTTAATCAATCAATAAATAAGTGCTATAGGTTGGTGAGTTTTTACTGGTCATTTTCTGAATCTGGTTTTGCTCTGATGTTCCCCAACACACAATACTGTTCTTCCACTTGGTTGCACCATTTTCTTGTCTCTTTCTTTCGTTCTGGCTGTTGTTTTTCTGATGCTTTCTTTTTTTTCCATTTTTAATAATTTCCTGGATTTCACTTAGACAGAGTCCCAGGTAAATTGAGTTTTCAAGGTGAACATCACATTACAGGAGAAGGTTGACAAATTAATTTGGTGGGCGCCTTGTTGCAATGTGGGTAGCGATAGGGACCAGGCTGTCAATTTGAGAAATGAGGTCTGGCTCTGGGAGCCAGATGGGAGAGAAATTGAACAGCACATTAGCTAATTACTTATGCAAATCACCCTGGTCCCGCACCTTAACTTAAGAGCTGGGGATAATTCTTGGAGTATAGAAGAGTTTTGGATACAAATAAACCCCCTTTCCCCACCCCCACTTTGGACAGAAACAAAGACAAAAAGAACCCTGAATATCTAGAGGAAGGCAAGAGTAGCTCTCAAACAATAAACTAAAGTGCAGCATTATTCGTAAATTCACATTGGTATTTTCATCAGTAGTTAAAGTAATAGTCATGGTTGTACTGTTGTGTTTTCCTTGATCTTCTTCTCTTTTAGAGGTAATATACGAACAGAAGGGAGGTTCCAAACGAGAGGAGGCCATTCGGCCCATCTGGCCAGTGTGCCACAGTTCATTGGTTCCAGGCGTTTCCTGAGTGAATCACGCCTTTTCGTTCAGACCTGGAGCTTTAGTGGTTTTCGTTTCCATCAGTGAATTTCTGAATTTCAGCAATGGCTTCTTTCAAAACCGAAGCGCTTCTCTTGAAATGCAATGGACGGCCTTAAGTGAATCGGATTCCTTCTGTGAGCTTTGATTCTTCATTTCATGGCTCTTGTCAGTCCTGCTGGCCGTGGCCGTGTTCAGACTGACAACCTTGACTCGATCTCTGGCCTGGTCAGATTGGCATCTCTTCTGGTGGGCTAAGATCTCACTCCACGACCCAGAGATTCCATCCTTACTTTTGGAAGCAAGGTCATAAAGATTCCCCCTGAGGTTTAAATAGAGGTGTACACGGCAATATTTGCACTGGAGAAAATGTGTTGGTTGAGTTACCTATACTTCAGATTTACTTCTGTAATGACAGTTTTCTCTTCTGATTTTTAAAGGCTGTTTGAGGCCTTATTCCTGCAGTGTACCCAACAATAGACTACTCTAGACAAGCATCTCTAGGTGTCTTGCAGTAGTCGTGTTGTCTTTTACATCTTTTGAACCATGGAATACATTAAGCAGATTTTTTAGAATGACTAAATCCAGGAAGGTGGGGCTCAGTGTCAGCTGAGCTCTGTAATACTGGGCCAGAATAGGCCATTTCACAACAGCAGACACATTCCCCAGCCCACAGACGAGTCGTTGTGAGTGGATCCTTTCATGCCCAATGAAACTGGCTGTTCCTTGGAGTGAAACAGGCCACCCTGAGAAAAAAACCTAGAAAAGACGTGGCCAATAAGATGGTCTCACACAGCATCTAAACCCATTAGGAAAATACCTTCCAATCACTCTCTCTGATCTTTTATTTCTGCATTTCAGGCCTTTTCAAGCACTGCCATATTTTCTGTTCAGGGTAAAGGATAATGTCTCAGTAAATTAGAGCACTGAAGTCGTTGTTCTGCTGGAGATGAAAGTGAAGGTTTTTGTCTTGCTCTAATCAGTGCTTTGGGAATGCATAATGCACTTCTCCTCATGATTAAGGCCTGTGGCACAATGCTGGTATGCTGCTTACACTATGCATAAGAAATATATAACAATTACAGGAAGAGAATTTATTAGAATTGAGACCTAGTGTCCCGTAATTTTGCAGTGAGATTGAAAAAGGTAAATAAACATCAGTGTTGGAAACAGAGACATCCTTGTGCTCATCCCAGTTTCCCAGGCTTCATGAGCAGGTGGGGTTTTAACAGTTTCTCGTATAATTGGGAGGGATTCTGCCAGGAGCTGGAGCAAACTAGGCCTGCACTTGTATCGAAAGGGTTGCACAGTCTTCTGAAAGACCAGCACGGTGCATGTCACACCAAGGCTTCCAATCAACAACGCTCTGTCTCTAGATAGTGGAAAGAGCTTTTGCCCACGGAAGTTGTCTTGTTTTCACTGGCTCTTCGTGAACCACCATCAGAAAGCCTGCAGTCTGAGAGGACGAACTTTCTCTGGGGAAAGTATACAAGCTACAGCTGATGTCCCGTGCTGTCCTGAGCACAGAGGACTTCTGCATGTGGTGTTCAAAATAAACTGAAGCATATTTTAGGATGAAGCCTCACTGGACTGTGGGATTCTGCACTTTTTACCCTTTGCTTTGTGGTTCTTGTTAAATTGCAAGCTTTGAAGTGGTGGCTCACTAGCAATAACTTTAGTTGGAAATATAAAGTCACGCAAGGCCTTCCTCTCCCTGCAGCACTTGAGCCTGGGGAGACCGGCGCTCTTTATGTGTGCACTGGCTCAAGTGACGAGACCGTTCCATTTCTGGCAGATGTGTGGGCGCCTCGGTGGGGTCCCCTGGGGTGGGAGAATTTCTCTAAGGAGGCCCTTCACTGCTCTGCCTTGCCCACCTCTTTTAAAAGCCTCTTTTCGTTGGTCAGTTCTTTGGAAAACGTGTCTGCAGCTATTATTTTCAATGGACGACTTCAAATGGACCAAGGTGTCTCTTGTAGAGTGGCACTGCAATGTTTCTGCAAGAAGCGTTTGCCAGGAGGGAGACTGTTACACTCACATGTATTCATTTGGCAGACTCTTTTATCCAAAGCAACTTGTAGGATAACAGAGTAGTGGCGTAAAACAGCAGTAAAGCCTTAGAAAAGTGTGTGCAGTGTTAATGAAGTGCTGGGACGCTGCTCTGTGCTGAGGAGTGCTGCTGACAGACAGGAGGTAATAACAAGGGCATAATCAGTAGGTGAGGGATAGTCATGGGCCTCTGACTACTCTGACTGTAGCAGGTTCTACCACTGGGGGTGGCAGCACAGAGGACAGCTGGGCCTGAGACAGGCAGCCCCTCAGTGATGGCAGTGCCCCAGCAGGAACAGAGAGCCTGACTCTTGCCTGGGGGCATGCCGGAGCAGTCCACAGTGAAGCCCAGAAGAGTGCATCCTGGGACGTACTGTATATTATAGCCCTGCATTTGTCAGTCGTCACTTTCAATATTTTTCACACCGCTCCTCTCGATCCCCCACTCTTTCTGTCCCTTATATTCCAGCCGTCTTCCTCACACCTGAAGAAGACCCAACAGGCCAAAACATTGCACTTCTTCTTCCCAGCACAGAAGTAGCCTTTGCTTGTTCCTACATGTTTAAATTGGTGTGTCTGATATTTTCATCAGAAGCCACTCACATTTTCAGCTGCCTTTTTTACTGGAGCAACTAGGGTGAAGTACTTTGCTCAAGGGTCAAAGGCTCAGGGGGCCCAACACCGGAGTTGCACTATGGAACAATAATCAAAGGTGCTTTGGGCTGTCAGTTGCCTGGGTCTTTCCTGTGCTCAATATGTGAGATAGCAAACAACACCAACCTGCCTGAACAAAACAATGAAGCTTGGAGGTGGTACAGTTCCGGAGGCGAATATCCTCCTGGAAAAACACCAGTTAGTCATGGGGTGCACACGCATGGAGGGCAATATATCTGGCCTTCAGGCTGTGGGGTGAAGCTGGGACAAACGTAGAAAACCCACACTGACACTGGAGGATTGTGCAAACTCCCACACAGAAGGTGATAAGGGTCAGAATCAAACCTAGGACCCAAAAGGTGCAAGGCAGCAGCACTAATCAACATCCAACCACGCTTCCTGTAAGTATTATTAATTAAATAACTCATGAATTACTTAATTTAATGGCTATGAATCCTTTGAGTAAAGTTCCTAGTGGTTAGCGTTGCCGGACTGAAGTGATCAGCTGCGCGGGCTGGTGCTTGATCTGGGTGGATAATGGAAATGGGTTAGTAAAAGTGCACCCTGGGATTGTCAGAGTAGCCAGCCAGTACGCATATCCAAGAGCTAGCTTTGTCCTTTAGTCTGACAGCCGGAAGGAAGGACCTAACTATTCTCAGCAGATAGAAAGGCTTGTTAAGTCCCTGAGTAAGACTTTGTGATTTTACCTGTTTCTGTACTGAGCCTTGTAGATACTACAGAAAGTTAACATGGGTAGGTATGTAAAGTGTTAAGTACCCTTGCCCACCATCTTGGCTCAAGCCAGACCCGATGGGTTGGCCTTGAGCCAGGATGGTTACCAAGTAATTGAAAAAGACCTGCAGCATCAGACCCTCTGAGCTGAATGAGTGAGTGAGTGAGTGAGTGAGTGTTAGCACTTGGAGTAGATGGGATACCACAGGAGGGGAAGGAGAGGTTAGGATAGGCTCATCATGGAATTAGCCATGTCTTGGAAGCCAAACAAGAGAATTATAAGAGAGGATTCTGAAGGGAGACTACCGCAGGAAAGGAACATGAAACCAGCAGCTGCTGTATCAGGGATACTAGTGCTTGTTACAGAGAATTTCAGCTAGAAAAGGGGTTCTTTACTGAGCCAGGTAAGTCTGACTATCAGGTCTGTGAGGCCCAGTGAGCTATGAGGTAGGTTGTGGAGATCTGAAGAATGCTGTAAAATTCACCAGTGATCTGGACTTATGGGTTGTATGGTAGCTTAATTGCCCAGTGGCAAAGACTGGTGTACTGTCTAGCAATACTGACATCATGCTCCTCTGTGTTCTCGTGGGCTCTGAGGAAAGGCACCTCTCCTGCGAGAACAGGCGCAGAGAAGAGTACTGCCCCTCACTCTTGCTAATACTCTACTGGGGTCCCTGGATTGGCCAGGACAGTGATTTCAGAGTGAGGAGTGAGGAGGAAGCCCTGAGCAGCCTCTTCCTCAAAGCAGCTCTAGTGCAATGCAGTCTGGCCCCAGGGGCTCAGAGTCCACAGCTACCCTGCGTGACGGCACACACACAAGGACAAACGACGACTTACACGACAGTTAACTCCAGCTCTTCTGACTGTCCTCAGAGCTGCTCAGAGACGATTTTATTTATGACCATTTCCTAGGAAATGCAAGACTTTCTGCAGTAGCACTCAACTCACCATAGAAGGAGAAAGGCAGAAAGAGAATCAGAATATTAATTTATACAATTTAGGAATATCTAGGTAACAATACATTAATAAATAGTCTTTATATTTCATTGCTTAATGCCTAGAAATATTCTGGCTTAAACAACACAATTTGGTTATCTAAATGAATGACAGTACATGTGACTGTAACTCATTGTCTAGCTCAAAACAGATATTAACCACTGCTAGAGCCGTGTAGAAATCATGGGCATCAGGACCCTTACAGCTTGGAATGCTTGATGAAATTAAAAAGGGTATGAGATAAGGGCCATACCCTGCCATTATGTATAAACTTTATAGTGTACTGTACAGTAGATACTGTCCTGGATATACTACTGTGTACAGGACTGGAGTCATGCTCGTCAGTGTTCGGACACAAACGATAATGAGGAAATCCTTCTTGTATCATTTAATTGTTTTTTAGGGTCTAAGCTTTGGAGCCCTTGCACAGATCTGCTCATGCTTATTGGCCTCTTTCCTTTTGCAAAGCTGCAGCCTTGCAAATAGTCATAAGTGAATTGAAAACTCAAGGGTTTTTTGCAATGCTTGTGGCATTTGGGATTCAACCACAGCTGTACGAAATGAGGCCCTTAGTTCTTGTTTTTGGCTGAACAGAACGAAATCCTGTTCTCCATACCTTCTACACATCACTTGGCTCTGTTAATGCCCAAAATATTCAGATTTGTAGATATATTTGTACACAAAGAAGTCCGGTTCTGCTTAGTATTCAGTGTCTTATAATGGGCACAGGGGCTTAAAGTGTAAGAAAAAGTCGATGCTTATAGTCCAGGTAAAGAGTCATTGAGATGTATTCTTTCTGCAGCTTTGAGACATGTTCTTTACCATCTCTGTGCTGTAGCTGTCAATGAATATATTTAGAAATACTCCTCGACAACCTCCTGAAAATTTCTTCTCTCTCTTTCACGGCTCATTCGGAAGTTGAAAATATGTTGGGAGGCATAAAGCAGATGCAGGGAGCTTTGCGTTCTCTGTTTTGTTTAAAAAGACATATGTTGAAAGTCAACTCTTCCATAAAGAATTTAAAAGTGTGAGGTTAAATTAGCAAGAAGAGGAGGGGGTGGAGGATCAGAAAGGTGGTGCTGCTGGTATGTTTCTGAACCTAATTTGCTGATTTTTTAGTGCCTTCTGGGGTGTCAAGATTTAGCTTTTTAGCTATTTGTCTAAATAATTGGTACCAAAGACATGAGTGTTGTCGAGTATAACTGCTGTGGCAGTGGCATCTGTCTCTCAGCTAAACAAAAATCCAGATCAAACTGGGGCTTCTTAAACATCACGACGTTGAAGCGCCATTCAAGCATTTCTTAATGCCGCGGAGGTATTTCAGTGTCAGGGGTCTGGTTTACCAGGGAAATAAAATCAACTTCCAAACATTTTGCAGAGGGTGATGTAAAATAAGTGAAGGTGTACAAGTGATTTGCACATTACAGATTTTTCTCTGGAAGAGAAGAAGCAGAAAAAAACTGTGAAGTTTCGTGCAAGTTGACTGTAATTCCAAGTGAACTGCTATAATAATCCCTCAGAAAACAGATGTGCTTCTTATAAAATGTGGATATTGTCGGTTCTGAAATCTGACATATTTACAACAATCAATTAAAAAAAAAAAGAAAATTAACTGCCAAAAAATAAATATATCCAGGCATTCTTTCATCCTTTCAGTTTCTTTAATCAGCATTTCCACAGTAATTTGAAACTAGTGTGTTTAAATTCAAATTAATGAAATTCGAGAGAGAGGTATTTTTGATATTTTAGCTATTTGAAGATATTTCCTGTCTGTTTGTCTGTGTGTCTCATGGAGAGCAAGCTGGGGTATGCGAAAAGACACATTCCTAATACAAGAAATTGGATATGGCCAATAAAGTGAACTTATATCTCTTATCTTACTGTATATTTGTCTTACTCTGGAGACATCATGACTTGGCCTAGAGTCCAAACACATGGACTGTATATGAAGCTTATTCAGTCTTTTACTTGTGTGTTTGTACCTTCCATACCTACAAGAAATTACAAGGATTTCTTGACAGCTTACACTTAAAGGTACTGGCACATTTAAAAATGAAACAAAAACATTGCAACAAATACTTCTTATAAAATAACTAGTTTTGTTGTGAGGGGATACTGAAATGTGAGTAAATCTACTGTATTGCAATCAAAATCAAAATAAATAATTGCCTTGCTTGGGCAACACTGTGCTGTAAACAACTGAAAACGAAGAGCCTGGCAAGAAGGAAATAAAGTTTTTCAAGTTTTTTTGTGCTGCTGGGGAAAGCTTGTTTTTTGTGGCTTGTGTCTGATGGATGCAAAGACAGGAAAATTAACTCTTCAGGCTGAGCTTTTTCTTTCTCTTTGATCAACAGGGTACTTCCATTGCTCAGATTTTGGAGCATTGGGGCATTACTACACAACTACCATAGATACACTGGAACACATGGCTATACAGACAGACAGATAGCCATCTGGAGCAATGCCCTTGCTTAATACATAATGCCTTGCTTAAATACATAAAAAAACATGTATTTCTTTTTATTTGTTTTGACATTTTAGAAATGCAGCTATTGACCTATGTGAGTAAGAGTATAAAGCTATAGAGAATCCCTTCCTTTCCAAGACAAATGCAGATTCACTGGACAGCGACTGCCAATGAATTGTACCAGGACTGCTTTTCTAATACCTGACAGAATCCATCTGAAACCTCCTAAATCCGGCAATTGCTAGTAGAAATAACGATAATCAAAGACTTACTAAAAAATAATCAACGCATGAGTTACACAGCTCAAGTAAGAGGACTATGTATATCTCCTGTTAGATCTCAGGATTGCAGTGTGCTCTCCAACAGCGGGAATGAATCTTGAGACATCACTTACCCTCCACTCTGCTGCGTGCTTCAGTATTAGGTTATGATTTTCTAATTACTTCTCCAAAGCTGTACCAGCTTGTGCTGTGTAAAGGTAGGGTGCGCTCAGGCTGAGCATTGTTCACTGGTGGCTTCTAGGAGCAGAGAAGGAGCCTGTCACATGCTGGCACAGATGGAGCCGTGAGCCACCTCCGCTACAGGAGGTTGCCACAACGACAGAAGTTAAATGAGCTTTGTGTTTTCGTCTGCGAGGCCCACGTCTGCTGCAATGTCTTTTTGTTAGGCAACGGAGTTTAAGTAGCTCGCTCACACGCTCTTCCGCTGTGCTCACAGCCACAGTGCCAGCAGCGGCGCAGGACAATAGTAGGTGTTTCTCACGAAACCCGTGCTGTTTCTGTCCTGACAGGAGCAGGGGACTTGAGTTATATGGGTTGTTTCGGGAAAGCATGATTAACCGATCTGGGTCTGCAAACCTTGAATTAGAAGATGAACTGACAAACAGACTCATTAGTGGGGTTGCTTCATAATAGCTCTTTTTATTCAGAACCAATTCTCTGCATTAGGTCCCAAATCCCGATGCCTGGTGGATTTTAGGAGGGCTAAAATTCTGGATACAAGAATTCTGGAAAGTGCCTGGGGATTCTTTTTGAATGACTCATTGAATGCATTATTATTTTAATTCTTCAGGCTAATCCTATGCAATCCCTGAAGGAAAAAGGGATCACCCTGACAAAAAAAAACATGATTACAGTATGTAAAAACATGATTATACATGATTAAAAAAACATGATTATAGTATGTGAAATGTGTAAATGTGGTGCATGCACCAGAAGAATACAGCACAATGAAACTGGATGTTTAATAGCCAGTTTCTCGGACAGTAGTGTGGAGCAGTGATCACAGTTCTGGAATTGTACAGAGGAGGTTATGGGTTCAAATACTATGTGCACTGGTGCTGTTGTGACCTTGAGCAAGGTTCCCTTCTTGGATTTCTTCAGTAAAATGGCCTGCCTTATTGATAGGTGCAGATGTTGGCTGTTTGGAATAAAAGCATCAGCCAAATAATAATTAACAGTGAAGTTTTTTAACAAAGGTTCCTGTAGCTGTAGCCCATTCTTTGTTTCAGTCTGCAACCAATTCTGAAAAAAAATTGATTTGGTAACATGCAGCAGAGGACTGAACATCTGTATTAGTCTTTAAAGCTACAACAGGGGACTTTTATTTGGTTGTGTTCTGTTTTCTTCTGTTTCCTAGATGTGCTGTATCAATGGAAAAGCCTAATAGAATAGAAAACACACACAGCACCGCGTTAGTGAAGGAGACTTTCTAATAGGAATTGATTTTCTTTTTTAGATGGACAGATTGAAACCAGGCAAATTTTGCGCACGAGCGCCGTGACTTTAGGGGATGTCTTGAGAGCTCGGAACGGGGATAATACAAGCACGCGAGGCGCGGAACGCACTGGGATATTGAGAGGGAAGAATGACAGGCTTAATGAATAATTTCCTCCAGGCTGGGATGTCAGAGCTGGCTCCTTCTCAGAACGGCGGCTGGAGCCTCGCGCTCCCTGCCAGCTGTTGCCCTCCAGCCTTCTGCCTTGTTCGCGCCCCACACTCTGTTTCCCTCACATCCCCGATATTTACTATAAACACCCGTTAGCGCTGGCGGAGGGGGCGATGACATCCCCCTGGCAGAGCGCGCGCCACTGACACCCTGACTGGCGCTGCCAGGCCTGGAGCTCTGAGGGCGCTCTCCTGCCAGCCTCAGCAGCGTGACAGACAGGCCGGGAAATGTCAGGCCCCCTCGTCTCCGGCTCTCACGCCAGCCCCAGCACGGGCCGCAGATGGAGCGTGGGGAAGAGGGGATCGTGGAGAGGATCAGGGGTGGGTCCACGTGCCTGTTTTATGACCCTGCAGCATCTATGCCGTGTGCTTCCTGCCATCGTGGGTCGTTTCTGGGGGGGCCTGATGTGCTAAGCGGCGATTGTAGAAAACAGAAACAAACTCGGCCTCTCCCAGAGCCCTCTCAGTGCTAAATGAAAGAGGTCAGCGACGCTTTGGCTGGAATCCATAATTAAATCCGTCACAAAGTGTTGCACAATCCAGACTCGCATCTCTTGTACACATCTGGCAGTAAGCTTGGAGAATTACAGTACATCTTACATTTCTAAAGCCCGGAATAAATGTTTACTCATTCTCTGCACTTTGTGTACTCGGTCCTTTTTTATTCTGAAAAGTGAAAACATTGAAGTTTTCTTTGAGATTTCTTCCTCACAGATCGGGAGGAGCTGCTAGTGGACACGCTTTATTATTCAGAGATATTTTCAATGATTGCACGGCTGTGGATCACAGAGAAAAAGAAACCAACAAATAACTGTATAAAGAACTGCTGCAAATTAAATGCTTTTTGGCATGAAACTCAAAATCCAGGCACATAAACCAATATAATGTGCAATAATACACCCAATAATCTAATGCTGATTATAATCCAATAAGGAGCTCGTTACAAAGGTCTGTGGCAGGACATGTGTAGTCCATAGAACTTGTGTCATACCAAAACTTAAAAACTGCTAATGGTGAAATAGATCAGCAGATATACAAAACATTAGTGGGCGAGAAACTAAAAACTTCGTTTCGGTTCTAGATCTGTGTGTAGTTTCAAGATTCATTAGAAACCACTTCTTTACACAAAGGGAGGTGTGAATCTAGAATAAGACACCCGGCTTGCTGTCATGGCAGCTCTGGCTTCCCTCAAGAAGCAGCTGGATGAGATCTTTGCATCAGTTAACTACTAACTAGCAAAACCATTGGAGTCAGTAACATCACGGCTGGGAAAGTTAAGAGCTTATGGGAAAAACAGGGCTTGGAAAACTGAAGTCGCTAAACTCCCTCAAACATTTCTTCTCCAGAAGCAAAATAATAACCCTCACATTTAGATAGCTCTTTTCTGGACACTCCACTCAAAGCTCTTTACAGGTAATGGGGATCCCCTCCACCACCACCAGTGTGCAGCCCCACCTGGACGATGCTCCAGTACTCTCCCCACACACCAGCTCTCAGTGGGGAGGAGAGCAGAGTGGTGAAGCCAGTTCAGAGATGGGGATTGTTAGGAGGCCATGATTGGTAAGGGCCAGGGGGAAATTTGGCCGGGACGCTGGGGTTACACCCCCTATATAAAGTAAAGCAATAACATCTCAGTAAAGCAAAACACAATATACTTGAGAATAACTTTGTATAGGTAGTTTTAACATCAGTGTCTGACGTACTTCTTACATTTATTACTGTGATGACGCCCATCTAGATGATGTTCATGACAGCCATAACTGCTCTGGACTTTTCACACTTTTTCACTCGCCATTTTAATTCATTAATGTATCATTCTACTAACGACTGTTTCTTTTATTTAGGAAATCGCTGTTGCTAACACTTTTTTTTTTTGCACAATCAAATATCAATAACCGTCAAAGCGCAGTGCGGTGATCTCCACTCGTGCGCAGAGAACACGTGAAGAATGCCCGCGCGTTCTCTCCTCTCGTGAAAATAACTCTCGCGCCCGCATGCGCTGCAGCTCGCGGATGCTTTTCGACCTCGCGCGTACTCAGAATCTGGCGGTCAGAAAAATTTGCGTGGATTCTCAAATATGCATACTGTTAATTTACGTGCAGCGTACATTTTAATATATGTTTTTTTATGTTAACACTTTAGAATAATGGTGGAACAATTAACAGTGAATTCTCAACTGAATATCACAGGAATAACACCTGAATATCTCAGGCACTTGTGATTTCTGCCAACATTCTGGTAACAAACAATCCTGATCAGAATAGGATTATTAACAGACCCAAATGCCTAGTGAATACAGACTGAATTGCCCATTATTTTAAAATGTTACAATTTTTATATATAAACAGTTCCTAATTATACCACAGTGTGCAGTGTGTGTGTATATATATAGCATATATGTACACAGATACTGCATATTTTGGTATAATTAGGCCCCTTAATGCAGTCTTGAATTATACATGCCTGCCAGTGTTATTTTAAAGCAGGAGAAAAAATACTGCAAAACCTCTTACTTGCTCTACTTGTTTGTTAGACATTTAGCTGCACAGAGAAAAGTCACAAAATTTGATAACAAGGTTTATTTCAATTTCAGTAACAAAGGGATCTTCTCCATAGCTGCGAAGCAGTGAAGTGAGTGAGATCTCAGCACATTAGGTGAAATAATGAACTTAATTAAAATAGTTGCATCTGATAGATAGCCTGTCATCAACTTTCATTTTAAAACTAATTCTTTTTTTCAGTGAAGTAATTATTAGTCTTTTTGTCCATTAGTCTTTCTGTATTTGCGTTGTATGGTCTTAGCTTTCAACAACACTATTAGCTCAGAAACCCAGCATACTGTATCTGCTTTGTAAAAGACTGGAGTGCAGTTTGTAGTTTGTAGAAGAAACAGGTGTGAACCTCGCTTGGATGTGAACAGAGGTATTTGTGATCATGACTGTTGCAGTAGAAGTGAGGGGCTATAATGTGTCTTCCTTTCAGAACCACAAAGTAATTTTTTTGAGAAAAATTATCACCATTAAAACTAATTTTGGAACAAAAATCTTATTGTTCTGTGATTGCCTTTAAAAACAATTTTAACTATGGCGCATTGAATGGCTAGGCTAAGATAAACTTACACCAGAAGTAAATTATTTTATGACAAAAAATTTCATAAATTGCATTCAACCTCAAAAGACTGAATGAAAAAACCCTAATGAGCTATCAAAAGTTTCTTTCTACTTCAAAAATAATTTCACCCATTTTTTTTCTTATTTAAAAAATATCAAAGTTCTCCCTTTTATTTGGATCCCACTGGAAGTACATTTAATTGAACAGTTTTATCATATTTACAACTCGATCAGCAGTACGAAAACTATAGTATGATATAATATACTGCAGGCGTGTGACTTACTGTTTATATGAATCATTAAATAAAAGTTGTATTTATAATATAAAAAAAGGATTTAATCTGTGGAGAAGGCATTGTGTAAAGTCACCGGAGTGCACTAATCCTGAAGTCATGTTCCGAATTTCTTTGGGACACACAGGCATGAACAGGCACTCCCACAGTTAAACTGCGCACGCCTGGCCAGGCACAGGCTCTTATGAAAGCTAAATAATTAATTTCATGGGTTTATATTCACAGCGGTCTTATTTTAAAAAAAACAATGCCATTTGCCGTTGAAGAAGTTCCTCGATGGAGAATGGCATCGGAAGACTTATTTTTAGTGACCTCAGCTCATTACTTATCATCATTCTGTTTTGATCGACCGGTGAAATGTTCTCTTTTCTGGGGGGCGGTGGATCCCTTTGACTTTGTGTGAGAAATGGAGGATGTGAGAGTGCAGCCAATGTTTAAACCTTTCTTTTTAGAGTGTGGTATTTAAGATTTGGAGCACGTCTAATGTTTAAAAAGCTTAGTGTTTGTCTTCCTCTTTTTCCCAAATAATTACTAATTTGGGCCTGGGAATAGTAGGTGTTGCTACACGCAGTAGACACCGCCACTGCAGCAATGCAACATTTCTGTAAAATTAGTTTCAGTATTCCTGTGGGGTTGCTGTATTTCGTGAAAGTGCAGTGAATCCACAGAGCAAGACTTTCTCAGCACACAGAGATCCGGTGTCCAGTGCTGGTCTTGACATTGCCATGCAAGTTGAAGTTTTCATTGTGACCTTAATCAGGGGCTCCCCTGAGTGGGTCTTCACTGCCTTCTCTGGACGCAGGTTTGGTGAAGCCGACCATGTAGAAAAGTGGGTGTCTGAACTGCATAGCATACGCATACTGTGTATGAGGGCGTGCCGGTCACCACATCTCAGATTTTGAACTAAAGATAGTTATGTGAAAGAACGTGTCAAAGGAAGGATGCTGATCTAAATGTTTTGTTCAGGAATCAGGTCGTCACCTCCTGCGTGTAACTCTGACTCACCATGAGAGGAGAAGCGCAGCTTTGGAAAGCTGTTCCATTCCCAAACCAGAGGTTGCAGAATAATAAACTCTATAAGCGCCTCCTAAACACAGTCCTTCTGTATCTCTGGCCTTGGCTGACAACATTATTGCTTGTGTGAGACGCTCCACAACAGCGTGGCTCCTCTTGCCTGGTGTCACCTGAAGACTCGGCGCTGTGCTGCTCGCTCAGAGGTGCGGTTGTTGGACGTGGAAGCTGGGAGTCTTGAGGTCCCCTTGCCTGCTGCCCTCGACGGGAGGACAGACAGGCTGCTTGGTGCCTGGTGTGGGCAAGGCTCATGGCTGTGATGGAGATCCAGGAAACGGACCAGGGAAGAAATCTTGTAACTGTATGAGCCCCACGCTGGGACATTTGGCTGTGATTCCACGTATGGACCAATGCGCCACGTCCATTGTCATGGTCTTGTCTGCTTGGCCTCAGCCCAACCAACCCAGTATCTTGTTCATTGTGCTTGGGGATGTTAAATAGTAAAATGAGCCATGCTAAGGGAGTGTTGTGAACGGTGAAGCCGTGGGCTGTTCTCATGGTGTTGCTCTTCCACAGCCTGCCTGTAGGGTAAATACTGGGCAGAGATCACAACTGCACCGAAGAGTTAGCGCTCCACTGGTATGATTGTGGCATGCTTTGGGTCTGTCAGAGATGACTAGAAAGTGCTTTCTTTTTTATTGTAGTTTCATTCTAATAAACGATAAAGACTGTCCAAACAAATCAAGACAAGATTGCCAGCAGCCATATCACTCTGCAGCTCACAGCTGGCAGCCCACTGAAGCTCAGCCTGGTCAGTACCTGGAGGGGAGACTCCTGGGAAAAATTAAGGTTGCTGCTGGAAGAGGTGTTAGTGGGGCCAGCAGGGGGCGCTCACCCTGTGGTCCGTGTGGGTCCTAATGCTCCAGTATAGTGACAGGGACACTATACTGTAAATAGGCGCCGTCCTTAAGATGAGACATAAAACCTGACTCTCTGTGGTCATTAAAAATCCCAGGGCGTTTCTCGGAAAGAATAGGGGTGTAACCCCGGTGTCCTGGCCAACTTTCCCATTGGCCCTTACCAATCATGGCCTCCTAATAATCCCCATCTATGACTATGACATCTATGACTGTTCTCCTCCCCACTGATAGCTGGTGTGTGGGGAGTGTTCTGGCGCACTATGGCTGCTGTCACATCATCCAGGTGGGGCTGCACACTGGTGGTGGTGGAGGGGGTCCCCAATACCTGTAAAGCGCTTTGAGTGGAGTGTCCAGAAAAGCGCTAAATAAGAGCAAGGGATTATTATTATTATTATTATTAATATAAGATGCAGCAAAACCTGGAATGTCTGCAAAGACAGTCTTAAAGTGCTCAGTGGATGATGCTGCCCAGAGATTTTATGACTTGAAACGCTCTGCTGTCAGTTCTTGATTTTAGCACTGTGGGGTGACTGCTGTCTGAATTTCCCAGTCTGCAGTTCTAAAGTTGCAGCTTCATCGAATGTCCGTAAATTCCCACACCAGGTGCTCAGTAACAGAGTGGCCACTAGCTGATCCCACTGTCGCCGAAGTGTTCAGATGTGCGCAAGAGTGAGGGAGAGTAAAAGCCATGAATTGTCATGAATTGCAACGAACTGCCAAAAGGTTCATTCTGAATGAAATTTCTACAGACCTGGCATATCAATACCTGCAAGCAAGGACAGCTTTAGATTGAAGTGATTGTCGTTAGCTGCGATCAGCAGTTACAGTAAAGGCAGTGTACAGAGCTGAGAACCCGCGGTTTATCACTGGAATGCTGGAAATGGGAAATAAGGTTGATACTGTAAATTCAGATTAACTTCAGAGCTGCGCTTCTGCCTGAGGTGAGAGAAATTCTGTCTTAATTTAGCAGAGAAGAATAAATAAATCAGCAGAACCCCTGCCTTTCCGTTGGCATCCCCAGTTTGTTTTTTGAATGATGGCATTGCAGGTGGTAATCAAACACGAGTCCAAAAAAGAGAAGGCCTCCAAAAAAAAAAAAACCAAAAACAAAAACAAAGATTGACATCGACCATACCGCACTTGACAAGCTGCCTCGTCGCGTTTGTTCAGCAAAATTAAACACTTCGGACTTTTTTCACCTGCTCAGGCGGCAGCCGCGCATATGGCCCGAGAGTTAAAAATAAAGACAATGCGCATACATTACCATACATAATGCACCACGACCCCCATTTAATATGCAAATTCCTTGAAATATTACTGAACACCTTCTGTTCAGAGCGAATACATTTGAATTTGCAATTAGAATTATCCTGTATAATTAATGAAAAGCGTCAATTTTTGGCTGCTTAGTAATTTGATTAACATGTTGATGGGGCACTTAGCGGGCGCTCGGCGCGGCCGCGCTGGGGAGCGAGGTGCGGGGCTGCGCGGTCCCCCGCCCGGCTCCCAGCTGACCGCCCGGGCCGGCTCACGCACGCCGGAGGACCGGGACCCCAATTAGCCAGGCCGTGCGTGACCCAGCCGTGTGTCAGAGACGGCGCAGAACAAATTGCCTCAATCGCGGAGTGGCTTTCCCTACAAATCATCCCCGCGTGTTTACACTGGTGTCTGTCGCCGCCGCGCTCCTTCTCCATTTTAACATGTGTGCGTCTCGCGCGCCGCCGGGGGCGGGCGAGGGGGGGACTCGAGGAGGCGCGGGTGACGTCACCCTGAGCTCCCGGACCGCGTCGCCGTTCCGCTTGCACCGGGAGCGTTTTCGTTTTTAAATATGTCGCCTGCCCGCCCCCCTCACCCTTCAAAACTCGTCACCTTCCCGGCCGTTCACGGTGTGTGTTGCTCGTTGACGTGCAGTACGAGGACGGCAGGAAAGATGATTCGGGCGAGGGACGGGCAGGAGGCTTTAGTCCTCGAATGAGTCCACTCCAGCATTTGTCTGCCCTGATCAATTTATAATCCCCGCACTGTCAAGCGGCAGGGAAAATTCACGCGTGAGTGAAATCCGATAAGGAGCGGTACTGCCCTTTATTGAGAAATGTCTTTAACCCCTGAAGAGTGCATCCTTACACCCAAGTGTTTCACCGAGACAACGATTGGGAACACACTGATTAATAAAGATCTTTTTTTTTTTGCCACCGAGTTAACAAAATTATGGCTCGGTTTTCCGCCTTTATCTTTTTACTTTTTAAATCAGAAAGATGTTTTTCGGGGGGGTGGGAGCGAGGTTTTATTATGACACTTTACAAATTCAGGTGTTTGTTCACATGAAAAATAAACCTGAATGAATTCATTATAATGAATTATTTTCTGAGAAACGTTCCAGTACTTGTGATTTATCTGTTTATACTTGTTGCAAAACAGCAAGCGCTTCTTCATTGAACTAGTTTTTTTTCTGTTGAATTCTTTGAATTTATTTTAATTCTGCAGCATCCGATTTTCCTTGACAGTTAAGTGCTGGAGGGAGCCAGTGGATAGAATATTTTATATCACAATTAAGATTTTTTAATATTAGTTTTCTCATTACAGATTTGGCAACCGACAAATGAAACATAAAGTACTGCCATAGTGCTTTTTATTTTTATTTTTTTCTTCTTTTCCTAATCCCAGGAGGACAGTGTTAATCCAGAACTGAGCATCAGGATTTTCATAAAACCAAGAGAATTGTATGTCTTTGCTGTAATTATGTTCCTTTCGAACCTGGTATTTGTTCTGCCTTTGCATTGTTTTATAGATTGATCTGCCACTCGGCCTTCACTATGTTCTTTACAATCTCCTCTTCTGTGGCAGTTCCACACAGGCAAGAAGTGCCTGCGACCATCGTTCCTCATCCTAGTTCATTAACTTCTGGGCCCAACTGTTTTTTTTTTTACAGAAACCTGAAATCTTTTGAACCCAGATAATGTGCCTCGTTCAAAATAAACTTTCAAGACAGGGTTTCAGCTTTCCTAGCTCAAACTGAAGCCTTCTGTGGCTTTTCTGATTTTGAACTGCTCAGCCTCACTGTGTGACCTCATGACGGTGTGTTATCTGATTGCAAAGGAAGGGATTATTGAATTAGTGATAGAGAGTTCCAGTTTCTCTGCAGAATGAAGCCTTTGCCTTTGTGTGGTCGTTGGGTTCACTGTGAGGCAGCGAAGCAGTACAGTACCTTTACCAAACTGTGTGTCTTGGGAACAAGATGTTGTCCAAAGAGACCACAACCAAGCTGTGACAGTGGTGGCAAGAGATTGTTATCTGCTACTTGCTAAAGCCCAAAGCGCTTATCTTTATTATTTCTGGCATTGGTAACTCAGAAGACAAATGTAAAATGATCATGGAACCGAATTACTCAGTAAGCGTAAGACGTTTGCAGTTTTGCCTTGAGCGCAGGCAGCTCAGTTTGGTAATCTGCAATGGTGTTGTCCTTCTTTAAAATGTGATTCGGTCCTGGCGCAGAACGGCCGCCAAGTGTCCCGTATCCGAATCCCGTGTCCGGTGCGGGGACGGCATCTTGGGGGTGGATGACATGAAGGTCAAGCCCCATTTGTGAAGCGCTTTTGGGTTCCCTCAGCGTGAAAGGCGCTATATGAGTGCAAGGAATGAAAGCCTCCACAACGGCGCTTGGCGAGAGGAGAACCTCCCCAAAATCAAGTTTCTCCAGGACGGGGCAGGGCCTGGTGCGCAGGGAGAGGACGGAAGGAGCCAGCTGGGCGGCCGGGGAGCTGCAGTCAGGCTTCTGCTGGAGCGGAGTTTGGCAGGGGCGCTGGCGGAGCGCGCCTGCCGGGAGCAGGGAGGGGCCTCGCACCTGCGCGGCTCTCCGAGGACCGCTCTCTCGTGGCAGCGCGCCACGGCACAGGATCAGCTGCTATTGTAACAGGCTGGTATCAATTACAGCTCACCTCGCACCCACTTATGAATATTTATAATATTCATAATAAAGTACCTCTTGAAAATGGGCTTTAGTGGAGTATATTACCTTGTAGCCATCCATCTATCAGCTTTTCTGTCCTACTTATCTATCCGTCCATCGGTTTATATCATAACTGGTACAGTATCTTTCACAACTGATATCCAGTATAGAGGTATATTACAACTGGTGTATATGTATGCAGTAGACGTGTGTCACTGCTGGAATACAGGAAATAACTAGTAGACATACTGTAAATACAGTAGGCATTTATTATAACTGTAAAGGAACAAGTTAAGGGTTATTCTTTGCTGCAAAGAGAAGAAAAGAAAAACAACGGCTTTGGAGCCTTCTTCGGGTGTCGCTTATTACAGCTGGACTACTGTATGTCACAATTTGTATATGCTGTATAGGCATGATAACACAACTGTATATATAGACATAGAACACAACTAACATCTCAACATCATCTTGGAAATATAGGCGTATATCAGAACTGGCAAACAGAGATATGTCATAACAGGTGTATACTGCCCGATGGGTATACTGTAGGAATTTGCCAGTTGTAATATTGTTGTAGAATTTTAGCATATTTGCACGTCGTGAATTTAGATTCGTGCTGTCCTGTATCTGCGTAGTGGAAAGCTGCTGGGTTTGGGATTTTGCAGTTTGGTTGGTGGGTTGGAGTTTGGATTTAATTATTTTATTAATTTAGTTCATTCTGGACAGCCGTAAACTAATACTTGCGTAATTCTATTGTTTTACCTTTTACCAGTTTTCAGGAGGTATGACTCTTATTCTTCTCCTAATTTGTTTTTAAGCCCTTTTTAAAGTAACATGGACCCCAGACGTTGTTGCACATGCACACATAATATATATATAGCGAGATTGCAATGAGATACTTTATTCCAAAACTATGAACTATCGTGATCCAGTGACCTGCAGGATTTTAAATTAATCAAATATTTATACATTTGCATTGTCAGTTTTTATATTGTATAATGACTCCATAAATAGAAATAAACGTAATGTAATAAATAAAAATCAATATGGATCTGTGGTAATTACAGGATGAACTACATCACAGATAATAATAATAATAATAATAATAATAATAATAATAATAAGTATTATTATTGTTGTTATATTGGATTATTATATTATATTGGACGTTATTATTATTATTATTATTATTATTATTATTATTATTATTATTATTATTATTATTATATTGCACAAACACTGCTTTTATAAAATGTATTATCTCTGTTATAGGATGGGGTCATTAACATATGTTGTATAAATAAAACAGAAAAGTTAAAAATGATAAATTTCCTCAATCTTTTTTCATCTGAAGGTTTATCTTTGGCACATTCCGTTGCATACCCTTTTCAGTTGTAGCCACAAAGACACCATGAAGTATAATTGTCAGAACTACCTCAGAAATTTCGTTCTTTTTTTTCTTTTTACATTTTTATAGAATGCAAAAGTGAGTCTAGAGAGAAAAAAAACTAAATACATTTTTAACCCATTAATCAATATATTCTAATTTGATGTTTTGTCTCTTGTTACAAAAGGTCGATATTTTCTCATAAAGGAAGAACAGTCATGTCTGTAGTGATGGCAGTCACATTACTGTCAGTAAGAACCTGTGAGATAAGTACACAACATTATGGTACCGTTCTTTTGAATTAAACTGTGTCGGGATATGCTAAAGAGCCCATCTGTAATTGTTTTAATGACACAAGGGCACATTTTAGGATTTTGTTTCAGCCTCCCGTGAAGCCCATTGTCATGAGAACATTAGACAGAGCAAACCGTGCCTTTTCCGCTGCTCATTAATTGAACTTTTGTTTGCCTGAGTATTTGCATTACTTCCCCCACTACTAGAAGTTATTGGCAGCAATGTAACCATGAACAATCCAGTTAAACCTGGGATAATTAAGTTGAATCTGCTGAGGCTGATACTATTGTCATGCCAGATATGGTAATTGTAAAACAATTGAAATAATTCAATTAAGCCCTCCTTGTCACACAGTTATCGAAGTGTTGTGAGAACATGGCATAAATTCAAAGCTTAGGAAGTCTGATCGGCGCTTTAGTGGGAGTCTATAACCCTGCTGTGATTGCTGCGTATTGTCAGCAGGTTTTGGTTCAATAGCCTTAAAGGTTTCGCTGTGAAAACTTTCATTGGATGCTTCCATTCTGGGAATGCACTGTCTCAGCTTGCCTTTTCCTTATTTCTCCAGACTGACTTCCAGTTTCCAAGGGGCTTATGCGTCTTCGCAATAATCTTTTTTTTTTTCCACTCGCTCAAAATAAACCGCAACTTTTCTGCCAGTCCGTTAGAGTAGCCGGAGATCTCATTCCCAGGAAGAGGCTACTGAAACGGTCTTGTACGTGTTTTTGGAAATACAATATTCCTTTTTCTTTGTGTTGTTTTCAATCGGTTAAAAACGGCTCAAACTTTGACGACGGGAGAACAAACACAGCTGTGAGAGGGAACTGGGCTTCCGCCTACCGACGCAGAACCAGGACGGATATCCACCTGGGCAGAAACACACAGCGGTTGGGGTGTACTTAGGGAGCTCGTTTCAAACCGGTCTATTATAAACACTGCTATTCATCACTTTATTGGCTATATTTTTCAACTGATGATGTAACCGCAACCTTGGGCTAACAAAAGGCCTATATATAATACAATTTAGCCAGGCTATTACATCAATTTATGACATGAACACATTTTAAAATTGCTCTCCTGTGGGAGGCAAGTACAAACCAGGGGGAATGATTTGAAAAACACGAAAGGGGCGGAAAAAAATCCAGCGAGTGTGTGGAAAGACTTGAGCTGAGACGCGAAGTAACCCCTAGATTTCTGCCGCAAAGAGATCCCCGATTTCAGAGGCCACTTTGGGGTGCGTTGAGCGTCTCCTTGCTGGAGACCGTTCTACACACATTGGGGAAGGAGCCCCAGTGTGAAGCCCGAGTTATTCATGACGTGGGATCATTTAGAGAGTGTATCCTTCGAGCCAGGGGGAATTTGAAAAGAGGGAAAAGGAGGGTGGTGACAACTCAACACAATAATATCAACAGTGATTTTTTTTTCACCGCCTCAGGGAGCAGTGCAGATTTTAACTTTCTGCCCTCTGACTTGATAACAACTCATTAGAGAAATACTTCGTGCAACGGCAAAAAAAAAATCCTAACTCTCATTAAAAAGTGAAGACAGAATACAGCCGCGTGTCAGGAAATTTCCAAATGCTCTCCCCCACCCCCAAAAAAAGTCAAACATCATTTTAACTCATATACTTTTATTCAAATAAACTTGTCTAAGAATAGCCTGACTGGAGCTCTCAGGTGCAGCAAGTTTGCTCTGTCTGGTTTGTTGATGCATCTCCTCCCTGTGCTGTTACTGGGCTTCATAGCCTGCGCAGTGGGAGGTATGATCCAAGGCCTAACCAAGTGATAGAGCATCTGTCTCTCCTGCCCTAATGGAGGCCGCTGCTCTTCAAGTCCTGGATGATGGAAACGTCTGAGTGGCCTTTGAAATTTTGGACTCAATGGAACATCTGCAGCTGGCCTAGAATTAAGAAACACAGGGGCTCAGAGTTTATCATGAAGTGGGGCAAAGATACCCACTAAATATACACATATGAAGATGTTTTGGACACATTGTGTTATCCAGTCACGTACACTGTCAACCTCTAAAATCACCACAGACACCAGGCTGTTTTTTAGATGGAAATGTTTCAAAATTCTATTTCGTTTGTGAGGCAACACCAGTGAGTTCTGTCAGAGATCCAATTTGTGTATTAGACAATATGAAGAAATCTGTTTGGCAGGATGTCGTAGGTGGTTGAAATAGAATCCAGAAAGTGGTATTAGAGACAACACTGTCCAAAAATGTCCCAAGAAACATAGGGCCATATGTTAAATTTTCACCTTGTCCTTTATTGTCCTTCAGATCTTCATTAAACTTAAAATGGGGAGAGGCCAAACAACAACAGCAAACAGCAACAACTTTTCAGAGTTAAGCATAATTATAGGACATACGTTTCTGAATCATTTACTTACACATTGTAAAACATTAAGGCTGGCACACATAAGATGGTAATTAGATCTAGCATTTTTTAAAATGGCTCTAAACCTGTGTTTATTTACACATTACGTTTGATACGCCACAACATTTATTTCTTATTTCATATTTATTTTGGTGTAGTGGTTTCAGCTCAAAATACAAACAAGCACAATTACATCCAGGAGATGAGTGCATGTGCTGGGTATCTCACAGCATCAGGGAGATTCCAGAGCTCCTGTGCACTCCTCCTCTCTTCCACTTCATATCTTATTTATTTCAGACTCACAAACAGACTGGATAACCGGTATTTGAAAAGGTTAAAGTAGCATGCACAATATTAAAATGAAATAGCAGTGCAGCACCCCAAGGCATTATTCAAATCATGGAAAGTTATTTTTAATTTTAGTTCAATAAAGCAAAACGCTTACCCATCTCTGCTCAGATACTTAATTAAATACTTCACACATTATATTAGTTTTCTGACGCTATCACGTTTTGGAATTCTAATAGCCATAAAGAGAAACATTTGTCTGACAGATAAAGTGAGGTATAAATCATAATTCCCCTGCAGTACAATTTAAAAATAATAAAATACTCCAGCTCTCTTCGATGAGAGTAATGATATTATTTTGTTTTAAAGAAGCAGTGCCCCCGATAACTGTCTGACCAATCACCCCGATTTCATTAACATGGCTTTAGGGTTTGGGGCAGAAAAGTGCTTAGTTTTGTTTTTGCTGCAGCTGATTTTCCAGGCACCTTGTTTTATTTTACACCTGTTAACCTGCCTTCACGGGCTGCTGTTGGTGGAGGGATTGTTGAGGAATAATCATTGGATTTACTGCAACCTCATTTGGAGGGCAAGCCGGGAAGCACAGTACAGACCCAGTAACTGCGCAGGGATGTTCACAGGGTCTGGCCAGAGAGAGGAAATGGTACTGCGACTTGCCTCAGGCAAATGATTCAGACAGTAGAAACGGGGTCTATCTAATCAGAATTCGCGTTTTCCTTCACCTGCATGGCCCTTACAGTGATGCTCTTTCTTCTACACGCCTGTTAACATTGTGTCCGGCCTCTTGGGCTCTGTCAGGCTCTCCCTGCTGCTCAGCTGACGCCTGGTGTCCTGCTGTGTGCTGTGTCTCTGTGGGCGGTGCTGATTCAAAGCCCCCGCGAACGGGTGTGGAGCCCCTCCTGCGCAGCTCGTGTCGGAGTGACGCTCTGGCGCGCAGTCTCGCACCCGCGCTGTGCGGCAGCCTCCCGCAGCCAGAGCAGAAACTTCGGTTGTTTCTCTGGCACTTTTAAAATCGAAATTGGACCTTGTTTGTCTGAGCCGCTGGGGCCCCCCAGATATTGACAATGCACATTTCTTGGACACACCCACCAACCTGATTGCAAAGGAACGTTTAAATGTCATTTATTTCCATTCCTCCCTTCTATAATATGTGCATTTCAGTTGAGAAAACTGCGGAGTGCAGTGGGATTAGCTCCATGTTGCTGTGTTGTCAGTGACATACCTGTTGACAGTCTGTTACTGCTCTGTACCTACTGTTTGGGCTCCTGCTTAGAAATTGGGTTTGGGGCTATAAGTCAATGTGGACAATGATAAAAGTTTGCAAAAATGTCTAAAACTAAAAAAACAAAAGGAAACAACCTTAATTAATAATAATTAATGGAACAAATAAATGTCAAGCAATCAGCATATTTAGCCAGAAGCTCAAACACTTGCTTCCTATACACCCTCTCTAGCCCTGTTAGTTCAATAGACATGAGATTCCAAGTTTCAGACAATTTTGACTTTTTATTTTGAACAATTGGCCAATTACTCCGGCCCTGGCACTTCACACATTTCGAGAGTGGAGGTTTGAATGAGCCTGAGAGCGTAAATGGGGTTAAGTGCTTTTGACTGCGTATTGACTGTAAAGCACACCATTGCTAGATGTATGGTGAGTGTATACGTCAGCAGCTTCACTCTCTTCTCAATCTAACTGTACCGATATCAGGTGACATCCATCCAATTCTCGTTAACCTTTGCTGTGCCTCGCCATTCATTTTTAATAGAAAAGAGAGCATTGGACTTTATGTAGAACTTGAGTCTTTGTTTAAAGAATACAATATATTTTTTAAAAGAGAAGCCTGTCGTTGGAACATTGGTGTGATCAGGTAGGAGAGGAGGCCATTCAGTAGTAAAGTGATCTGAGGATCCCGTCTGGATGTTTCTCAGAAGAAGCCAGGGATCAACAGTACTAGTGCTCCTGGGTCTGGGATTCTGGGTCTTGGTTAGGATGCATTATTTGCAAGTATAGTATGTTATATTCCTTCCCTTGCCTGTTCATACACTAACTTTTCACAGCTCTTATCCCCGATTTCTCTCCCTGTTTAATTATATTCATCACCTCCGTTCCTCTCCATTATTTGTGCAGGCAGATTTTGTTGATAAAGTCAACGTACAGAGCTTTAAAACGACCGTGCAAAGTTGATCAGATCAATCGCAGTTAAGCACAAACAAATGTGTTTTTGACATCTTGGTCCTCAGTAAGTTTGCTTCGCCGTATTTGTTAGCTGTTGTTATTAGGACGGTGCGCTATGACAATAACATCTAGCACCGACGCGCCTGAACCAATGGACAGGCGTTTTATGCTTAGAACACAGCAGGAATCCAAGTGAAAAATGGTCCCGTTTCCTCTTGTTTGTAAGCCCTGTCAAGAAGCAACACCTCTGGCCTGCTGGTTAACAAATTGAATGTTTAATCTGGTGACATTCCTATCTGGGCCAAGGGCTAATGCATGTGTCTAAGAATAACCATTTGCTAGGTGTGATAGATGGTAAGCTATTATAGGCGTATTTAAATCTGAGAGGACAATACCTCAGTCTTAGGAGCAGATGACAGCTTTATTTCAATATGGACCTCAATGGAGCTGTCACTTTGTATCGGAGCGGTTTAGTTCTCCTGACAAGGTATTAGCCCTCTTCCTGTCAGGCCTTCCAGGCTGAATTGAAAGATGGCTGAGAGACATCTTAAACTCCTCCAGCTGCTGGTGTAATTTCTTCAGATCCTAATCTGAAGTCGTGTCACCTCAGTTCTCCGAACGTACACCCAGGAAGAGCTGGCTTAGTGCAGGCAGGGAGGGTTCAGTAAGAAGGCAGGTGATTTGATAGTGTAGTAATAAACCCAGAAATTCTGCCTAAGTAGGTTGCCCAAGCTCAGGCTTAGGTGCGCAGGTTTTTTTATGCCTGAGATGTGGTTTTATGTCTGTTCCGTGTGTGATCATTTGAGACTGTTATGAATATTTTTCCAAAATATTTACTTTTATACTCCAATTTATACTGTGCAATACACAATATTGAAAATGTACAGGACTGACTATTCCTGGTGCCGCTTTTGAACGTGGGTCCTCTGCACAGCACAAAGCTCACTTTGTAATTTGCCTGGTAGCTCCTGCCACTTCTTCATTTTCTCAACAAATGCTGCTGCACTTATTGATGTCTCATGAAATATGAAAAGAGAGAGATTACAAAATTACCAGAACAACTGACTTTTAAAAACAATGTATTTATTTTTCTATGTACAGTAGAATTGAAGAAGAAACACTAATTAAGCCGGATGAACACTGTTAAAACACAGATGCCTTTGATGATATGAAAAACCACATGGGCGCGTTGTGGTTAGAGTAGTGTAATATGGTGAATGAAATGTTTTGGGAGTTTTAATTTGTGATGAGAACAGCCATTTCTGGAGAGCACTCTCAAAAGGCACACAAGGTCTTCACACACTGGGTCCATCTCCCGCAGTGTCTCAGGTTATAACAGTGTTACAGCGAGATTATAGAGTCCAGCTATGGTCACCCTGTGTAATTATCACGAAGCGGAGCGGTGGCTCTGTGGCTCAGGATCTGCGCCTGTGACTGGAAGGTTGCCGGTTCAAATCCCGCGGCTGGCAGAGGGCCCCTGAGCAAGGCCCTTCACCCCAACTGCGCCGTACAATGGCTGACCCTGTGCTCTGACCCCAAAAACTTCTCTCCCTGTCTGTGTGTCTGTGTCTCCTTGGAGAAAAGCTGGGGTATGGGAAAAGAAGAATTCCTAATGCAAGAAATTGTATAGGGCTAATAAAGAAACATTATTATTATGAATGGGTGTTAATGAGCGACCATTACTAATCGTATTGGAACAATAGAAAATATTTCTACTCGTGGTCCAGTGGCTTTTCCTGATAATGTAATTCCCACCTTTCACTTACTCCTCAGGTGTCATGTTTAACGCTTATTAAGGACATCACATACAGCAGATTTCTGTTTAAAATACAAATGCCCTCAGGCCAGAGTCAGGTTTCTACAATGGGAAAGAATTATAAGATTTTAGAACTATCATAGCAAACTAAAATGCAGGGTGACTATATGCAAAACTGTGAAAATGCCGTGTCAACATTTCCTATGTGATGTGCTCCAGGTCTGTTGAGCTCACAGTCAGTAACAAATGTTCTAGTGAAATAACTCCCTTGGGATACAATTCTTCAATACAAAGGGATGTGTTTAGTTTAACAAACAACCTGTATGACACAAAAAATACCACGCTTTAAGGTAATTTAAATAAACGTCACTTGTAGTCAGAGTAAAAATCCTTAACAGAAAATATGACGGCTGTATTCATGTCATCAGTCATACAAAACTGTAGTAAACTTAAGATGCGGCACGTCACTCTGCAGACTGCTGGATTCATGTTTTAGCCTCTTTGGGAAATGATTTGTATGTCTGACATAGTCTCATACTGCCATACCAAGGCAGTATTCTGAAATGTTTTGTACTTATAATTTAAATAATGTTAAACACCAGATTAATCCACAAGCAAATCCCGCTCTTTAATGGCAGCGATGCAGGATTCTCCACGAAGATGGGGACCCGATACAAGTATTCAAGATGCTCAAGGGCATTGTCGAAGTCCGCCCAGCGGATTCCTTCCGAATGAACAGGGAAACCCAGACCAGAGGCCACAAGCGGGAAGTGGGTGGAGGGGCTTTTAAAACCAAGACCTAGATTGACGTCTTCACCAAGGGGGTTGTGGGAATACAGAGCAAGCTACCCTGTTGCGTTGTTGAATCCAGTGCTCTGGCTTCTTTCAGGAAACAGCTGGAAGAGATCCTCGGATCAATTAGGTCTACCAAACGCGTGCTAAGATCCTGGATCATAGGCTGCTAAGCTCAGAGCAAGGCTCACACTGAAGGTCTGGCAGGAAGATTCACTGCTGCAGCACCTTATTCCTTCAGAGCAGTGCTGTTGCTGCCGCCCTCTTCATGTACCAGGTCTGTGGACACAGCAGGGTTAAGCGAGGCTGTGAAAGATTTAGCCGTAACGACATTGCAATTGTTTCTGTAATGACAGCATACAGTACTGCAAGGGGTGAGCCCTGTATTTCCTCCTCAAACAGCGAAATGATATCAAACAGACCTGTACACAGCCTCGTCCACTGTACTCATTTTTCTTCTGCTGTTTGCACAGCGATTTATCTCCATTTCCATGACACTCTGACCAACATTTTAAAAGCTTCCTTACTGAGATAAATCGGTCAGAGCAGAGATGCCATTCTCTGGAATAGAGTGGGAAAATGGGATTGAAGCGCAGAAAGTGTGCGTTGCGGCAGCACATCATTAAAACTAATTTAGGTTAAGGATCTTTAGATCGCCCTTCGTTTAAAATCACATTTCTTCACGCTGGCCACCTTTCGTGCTCTCTAAGCAAACCAATATAAATGCTGCGTTTGTCAGAAATGTTCTACTGCAATGGATCTTAATTTCTCAATGCAGTATCACAGTCTTTCACCCAGTAATAACTCACAGAGTGGCTAATGTACAGTAGAGTACCTTTCTCACACTCCTGTTCAGCAACAGAGTACGGGGTTTATTTGGGAAAAATATCCTGGAATTTGTATAATTTATTTGGAATAAATCATTTTCGTCAAAATTTATTTAAATGATTTCATTCACTTTAATTTGATCAATTTAATTAAGGGATCATTGGTAAATAAGTCTAAAACCACCACTGGAATGAAATTAATAAGAGAACAGCAGTTCCAGATGAAGTGACAGCATTTTACTAAGGTATATTTCTGATTGACAGTACTGTGCAGAGTTTCACTATAAGCAATAGCATTGCCTCCTTATTGTTCTTAGCTGCAGTTGTTATTCCAGCCTTTAATTCACAAACAGTCATGTGTACAGGAAACAAGTAATTTCAATTTAATTTCTGACCAATTCCTTGCCGATTAGGTCACCTTGAATGACATTTTCGTTCCGCCTTGTTAGTACATTATGTCATGGAATCATCTAAATGTAAAAACCAAATACTCCTTCACTATGGCAACAGCTAGAAAATACAGCTGAGGAAGTAAAGGGAACTTGATCTCAGAAGAGAAGTTTTCTTCATTTCCAGTTATTTAAAAATAAAGTTGTTTTGGGGATTCTGTTTTTCAGAGTTTTCCCCAATCTTTTTCACTCTACTTTTAAATTCCAACGTCTCAATTGCAATACAGCGATGTGTTTATTCTTTCAAGAGCTTTGCAATGAAACACTCCAAACCTGTCTGTTCTTAATCTGAAACTCATGTGCGGAACGTCACCACAGCTCTGTCTCATCATGAACGGGCTATTAGAATATCTGGTGTGTTTTCTAATACAGTTCTGGAGGACTACTCATCTGCTGCTTGCATTACAGCCCAGCTCTCAGTTACACAATTAAACTCTTGATTGGCTTAATAACAGGGCCTGCTTGAACTGTGTGCAGCTCTTAAACATGTTGGAGTTCACTTTTTAAGTATTGCATTTCAGGAGAGAAATTTAATTCCTAACCTTTAAGTATAAAAAATGTAAAACATTCCAATCAAGCAATTTGTTAGTTCAATGATGGCCTCAATTAGGTAATTACACTCAGCTGGAGGATCGGTAGCCCCTGCCTGAAGTACTGAATAGGCTTCAATGTGTACAGAACTCACCTACAGCTTGACTGTACTCCAGCTCATAATATGAGATATCGAGACTTCTGACTCATCCAAAGACCAGGCTCCTCACAAAGGGTGAACTTGCTCACACCCACTATAGACTCTACAGTTGTCTACATCTTCATTACTTGCACAAAGATCCATCATTTTATTACAGGTTTTAACATGCAATTTCATCATACGCAGTAAAGGCAGTAAGTCTATTTGATGGACCTTTGTCTTTCACTTTCATTTTGCTCCTGCTATGCATTGTATTGTGAGCACAAGTGTACAGCATTTATTGATAGGAGCTCAAAAGTAAAATTGTAATATATTCACAGAAAGATGTCTAAAGGAAAGGGATCTGACAATGGCAATATCTTGAACTGGCTGATAATTAGATTTTCAGGAATAAACTATATGAATGCAGGACAGGGGCAGTTGTGAACCTGTATGGTTCAACAGGGAAAGACACAGGTTTGGTCATTGCAGATCTTGTAGCTGAAATAGCTCTAGGTGATGAGTCTTCAACAAAACAGCTATGACTAGTAAAACCATAGTCACTTCATGACAAGAAAGGTTCTACTGCTCAGACTCCTGAGGTCAGACACCAGATAGTGTATCTGCTTGAGCTTAATGGGGTATCCTGTGCTGACTCTCCTTATTCTAGAACAGAGAAGGCTCTGAATGGTCCATGATTCAGGTAGTCAAAATCCTTACAGTCCTCTCCTTCAGAATCACAACAGTATGACACAACCCAGTGGGCTCAAGTGGACAATACCTGGAACTGCATTTCAAAGTAAGAAGAGGAGGATCTCTTTACCTCAAGAGTTGTGGGAGGATGGAAAAAAACTGCCCAACAATGTCGAAGCCAATGCCCTGCTGAATGAAATCCTGGGATCAATTAACTACTAACTTCCAAATGGGACAGATGTGCTGAATTGCTTCGTCTCAATTGTAACGATCTTTTAACAGCTTACAGTATATATTTATGATGTGTGTTCCACCTCTGTAGAGTCTCCTGATGTGTTTGTATCAGCAAACTGGTGAATGGCTGGCAGGAAGAGGAGATCATGCTGCTCTCCTGATGGCAAGGCGATGTTTTCATAATCCACAATTCTAATAAAATGCTTGGCATTATAAAGCAACACTTTATTGGGTAGATCTTTCTCATAGCACCCAGGTATCCATCTATAGCATACCATTCAGTTTTTCATATGGAAGTAGAGGCATTAAAATGCAATAAATGAGTATTGAAACCCTGTTTTTAAAGCCTCTCAGTTTATGTATATATTGTATTTGATTTTCAGAACAATATAAGCTATTGACGTTGTCTTGGAAGTTTTTTCCACCTACTCCTCGTGTCTTATTCCAGGCTGTAATTCTTCCTGCACTGACATACTGTAGACACGGGACTCCTTCATGGGAAATTGCTGAGATATAAAAACATCTGCTTACAGCTTTCTGTGTGTGTTCGCTCAACATTTCAAAGGACACAAACGAATCGCGCAAGAGAGTCTCTGCTTTCTCAATGCAGTCTGCGTTGTGGTGAAGTTTGGGGACCGAGGACGTGATGTCGAGAGGTACTGCAGGCAAGCAGAGCTCGAATGCTGGAGAGGGAGAAGGGTTAGAAGGAGAGTGGGAGAGACAGACCGAGAGAAACAATGAGAAAGGGAGGAGGGGAGGATAAGAGAGAAAAAGACAAAGATCCGTTCCAGGGACTGTTTTAGTGCCTCATAAAATATTTAGTTTGATTGTACATGGTCCTGTAATTGCCATCTCTCTGCCTGAATTATTGATGGTCTGTAGCAGAACTGAGCAGCAAAAGTCTCTGAACACTGGGGAGAGGGAGCTGAGCACTCTGGGCCCGTCTTCGCCGAGGGGACACACAGCTGGAGCCTCCTGGGCTCACCCTGGTCAGGGAGACACTCCTCAGCTTTGGAGAAGTGTGGGACAAGAGACAGTCCCTGAGAGCAGGACCATGGACACTGACCTCCTGCTCTTCTGTGGCCCCACTTAGTGTTGTCTCAGACTTTCAGGAGGTTCCCCCTTAATTGTGAAGTTTCCTTACTCTGGAAAGACTTCATGCGTTATTGTTGAAAAAAATGACAAAAATCTTTCAGTAAAGAACAAGACTCTTGATTTTAGGTAAGGTTGATTTTTTAAAACTCTACTTTTCAAAACAGATAGACTCGATTAGAAGACCTTTATTATCCCAAACTTAGGGAATTCAGATGGCAATATTGCTTCACAGCCTTCACCAATAAAAGAAAAGATGCGCACATGCAAGTGCGCACATACATGTGTCCGGATATCAGATTTGTCTTGAGACCCAAGATGATGCTGTTTTTCTTCATATGATATAACTAATGTTACAGGGGAATTTCAGGGATTAGAACTGGCGATTGAGTCTGGACTAGGTATAACTGAACAGCCGATTCTGTTTTTCAGATATTGTTCATAAATGTGTCATAAGAACAAAAGAACAGATATAGGTGAGATTCCACCCATCTAGCCTGTTAGGTTTCTAGTAGCTTACTGATCCAAAGATCTCATCCAAGTGCTTCTTGGAAGAAACCAGAGTATCATATTGAAAAAAGTGAATGGGTAGCTTGTTCCAGACAAGACTCCCACAACCCTCTGCAACAGGGTTTGATCATGATGCGCTAGTGCAGAGCTACCCGCAAAACAAAGGAGTCTGGACTGTGTTCTTGATTTACACTTTCAGAAACGCAGGCTTTGAAGGAAGGAGACAGAGCTTAAGAGAGATGGGACAGGTTCAATATGGAATATAACCTCTGTTTTTCACCCCTTGCACACAACTGTAGCATGAGAAGAGTTTTTAAATGGGAGGTGTCTATTCAGCAGATGTAGCATGTTGGATTGCTAATAGCTAATTGATCTGAGGATTTCATCCAGCCAGCCAGGATATCGGCTCTGACAACATGACTGGGTAAATTGTCTCACTCTGTCCTTTTCCTTTGAGCACTTTATGGCATGTTACTGAGCCAAGTGTACATGTCATTTAGTAGCAACAACAAACAAATGAATGCATAATAATTAATTATATTAACATATACGAGTAATAATAACGTTAGTAGGTTTCCTATTGGCGTCCCTTAAGACCCATGCCTTCACTGCTGTTTCAGCAGTAACATTATGTTTTCCACTGGTATCCCCTTCCCTGCGGTTTTGCGACTGCCAAGAGGAACCGGCCCTCACGTTGTCCTGCTGCTCATGAACAACGTTTCCTCATCCCGTCTCCCTCTGCTCGGTCCAGGGCACTGAGGGAGAGCAAGACACACTGCACACGTTTCCCGCACGCGGCAGAAGAAACATGAACACGCGCCAGGCTTAAAAACACTCCTGCTGAAATATTGATAGGTCTTCGCCCAATATAATAGGTGAGAGACGTCCGAAGAGTCAGTACATGGGGCTTCTTCACAGGGAGAGCTCCTGCTGCTCTGCTGTGTGTGCAAGCATGCTGCCCGTGAGCAAACACGCGCTGTCTGCTGCAGGTCAAGAAGAACAGTTTTATAGTCAGACACTGTGGTCGTGTCGCACATGTTCTGTTTAAAGGCAACATGTATGTTTTTCTACAGTATCATGTTTGTAATATGCAGGGTAGATAACAGGGGAAATATAATTCATATTTTAAAAAGGGACGTAATTATAACCTTCAAGGTAATGTTACTCAACCCCGAGTGTTGGACTGTATTGGGCATTTTATTATCTAGGTCAGCTAGTTAAACGTTCCTTACTGTTCACTCCCTGTTAATGCACGGATCCACGCCGACAGCACACGTCACTCGGGAACATGGATCCTGGAGGAAGGACTGATTGATTCTGCAGAGTGGTTGAGATGTTGTGATATGAGGAATGCCCTCAAAGTGCTGGTTCAGGCAGATGGATTTACAAAGAAACTGAGACAAACAGGTCAACATGTCTTTGGACTGTGGGAGGGAACTGGAGCACCTAGAGGAAGCACACTCAAACATGGGAGAACATGCAAACTCCACACAGACAGCACCTCAGGAATTGAACCTAGGGCCCCAGTGCTGCAGGACAGAAACGCTAACCATGTTGCACTGCTTTTTCATGTTTCTTTGATTTTGAATTGACTAATTATTTATGAGATATTAGTTCAAGTGTTGGGATATTACACAGATATGTTTTGAGTACCTGAGAGGTGAAGGTGACATTCCTCCACCTACAATTCCCCCAGCTCTCACAACCTCCAGGTCATTTCAGTGGCTTCACTGCGCAACATAGTTCTGCCTTCTGTGAAAGAGATAAAAAGAAAGAAAAAGAAAACAACTCTCGGACAAATCGGTGTACGTGTGTGGAGGGAAGCTTGTTAAGAAATCTGAAGGCAAGTGGGAAATGCTTTTTGTCCAGCACAGCAGGAAAAAGGTGTGAAAAACACTGATGTAAATAAACATTTATGTTTTCTGTCGGGTTTTCTCCAGTGGATCAGGATTAGATTAGATTAGAAAAATGGTACAACGTGGCAGAACTGACTTTGAGCCCTAAAATTTAATTTTGAGGCTTTCCCACAACTGTGTAAAAAGTGGATGTAAACTTCCTGTCTGTTCCTCACTGGAGATATTTAACATTCTGTTAATTTGAAGCATTATATTTACGGGAAACGTGGTGTTCACAACCGCAGATATTTAGCACAAATATTCATGTTGGGTTACTAAACCATGGTGACACAAGAGATCCGTTTGACGGGGATTTTATACTGTGTGGTGAAGAAACAGCGGCTTTATAATGGTACTATAACAAATGCAATCCGAACACATTAAGGATTTCATTACCAGGTCGCGCTGAATCACAATGCAATGATAACACTGAAGACTGAAGGACAACTTCTGTTTAGGAATCGTAAAGCAATCGAATGTTTTGGAAACGCATTCGATGTGAAACGAACAGCCTGCAAAATGCAAAACATATAAAAAAAAGTAACGACGAATGACTCGAAACCTCAAAAACGAAATAACGGTAAAACTCCGGAATGGGGCGGTGAGCTGGGGACTAACGATTTGGGTCCGTCCGGGCGGCGAGAGAGGGGCGTGACTCCGCAGCACCGAGCTCTGTCTGTGATGAGTCAGGGCTCCTGGCCCAACCGCTGGGAGCGAGCAGGCGCTCCGGTCCCTAATCTGCTACAGGTAATAAAGTGCTTCCTCAGTAATGCACAGCCCATAAGTGTCAGGACGCTCCGTTAATTTATAGTGGCGGTCCTTCCGGACGAGGGTTGTAAATCGTGATACACTGTCTGCCGCACATTAGACGATGACAGGGCCACACATCCAGCCTGTAATTGATGACAGGGCAGTGTAATGAGGTGATGGCTTACAACACGCACGCTGGCTTCCTCATTATCTGCAGCTACTTGCTTTAAGAGGAAAAAAAAACAGAAAAAAAGACTAATAATTGAGCTTTGGCTCAAGTCGGTTATTAATTATTTATAATGTTTTAATAAGTTTTTGATCGGGAGGGATGGTAGAAGCACAGAACTCACACACTCACTCTCGCTGCCTTTTCTCCCCTGTCCTGTCAAGGAGCTCCCTGATACAGCAGGAGCAAGTGTTTCTTCTGTTCGTTCAGAGGGGCTCGAACCCACCACCCAAAGGTTTAACACCTCTGCCCCTTCCAGTTTATACGGTAGTTGTGAAGATAAAATTAAATAAAGAAAACAAAAAAAAGAGGAGCAATCAGGTCAATTCTTAGAATGTCAAACTCTTTCATTAATTTTCTAACCACTTCTTCCAATTCAGGGTAATGATAATAATGATAATGTTTCTTTATTAGCCCTATACAATTTCTTGCATTAGGAATTCGTCTTTTTTTGCATACCCCAGCTTTTCTCCATGAGACACACAGACAGGGAGAGAAGCTTGGGGTCAGAGCACAGGGTCTGCCATTGTACGGCGCCCCTGGAGCAGTTAGGGTTAAGGGCCTTGCTCAGGGGCCCAACAGAGTAGGACTCCTCTGCCGGCTGTGGGATTTGAACCAGCAACCTTCCAGTCACAACACACAGATCCTGAGCCACAGAGCCACCGCTCCGCCCGGGTCACAGGGGAGCCAGAGTCTATCCAGCAAGCAATGGGCACTAGGCAGGGTACACCCTGGACAGGACACCAGTCCATCACAGGCCACACACACTCACATACCCTGGACAGGACACCAGTCCATCTCAGGGCACACACACACACATACCCTGGACAGGACACCAGTCCATCTCAGGGCACACACACACACATACCCTGGACAGGACACCAGTCCATCTCAGGGCACACACACACACATACCCTGGACAGGACACCAGTCCATCACAGGGCACACACAGACACACACACTCACATACCCTGGACAGGACACCAGTCCATCACAGGACACACACAGACACACACACTCACATACCCTGGACAGGACACCAGTCCATCACAGGACACACACAGACACACACACTCACATACCCTGGACAGGACACCTCTTTGGACTTTGGGAGAAAACCCACACAAACAAGGAGAGAACACATTGTACAAACTCCATGGAGACAGCATCCTAGGTATGGAATTGAACCCAGGGCCCCAGCACTACAAGGGAGCAATGCTGACCAGTGCGCCATCATGCCACTCAGGAATGCCAAAGCTTTCAAACCCATGGGTCCAACTGAAAAATAAACCAGTCAAAACAGATAAAAGAGACAGGTGGCTATTTCTACCTTTCACTGTACAAACATAAAACATAACTGGCTTTTTCTGAGTGAATGGGATCAGTTCAAAGCTTCTTGCTGTAGACAACGTGCAGGAAGTAATTGCAAATTTGCAAAATTACAGGCTGTTTTTAAACATGTAGTTCTAAAAGTGGATGGATCCATTTTCAATAAACTATTAGTCCAATGCAGAGCCCTGGTGAGCTGGAGTCCATCCCAGTAGACATGGGTCTCCAGGCAGGACACACCTTGGATGTCCCTCCAGCTCATAAGGGGATATCCACTCATGCTTATGGGGGACCATTTTTAGAGATGCCAATTAAACTGGACAGCATGTCTAGGCAAATGGTCAAAAACCAATATGAACACGAGGAGAGTAAGCATCTTCCACATACTGTATAAGAATACCCAAGAGCTGTGAGACTGCTGCGTTAAGCTCCTCGGCACTCTGCTGCCCTAATTCTGGAATTGCTCTTTGATTATTATAGGAATATTAAAAAAACAGAGCAGGGAATTTTTCACCAGGGGTATGAAGGTTTAGTGGTCATTCAATGACCATGCAGACTGTGCCTTAGATCAGACATTTTTACTGGCTGTGGGATCTTGTCACAACCTGTAATAGTTGGGCTTACAAGAGGAGTGGAGTCATTCCCAATTAGAATGATTCACAATGAAAGGCAGTTTGTTTCAATTACACATTCCAGCACATACTGGAGGAATACAATTGGAAATTTTGAAAGAAATTAATTATGTCTAACTCAGAATAATTCTAATTTTAACTGAGCAATTCCTTGGTTATGCATTGCATATCAGCCACTTATTGTGTGCCATCCGGGTTGTAGTCTAAGAAGAAAAAAATAAACATCTATTGTTGACAATTTTACTAGTGCATCAGTAAGAATTCTTTCACTGTTGGTGCCCTTTTCATGCACTGCACATTTTGCTGAGAATAGTACTGCATTTTCTCACAAGCACCATTCTGCTTGGAGATTAGGATGCACTGCTATTGTGCCACCTATCTAGTGAAAGCACAATGAAACTATCACATCCTCCTTTGAGGCAGGTGCTGTTTTCCTGATGTGATGATTCTGTTTTTCATACAGCTCTGAATCGCTGCATGGAAATGATACGTTTCCAAATATTCATAAGTAATGCACATGTTCCTCAAAGCTAATACTCCTTGTTGTTTTTAACATTGTATAACATTGTTGTTTCTAATGAAAGTCACATTACAACCAAGTCTACGCCTAGAGCCCTAGAATTGAATTATTCAACCAATAGGTCTAAAAAGAAAATTAAAATGAAAAATGTATGCATCTACGTGATTCTTTGCTTAGAAAACCAAAAATAAAGAATTAATGGATCAATTGATCGTTCCCAAGATAAAAAAAAACATACTCACATTTATTATCTAGTGTGTAAGATACTCCTGGTGTGGTAACTGTATCACACCTCATTCTGTGTTGATTCAGGCTTTCTGTGAAAACACTGTTGCACATCATTACAAACCCAGTTAATGATAATTGCATTAGAATTGATTTAGTTAATGTATGTGCTTGACTAATGATGTAGTTCCAAATATAGAAGAATCTTTTTGAATCATCTCTTTTCCTGAATATTGTCTTTGTAATTTAAGATCAGCTGTAATGGAACTTTTAGGATATTATTGCATTGAGCTCTCAGAGGAACATGTGTCCTAATGGGTATTCTTTGCTGACTTCATTTTTTAAATCTTTATTAACCATAATGGCCTGAACAAATCTGATGTCAAATGTCAATTGCTTATTTTTGGTGTCTCGGAATTTCATTTATACAGTAAACGTGCCCATTAATTATTTATTGCTATTGTGAAATCAGCCTCCAGATTTTAATAGTTTGCAAACAGGAGGAGTTCCTTCTAGGGTGTCGCTTGTCTGTAGCTTGTTCATCCAAGGTTGTCAGCTTCAAATACAATGGTTGGGTAGCTTGTTCCTGACTCCCACAGCACTTTATTAAGAAGTACTATACCTCCTGTTTGCAGTTTTAAATACACTTCCCCTTAGTTTCCAGTTTCAGTGCTGATTCCACTGGGCTGACTGTGTCAGTGTCTTTGCGATTTCTAAGAACATACAGAAACAGAAACAAGCTGGCAGACAAGATGAGCCATTCAGCCCATCTGGCCTGTTTCGTACTGAAGTTTATTGACCCCATGATCTCACCCAGCTGTTTACTGAAAGAAACCAGGGCATCTGCTTCAACAGCATGGCTGTGTAGCTTGTTCCACACTCCCACAACCCTTTGGGTAAAGAAGCGGCTCCCGTCCTGTTTTAAACGTGCTTCCACATAGTTTCCACTTGTGTCCTCTGCTTTGTGTTTCACTGTTTGTTGTGAGGAAGCGCACTGGGTCGACTTTATCAATACCTGTGAATTCTTGAATCAGGTCCCCTTGCAATATGAGACTCAATAGACTTGATTCCCTGTGCGTGTACCCGGTCGCTCTGCTCTGAACTGAATCTGGCTGTGCTAGTCCACACTGGCTGCAGTGCTTAGTATTGTGTTTCAAGGTGACCATAAAACCTTTAACTCCTGAATTAGATGGAGGTCCTTTCAGCTGAGTCTTGTGGTCTGCTGGAGGGATGTCCCCCTTTTTCAGTGGCTCAGCCAAGTTCAATTTAATTCTTAATAAACACAGCATTACTCTAATATCAGTCCGTGGGTCCAGTTACCAGCCCATGTCTCCTGCTGTGTTTTAATTCAATCCCTATTGATCCATATCTCTCCTCCCAAGGACTCCAATATCATGTGAATGGAATTCAGGGATGGGTTCCCTATATTATTGTATTCTATAGCCGTAAAGCACATTAGCTGCCTGTGGTGCAGACCAGATCAAGTATCAATCAATACGGGCTAAATAGAGAAGCTGATTCTTTCTACACACTGATTATGAAATGTTCATATTTTTAAAGCTGTAGGGCACTCTGGATTTCTTCTTGCTTCATTACTGGAATTATACCAAAGGGTAAAAATATTTTTTGATCATACAATAGCAAATGTTGAAAAACTAAAATCCAATAATTTTGTATTTTAAAGATATTGTTACTGTTCAATTAGAGCCAAATCGATACGCTCGGAGAATAGGCCCATTAATTCTTCCCTGATATGTGATGACTGACTGAGTCTCCCTTAAAAAAAAGGTTTATTTCAGAAATAACACCCGCAATCGCTGAGGTTATTCTCTGGTTAATGTGACAAGCCTGTCTGCAGCCTTTATAGCTGCTAACTTGGAGGATTACCATTGTGATAATGTGCCGATTATTTTAAAATGTTCAATCAAAATAAGGAGCCCGAGTACTGCTGATGAGCGCTCTGAAAAGGCAGGTCTGTGTGAAATGAACACTGGAATCTATTCTGTTGCATTCCAACTGTCAAACTGTGTTCCTCCTCACAGACGAAAATTACTTCATGACGCATTGAAAGGACTATAGCACATTTTATACTCATTCTGAGATTAATTAGCAAATTTTACAGGAAGTATTTAAACTAGAAAAAAAAAGGAAAAAATATTCGAGCAAAATTTAAAGTGAGTGATATTTTAAGATTTTGTGAACGTTTGTGCCACCAAACAACTGCCTCCTAAGGCAACAGCTGCAGTGATGAAGAGTGGTGTTCAGGACTCTGTGAGCTGTGGGTTCAGGTCAGATTGGGTCACTGCTGCTGTAACACTGAGCAACCCTCGTGATTCTGTTTCCTTCAGTAGGTTACTAACGAGAGGCAGATCTGGCTCATTTGGTACAGAAAGTAGTAGCTCATCCGTCCCAGGATCTCATACAGCAGTTTCTTGATAGACGCCACGGTATTGGCTTCAACATCATTGCAGGGTAGCCCGTTCCACACTTTCACAACCCTTTGTGTAAAGATGTGCCTGCTATTCATTGTTTTAAATGCACTTCCACTTGCATGTACTGGTTCGTGTTTAATTGTTTATTCTGAAGAGTTCCTCTGGGTTGATTTTGTCGTTGCTTTTGATTTTGAATACTTGAGATCCAGTCGTACTCTTCTCTGTTCGAGCCTAAAATGCCTGTCAGTGTAGGACATTCCCTCAAGCCCCGATGTATCTGGTTGCTCTTCTGGACTGATTCCAGAGCAGCAGTTTCTTTTCTATAACATGGTGACCACAGTTGTACACAATATTCTAAATGAGGCCTCACTAGCATGTTATCCAATTTTAACATCCTGTTGTATAAATGGGATACTCTGGATAAAAATGACACCCAGATGAATTAAAAATGTAAAATGAGACATTGTAATTCCACGCCTAATGCTGACAGTAGTGTAGATTTGCTAAATGTTTGAAATTAGTGTACAGTATAATGTCATAGTCAGAAAGGGTTGCATCTGAAATGGCAGTCTGTATTGCAACGCAGCCCTACCAGACAAACCTCATGCTCCCCACTGAGGAATGAGGCCAGTAGCATTTTGGAACCAGGATGCAGACCTTTTGATTTTGTCTCACAATTTCTCATCCTGGCATAACACGCAAAATCACCCGTTGTCTTGGGGGTTCAAGGTGCAAAAATACTTCTGACACCTTGTATCAGAAACTACATCCGGATTTTATAGTCATTCATGTTGGCTTTGTAGCAGGATGAAAAGTATCTGAATGTTTGTGCTCCCAGCACTTATGATCTCTCTGGCATTTAAAGCTGATAATTTAACAATCAGCCTCTCTTAAAAACAGGCTTCACGTACAGTATATTCTTTAATGACTCTTGAATTTTTTGTCCTGTACATAAGCCGTACATTGTCTTGAAAAAGACTGTTTTAAGTCTACAAAATGGCAAATGCTCATTAGCTGAAGGTGCTCTCCTACTAGGGCAGGCAGCACTGAGGTGTTGTTTGCAAGCAAGCAGCTGGGGTTACTGAGGGGTTAATTTCCCCTGTAGGTCCACTCTCATGTGTGCTGTCCATACATAATCCAGGAATAGACACTGCAGCCTGGGCCCATCGTTGCAACAACACATTGTCAGAGCTGGTGACATTTCCAAATAATTGGCCATTAGCCATCCCAGAGTGCACTGCGCGGCTGACCTCGGTTAGCTTGTGAATATTTTACCAGCTGGACATTACGGTATTGTTGTGCCTTTAAAATAAAACGCCCAACTGAGAGGGACATTCTGAGGGAGGCTCTGTAGTGATTAAAGGGGGATCTGGCAAGCCACCAGGCTGGATGATATTACAGAGATTATGTCAGTTTACTGCCTGGCACAGTGGTTAGCATTGCAGCCTCGCAGAGCTGGGACCCTAGTTTCAATTCCAGACCTGGGCTGCTGTCTGTGTGGAGTTTCTATGTTCTTGTGTTGGTGTGGATTTCCCCCAGGTGCTCCGGTTACTCCTCGCATAGTCTGAAGACATTCTGGTGGGTTAACTGGCGTGTGGGAAAACTGTCCCTGGTGTGCGTGTGTCTGTGTGTGCCCCGTGCTGGACTGCTGTCCCATCTGGGGAGTATCCGGTCTTGTGCCTGCTGCTTGCTGGGATAGGCTCTGGCTCCCCTGCGCCCCGGAATTGCATATATCGGTTAGGAAATGGATGGATGTTAGTTAACCTGGACTTTCACATAGCCTTTCTAACATACGCCTGTGGCATCTTCCATCCTCATAAAATCCTGTGGGAGAAATGTGGGTGAATTTTGTTTATTTGTATTCATTTTTCCTTGACTGTCTCCATCCTGATGGAAAGCGCTAGTAGCTGTGTCACGAGCAGACAGAATTCCTGACTTGTTGAGTGGAACTGCTTCCTGCCTTTTCCGAAGGGACCAGTTTCACCAGACCAGTGTGTGGGGGGGCGTTTCAGACTGACTCATGAGAGAGGGTGGTTTGCCCAATGAAAGATGTGTAAGTTTACAACAGCCAGTTCTCTGGTTATATACCCACCTGATTTGGAACGGCGAATTGTGTTTCCTACGAGTTGGCTTGGAGTGAACTCCCACGAAGACGAAGACTAGGCAGTCTGCCCTGACCCACCCACTTTTAGGAATTTCTCCATTTTAACCACAGCACCCTTTGAGCACTTAATGTAACGTGTCCATTCAAAACTGCGAACGAGAGGCACTTCTTTACACAAAGGGCTGTGGGAGCGTGGAACAGACCATGGAAGCAGCATATCTGCTTCAACAACATGGCTGGACATCTTGTTCCAGACTCCCACAACTCTTTGTGTTAAGAAGTGCCTTTGTGTTTCACTGAATGCTTCCTCATCGTGTCAGGACTAGCAAGCTTCAGCTCCTTCAATCTGTTCGAGTAGTAGTTTCTGTATCTGTTAGTGAAAAACTAAGAAAGAACAATTAAATTATCCAGAAATCCATTTAGGAATATTGTGAAACATTTGTACTTTGGTTGAATGTCCAGATAATTAATTGATTCATTAATTAAATACTAAATATTGAATAGATCTGTGTTCCGCATCAGTAACATTTTGATAATACAACAGCTCTTTTTCATGGTTTTTCCCACAGACATATATTTTCTGGAGTCAAATTGGTTGTGTGATGAATGAATGTAAAGTCAAGTTGTCTGCTGCAAATATTTAAATAAAAGTAAGAGATGCACGCAGAGATAAGTTAGAAATGAATGCCATTCTGTTTACATATTTTGCCATTTTTAAATCTTATTGAATTTTAACGTCAGTGCAGCCTTAAACAATGTTAAACCGCAAAATCTAAACAACTTGGATCCTTGTTTACTGAAAACAATCTGAATCTGTCAAATACGTACAGAGATCATCCATGATCTATTTCAGAGCCTCACTCTCTGTCTGGTACTGCCCGTTGCTCAGTTCCACTGTAAGGAGGCCAATATCTGCAAGGCTAAACAATTCACCTAAGTGTTCGATTTCACACATTTCTGACCTTTTCAAAAGTCACATAGTGTACCTGGTGTGCCTTTTGCACGAGGCTCTGCAAAAAGACAGTTTTTGCTAGAAACAAAATGTGACTTTTTGTCATTTAATAAAAGTGATTTTTAAAAATTATTTTAATTAATAATTCTAAAATATTATTAGGAATATATATATATATTTATTTATCATTATTCTATGACCTGGATTAATGGTATAAAATCTATTTAACAATTGTATATGTGGAAACCAGGGTGGAGTGGTGGCACAGTCGTTAGCAGGGCTGCCTTGCAGCGCTGGAGTCCTGGGTTCAATTCCGGACCTGGAGTGCAGTCTGTGTGGAGTTTGTATGTTCTCCCTGTGTTCCCCCCTTCCTCCAGGAGCTCCGGTTTTGACACTCAGTCCAAAGACAAGTATGTGTGTGTTAAATTTGTCATAAACCATTGGTGCTCCTTTGGCACGCACCACAATTCGGGAAGGTTGTGTCTGTCTGCCCTGTGATGGACTGGCGTCCTGTCCAGGGTGTGTCCTGCCGTGTGGCCAGTCCTTCCTGGGAGGATAGGCCCTGGGCCACTGACCCTGTACTGGGTGAGCCGTTGCCGAAAGTCACGTGTGTGTCAAATGTCAAACCTCACTCTGGTTAACTGGGACCGAGTGCCATCTGCTGTATTCTGTATCTAACATGATAACATCAACCCCAGAGCATAAGACAGGGGCTCTCAAACCTTGTTCTGGGGTCTCCTCTCCCCACACCTGCTGGTTTCTGTTCCACACGAGCACTCAGAATATAACTGTTAAATTCCATAGCATAAAGGAGGTTTACCACTGCATTTCACCAACCTCTGCGTGGAAATAAATAAAAAAACAACGCCAAGCAGCCTGTTAGTCCAGTTAAGGATTCATTTAAGTCAAGAGCTCAGCTCCAGTGCAAACCAACAGGCGATTCCATGACCAGGATTGGGAATTCCTGGTACAGACCATAAGAATCACAAGGATTTGTTTTCCTTTTGTTTGTAACATCTTGTTAACATTTACCACATTAATAACAGACATACCAGGGAATAAAGGTTCCTGAGGTCTGTTCTTTGTTAGGTATCTGGTCCTGAAATTTGCTGCTGCGACCGTCATTATTACAGCTACCACTAATATTAATGTCTTGTTTTATTTTTCTCTCAGATTCTTCCTGAAGTTCTTCCTCAAGTGCAATCAGAACTGTTTGAAAAATGCAGGGAACCCACGAGACATGCGGCGCTTCCAGGTAGGCAACCTCAGCAGGGTCCTGCCGGACGGACCACCCCCGAGCAGGAACAAACAGGAGCGGAGTTTGTACATTAAGATGAAGAAAGCAACCCGTACCTTTTAAAAGGGTCTTGTCTGAAGACCTTCATAGCTGGACACCTAGATAGAGCTCAGGGCCAAGACCATCCACAGACGGCCCTCTGCTGTGCTTGGAGTAGAGGAGCCTGGACGCAGGAGTGCAGTCGCCCGATGCTCCCGATCAGAGCGGCGGCACTCTTTGCTCTCAGGGAATGGGCACCTTGGTCGCCTTGCCTGCTGTCTACCTGCGTGGCTGCTGACAAACATACTGTATAACTTTCATGAACAGACTAGAAATAGAAACAGCAGCAGGTTTGTACTAAATACATCAAGCCTACTTAGATCCACAATCTGGGGAGTGCATGTTTTTTTCTAGCCGTGCGTCATATTTCACTGTGAACACGAGGTGACCAGTTTCCACACTTGTTCCCAGTTCTTCGGGCAGAATCCATAACTGGTCAAACCCTCGTCTTTCCAGGCACATAGAGACTGCTCGTTGCAGTCCAGGTTAAACAGTGAAAATGGAAAGGATTGCTGTGTTTTGGAGATGGCTGGTGTTCTTGTTGCCCGGGCCTCTGTGTGTGGGTGGGTGGTAGGGTTCGGGACCTGACGGTGACGCTGGACTTGAGGGCACTGGCTCAGGCTAGCACCACGGCACGCACCCTGCACTGACTCTCTTGTGGTGGTAGGAGTCCTTCGGGAAGACCCTTCTCAGTGCGAGTCTGTGCCTGGGCTACTCAAATCCTTAATCTTCCCTGCAATTTACCCTGTGTCTGAAGGCACTGCCAGCCTGGAACATGCCGGGAACCCCCTGCAGCTTCCAGTTTCTCCACATGAGTCCCTGGCAGTAGCAGCAGCAGCTGTAGTGAAAGCGGGAATCGCTGTGTTGCCGTTCGGGAGGTTCAGCGTTGCCCCTTGTTCTCCCCCTCCAGGTCGTGGTGTCGACAACGGTGAATGTGGATGGCCATGTGCTCGCCGTCTCCGACAACATGTTTGTTCACAATAACTCCAAACACGGGCGGAGGGCGAGACGCCTGGACCCTTCTGAAGGTAGGAAGGACTGCCTGTTGTGCCCACGTGTGCCCTGTGGGTGCTCACCTGGCAGGTCCCTGCGATAACACCCTTACCTGTATAGTCAAGCCCTCGAGCTTCTTTACCCTGGAGTAGCAGTGTGTTGAATTCCTTAACTCACTGAAGACATCCGGTCCTGCAAAGTTTTCAAACAGGAAAGCCCGGCTATAAAATCTATGAATGTGTCTTGGCGGCAGTGTGCGTTGTCACTCAGCCCCTCCTCCATTCTGCCTCTCCTGCATGTTTGGTTGCTAACTGATCCGAGGAAGCTATCCAGATGTTTTCCGAAGGCTCCTGGGGAAGAACATGGCTTGAGGGGTCGTTTCAGACACCCACCACCCTTTGAGTAGAAAGAGCCGCTTGTTCTCAGACCACATCAGCGCTGACTTGATCTACGTCAGGGTGTGCTGGGTCCCCTAGTGGAGCTTTAGGGTCCTGGTAGACTGTTTGCCACACTCACAACGATGAGTGCTACAGGGTGTGAAACAATATATCACTTGTGAAACAGCATCTTTGCTTTCTCTGCCCATCCCTGTGATAGTTTAAAATACTTCTCCCTTGGCCGTGAACATTTGATCCTAATACAAGGTGTTCTGCGTTGTGTCCAGTGTTGTTGAAAAACAGAAAATTAAGGAAGGCAGAGTCTGACACTGACCAAATCAGGAGCCGTAGATGTGTCAGGGTAATGTTCCCATGGCAGCAGGGATGAAAAAGCCCTCCGAGTGTCTATCAGCGGCAGGAAATCTGTCGAGAGTGGAGGCGATCTTGTCTTCCGCCTCTGGACCCCAGAGAACAGGACTGAAGTCAAATCCATTGAGTGGATCTTGTAGACTTTCATCTCTCCTGGCAGACTGCATTGCTTTGTTAGGAGATAAAGGCAAAACCATCTGCTCGTGGCTCGGACTTCTTTGTTGTCTCGATTAATACACTATTTTTTTAAAGATCATTTTTTTATTTTTATCCAGATTTCAATTTTGCAAATATGTCCAGATCCCCAGGAGGAGTATTAATCTACGCATCTGTGGATTACAGTGAAAAATCTAGTTTTCTGCCTCTCATAAACAATGGGAAAAATGAACGATAACACCAGATGTAAAAAAAACGCAATAAAATCGTATGTACTATAGATGCTCGTGTAGAGACAATTGGCTCAGATTTATCTAGATTGTCCTTTGTGTTATGACCCATGTAAGTACTGGAATCAAAGCCAAATATTACATATCATAAAGCTTATTAATTTATCACAGTGTTTCATGTCATTCAGTGGTACACTTTATCATTGCAGCTCCTTTAAGTAAACTACTGTAAACTCGCAAAATACAAACCTGCAGACCAGCACAATATAGACAGTTTATAACAGAACAATTAGTTCAGATCCCTCCCCAGACATAACAATTCTGTAGTCCTCTCTAAAACTCAAAATTTACCATTATTATTTTGCCTGTTACAGCTATGGTTTTCTATTTTCATCCTCATAAATTTAACACTGACTACTGATTTCAGCACTAGTACTAGAAAATATGAAATTTCGTTTTACATGACGGCACACATATGCCTTATCCGATCTTGATGTCCCTCCTTGTTTCTTAATCCCACTGTGATAATGAGATATTTGCGAGGATAGCTAACGAACAGAACGATCGATTGTCAGGTTCTTTCCCAGCCCAGTGAAGTGATCTTGTCACTGGGTCCCTTCAGCGTTATCTGTTTGGGAGGTCAAGGGTTATTTTTCCAGACAAGACTGAATCAATCTAGATGTAAATGTGTATGAGGGAGTCTGGGCCAGCCTGCCTGTCTGTCTCTGTGCTCCTGCAGAATGCCTAGTCAGTGGCCAGGGTATTTTCTGGCAGAGAGTGATTTTTTAAAATGGAATACAGCATTGTGCTGAGTGAGGCTCTTCAAAACCAGAAATACTGATATTTAAAATATTGGAAAAGAATTATGGACTATGGAGCAATATTGACTTCCAACAATATGGGGGAACAAACCTATTTTGTTTTATTGAATTCAGGGTCAACAAACAGTAATATAGATGTGCCATCTCTATCGTACTCTGCCTACAAGAAGTAAAACTGCATTGAAAATAAACTGCTTGGGTAGCACAACACTGTCACGGTAATTTAACTCTTAAAAACACAAACGACAACTAGTGCTACAGCTCTTATTAATATGATGAGTAATAATTTATTGTCTGATTTCTCACACATTGGTTTTGCATTTGATCAGCTACTGTATGTGTTTAACACACACAGAGACTTACAAAGAACATTACATTTAAAATAAATATGATATTACTTAGAAGACATCAACCCATACATAGTCCTTACACCTAACACTCCGACAGGAATCCTCATCTTATTGGAGCCTATACAGTAGATTAACTCTCCCCACAATCCCCTGTAATTACTTATTACTAATACTAATTGCACTTGCCCATAAACCACTACTCCTTTAGTGTGGGCGCCGTTATGAAGTAGTATGAGTGTGGAATAAAGGAAGTCCTCATTCTGGCATTTTGTTTTGTTCGTCTGTAAAATGAGGTATTAGATGTATGCAAGATCGAAACATCTAGTGCTGACGTAACTGAATGAAACGGATCTGGATACCTTTATTCCCATCATGCATTTTTATCATGTCGCTGTTCCCACGACTGAAGCACAGACTGCATGCCCCAAAGAGAACCCTCTCCCCCTGCTTGTCGTATGTCCCAGTCCCAGTCCCAGTCCCAGTCCCTGCACTCCCTGGTGACCCATCTCCCTCTCTTACCTTTCCGAAGCAGCTACGCCCTGCATCAAGGCCATCAGCCCCAGCGAGGGCTGGACCACGGGGGGCGCCACTGTCATCGTCATCGGGGACAACTTCTTCGACGGGCTGCAGGTGGTCTTCGGCACCATGCTGGTGTGGAGCGAGGTGGGTGTGCAGTGCCCCGGGCAAAACAGCCTGAAGGCCTTCTGTCTCTGGGCTGCGATGGAAACGGCACTTGGGTGAGAGCGCAGTCCCGCGGTAATGAGGTGATGGACTGGGAGATCCTGGGGACCAGTGGAACGTGCTGGGATGGAAATAAAGATCCCGGTCCCCACCGCCTCACTGGAAGTTTCCACAGTGACACTCTCCACACTGTGCTCACTCACTCTGGGGTTCCCAGCACCCCCTGCAGCTGGGGGCTGACGACATGTTAAAGCTGGGGTGTCACACCTCTGGAGGGCCTAGTGTCTTCTGGGTAGTCAACTAAATAATTAAGGATTTTGTAGAACTGATTACTGAACAAATGGACATCAGTAAAAGTTACCTCTCAAACACCTTCAGGACTGGGTAGCAGTGTTAACAATTGTGCTGTTCATGAAATATTTAGACCAGCTCTGTAACTGAGAGCTCAGGTGGAGCCAGAAGAACACAAAACGCAGAAGACACCAGGACATGAGTCTGACACCCCTCTTTTAAAGGAAGTGTAACGCTTACGGCCGACAGGCACTGTGTAAGAGCCGGCGTACCAGAGCGGTGACGTCACCGCCCTTCCCTGTGATAGCAGGACCACAGCTACTGGGCTGTGGAGAGATCTCTCTTTAGCTCACGGGGCTGGGTCGCTGCAGAGAGACGCGGGAGTCCCGGGTTCGAGCCTCAGTCAGGATGGGGCCGACCTAATGCGGCAAGGGCGCCCGCCTGAGCCCCCGTTGCGTTACAGAAGCATCACGGGCTGCACCTACCTAGGTGGTGCTGTTCCTTCTGCTCTGTCTCTGCCGTCTCGTGAGCTGGGGAGCAAAGCTGGAATTTGTGCTGGTTCACCTCACTGCGCGCCACCCATGACCCATGACCCATGTCTGGGCAGATCAGCAGATCAGCAGACAGCAGATTCTGATCAGTGTTATAAATCTCACCTCCAGACCAGCTTGCATGAGATCCCCATCCCTCAGTCTTTAAATCACCCCAGGAGAGAAACTGGACAATGAATTGTGCAAATCTCCACAGTCACTGAGAGGGCTTGTGTACTTACCATTGACTCCACTGTTGGGCTGTGCCTTGCCACTCACACTGTCCACTCACAGGGACAGAGCATCTCTACTGTGAATGTAAAAATCGCAGTCTCTTGGTCTGTGACCCTTGCTTTGCATTCTTCAGTTTGTCTTAGATTACCACTTGTTTGAGCCCATCTAGGTAGTTAGTAGTTAGTTGATCCAAGGCTCTCATCCAGCTGTTTCTTGAAAGAAGCTGTCATACTGGCTTCAACACCATGGAGGTGCCATGCTCCTGCAGCCTGTTCCACACCCTAGCCCCTTGGGTGAAGGAGTGTCACCTGTTCTCAGATTTAAATGCTCCTCCACTCTAGTTTCTACTGGTTTGTGTTTCACTGTTATGAAATGAAAGGAAAGGATCATTGATCCGAGCGGACAGGTGAAGGGATAGGCAGGAGAGGGAACAACGGCGCCCGAAGGAAGAGAATGAAAACACCGATTGATTGATTGATTGATTGATTGATTGATTGATTGATTGATTGATTGATTGATTGATTCCTGACGTGTTCCGGGTGTTTTTTTGTTTGTTTTGCAGCTCATCACACCCCACGCGATCCGAGTTCAGACTCCGCCGCGACACATCCCTGGCGTGGTGGAGGTGACGCTCTCGTACAAGTCCAAGCAGTTCTGCAAGGGAGCACCTGGGCGCTTCGTGTACACAGGTAACACAGCCGGGCTCCGGGGCGGTCCTGTCGACAAGCAGCCTTCTGATCCGTCGCTGCTGAAAGCGCAGCTCCAGGACGCTCGCTGCTTATTGATTTCCGCGTCTGGTAGAACCCCGCCATTTTCCACGTTGCGGTGGTTTGTAGCTGATCGGTTCACTGGTTGGATTGCAAGAGGAAACTAACTTCAGAAATGAATTTTTAAAAGCATGGAGGAACCGGCATTGGTAGACTAGTAAAAAAATAAATAAGGGCCAATAAATGCTGGACCACACAAATCCATACAAAGGTCTGAATTTCAAATGAACATTTAATTCACAATTCTACCGTCAGCGCTAATCGAACCCAGTTTTTTAGTTTTGTAGGTGCGTGTGGATTTTTTTTTAAATCCTTTGGAATTATTATGGTCCTTACGGAGTGTGTTTCCCAAACCTCTGTACAGTTTTTAAAAATGTAACTCAGTAATATGAGGAAACCTCATGAAAAGGGTCTGGTACAGTAATTGGACAAACGGAGGTGTGTAAAGGAACACCGGAATGAGGTGTAGCACTGCGCTGATTCAGAGCGATTCACCATATGGTTGCAATGAATAATTAATTTAATTTAACTGTATCAGGCTGAGACTTCAAAGATATTTTTATGCATCCACGGCGATTGTGCAAGCAGCTCTTAAAACCCCCACAACTTATTCTTACAATCCTTGTCAGGCCAAATTTGCTCAAGATGGGTTACAAATTGATACCGTACGTATTCACAGATTCTTTAATTTTTTAAAAACCTTTTCAAACGGGAACTGGCGTTTCCCTCGAAAGCTTCTGTTCCATTGCAGTTGATGTTTCTATGCTCAAACACCAAAAACGCAACCTGAAACAACTGTAAACAGTAATCTCACAATTTAACTTCTAAATACTGTAAGTGGTAATTCGTTTCAGAGCTGCAGCGCACATACACAGTATAAATACACAGTATATATTTAGTTTCCTATGCAGTTTTTGCTATCGTTTAGCTTCTTTCACCTATGAAAGTTATCAGTTTGAGAATTCAGGTTTTGTTTAATGATATTCAATTTTTTTTTTAAAAAGGCTATATCGTTTGTTTTGCAACACATCACAAGAATACCTCACAGCAGGTGAATACTTTTGTAAGACACTTTAATAATCATAATAATAATCATAATAATAATCATAATAATAATTCCTTACACTTATGTAGCACGTTTCTGGACACTCCACTCAAAGCAGGTAATGGGGACTCCCCTCCACCACCACCAGTGTGCAGCCCCACCTGGATGATGCTCCAGTACACTCCCCACACACCAGCTCTCAGTGGGGAGGAGAGCAGAGTGATGAGGCCAATTCACTTTATCTGCCTTCTTAAAAAAGACCTTCTGGATGGAGATCCAGGTTGAATCCATCAGGCAAATTCGTATTGTGGAAATACTGTACTAGCAATGGTGAGTCCAAATCAGTGATTCAGAAAAAAACACCTACTGTACCTGTCACCTACCAGGCTACAGGCTACAGGCTACAGGCTACATACTGTGTAAAGCACAGGTTACTTACTTTTTTACAGTATATACTGTAGTTAAACAGCTCCTTGAATCTGCTGATAGCAGTTTATGTCAAGTGAGTGTTTCAGGCCTGTGGCAGATGTTTGAGGGTGAACAGGTCTGCGATTTTCTCTCTCTGCAAGCGTTTCCTTCCAAGCAGGCAGATCCTCTGAAACTCGACCCCCGTGTGCAAACAGAACATGGCGCAGGCTTGGATCAGCACCTGCAGCAGCTGGGCCTGAGTCTGGAGCTGGTAGCAGCTGACCTCAGCTCTCAGGGCTCAGACTGCAGAACAGTGCCCGTTTGTCAGTCGGCAAGAACCGATGACCTTTGCCCTGGGGCACCTTTATTAAACACGCACACACTAAAATACCGCTTTTATTAATCGGAGCGATGGAAAAACGCTCAGACTGAAACGTGCAGGCCAGTGGTTGAGTTGATCCATTTTGTACAAACAGTTAAACGTAGTGCTGTGCACGTCGGCCTGGAGCCTTGGATTTAGAACTTGCTATCAGTAGATAATCAGAGTCTTGCCAACCTCTTCCTACACACCACTGTGCAGGCCGTAGTATCGTCTTGGTAAATCAGTCTTTTCTTTGCCTGACTTTATTACTGAATAATATAGAGACCTTTGAAACCGCAGAAAGGTCAGGGGGAGGAGTGTTTAGCATGATAACAAAATGTCACTGTGTTCAACATAAAAGAAAAGATTTTGTTAAGGCTTTCTGTTAAACTGAAGGTTTATCTCGCCATTTTTCTCTTAAAAAGCGTGGCTTTATTCAGACACATGTATATTCAGCACATCCATTATTTTCATCCCTGTAGGTCTGATTCTCTGGCTGCTATTGTGGAATGCGAACAGGCTCCTGTACATTTTTACATGTTCATGTTTTTGTTCTGTTTTAAAAATCAGATATTTGCACGAATATCTTTTAAGCCTTGAACATACACCCAACCCTGTGCTTCAGTGCAGGGGAAGACAAACATCTTAAACAGTCAAGAGTAGAGCTGTTGTATGAGTGGCTGTAGTCAACAGAAATCGGTATGACACTTGTTGTATAATCAGTCATTTAACTTGCAAGTTATGGATATGCTCTGAGGTTTAAAGAACATTAAATAATTTGGGCCCTTTTGTCTAAATCTAAACAAACAAAATAATGAAATAGCTTTTTAAAGAAAAATAATGAAATAGCTTTTTGACAGTTAGCTCAGCACAAATTATTATCATTATTGCTATTGTTAGCTTGTTCATTGCTAACCAGTGGCTCTGTTTCTGTTCAGCTGTCCTCCTTTGTTTCAGGACTGTCCTGTGTGACCCCTAAAATGTGAGCAAGCATGGACATTAATTTCTCCCAAGACCATTTCCCCTTTCCCAGAATCAAGGCCACAGCACACATGAAGACAATGCAGCAGGTATTCATGCTGCAGTTCTTCACTGTACTTACTGCAGCGTGCAGCACGGCCCAGTGAAGCTACACACAGGGCTTTTTCATGACTAAATATCCAGGCTTTGTATTATTCATCAGGAAAAAAAAGCATCGGATACAATCATGCTGTTTACATGAGGGACATTATAGGAGGCAATAGCATTACGCATTTAACTATCGTCGGTTCTCAGGACACCGTGTCGCAATCCAGGGTAGAGGAGATTAAAGCATTCAAATGAAACTCTTTAAATTTTTAACGCGCACCATTCTCCAGTGATAAGATCAAAAGAGGTGTAACAAGACACTGGAAAGCAGCTTGCCTACTCTGTGTCTATTACGGACATTTTTGAACATAAGAATAGAGAGAAAGGTTACGAATGACAGGCCATTCTGCCCATCTAGCCTGTTTGGTCATTAGAAGCTAATTGATCCAAGGATCTCATCCAGCTGTTCCTTGAAGGAAGGCAGGGTAAATTACAGGAAGCCACGCCTGTTGCACACTCCCACAGCTCTTTGTGTAAAGATGTGCATTTCTCTGGCAGCAGCGGCCTTCGCGGTACCAGCCCAGGGAAGGTGACAGCGAGTGTGTGAAAGCCTGTCTAGTGTGGGGCGCAGCCTGGCTCTGTCCCTGCCCTGCTCCGTCTGGCTCCTTCTCTTGCCCAGGTTGTTCCTCCTGCTGCTGCTGCTGCTGCTGTTGAAATTTATGGACAAATTAATGAGAGGAGCCGGGAGGTATTGACTTTCCTGGGAAAACACAGCTCTTCGAAAATCAGTGGCAGAGTGCTGCAATAATTCAGCCGCCATTGATCCCTCAGCCTTGTTGCCACATTGATCTTCGTTTTACAAGCCTCAAGTCTGTCTGATAGCATCAGGGACTGCAGACTGCTCTGCTCTTCACCACCACCATCATCATCATTATTGCCTATAGTAAGGAATGCTTTAGTTGGTTTGTATCATTACTTTAATATTGTACGGGTATGACTGGTGCTTCTCCACAGAGCTGTGGGTAGGCTGGAGCAGGCGCTTGCTGTGGGTCTGCTGTGATTGGATGTGCTGCAGCTCACCCTGCTCTTCTGATCCTTGGGCAGCGCGTGGTCTTTCACACGGAGTGCAGACACTGGCTGAGGCGGAAATTGAGCTTTGGGCAGTCTGACTTTGGCAATGCAACGAAGAGTCGAAATGACTGAAAAGTGTGATTGGCGGACAAATCCGGAGCATGCAATCTGATTACCTTCCTTGCAACGCCTTTGTATTTTAGGGGAAGTGCCTGTTCAGTGCCAGCACCGCCCCAGGGCACAGTCCAAATACTGTAAGAGCATGATGAAAGATTAGGATGGGAAAAGGCCATATTTATTAGTAGTCACTGAATCAAGGATCTCATCCAGCCATTCCTGAAGGAAGCCAGTGTATCAGTATGCAGTACAGTGGTACAGTATTCCACGCTCCAAGCCTTCGGTGGATCTAGATTCACCATACTGTGTGTTCTGTGTGGGTGCCTTATCATTGCTGTTTATCAATGGGCACGACATGGTCAAATCTCAAATCCATGGGTGCTACCCGGCTTGAATGACTTGAGTTTGTTGCATCATTGGCTTTTGGAATTTGTTAGCGGTGATTCAGATGTTCGGGGGGAAAAGAACAGAATTCCAGTGAAGTGTCATGGTGGCAAATAACATGATTGCTAGGGAAGTTATTAGGGAGGAAAACAATGAGGGAGTAGCCGGCCTTGCAGAGTGCAGGCCAGCGTGAGTACGCCATGATTCTGTCAGACACTGAATTTATTACTCAGTCCTGGAATTAAAGACCATAACCTTAGGATTGCTCGTGTGTAGTAGATTGAATACTGAATCTTCAGATGAAGGAGCCAGTGGTGTCTTTTCTGCTTTAAGAGCGACATGTCCGATGGGACTGTAGGCTCCAGATGTCTTGGAAACGGCTTGAAGTGACTGTGGTTGCAGATGTGCTGAACTTTAAAGACAGAATTACATGGGAGAGAGGGTGGAGTAAAGACCTGGAGAGGAGCTTAATATTTTGTTGATGCAACACAGAGCAGCTGTTTTCACCAAACAGGGGATGGGAATGAGCAGGAATGTTCTCGTAATCTGCACTTCACTAACAAGTATCTGATTCTGTAATTTAGCTAGTTAACACAAAACAGTCGGAGGACTGTGGCGAATCAGGCCCCTTAAAAGCTTAATAATAATTTCCAAAAAGATCAGCTGCAGCATAGAAAATAATGGCAGCAGTTACTGTAGGCGTGATAAGGCTCGGACTGTGTCTTGTGAAAATGTGAAATGAAAGCATGGTAAAGCTAGGCTCACTGTAAATACATTGACACTTCGTGCTCCACACCACTCGGGGTGGAAGTGGGGAAGGCTGTGTTCTTGCTTGAGAATGGCAGCCTCTTCTATCGCAGCACATAAGGCAAACCGGCAGACCTCACGCTGTCGACGCCAGTGGTGCAGCTCCTTCAGTATACTCTCTAGTTTGATGAGGTTCTTTGGAAATATAATTGGCAATTTATTTATGAAGACTGACAGGATGACCTGTTTGTGACCTTTTGCATGCTCCTGTATTACCTGAATTAAGGATGTTTGACTTGTGTTAAAGGTGGCACAGTGGCGTGGCTGACTCACAGCTCCTGGGCCCACGGGTTTCACTGTGGGCAGTGGTGCCTTCTGTGTGGAGTCTGCATGTTTCCCGGGTCCATGTCCATCTTTTACTTTTCTCCTCATTCCCAAACACATTGCTGTCTAGGTTCATTCGTGCTCTTGCGTGCCCCCCATGATGGACTGGCATCTTGTCCGAGCTGTAGTCCGTCCCAGGCTAGGCTCTGAGAACAGGTGGCTTTCTGATAACTTTGAAACTGGAAGCTCACAGTTTTTTCCTGAAATGCATTCCCATGACGAAAATCTGGGAAAAATCAAGGCTCTTTTCCTGTCCCTCAATAAATAGATCCTGCTGTCTGTGTGGGTCCTAATGCCCCAGTATAGTGACGGGGATACTATACCGTAAGAAGGCATCGTCCTTCTGATGAGACATAAAACTGAGGTCCCGACTCTCTGTAGGCATTAAACATCCCAGGGTGTTTCTCGAAAAGAGTTGGGGTGTTACCCTGGTGTCCTGGCCAAATTTCCCCCTGGCCTTTACCCATCTCTGAACTGGCTTCATCATTCTGCTCTCCTCCCCACTGAGAGCTGGTGTGTGGTGAGTGTACTGGTGCACTATGGCATCATCCAGGTGGGGCTGCACACTGGTGGTGGTGGAGGGGATCCCCATGACCCGTAAAGCACTTTGAGTAGAGTGTCCAGAATAGCACTATATAAGTGTAAGGAATTATTATTATTGTTAGTATTTTTAATAAATAGCCATGTACCTCCATATATACACCCTACATGTTGATCTGGATCACAGGGTTTTGAATCTCTACATTTCTCTTCACATACTGTATGTATATAAAATGTAGATCAGTTTGGTGTTTTACTTTATGTAAATGGAGAAAGTTACATAAATTATGTAGAGTATCTTGTAGTACTGTACATCGTCTATCTTGAGGACATGCAAAAACATATTTTAATGATCTCATTGAATGTCACTGTAGCAGCTGTATCCTAAAGTAAATCGTTCCGATTGAAATGGATTAGTTTTTGGTGGGAGCAGTCACTGCAGACCCACACAGACAGAGGGGTACACAGCCGTGCTTTCACACCTGTTTAGAGTCAGATCGAATTGTGGGCAAGCCTTGCTTTAGGCCATTGATTTTGATTTTGTCCCATATACTTCCCAAAATGTACCTAAATGACATGTAAGGAAGCCCTCAGTGAAATGTACGTTCTCGTAGTTCCAGTGCCCCGTGACCTGGTAATCTGCATACGCGTGGTTCAAGACCCTGATAATGGTGCCAGGGTGAGGCAGGTACTTCAGCCAGCGATGTGAAATAATAACCGTCGATATTGTGCCTTGGTTGCCTTCCCTTTCTCAGCAGAGGCTTGGGATAATGGAATCCCTTGATTAGAGCCCTCCTCAGCTGCACTGGGATGTGTAATGCAGCCATTCATGTTATTTATTTCCCCGTTAATTGTATCTGTTGCGTCTTGATTAAGCTGAGTGACAAATCTAGGACATGCGCTTCAAGTGATGACCCCACCGTGGGAGTATTGCGTGCTGTGGCCCCAAGCGTCTTCGCCGAGCCCCTTACCTCCCGACAGATGCCTCTATTAAAGCAGGCAGTGCCACTTTCTGCGTGCAGCAAGTTGCAAGAAACAGCTTCATCAAAGCACTCATCTCTTCAGCAAAGCCTGACAACTTTCCTGTCGAAGAGAAGGGTACTACGTCTGCCAGGAGGAGTGCAGCGTTTAAGAACAGCCTTATTAGAGTCCGGTGCTTTAGCGCAGCACGATTTATATAAATACTGCGGAGTAGTTGATAGTAGGTGTTCCTCAGAATGCGTCATTTATATCAGCTTGGGGAATTTACAAAATATTTTTATAAATTAATGTTATCATTAAGTATCGCTTTGTTTTTATTTTGCATTAAGTTCCAAAATATCTTTTAAAGAAGTGAAAGGGACTGTTCAGTGGCAGAGTTCAGAAGTGTAATGCATATTTTATCTCGGTATATTAGAAAGAGGCCCGTCTCATATAAGGGTTATACTGAAAGAGAACATCTGTTACTGCATAGTGAGATTGGTTGCTGAAGCTCATATCAGGCTTAATATTTGATCATATTTTTGGATTTTAAATTATTTATTTTTCATAAAATGATTTTCATTTTAATAGTGGGGATCCCAGTTTTCTTTATGAAGGTCTCCGACTCGCATGTTGCTGACTGTAAACAGTACTAGATCCTCTATGCCGAGCATTCAGTGCAGTCAATAACTGTTCTAGAAGAACAGCTTGCACAGTGCATCAGTAAGGAGATTGTGTCCCTCGGCATAATGAATTTAAAAACGAATCAGCAAAGAAACTCAAACACTTAAATCTCCTCATTAATACCAATGATAAAAATGATAGTCTTTGAGATATTTGGTGGATAGCAGTGCTTTCTCTCTGCGTCAGTGCAGAAGGGGTAAAAGCAGGTCATTGCGGCTCACGTAGTCGGTATTCCTAATGTCATAACACGGCGCTGCAAGACAGCGTGCTGATGACATGGGGCTGCATCCGAGCGAGGCGGCGATTCTTTATCTGCCCTTCTGGGTCCCACTTTAAAAGAGACGGCGCACTTTGTCTCGGTCAGCTCTAGCCGTCAGTCACAGTTTAAAGTTCATGAAATTTCTATGAGCATTGATTTTCGGAGTGAGGTGGGTGGCAGGGCCGGGTGATCGATGGGGCTCCTGGCTTTGAAATTTTTAATTTTCTGCGTGTGCGCGCGTGCGGACGGGCGGGCGGGCGGGCGCGTGCATGCGCGCGCCAGGGGTGGATCGATGCGGCGCGCTCGTCTCTCCTGCGCGGGGGCTCGTGCGGACACACAGGCGTCTGTCAACTAGGGGACGTCAGCGCGCGCCGGCCGCAAAGGAGCGCGCACAGTAAGGTGCTGTTCCACGCGGAAAAAAAAAGAGATCGGAGAAACCCCTACAGAGCCTTCTTCAGGTGTGACCTCACACCCAAGAAACATCGTGATTCTTTTTTTAAAACTGTTTTTAATTTGTCGCGGACGGAGTACTGTACCTGTCACCAACTGAAGCAGTCAAATATATTCTTTATTTCAAATATGCAAGACTCGGAATTTCAGGGGAAAAAAATACTCAAGATGAAGATGGCTAGGTGTTTGAGAATTAGAATCAGAACATGAAAACGATGAGGGGATAAAGCACCTCCTGCAGGGGCGGGGGTAATCGCCCGTGTGCGCTGTGTGAAATCTTCTGTGGGGATTTCCGATGGCACCTGAAACGCAGGGCTTGAGGGCGTGGCTCGGGGTGGCTGGAGCTGGGCAGCAGGGTGTCTGCTGTGGGTGGGTAGAGGACACTGGGATTCCCAGGTGGTGGGTGGTGAACATCCACTTCTTTATAAAGTGAGATATGGTGAGATTATGGTTCCCTAAGACTCCTTACCAGCTGCCTGAAGTGACAGGTGTGTTAACATAAATACACAGTACCTTCCTGGAATTACTGAAGCCTGGTGTCCAGGCTATGGTTAGGAGCATCTATTTTCTAATCACTTTATGCAATACAGGGCATCCCAGCAAGACAGGATACACCCTGGACAGTACGCCAGTGCGTTGCCGGGCCCACACAGACATGCACACTCTCACACCCCTCAGGAAGCCAGTTAACCTGCCAGGGTTTCTTTGAACACAGTGTCAGAGCACTTGGGGGAAACCCAGGCAAATGTGTGGAGAACATACAAACTCCACACAGATAGTGCCCCAGGTCCCTGGTGTTGTGGGGCAGAGATGCTAACTGCTGTGCCACTGGGCCAGCCTGCAGTTAATGTTAATGTTTCTTTATTAGCCCTATACAATTTCTTGCATTAGCAATTTGTCTTTTCACACACCCCAGCTTTTCTCCAAGGAGACACAGACACACAGACAGGGAGAGAAGCTTGGGGTCAGAGCGCAGGGTCAGCCATTGTACGGCGCCCCTGGAGCAGTTGGGGTGAAGGACCTTGCTCAGGGGCCCAGAGGAGTAGGATTCCTCTGCCGGCCGCAGAATACGAACCAGCAACCTTCCAGCCACAGGTGCAGATCCTGAGCCACAGAGCCACCGCTCCGCCCCAGTTAATTCATAGGGGGACAAAAATGATGCAGAGAAGCCATCTGAAGGTGGTCACAAAGGCTGGGCTACTTCTCCTTTCTAGGAGCCCTTGATACCCCAGTCTGCAGAGCACAGTGTCGGCATGCTCCCCTGCTGCAGGGAGAGAGGGGGCCGGAGCCCTGATCGCACCCCTGTGACGGAGCCCTGGTGTTCTGAGGGGGGTGTGCTGCCGTGCGCTTGCTTGTTCATACTGTACGTTCGGTGTGCTGGATCCCGTCGGCTTGACTGTGTGTTTCCAAGCTCCCGCTGGGTGCTGGAGTCGGAGCAGCACCCGGGGGGGTCCTCGTCTCGTCTCCTTGCGCGAGAGAAGCGCGATCTTCTTTGGAGGCGCTGTAGTACGGCTCATCCAACACCCCAGACACTCGGCCCCGGGAGCGTTCTCCCTCTGCGGGGCAAGGAAACAGTTGAAGAAGGCAGCTAACATCATGTTTCAAAAATGAACTGATGCGGTGCAACTGCAGGACCCTCCACCAGCCTTTAAGAACGAGAGGTCTGCAGAGCGGACCACTTGTGAGTGTTGGAATGGGTTTATGATTTAGTTGTTTTAATGCTTTAGAGACGGCTTTTCTATCTTTCATCACGCGGCCTTTCTGCTCCAGGTGACCTGCGAGTCTGATCTAGCAGACGCAGAGCTCCCTCTTTGCTGCCGAGTTTTTCCCCAGCTCTCTGTGGTTATGTTTGGTGTGTCAATAGAAATCGCATTTGCCAGCATCCTGGCCGCCCGTCTTGCTTTCCCAGGCTCATGGTATTCCATTTGTAACCGTAGACTCGAGTAGACTATGTAATCACCTCGGTAGCAGAGCACGAAAAAAAAAAAGACTCACACGCTCCCTCTCACACACACTTTCAAGTGAACTACATTATCTTTCCCCGTCTAATCACACGTTCAGCAGAATGCGAAGATGGCCGAAAATCAATACAAATTACGATGGAGAAAGTGGCGCTGATGGCTGGAATTGGAGCATATGTTTACACTAAATCAGGCAATCTATCTTCATATCAGCCGTGTAATGCATCGGAGTTCAGGGTTCAGTTGCGCGTTCCCATTCTCCAATTACCTGGGCTCTTTAGAAAGAGGGACTGTATTGATTGGGTACATGATTGGGATCCTGGCAGCCAATCAGGAGCAGAAGTCAGAGTTCGCCCGCGTTTTAATAAGGAAAAGTAATGGGTTTAATTTAAGGTGCTGCAGTCGAGGGGGGAGGCTCGACGCACACCCCGTTGCGAGCTTTATTAAAATGAAGCGCCGGCTCCCCCAAGATCCGCGCTCTTGTCTTTTTCCTCCGCCGCCTGAAAATTACTCGGCTCGGAAGTTCCTCGGCTCCTCTCAGCAATCAGAGCCCCCGCCTGGAGAAGCGGCAGGGAGTGAGCGGCAGCGCCTCCCTTTCCCGGCGAGCCCGGCTCTTGATGAGCTCCCTCCTCGCTCTCCTGTGTGGAATAACATCATGCGCTGGGGTGGGAGTGCAAAACAGAGCGAAAACAGAATTGCCCCATACACACACACACAAAAAAAAATCAGCCTAGGTCTAAATGCAGGCACCGTTGGGCACATGGTGATGACACGCTTTGCATGTGGAGCCCTGTATTTGATTCACTCCCCCTTCAGAAACCGCTCCTGCTCTCCCCGCAGAGCGCGGTTTGATATGAGAATTGAAAGTTTCACTGCACGTTTTCCCCGTCTTGACCAGACACGGCGTGTTTCATCGGCAGAGGCCAAACAACTGACGCAGACCCGGCCTTTTCTAATTCGGGATCGTCTCGTCTTTTCTTCTGTGTTTTTCGTTAATAGCTACACACCCGCACGCCTCTCCTCCAAAGCCGTATCGTCAGTGGGGGGAAAAATAAGAGGGAGAAAACCCCCCCGGCATTTATAGTGATATATAATGAACAGAAAGGTAAAAGAAACGCAACGAGAGCCCAGCCGAGCCGCTGAGCAGAGCCCGCTGTCCGAGCTGCTTGAGCATGTTCATTGACACCTGAGCCGCGTCTCCGACAGGCCGCCGACGGGCCGCGGCAAGGCGCCCACAGAGCAGCCGGGCTCGAAGCCCTTTTCTTCTCCTCTGTACAAACGAGCTTAAACAAATTTGATTTAGCGGCTCGCAGGCCCATTTCGGGAAAGAAAACAAATATTGTTATAGCAGTAATAACATCTATTTGCCGTCGCGACACGCAAGCGCCTGCTTTCAAAAGGCAGATTCGCCGGTGCGTCCTTATTCTTATTCATGAAACCGCCAGTTATGCATATTAGCGTAAACTAGCTATTCTACTCCCGGTATTTGGAGTGTCAATCATCCTTATAAAATACAAGAGCCGCGTGTGACAAAAGCAGAGTGGGCAAGCAGGCTGACAAATTGTCCCCAAAGTCAAATTTGACAGCCTTTTATGATTAATGGGCTTGATTATGGAGAAATTTCTTTAACTCGTTTCTGGTTTTTTTGCATAAAGGAATGGAAATTGTAGGCGGGCTATTCTGCAGTACATTCAGGAGAATGGAAATAAAGGAGGTGGTAAGAAAATGGAATCAAATTAGTCTGAAACAATTTCTGAAAGCGATACTGTTGGGCAGCCTTAAAATAGCTCACTAGAGGTCTAGCCGCGCACTTAATGAGAGAGCGGCAGCGCAGCGAGTCACGGACAGGCCCGAGCCCGGCTTCAGCCTTAACCCCGCCACACCTGCAGGGGTCCGGGAAATGGGCACGAGCTCCTCCCGGGAAGATGAGGCGGACGACACTCCTCTCCGCTGCCGACGCCCCCCAGGGCTGCTTCAGACTGAAATGCAGAACTTGAAACTGCAGATGCTTAAACCCCCTCGCCTGCCTCTCCATAGGAAGGGACTGAATCAATGGGAGAAAAGACTGATGGCAGGCCGAGATGTTGAATTTGCCTATTTAAAAACACGAGTCTTTCAGATCTGATTTCTGCAGCCCCCTTTCTATAGAAAAGCACCGGCACTGTACTGTACATTTGTGGTGAGAAGCAGTGCATTATACAGCGCTACTTGATGGACTTCCCTGTGACAATTAGGCCCTCTCTTGTGTGACAGGATTGTTTATAAGCACCTCAGCATCATGCAGCTCCTAGTTAAACACTCAATCCTGTTTTTCTTTAAAAAGGGTGAATATTTGCAGTATCGCTCTGTATATAATTTCCATCATACTGTATACTCTATACCGAATCTACATTTTTGGTGCAGTATCTGATAGGACTTAATCTGGTATCACTTGTGGTCTCTTAGAAAAAAAAATGTATTTCAAGCGAGCTAGAGTGATTGTACATGCTGATTTAGCATCTGGAATGATATCTAAATAGCTAAGCACTGAAGAATTCGCTACCTTGGGCATTTTAATGTTGTTTGCAGTGCAACTACTAGAGAGACTCCTGTGTTTGCAGATAAATGTGGCCAAAAGTGACTGGCTGGAAGACGAAAAGTTTCCTAGTGAGGATATTACATTTCCAACCACGACAGTCTGAATGGGAACTGTGGCGGAGGACTGTGGAGCTGTCAGACGGCCCTTTTCGGGTCGTGGTGGTCCTGCTTGATCGCACTGTGCTGTGGGAGCAGACACATTCGGGCTGAGACGAGTGCTGCCATGGTAATCGTGTTCTTATTGGGAAGAATCGAGCCTTTGGACTAAAGTGCAATTAAGAACGTAAGGAAGGTCACAAACGTAAGCGGGCCGTTGGGTTTCCCTATTGACCTTGTCTGGCTGCGGCCAGTTAAGTGACCTGAGGATCTCATCGAGTCATTTCCTGAAGGAAGCCTTAGTGTGAGCTTCACGGTCTTGTTCCATGCTCCCAAAGCCCTCTGCGTAAAGAGGGGCCTCCTGGTCTCTGTTCCCAGCTGTCTTCTAGTCTGTGTTTCTAGATCAGACAGATCAGACAGAGATTGCTCCACCAGCTGAAGAGCGGACTTGAGGGAGGCCAGGTGGTACAAGCCTAGAGAGAAACTGAGCCAGGACAGCGGGGTTAATACCCACATGTTTATGAGCAGTCATGTAATATTTAGTAACCAAGCAGTCAGGATGCCAGTTTAACATCTCATCTGAGGGGCAGAAGCTCCTACAGCGAGGTGTCTTCAGTCACCATCCTGGGGCACTGGTTGAGAAATTTGGGTTGGTTCCTTCTTACATTGTTGTGCTGTATTTTTGGATCGCTGCCAATTTAAAAACAGGTTTTACACACTTCTTCTTCATGACCCCCTACTTTCTTCCTGTAAAGTAAAGCAGCAATATTAATTTGCCATAAATCTGTGTTCAAATATTGATCCGTGATGGAGTCCACATGTTTGTAGGGAAGAAACAGCACCTCTTTTTTCCTGGTATATCTTCAGCGCCTCCGTCTTCACTTCCTCTAGCTTTCTTTTCCTGATATCTTCCTCCTGTTGTGGCGTCTCCATTCCATTGGAGGGTCTCAGGTGATCACTTGTGGTTGAAAACTGGACCCCAGAGTCTAATACATATCCTTCATGCAGCGGATCCAACTTCTGAACTTCATTTGTAGTTCATTTCCTCAAGTTAATAGTGCTGAGGGAAAACAGCTTTATTTCTTTTTACTTTTCCAGCCCTGAATGAGCCCACCATAGACTACGGTTTCCAGAGGTTACAGAAAGTCATCCCCAGGCATCCCGGAGATCCTGAGAGGCTACCCAAGGTAAGTGTTTGAAGGTCCCAGGGGACAGAGATGTGTCGTACAGTTTTTTGTGAAGTCACAGAAGCAGGACCAAAGCAGTGTTTTAAAACAAAAGACGATAGAAAATATCCCAGACCACTCTACCGCTAAAGCTAAACAGCTTCTGGGAATCCTGATATAAACCCCAGAGGGCTGTATGAAATACCTGCTACAGGCATTGAAGAGAACACTGTTTTGAAAATCATTGCTGAAATTTTGTTTTTAAATTTCACATTGGAGTAAAAGAATCTACCTTGTTTCCCTTTTCTGTATCTAACACAATGCACGACCATAAAACTTCCTAGAATGTAATTATCTGTCACACATTATAGTATTAGAAAACACTCAAATATCCTAATTTTTCTTTTTTCAGTTAGGAGTTGCCTTTAGCTCTCTGTCACAGATTTGTGCACTTCTTGAGGTTCGTTCTTTAGGTGAGAATCAGAGATCCTTCCCAGGCGTGGTTCCGTCAGGTCACACGTGAAGATATGAGACGTGACCAAACAGGTCTTGCATCGGGACTCGCTACCTGTATTTGCATTGATCTTGGGAATCTGATACGGTTCACAAAAACATCTCATTTGCTTTATTAACACTTTGCCAAAGGACCTGTTTTCCAATGCGTCATAATATAAAGGGTTGTGAAGAGGTCCCAGCAGTTTAAAGTTGTTTTCATCTTCTTTGATTCATCTTCTTTTTTATTCTTCTGACAGAGAATTAGATTGCTCTTGTTCTGATTTTATTAGACACCAATAAAGACAACAATAGAAAAGCACAGAAACGCTACACATCAGAAATACAGGCATAAAGGCACACATGTGCTTCCTGGCCAACACATTCTCCCACGACTTGTCCATGGAGCCCTGCTGCCTAGTTAGTATGAAAAGATTATTTTCCCCCAAAACCCACACTGGCTAAGTGAGTGTAATTCCTTTGGGCAGAGAACTGCTGTAGAGGGGATACTATCAGATGGGGACTGACAGTTTAAAACAGCTGCCAAATTGAACCCATTTATCAAATTCTGACATCTAAGATCCATCCTCCAAAAAACAGTTTATTTGTAAATTGATACTAATAGTGAACATACATTGTCTGGTTGCTTTGATGTTCCGTCTTGTGGTGGACGATCACATTTTGATGTGCTTTTATATGTCTGTGCATATTCAAAAGAGAACTCAAAAGGCATTTTTTTTACATTATTAAAATGACATGCTTGCACATCAGAAAAGAAGAGTCTGTCTTGATACATGTATGCTTTTGTGCTAGGGAATTTCATTTTGTTCTCGACATACAGTCCCATCCAAGTGAAGAAACAGCTGTTCGTACTTTGTAGTCATACTGTTGTGACCCAATTTCTTGATCAAAGAGAAATCAGTGCATACATATAGAATGGAAAGGAAAGGAAGATTATGTATTGCACAAGGTAAACTTACATACTGTACATCTATGATCTTAAATAATTATCAACTTTAGGACAGTTCAGTCCTTCAGCTATCTAGAAAGAATTGTAACATTTTTCAAAGTAAATGTAAAGGTTGCATTATTTTCTCATCAGCTAAAAGGTTGTTTTCCCTTTAACTGATGCGGAGACCTTGAATTTATACGATAGCTATGCTGATAATTATTGGCTCCTACTCCTTTCGATTTCAGGAAATTTGTAAACTTGAGGAAGTGCTTTTTTCCAGTTAGTCTTTAGATTATATTCAGGCAAGTGAAACGTCGGTACATCCCTTGATATTATAGTCCAGTAGCTCTTTTAATATTGCTTTCTAAAAAACAAATATTTTTTTCTATTCCAAAACTCTTTATTTCTAGAATAATGTGTGTTGTATCTGGAAAAACTCATACATGCTGCCACATGATGTACACATCCACAGTGCATTCACTCACATCTCTGTGTGATACACCCGCATAGCCTACCTTGGAGGAAGCTGACCTTCGAGATGGAGATGACATCCATCCTGAGCCCGATCACTCCACAGACTCACACACCACCAGCAGACAGTGTCTAGATAGATGCCAGTTTGCCCTGAGTTGACAGGGGTGGTGTTACCCTGCCAGCTGTTCTGCAGAGAACTGGGGTAAATCCCAGTGAAACAGAGTGAACATGGGCCTGCTTTATCTGAAGGGTTCGAACCCGTGTCTTTTACAGCTGCGAGACAGGAAGACAGAATTCCTTGTACCAATTCAGCATTCTATACCATTTCATTGCCTAGATGCGCTACTTTTTTAGCAAACCTGCTTTAGGTTCATCTGCAGTTTTAATTGAGCAGAGTCTTTGGTTAAATTGCGAAGTCACGGGAGGACATCAGGATGTGTTTACAATCACAAAGGCAAACGGGCGTCTCATTGAATTACCTCAGTCACAGAAGTACAAAACTCCAATTCATTTTTATTTTACAAGTCTGTTAAATCACTAGTTCGTATGAATTTCTAATCCCAAATGACATACTGGTAAATATTAATGGAATACTTCCTCTCCTGATTCATGTTACCACAAAGCAAGTGCATCCAGCACTGCCACTGAGTAGTCTGTTGCGTGAGGTCACAATGCCGTTTTCAACCCATGATCCCTTGCAGTAAGATGAAGAGGAGTAGAAAGAGCAGTGAAAGACCTTGCTAACACAGAAACCGGAAGGTGTGTAGCAGGCTACACTTAACAGTTTATGCTTTTTATTATTTACTTTTTAGTGATATGCTTAGTGGTTTTCCAGAAAGAAATGATTTAGAAAAAGTCCATGATAGTGGACAAAGAAATGGAAACACTGTCTCGGGTGTCAATCCACAAAAACCAGTAGTCCATTCCCTGCGCTCTTTCAGGCACTCAAGTGGTTTGTGCACCACTAACCGACTGTGGTATCTCGCTCTGTGAAGTGTTCGGCAGACCGTTGCTAATGAAAATGGCATCTTGCTCTCCTGGTTGAAATTCGCAGTTGGTTGATCTGCAGTTGCTCACCTGCCATTGCTTGCACGTGGAGCTGAGGCAGGGATATCGTGATCCCGGAGGGTGCACTCCTGCCCACTGTTGTCCTTTTACTGATGATTCCCACACTGACAGCATCTTAGACACTGTTGCTTGTGAAACAGTCAAGTCAGCTAGTGGAGCTGTCTTGGTCACTAAAGCTTCTGACAAACTCGCCCCAATGCTCATCCCTCTTTCACTGTCACTGAGGTCTCCTCTTGCAGTTATGTGGCCATAATTGTAGATAACCAGACCTGCCCAACATTTTCCACATGACCCTAAGCATGCTGGGATGTTATTTGCTTACATGAACCCCACCAGTGTGAAAGTCCTCGTTTACATGGTGCGTCGTGTCCCTCATTTACTCAGGTGTTTCCATTTTTTGTGTACTATATGGATTTTCTAATATCGCACTGTATAAACCCGTCTGTCTGTTATTGATTTTTTTAAATGGGTAGATATCCTGCCACCCAAACGTTTTCATGTAAAAGCTGCATTGTGCCTCTGTACAATAAGCCTTGAATTGAGGACTTTTTTAGAAGAAATGTTCTGTGCTACAGGTAGCTGTCATATTTGTTTATTCAGCAATAAGAGTAATGGTTAAGGCTTTGAGCTCATAAGGGGGAGGTCGTGGGTTCAGATCTTAGGTGGAACACTGTGGTTACGACAGAACAGACACAGTGAAGCCAAGCACATCACTAATTAAATTTTCAGCGGCATAAATGTGTACATGTGAAAGTCTGGCTTTCATTCTAGACTTGTGCCAGAGCTACAGCACAGACTTTCACATGCATCAGTATTTATTGATGTTTTTCCTTTATTTATCTAATTGTCTCATTCTGCAGAAGTGGAAAACAAGATAAATGTGTTTCCGTTCCCATTCCAGAAAGCGATGAGATTGTTGGAGTTAGAAAGAGAAAGACGTGCTGTTCTGCTGCAGTTCCTGAAACATAGGGGCTTCTGTGGGAAAGAATGCAAATCCAACACTTAATTGTTTAATAATGTAGCCGAAGAATCAACATCAGAAACGACTCCAAATACTTCATGCCCCCCATGCGCTGTTATCTGGGAATAAAGTTGGAATAATCAGCCCTGTGATTAAGACTCCTTAGCAATGGTGAAATTCTCATTCATTTTATTTTGGAGTAGCAGCAGTTGCTTATGTTGTCACAGACAGATTTGTGGTGGTGCGCTTCTCCAGATGAGAGCAAACCTTGTTAGTGCGAGTTTATGCCAGCGGACCCCGAGACCCACGCGATGAACATTCATTAAACACGACTGGTCTTCAGACAGAAGGCTGTGACAGTGGAGATCGTTCAGGCCGTGGAAACGTAACCTGGGATTTACACAGCCCTTTCTCTCCTCCGTGCCTGGGAGAAGGATTTCGTGTTTTGGAGGCTGATTGTGTTCAGGGGGCCCAGGCGCAGAGCGATTTATCATTGTTAAGGGACCTGTCGGAGGGTTCGTTTGTGGAGGTCAGCTGATCCTGTCCCTCCAGCGCTGGAGTCCAGTAAGTGAGGCACTGAAAAACGAGGGCAGAGCAGAAAGCCAAGCTGGCGACTGACTGTGTGGGCAGCCCTCGCTGCCTGGCGCTGGCCGTCAGCTCTGGCCCGTTACTGAGGTCTGGACCCCTCCTCTCAGCCATCGGAAAAGGAAGAAAAACTGTTCGATTCCATTATGTGCACTAAACGAAATGAATTCTTTCCACGTGCTTCCCATAGGTCCTTTGCAACATAACGTTACCCATGATTTTGATCTCTAAGACATCCTCTAGATTGGACCGTTTTTGAGATCAGAAATGCAGTGAGTTTGAAGGTCTCTGCTGCGGTCAGAATCAGTCACCGCGCACGTGCAGTATTTATACACAGAAAAAGAAAAGTGTTTTGCTCTTCTGCGTTGCTGCGGAGAGTGACTCCATACATGAAAGCTGTGACGGGCTTATTTATGGGTAGGCTTAATAAAGGAAAACCCCCCAAAAAGGCAAAGAGGGAGCTTGGGGTATGTGTGTAGAGGTGGAACTCATTAATCATGATCAATGTATGTAGGGTGAGTTGGAAGGTAATCCATTTTCAATAATAGGTGCAGTACAGGGTTGCGGTGTTGTAGAGCCATAATTGATCATGTACATTGTATTATAATAATTAAAAAAGCTTTCTAAAAATATATAGAGTACAATCACCATAGCAATTATACTATTTCCATGTTGATAAGGATGGCATATTTGTACATTTCTTCAAAGAAGGACTTTTGAAAGTTCCTTTGCTAGACACAAGGTTCTGTCAGGCAGTGTGTGTGCTTCACCTCTGCTGCTGTTAAGAATTTGACTTCCAGCTCAGTGGTTTTTCTCCCAGCTAACTATTGTGGGATAGTTAATGTCAGTAGAGCATAGTGGTCAGAGCTCCTGTCCCAGTCCGGGCTCCGCAGCTGGTAGTGAGCAGATTTCCTTAGAAAGCTCTTGTAAAAAATCCCCAGTTCTAGTAATGGGTACAAATGTGTCAGCCTAGTAATAATGTATCTTAATGTTTTTATGCAGTTGTCTTTTTTTAGAACATTCCTTTGTAATACCTTTGAGTAAAAAAAAAAACATGAGTTAAAAAGGTTAGTATTTCCATCTTGTCATGAGTGTTTATTTAGTGAATATAATAGTGGCTGTTATAATTACAGTAAGTCACATAACACAGTTCTGAAGGAAATGTTTTCTCTGCCGCCCTACTTAAACAGGTATGCAGGGATCTTGTGCACGACTGTAAAGATAATAATAATAATCAATCCGATGTTAAGAGTCCTGGCTGCACAGTATTGATTTTCAGTCTGGGGCCGCAATGGAGTAGTTAATAATGACTTCTGCGAAATGCTTACAAAAAAGCATAGGTGATGGGTTCATTTGGATCACAAGAACACACTATAAACTCTTGATAGGAAAAGCTCCAAATCCGCTCAACAATACATCAAAATGTATGTTATCTTCTGTTCTAAAGAGTCAAATATTGTAATATTTCACATTTTTGTGTAGTTACCGTAACTTGTAGTATATAACAAAAGTTTAAAGTATTTATTTCATGTAGTTAAAGGACAACAGACTGAAAGAATGATTATTTGAAATTAAATGAAATTAATTAAATGTGGTTTATTACAGTTTCACGTGGTAATCACATTGCTGAAACAGGATTTCCTACATGGTTACAAATAGACAGTTTACTGTACTTAAACATTAAAATTGACAGTGATGATAATATGCAAGATAAATCAAAATAATGCTCAGTCATTATTTTGCATTGTGTTTGGTCTCCTGCTGCATGGTTCATTTATAACAACATAACAGCCCAGTCACTGTATTGTAATTACTGTGTAATTATGATTGTATTTAAGACTGAAATACTTTGCAAGTCATGCTTCAGGAAGTATGTTATTTATGGCTCTGTTTACAAAATCATATAATTTAAATATGGAACAAAAAACGACTACCAAATATTTTTCAAATACATTACACCATCCTGGAGCCATCATTTATCATCAAGTCATTGTTTATTTTATCATTCTAAATACGACTGGAAATGTTTCTTGAAGTGCCACGATTCTCCTGGCCATAAGTACTGTACTTCACACTTGCAAGGATAATGTCACAGACGTACAGGAGTGTTATGCAAGTGTTAAAGGAAATCTTTTAAAAAAAAACCTACTGAAAACCCGTTACAACATCAGCAGAATAAAGATGTTGATGTCTGTGCAACGTAAAACGTCAGCACCACCAATTTTTACTCTTAAAGTATCTGTCACAAGCACAGGCCCTTGAAGTAATAGAGAGCACGATGTGCCTAATGGTATTCCAAGTTGTTGATCTTTACTGTTGCTGCAGTATCGTTGTTTGTACTGTAAGTTAATAAGTTAGCCTGGCTTCTGATGGAGGGAGACTGTCTTCTTTTTGATCACTGCTTTAAATTGGTCGGTGGAGCAACATGTGAATTGTGGCAGTTCTGGCTCCAAAAAATTCTTTTAACCCAAAATACGCATGCCTGCTTATTCAAATACATCGACTGTTTTGAAATCCGTTTGTTTAATTTGTTTTAAAGAATCTTTGAAATATTTCATCCGGAGTTGTTCATTTCCTGTGTTTCTGCCGTTGCTCTGTCTGTGTGCTCTGAACAGCAGGTGGTCTTTGAAAGAACTGATGAATGTCAGATTGTCGCTTCTTTTTAATTATCCACCGAATTTCACTGTATATCTGCAAGTCAGTAAAAGAGCAGGATTTGAAACAAGAGTGATCTCATTCAACACTTTCACATTTTATTTTTGCTTCTGCATGGACATTGTTGTTTAACTCCTTCCAGTAATGTGTTGGTGATTGTAGCTGATCAGTACCTGAGATTCATAGTGGGAGTCCTTGAGCCTCTCACACCAGATTTGCAGGGCTATATACTGTAACACAAAGAGCTCTTCATGATCAAGGTCCTTAAAAATCTTCAGGAGCTTCTCATCCCTTATGTTCCAGTATGCTCGCTGCGATCTGCAACCTCTGGCTCTCTAGTTTGCCCAATAAAATGCCGACCTGAAGTCTTGTGCTGTTATACACCCTGTTCATGGAACAGCATTGTGTTAGACGTCAGACTGAAACTCTCAGCTCTTTAAAGATATTGAATTTATTTTCTTATGTGGGGATTGTATAGCTTTAACTCTGTGCAGCACTGTGGTTTGTTCTGGTACGAAGAAAGATACAGGTATACAGGAATTCTGACTTCATAATGAGGACGGGAGGATGGGAGGAAGGGAGGAAGGGAGGAGGGGAGGAGGGGAGGACTGGCGGAGGGGAGGACAGGAGGAGAGGACTGAAAGGTTGGAGGACCGCAGGACCGCAGGGCTGGAAGGCTGTCCCAACTGATATCTGCTGGAAGCTTGCTGAAGGGTGGAAGTGCTGCAGGCTCGGTGCTGTGAGGAAGAGGAAGAGGGAGGAGTGAGAGGGGCAGGAGGGGATATAGAGAAGCTGCACCTATTGTGTGAAATTGCTTTATCTCTCACTGTAGTGGACCCTCAGCTGTGTGTTAACCCTGGTGTTCTCATAATTGACCCCTTTAAGCTGAAAGTATTGACATTTGAATCCATCTCTGTAAGTCTGCATTATACTAAAATATAGTAGTACAGTAGAACATTTTTTTACAAATGCTCTGTTATTATTTATTTTACAGTTTGTCTTCCAGGTAAAGTCATAATGGGCACATTGATGTTTCAGATAACTGCCTGCAAATCTTCAATATGTGATGTTCTTGTTCAATTGATTTATTGTCATACAGAATATTGCTCTGTGGTTTGTGTGCTCTCTCCGGAGATCCCTATGAAATAATCCAAGTGGCCATAGTAACAAGTATCTTTTTTCCATAAACAGGCTTCTTTTTGTAATTATGTATTGAGAAAGGGCTCATTACCTTTTAACATACCATGAGAGAAGCCCCAGTCTTTAACTTGAAAATTGCTCTCTTGCAATTTGTACTCCAATATTTGAAAGGGAACGTAATGTTATTTTTCCAAGAGCACATAGCAAAGTGTTTCTCAATACGTTGGCGTTTGTTTATTTTAATCACACTCTAGAGGTTACATGGACAGGAACTGACAGGAGCAATATTTCAGGCACTTTAACTGCAGAATGTTAAATGTTGAATAGGATTGAGGTTTATAGTTCATATGTTTTGAATTCAGAGGCATGTCATCAAGACCAGGGTGGCACAGTGGTGTCGTGGATACCATTGCTGCCACACAGCGCTGGGGCCCTGGGTTCAGTTCTGGTGCTGTCTGTGTGGAGTTTGTATGTTCTCCCTGTGTTGACGGGTGCTTTGGTTTCCTCTCATAGTCCACAAACATACTGGTAGGTTAACTGGCTTCTGGGAAGTGAGTGTGTCTGTGTGCCCTGTAGTGGGCTGGCGTCCTGCCCAGGGTGTACAGTACCTTGCCTTGCACCTGTTGCTTGCTGGGATAGGCTCTAGCTCCCCCACGACGCTGAATTGGATGAAAGGTTAGAAGATGGATGTATGGATGCAAGACCATCCCCATTCAGAAAAGTTCTTGGAATCAGTGCAGCTCAGTGCACTAAGCTCGTTACGGAAGTGCCGCCACCGCCTTTCAGACATCCACCGAAATCCCAGGATCTGGTCTAGGGTGTAGTGCTGTGTGATTCTGAGCCCCTGATTGACCACGATCAAGTCCCAGCAGGGGCAGAGCAGAGCTGCACCCCTCACAAATCATCCAGGCTAGGATCTTTCATGTTTCTTTAACATAATAAAATTGCAGAATCACTGTAATGTTTGATGAAGGACTCCTTTAGATGTTATGACATTTGCTGCCATTTCAACATAAAGCAGACTATTAAGCAAATTGAACAGTGCACACATTGCTCAGCTTCTTGTAGCTCAGCCACCTTAATTAACAGTCAGCTCCAGCACAAGCAATGCCGCTCACTTGCTCAGATATAAGTAATCAGACCTGCTCTTATAAATAGATTAAACTGCAATACTTGAACTTATTGTTAAAATAACGTACTTGTAATACTTGACCTTACTATTAAATGAGGAAATGAATGGGCAAACACTGACTTTCAGCTGTGAGTGAGGGTGGTGTTGTTGTTACATACTGGTTTCGATGTGGTTGAGCCTTGTGTTTATCTATTTCTTCTTCTCAGTTAAGCCACTGTTCCCTGTGAAATTGTTCAGTGGTGCCTGCCAGTTCCTGGCTTAAAAAGGTGTTATTTTTTTTTTGTTTCCGAAATAATCAATTTAATAAAACTACCAGAGCTGGCAAACAAGCAAACAAATAGGCTCAGCTTAATCCCTGCTTAGCCCTGCTGTTCTAATATAGTCTACTGTAAGACAGAGCGTTGCAGGTTAATTCCACTGTCTTCCCCCCTGCAGAGGGCTCTGATAAGAGATTATAATGATAACTGGGAGTCACTATATTACAGTATTGATTGCATTTGCTTTCAGTGATGTTAAAGCATAACGCTCTGATTGCTCGCACTTAACCTGACAGGAATCCAATAGTCTGTCCCTTGGTGTGCTGGGCCCGAGGATGGAACATCAGCCCTGGTCCCTCTTCCGAAGGAGCTGCATCCCTGCAAACAGCCACCCAGACACCAGGCTTAGGAATGTTTAATCATCCAGGTTTCTGGATTGATCTTTCCAGAGCTGCTGTTTTATAGGATGCTTTTAATTGCTCACATGCATGCTTTTAAAAAAACATCTCTAAGTAGCAATCTGACCATCTCTTTATTATCAGTACTCTTTGTAAAAATTGTGGTTTAGGAGGAGATCAGATTTATCATCCAGAGGTAGCAAACAGCCCAGGCTGGGTCATCTCCAGTGCCACCTTGATGTGGGTTATGAAGAGGAATTGTGTATGATATGATTATTGTAGAAACTGAAACGCATTAAACTGTGTCAGATGCTATTGGTTGCATTGCTCGTGTAATGCCTCCTCTCGTGTGGGCTAAAAAGCAAGGGCACGTAGTGGGGCGACGGGGAAGAGGGGCGCGCTGCTGTTCAAGCCGAGAGAGGAGGGCCCAGCCACACTCCTTTGTTCCTTGGGTTCAGCTGAGGCTTCTCACAGCTGAAGAACGCAGGCTGATTTGGCAATGAAAGCAGGCATCATTACTTTAAAGACACTCAGCATCATTGAGCCTGCCGCGTCTGTCATTGTCTAATGAAAATAGAATAAGAGGCGGCCGTTGCCGTAATATAAACACGCCATCAGCAGCGCGGGCGCAGGGGCTGCCAGAGGGCCTGAGGCAGGGTGTCGCGGCAGCGAGACATTAAGTAACTTCTGTTTTCTAATGGAGATTAATGAAGTCTGCGCTAGCCAGGGGGAGAGGGCTGAGCTGCCTACGCAGGCGCTGGCGTGGAGGGAGGGCACAGGCAGCGCCCGTCCCTGACAGACCGCCGGCTCAGTGCGGAGGGCAGGCCCCTGCCCGGCGCGGCACAGCGGCCCGCTGCTGGAGACGGAGAGAGACATGGAGCAGCGAGAGTTTAGCACAGTGCGCAGGAAGGCAGCACCAAGACACTGAGGCGCAGCGCTTCACACACCAAGAGGAGCGGACACAAGGGCGGAGACGTAGGGTTTAGGTTATAATCTTAACCGTAGATCAAACAGGGATTCATGTAGAGCATATAAGTAAAGATGTACAGTAAATCGCTGTAACAGGTTATGATGACTTTTCACATACACAATGATCTTGCTAAAGTGATAAATTATTGTAAGAATTCTAGTTGTGAAAAATATGGCTGACTAAGTTTTACTTTTCTATATTTTTACCGTTGAGAACAAATACTTGCTTTAATAACGAGCTGGAGAGTACCCTTTTATACGGCGGGGCACTTGCGAGAGCACTCTGAATGACATCCCCTGCTCAGGGGTACAAGGGAAGAGCCCCCTCCAGGATCGGAACCCTCCTCTTTCCCGTCCAGAGCCCTGATCACCATCCCGTGCTTAAGCCACAGTGGATAGATATGGAAGAAATAAAACTGAATTCAACAAAGCATTTATACATCACATACTGAAGTCACAGGCTAATGTTTGCCATATATTGTTGGGCAGAAGGATTATGGCAAAAACTACTCGTTTCCCTCCACACTTTGTCTGTGCTTATGTGAGGCATTGGACTCTTAAGATTCACACTAACAGTGACTGATCCTGAAAAGGAAAAAGATTCAAAATCCAAAGAGCTGTGAAAAATATGGACTTTTATCATTTTTACCTTATGATACATACCTTATAATTTATGTCTTTGGAATATTGTTTTCCAAGTTCGGTCCTGACTGGGTATAGGTTTACAGTATTCTGGGCATGTTCATGGACAATAACTTTGGTCCATCTGTGTGGTTTTGTGTTTAGAGCAGTGGTGTGGCATGATTCCTGTCAAAACTAGACTTCACCAATATCTCTACTGTGCTCTGGCACGGCACAGCAAGATCCTTTGTAACCTTTTCTCGGTGCATACAGGAAAAAAATTAAGACTCTTAAAATCACTTATCATATTATTAGACTTCTCACCTGCTGTAAGTGAAAGTTAAGAGAGAACACTTCGGTAAAAGATGTGTCTTTAAAACTGACAGTTTTAAAGGGGCATTTCCAGTTGTTTAGAAGATCCCTTTATGGGCTCTGGTCTCTTGGTTCAACAGCCACTAATTAAACACAATGTGGCCCATTAATATGCTTGTGCATTTTGACTGACTTTTTATTTATGGATGGTATTTTGATTTGGATGCGTTCTAAATTTGAAAGGGACCATTCAGCTTTTGACATCTAATGAATGAACACCACAAACGAATGCATGACTCCGAAACAAAACAAAAAAAGAAAGGTAAATACCAATCTAGGAAGAGGGAGAGAATGCAAGAAAGGGACGCTATTTGTCAGGCTTGAGGAGGTAATTCTTAGCACCCGGTCAATTCAGCAAATGGGAAAATTAGAAGTAATCAGAGGGTCCTTGTACTGCGATGGGAGTCATGCTCAGGGAAGCCTGTAATTTTTACAATGCGATAATGATAGGGTAGCTCTCCCCCAGCTGCTCGCTGCCTCTTCTGAAGCAGCAAGACCGCCCCCCCTCTGTTCCTCCCTGTCTCTCTCTCTTTACGCCTCCATGTCTCCACAGTCACAGGCAGCACAGGCACACTGTAATACACCAGAGAATTCCAGCAGGGGCTCCCATAACATCAGTTCTTCTCACTATACCGCAAAGAAAAAAACAACACATTTAAAAACAAACAATTTAACGCGAACTCACCTTCTAAATCCTTCAAAGGTGGAGAATTGTGCAGCCCTGATTGCTTAGTAAAGGGTGTTTTTTTTATCTCCCTTTCCTCAAGGTTGGGTGATGCCTACATGTTAAGGTGGCTCCAGAGCTTTGTTTGTTGTCTAGTTAAAAAGGACCAGTTAACTGCTCAGCTGAGAGGAATAAATTCGGTTAAAAAATGCAATAAACAGAGCAATACGTCTAGGATGGACAATCCCATAATGAGCTGATTCTATATCATAATGAGATGATATGGATGGACAGAAATCACTGGCACAGGCCATGTGTGTCCCTCATATGAAATTGCCCCCCGAATTAGTCAAGAATCTGACTCTGCTTGTCATTAATTACTCTCCAGTTATTTTGAATTAAGGGAAAAGCTTTCAATAAATTAGGATTTCAGTTATTGAATCCCCAGTCTCTTTTTGGTTTGGAAGGTTACTTTGCATTCTGAACAGTAAAACTATTTTTCATGTTAATGGTGAAAAAATTCAAGCCACAAACATTGAAGCTTTGAAGCATTGAAGCACAAGCTCATGGTATAGGGCGCTCGTGTTGCGTCTTTAAATTAAGTTGGTGTATGTTCAGCTTCCCACAATGTCTTTCTCTGAGGAAAAATGAATATCCATTAAAATTCTGTGATTCTGTCAGAGTTGTCGTAGTTAGGACAACGAAGTAATCTTTTTCTTGTCCATCTCTCTTAAGTACTGTTTGAACAAAGACACACAGTCAAATCATATTATAAAGTGCAAAGCTCTTGAAGTCTGACTGCAAAGCAGTTCTGCACTTCAAGTAATGCAACTGGAATGGCATGGTTTTCAAAACTGTGTGGAACATTTCTTCCTGTCTGTTGCAATTGTAGTCTTCCCGCTGTCCCTTACTTGGTTATGTGATGATGCACAAAATGAACAAGGACAATGGACCCAAAGATATAAAGGATTTATCTAGAAATAGCATTTGGTACAGTAACTGATCCAAGAATTATTGTTAGTGTTCAGTATGGAACATGATGAACTAGCAGAAAGTCAATATTACACAAGCAGTAGTAAGTATAACCTCTCTATGCATTAACACAATGAGGCTGACTCACAGACCTGATCAGCCTCTGGACAGATTGCTGTGGGATGTGGATTAGTTCCTTTTTCTTTGTTACTCCCTTTTCCCTCTGGTGCAGTGTATAACAGAGGGACAGGAAACAAGGCAAAGGCTTGCCAGCTTCCCAGCAAACAGAACTCAATGACGAGCCAGGAAGTCTTTGCTTTCTGTTTTGTATTTAAGCCACCCCACCACCTGTCTTCCTTCAGGTGGAACCATGGCAAATCATTCCTCATTGCTCTCTGGCAAATGTGTTTCAGACAAGAACCACTATCTGGGCTGTCTTCTGGGCTCTTACAGTAAATATTTAAAAAGAAATAAAGACGTTTATTGGGGGGGGTAACCCTGAGCACTGGTTTAATTCTGTTTAAAATTCTCACACAATCCAGTGTTTTTCTCAAGGACTTCTGCGTGTACATTCGACTGACTCGTGCACATGTGTTTTCCAGGAGGTGCTACTGAAGAGGGCGGCAGACCTGGTTGAAGCACTCTATGGAATGCCTCACAATAATCAGGCAAGTGAATAACAATAGCTTTTCAATGGCTTTTGATCAGATAAGGTCAAAAGCTTTTGATCAGAAATGCATGTCATTAGGAATGTGTTCTGTTTCTCTGCGAATTCCCTTTTGAGTGGAAACAAACATTTGGATAGTGAAATGCTGTAATTGCAATGTACAACATTTTTTAAAGGTCAGATATGCTTCAAGACAGTATGTATTCAACTGTGGGCACAGCACTACCTACTTGAAATTTGCTTTCACTCTAACAAGTGAGATAAAGATAATATACCGCAGTTTAGGTGCAACAAAGAATTTGGTTTTATTTGGTTTGATTTAAAGAGTTGTGGGTTTATTTGTTTTCTGAAAATCCTCTTGGCTGAAAGCAAGCAGCCTGTTAATGGAGGAGGGATCCCTGAGGGAAGGCCAGCTATGAAGTCAAGGTAGCAGGCCTGGAAGGGGACTTCCAAACTAGGGAGGGGAGAGAGGTGGGTGACCGCACAGCTGCTTGTGCGGAAACACCCACTCCTGCCATTGTTTCATCTCTACAAGATCGAGCCCTGTCAGTGGGGTGTGCTGTGAGCTGCCTGCTTGTGCTGCTGTGTCCCAACGCCTTGCTGTCTGCCCCTGCAGGAGATCATTCTGAAGAGAGCCGCAGACCTGACAGAGGCCCTGTACAGTGTCCCCCGCAACCACAACCAGCTGCCCTCGCTCACGGGCTCAGCCGCCCACTCAGGAATGATGGGAGTCAACTCCTTCAGCAGCCAGCTTGCCGTCAACATCTCTGAGACGTCCCAGAGCACAGAGCAGGGTGAGGGGTCAAAGGGCACACTGCCCTCCCTGCCAGTTTACCTGGCTTCGCCTCCTTTCTTTTAAGGGGGTTTGGGATGGGTTGCAGTTAACTAAAGCACATGAACGTCCCTATAGGTATTAAATTGGTATTTGGACTAAATGTTACAGGCTAATATTCTCTATGCTGTATATACTAGGGCTGAAGAGATTAAAACTAAATGTAGATCATTGACAAAAATAATTACAAATCTTAAAATATTAAATCTGAAACATGTGTCCAAAGAACAGGAGTGTGCCACATGTTGTACATGCGGTTCTGATACAGTAATTCTGACTCAATTGAAAATAAATCCTCTGACCATTTTTTCGTGCTGTCAGCCTAGGACTGACACTCCTTTTGTGGTTTGAAGCCACAACTGTTTTTAATACAGAAATAAATACTGCAAGGACCATCGTTATTGATTGGAAATGTGAAATATCTGTGGGACTTTACACCTCTTTCACAGAGCTAACCAGCACTTTAGTTTAAAAAATAAAATTCAACATGGCACAATGGGCCTATTTTATTGTACAAACTACACATGGTCACCTTCTAAAATTCCCAAATGTCTCATAGTAGAATAAACTGTAGTTAATGAACAGAAGTGTATTATCTACCATGTTTTCTTTAGGTAGCTATAAATATGAATCCCAAAATGTAAAAGTGTAAGTAAAGGTATCCTTGTTGGTTGGTAGAGCTCCTGGTTTTCTGTGACCCAGCCAGAAAGCTATGGGCCAGCACCTAATACAGAGGCGGTTTCTTCCTGATGTTGCTGAACATCCTCTTGTGTCTCCTTCAGCCTGTGTGTGTGTCCAAGTGTGTGTATGAGGGCCGGTTTCTCTGTGCTGCTGTCTGCTGTGTGTTTGTGCAGCAGCTGAAACCTCACTCCGAGAAATAGGCCAATTTGCTGCTGGCTCCCTAACATAGGTAGACAATTCAGGCTTAAATAAAGAAACGTGTCTAGCTGGGGGTCTGCTCTCATAGCTTGGCCACTTAAACCCGTCTTCCTTAATATGTCCAAGCCCTGCAGTAGTGTCGGATGAAGCACCCAAGCACGCAGGATGTAGGAGGCTCCTGCAAAGCCAAGCCCTGGGTAAAGAGAGGGGGAGATGAAAATCTACCCATTCTATATTTTTGCTTTAACTTTCCACTCAGACTGCTGGCAGCCCTGATTGGAACCGCTTGTTATCAAACCTGGTCCAATTACAGAGGAGCAGCGAGCGGGCTGGGATGAGAGGGGATGCAATCACATGGGTGTGCCCCAGCAACCTTGATAAGCAATCAGAGAGGCTGTGCGGACTCAGATCCAGCCGCCTCTGAGCCACTAAACCAAGGTGGGCTGCAGCTGCCGACAGCGCAGTCAGAGTCTGGTCAGGGTCTCCCTGCCTGTGTGTAATCGGCCTCCCCCTGCCTGACCTTCCCTGCCCTCTGCCTTCAGGCCTTTCGAACTTAGAGCCGTTCCTGAGTGTGGGGCTTCTCCTTGGCATGACAAAGAGCCCGGCGTCTGGCCATAGTAGACATTTTGACCCTGAATTTCATTCATGAGAAAGGCTCGTTTCAAGGGCTTTTCTCCTTGGCTTGCTTTTCTCTTTTTGCATTCAAGAACAAAGACCAAGGCGAATTGTCATGTATGTCTCCAGATACTGCTCAAACCATTAATGGCTACCACTGTCCATTTAATTCTTTGTTTTACCTGTGTACAGTTTGGCATATATGACTTTACATACAGTACTGTTCACTGTATACATGCACACAGTTAGGAAGTTGTTAGCTTACAGAAGAAAACTCTTACTGCTGACTGTCTCATACCATCCATCACACAGTTTCTAGTACAGTTCCTATATGTATATGTAATATGGTAACAGGTAACAACAATACTTTTGGGATTTGCATTATTGTACCTCCATGGCATCTGGAAATTAGTATTGGTGAAAACTTCCATTTTATTTAATGACAGAAGCCAAAGCATGCAAATGTGGTGCTACTAAATGAAAACAGAAGATAAAAAAGGAATCTGCACATTTCCAAGACATTTTCACACTCATTTTGCAGTTGCAATTACTGAGTTCAAAACTGAAAGATAAAAACGCCCTTGTGAACATGTGAACGATATTTTCTGTTACAGTCATAAAATTAACCTTTTTAGTTTAGCCTGATTGACAACGTACAGTAATTTAGAATGCAAAATAAGGTGAAATATAAGGTGAAAGTGTCGCAAAAAATGTTGCGACACTTTCATAACAATTCAAAAGTAAAGTATAAATCGGCATCTGGTTAAAAACCTACAGAAAGTATTATTTAATTTTGGCTTGATCTGTTAAAAAAATACAACAGGCTTAATAGTTTTTTGACATGATAATAAAATTAAACAGTTTAATCAATTTAATTTAATCTTGACTCAATATGGAGCCTTTCAGCGTAAATAGAAAGAGAGGACCAAGGTGGTGATTTCATGAGCAGTCGCTTCAGGTTTGGAAGAGAGGTTCTGGGAATTTCAGGATGAAAGGGATAAATGGAATGCAAGGCAGGAATTAGAAACACAGTATCAGAAACAGAGTCAGCATGTCCAGACTCATTAGGCTCACTTCCACGCAGTCTTTCACATAGTATTGAAAATCTTACCTATCCAATCAATACTTTGTGAGGGAGGCGTTTAAAACCGTATTGATTATCACATATTTATAATGTAAAGTGACATGGAAAGTAAAGTCCAAGGTGGATGGATAACGTTAAAAATTGTGTTTTAACCTAATATATTATAAAACGGGTCCAGACGTGATCTATGAGATAGTATCATGTATAGCATGGTAATCACGTAATTATATTGTAACGCAACGGGGGCTCAGGCGGGCGCCCTTGCCGCATTAGGTCGGCCCCCCACCGTCGGGGGCTCAAACCCGGGACCCCTGCATCACTCAGCAGGGACCCAGCCCGGTGAGCTGAAGAGAGATCTCTCTACAGCCCAGTAGCTGTGGTCCTGCTATCACAGGGAAGGGCGGTGACGTCACCTGCTCTGGTACGCCGGCTCTTACACAGTACCTGTCGGCCGTAAGCGTTACAATATAATATGCATCATATATAGTATGTGGCACAGTTTCTTTTAAGCAAATACATGAAAGTCTAACTTATTGTTTATTGTATGATTGATGAATGTATTTATTTTTTATGTATTTGCAATGCCTGTTAGTGAAGTGCTTCAGCACTCACTGGAGATTGTCTCTTGTTGAGACAGATTGTTCTCTCGCAAGGCTCGATGTCACAGTTTCATTCCAATTAAAGGTTACACATTGTTTCACGTACTGTGGAGGAGCAAATGGCTCGTACAGCTGATGCTTGCATGGCTTCTCTGTATTGTCTTTCTGCTGGAATCACACAACAGAGATAACACAGTGCTCGCTCGTGTCAGGGCTCTGATCATGCATGTAGGTTTTGGCACAGCTGTCAGGGACAGAACTTTAAACTGCCATTCATCAGCTGAGAGCTCCGTAAAAAAACAGCTGTCAACAGAGAGGCAGTTGCTAAAATATTCAAACAAATACTTTAAAAAGATGTAGAAGTGCCAGTCAAGACACCAGCCTACTGTCGCTCTATATAAACATCAGACATGAAGGGGCTGCTGCTAATACTGTAAGTTCAGAAGCAAGAAAATTCAGTGGTATCAATAAATCACATGTACATACTGTACACCGCACATGCAGAGTGTGAGGCGTGCTTGTTTGTAGTTGCTTCTTTCAGCCTTGCCTTTGAATAGACCACAGATGAAACTGGTTGTTGTTTACCTTCCTGCTGGGCATCACAGCATCCTACAAAACAGCAGTTTGGCTGACATGCATATGCTAAACTTAAGCATAGAAGAAATTGATCAGAGGATCTCACCTGACAGTTTCTCAAACAAACGTCATGCTATCAGCTTCAGCAATATGGCTGGTTTGCTTGTTCCACACTCCCACAACCCTTTGGGTAAAGAAGTGCCTCCTGTTCTCAGTTTTATATTACTTTATTATTGCACACAACACTTAATGTATACTGAATCCAGAAATGTGTTGGATGTCTCTGGATCATCCCGAGTTTCACAGAAACACAGTGCCCTTGTGCAGCATCAGTAATGGAAGTTCCACTCCAGCTCTTAATCTGGGTCTGCTTGCACAGTCACGTAGCTGTGTGATGGAGGACCGGGCGCAAGTCCAGCCTGCAGTCTCCACTTGCCTGGTTTCAGATTTACTGATGGCGTTTAACCAGTCTCTTTTACCCAAAGTAACATTGTTAAATAGTTTTTTTAAGAGCCTTATTCTTGTTTATGTGTGATATGTATTCTCTTACATAGCATAACTAAGACTGAATGATAAGACAATTATAATCTTATCCTATACTGCAAGTCTTCACTATTGCCTCATGCTCGATTTCTGCTTGTTTTTCTATATTATTAGATAAGAAAGTGCATTTCTTCAAGAAAAATTGCATTCTCTTTATTTTAAATCTTTTAATGTTACTAATTAGAACAGGTATATACAGTCAGATCACTTGTGCGTCTCATGCCTGTGAGCTTCTCTGTTATCTGATCTTCAGAATGAGACGTACTGTACTGTTACTTTCCAAGTCCTCTCGTCCTACTGAAATATGACTGCTTACTCTGTTCTGTTCCCTGTGCTGGAGCACTCTGGGAACAGGGAGCAGCCTGCAGTGACCTTACCACAGTTTGCACTTTTCCCCTCCTTACGTACAAACTTTCAAGTGTTCTGCTCTTCTAGTGTTGCAGTACTGCAGGCATGTATATCCTCACATGCTCTGCCAGATTACACAGAGTCCAAACAGGGGAAACGCAAGTGGTCAAACGCTGCAAAACAGAACTCTCATTGAGTGTACTTCCTAGTTAAAAATCCTCTTCCCAGCTGGAAAGTTATTGATGGACCTGTGCCCTGGGCTCAGCAAAAGTGCAGTAAATATGAAACACATGTATGAAAGGGAAAGCAAAGAACAACAAAAAGTACTTTCAGAAACTGGAGACCCGGTTCACAAAGGTCTAAGTAAGGGATGGGCAGTTCTAGTCCTTAAGGGACCACAGGGTCCTGTGGTTTTTATGCAGTCTCTGATCTCAATTTCCGAACTGAACTAATTTTCTGGTTAAGAAGTCAGATCATTTGGGGGTTTTAGCAGTTGCTGATGAAAAAGTACCTGTAAAACCTCCAGGAAACTGGCCCTTTATGGACTGCAGCTGTTCAGTCCTGCTCTGAGTCATGCCATAACTGAGGAATCTTTTGTTGCTCTTTAATTTTCAAACTCTCGCGTGTTTCGTCAACACGTCCTGTGCCCCGTCGGAAACGCGCGCTCTCTTTTGCCTCGGTGTGCCGCCGCTCTCACAAGGCCCGTGTGTCTGTCCGGTACGCAGGTTATTCCCGAAACTCCAACAGCGTGTCTCCCCGTGGGTACGTGCCCAGCTCCACACCCCAGCAGTCCAACTACAACACCATCACCTCCACCATGAACGGCTATGGCACTGCGGGCATGACCAACCTCGGGGTGCCCGGCTCGCCCAGCTTCCTCAACGGGTCCACTACCAACTCTCCTTACGCAAGTAAGTGCCCCCGCCGTGCCCGCGGGGGCTGGCACAGCGTACAGGCCACCAGACCTGGGCCAAGCAGAGCCCGCTCCGATACGTCACATCGACGGATCGGCTGTTAAAGACACTGAAGTATCTCGTTGGTTTTCACAAAATCGGGATTGTCTGAAAATATTTTAAAGCAGTGAAACACTTCAAGTCAGATTTTTTAGATGTGTTTTACTAAACAGGACAACATTAGTCCATCACAGGACGCACACACACACACACACACCCTGGACAGGTCACCAGTCCATCACAGGACACACACACAAACCCTGGACAGGATGCCAGTCCATTACAGGACACACACACACTCTGGACAGGATGCCAGTCCATCACAGGACACACACACACCCTGGACAGGTCATCAGTCCATCACAGGACACACACACACCCTGGACACAACACCAGCCAATAGCAGCGTGCACACATAAAAGCACATGGGGAGAATTTAGAGACAGCGATTAATCCACTCAGCATGATCCCACCAGGAGAAAATGCACACAGGAGCAGAACATGTGAGCTCTATGTTCAAAATGGTTTTACATAGTACATGTTATTTATAAATGCTAGCATAGGAGTAAAACAATCAAAAGATATTTTGGCAATTTAAGAATAGGTACTGTAAAGATAAAGCTCAATTATTGCTATTATAATACATTATAAACATCCATTATTGTAACTTAATAAATCATTAAACGTTTGTTACTTTCTAAAACAATAAGGGTAATTCCACCTACTTTTGATTCAGGATTATACACTTTTTTATATATGAAATATGTGAAAATATTTGAGTGCATATTCAGATTATTTTTGTAATACTTATAATACACTTATGATAATAATACCACCCTGTAATAGAACCCTGTGATGATGATGATTATATTGATCATTATTATACATATTTTCAAATAGTATTTACACTTACCAAGGGATACTTGCAAATATTTACATTGTGATTGTCTTAAAATATATCTTCATAAGTGATTATCCCAGGTCTAGTGGCCACTTGTTCCAGAATGTTCCAGACTGAGATCATGGTTCTAAAGAAAAATGTTGTATCAGCCAGCACTAACTGACCGTGACTGTGGCCCTTAGTTATTGAGGGTTTATTTTGAGGGTTAAATAGGCAAGTGCTGCTGTCCATTTTATTTAGTTCATTCCAGCTAAGGATATAAACTGTCTATACTGTATGTATCCTTTGTGGGAGAGCAGGTCATTGCATTGAATATATGATAATTCTTTTTCTCTTTTCAAAACGTCATGCTGCACAAAAAGGTGTTCCACCTTGTCCTGTATACTGTCTACGGTATATAGATTGATGTGCATAGAGAAAATGCATTTATCAATGAAAATACAGTATTTTTGTTTGTCTGTTGTGGTGCTTCTTTATCATGAAATATGATTGTGCTGACTTTAAATCTGTTCTAATCCTTCATCCCATTTTCTTACATGGCTTTAAATTACTTAATAGAACCATCGTGTACAGTATGTCTAAAGCAGTGATCTAACAAAAAAAAAACACATACAATTTAAAAAAAGGTGCATTCTGGCAATAGTTTGTCCAAACATTAGCTAATAGAGCTAATAGAGCTTTTGATAGCTCTGTATGCATCCAAAGCTGCTTTTTAATTTTTCTTTCTATTTTAGCTTCAGGGTTAGCTTTTTGTAATGATCAAGAAATCTCCACCTTTCACAGAATCACAGTAACCTTTTGAAAGCAGCTGTTTTCATAAGGGTGACATAAAAGAGTGCATCTTTAGAAAAAGGTTAAAAAAACAACAACTTTTGAAACCCTTATTAGCATTACGTCGAATAAAAATCTCAATCCTGAGGTTGTTCCCATTTCAGGAACCTTATTCAGTTCTCACAGTTGTACTAATTTGATGTAGAACTGTTAATTAGTTAATTAGTTAACAAAACTAATTTAGTTAATTGAAGTGAAAGCACTATTAAAATTGAGAACAGCAGGAACTTTGTTTTTACACAAAGGGTTGTGGGAGTCTGGAACAAGCTGCCAAGCCATGTTCTTGAAGCAATACCATGGCTTCTCTCAAGAAATGGCTGGATGAGACCCTCAGGTCAAATTCACTACCAGCGGTCAAACCACCTAGATGGACTGAATGCACTCCTCTCATTTGTAACCTTTCTGATGTTCTTACAGAGAAAAGTGAAACCAAATGATCAATACAGGAATGTGGGTAAAAAGATATAAATTCTCCCCAAGTGTCCTGTAAAACCTGGAGCAATCACCTTTATTTAACTTAAGTTTATTGTAGCTTAAATCTAACCATATATTGCTATTAAGAAAGGAAGGCAAATTTTATCTGCATTAAAAAACAAATCTTCAAGTGGTATGGATAACTCTTAATTTTGTATTTCTAAAGAGTTGCAAACATTTTCATCTCCTCAGTCAGTTGTATTAAGATTCCCAGTGCATGTTTCATGAACAGAACACTTTGCTCGTTATGAAGTGAAATGTGTTATTTTCTGAATTTGGTGTCTTGCTCTGAGACAGTGCTGAGTAATGCGGCTTGTGTTTGAGTGAAGTTATGGATCAACTTATCAAAGATTGGCACCTCAAGGTCTCCCATAAAGCTGTCCAGCGGATCAGTGTACTCTGACTCTATCTGAATAGCCTTCTGCATCCCACCCACGTCTGTCTGTCTGTCTGTCTGTCTGTCTGTCTGTCTGTCTGTCTGTCTGTCTGTCTGTCTGTCTGTCTGTCTGTCTGTCTGTCTGTCTGTCTGTCTGTCTGTCTGTCTGTCTGTCTAGCCCTCTGTTCAGAGCTTCTTCCGTCGCTCTCCCCTCCAGTGTTAACTCCTCTTCCTCCACCACCCAAGCTGCCATTTTCTCATTCTCTCCTGTCAATGTGATCTCTGCAGTCAAACAGAAGAGCGCCTTCGCCCCCGTCGTGCGGCCACAGACCTCCCCGCCCCCCACCTGCACCAGCACCAATGGGAGCAGCCTACAGGGTGAGCACCCCACCCCTTACCTGCCTCTGGGCTCCGCCCACCCCTACTGGGTGTTAGTAGACGAAGGCAGCTAAGATCCCCTACGAGGTATTTCATAGACTGTAAGAGCAAGTGGTTATCCCTCTGTTTCCACCCGCGGTTTCTGAAGCAGTAGGACAGGCCATGAAACTGCCTGACAAGCGCCAGCTCTCAGGCAGTTCCATCATCTCTCCCACTGCGCACCTCTCCAAAGGAGGGCAAATGTCCCAAAAAACATGAGGCACCTTTTTGGCCTTTGCGTTCGGCTGGAGTGAGGTCAGAAGGGTTAGCAAATGTCAAAGTTGATCCATAACTTCCGGTCCAATGGTGCATACGACTGCCCACCACTGTTAATGTTGAAGACCGATGCAGAAGAGTCTGGAACAAGCTGCCCAGCCATGTTCATGAAGCCGATACCTTGGCTTCTCTCGTTCCAGTTATAGTTCCAGTGTAGTTCCAGTACAGTTCAGTTGTCGTTCCAGTATCTAGCTTGGATTGGGTGTCAAGTCTCGCTCACCAGAAAGCTGCCTTGTGTTAGTCATGGTAGTCATGACATGAACTTGTGGAACAGGGTCACAGAGATTCTGGAATAACGTCTCAGTGTCCTGTGCACAGTAGTTGTTAATGAATACCTATGGCCAACAGCTCCATGGTATTATCTGCTTATGCTAAACACTCTGGGTGCTTTGAAAGTCATTTGTGCATTGGGGTTTTCTGAAAGTAATCCCAGTGTCTTACTCCTTATTACATGAGGTGTACAGCACGTGAACCCCTGCAGAGCCTAACTAAAGATACCGCTGTAAATACTCCTTTACCAGAAAAGCAGTGGTTTGTTACACTCTCATTTGGATGAAAGATCTGTTAACACTGGGTTTAAAAGGGCATAATCAGAAAGTAGCAATTGTTTAAAGCTCTTTTATTCCTTAAATCATGCCCTCATATGGATCAGCATAAACATAGAATTTATCCTAAGTTATGTATTATCTCTCTAGAATTTTAGGTTTCTGTGATTGTGAAAATGTTTGTATATAGCTCTGATTTCATTCTTCTGATGATTGTGCACAGGACAGCAAATGAGATAATTTACTAAAATAATTTACACTGCAATGACGTATGTTTAGTGTCTTTAATGCAACTGTTGTGTTTCTACATTACTAGATATAAAGAAAATTGGATATAAAATAAGAAATGTATAGTTCCTCATTGCCAATATCAAACATTAGGTTACAGATTTGATGATGATCATTATTTTCTTGTGAATATGCTTGTTAAGTTATGTAAATGCGAATAAAAAGTACTTTAGTCAGAACTGCTGTATATATATATAGACACCAAATAGCTGCAAACCCTGGTCCATGAGACCTGCAGGTTGTATGAATCCCCCTTAAAGCACTTGTTTGTAAAGGCCTGGAACAAAGTGTGATTTGACCATCAAAACAAATAATGTGTTTGATAAAGTACACATTTAATCAAAATCCAGCAGCCTGTAGATCTCAAGGACCACAGCTGGCCATTCCTGACAGGACTGAACCATGGCATTTAGAAATAGTTCGAAGATCATGTCTTCTGAGTCTTTTCCAAACTGCTGCTTCAGGGGTGAGCCGTCCTGCTGGATGAGCCCTAACCTGTCAGGAGCACGGCTGGCCATGGCGCTTATATATGTGTGCTTGTGACCAAGAACAGCCTGTTCTCATTACCCATTAATAATTGTAATAACCTTGTTAAAAAGCACTATAATGTGAACATTAAAACACAATGACATCAGTCTAGAAACCCTGGAAGGAGACATGTTTGTCTCTCCCGTCAGAGAGCTTTGACCAGTCCATATTCATCAGCCTTTCAGTTTTACTTGAGCAGGCAGTAACAAACGTGTCAAGTTATTGATATAGATAAGAACTCAGAATGTACTGTATTCCTGTCAGACATAAGAATGAGGAGTAGATTTATAAGTAACTCAGATCTATAGGAGAGGTGAATACACAGGCAGTACGCACAGGGACTGCTGTGGCAGTAAGACATTTTTCTAAATATTGATCTCAATATTGATGTACTGTATATTCTGACACTGTAAATGTTCCCCTTTGCAATATTTAAGAGCTGTTTAACAGGTCCTTGGATTACTGTTACTTTGGTAAGAACAGAGGAAATGTTGCAAATGAGAGGAAGTCATTCTGCCCCTTTTTGACTGGTCAACCCTGTTACAACAATGAGGGTTTTGTTCAAAATGTGTAATCTAAACCATGAAGCATTCAGGGTCTAGAAGTCCATATACTGTACATACCAGCAATATTGTTATTATAGGCAATTTAACATAACATTTAGGTTTTATTGTCTTTTTCTTGCCTAAGCCTTGAAGTGCATTAACGTCTTGAAGCGTCGATTGCTATATAACAGCTTTGCCTCTCTCTTTAAGCGATGGCGGGTCTCATAGTCCCACCCATGTGAGCAGCTAAACTGTCCAGCAGCTGCGTCCTGGAGGCGAACTTCCACTGTCCTGCAGCATCTCTCGGACAGCGGCGTCTCAGTGGCTGACGAACTCAATGCAGGAAAGTTCCCAAACAAAACTGAAAAGCAAACACCCCTTCATTTTATATATGTACCTACGTTTTAACGTAAATGTTGTCTGGGTTAATCTCTTGTTTTTACAACTGCTTCCTTGCAAAAGAACCTTGATAACCTGAGTCCATTAGCTTAGGAGTTTTGAGACCAGCAGGTGAAAATTGTCTCAGTTGCTGTAATACCACTTAAAGATTGACAGAAGCTAGTCTGATACATCTTAGGAAGGAATGGCCTGACCTGACCAGCAATACAGGGGGTACATTCTTATATGCAGAAGGATGTGCACAACATATACAGGACTAGGAGCATTGCTTTAACACCTGTTCTTTAACTCATTCATACTTGACCTTTGCAGAACACCAGCTTCTCGAAGAGACAGCATCTGAGTCCAGGACGTATAGCCCTAGTGTACTGTATGTGTCCGTGTGTAAGCACTGCGGATAACAGCTGTGCTTCAATAGAAAGCAAAGACTTTTCCAGTTCTCCTTAGGCTACTGAAACCGTTTCGGCTTAAATCATCTCAGATGATCAAGGTTCTTCTGCACGTTGGAAAATGTTATATCTTCTGTCAGATGTCATTTTGACCATTTCTCATTTTTGAGATGTTCCATTCAGAAGGGTTAAACCTGTATTTAAAAAGCTGTAATGTTCTGTACTATCCAGACATGGGCTATTTGCTGGAAAAAGTTGTGTCTGTCAATTGGCTAATCAAGTTCTCTCAAACCCTTAGACATTCCAGTTGTGTTCTCAGACTCACAGAATGTACAGTCGTATTTTAATATTTTTTTAAAATGTGTGATTGGCAGAGAGTGAGCTATGATTTTAAAATCATTTTTTGGACTCTTATTATCTTTGTTATATATATTCCGTAACAACATTTCTGCTTTTGTATTTGACAATTTCTCACCATGTCCTCTTTCATCCCTGGTGAATTGACTACTTGCAATAGTTGTAGGATGCTGGACTAGCTACAGACAAGCAAGAACTGACATTATGATTCCACTTTCTACAAGTCTGTGGATGTTTTAAAAAGTTTCAACTTATATCCCTATTTGTCAACAGTTTGGCTACTTAAATGGAAAGAGCCCAAAGCTTTTGACAGTAGTTAAGGAAGTTAAATTTATTTTGTTTTTGTTTTTTTTGGAAAATAATGAACAGTTTCCATAAATATATTTTCAGGTTTGTTCGTCTGTAGATTTAAGCCAGGAATGCTCACTGCAATTTTAGTCACATTTAGGTACTGATTTTATTGTTCAACTTCTTATTGTGCTTTTTTGTATGTATTTATAAAGTATGTTTTGACATTTCTTTGGTGACTTAGGCCTGAATACTAGTATAAAAATATGTAAACACATTTGATGTCTTAATGCCTTTTAGATATTGTACAAAAAAGATGAAAAACTACAACACTTTTGTAAAAAAGAGTCTTAGATGTTCCTTATCACCCTGGTTTTTTAAAGCAGGAAGAATGCTCCACCAGTTTTGTACAAAAATGCTTTCCAATACTATATTTAACTTTTTTTGTATACAGCAGTTGTGTTTCCTTTACTTTTTATTGTCCACGTGTATCATTGTGAAGGGTGTATAATCGCTATTTCTTAATGCACTATTTTAGTTGGAGCGCCTATGAAAGCAATGCATCTTAGCAAAAAAATAAAAAATAAAAAAAACTTTAGTACAGGTATGCACCGAGATGTTTTACATCATTCATTTGAAAGTACTTGTACACAGAATTTTTTTCTTGTCAACTGTAAGGGAGACTCAACTTTTAGAGCGAATTTGGCTTGCATCTGAGCGTTTTAATTGTAAGACTATAACACTGTCTCCGAAGCATTTAACTCCTGACCTCTCTACCGTGGGCTGTGTTGAAGGGTGTGTTTTCCTTAGGTTCTAAGGCCTTCAAATTGTGGTTCAGAAAGCATCTTTATAGCCAAAGCTCTGTAATGAGATTCCCAGTTGCACCAGAATGCATATCACTTACATTTGCATGAAATCATAAAGGTAGCCCTTTTGCTCAGCTCCAGTGTTTTCATTCTTTGCGATTTGTGAACATACCAACATGATGATTTCAATGTTGCAGTCAGTCACAGAGATGTAGACCAGTGGCACCTCATGTGATAGCCCTGTGGTGTTCATCAGCTTGACTTCATAGTGCAGATGGAGATACAGTATGGGATTAAGGACCAATTAGCTGATACTGCATTGGAGAGTGTCCAGACCTGAATGTCTGTGACAAGCTGAGGAGAGGTGAATAACTAGAAGGAGATTTGCTTTGCGCATGATGGAAAAAGAGACGCCATGGTCATCCGATAGAAAAGGCACCTGTAAGGTTCTTACTGGACATGAACGAGCATCTCGCAAGGTTAACAGGTGTGGTTAGCCATGGCAGTAAGGAAGGAGAGGAGGTGATGTGGGGCGCATGAGTCAGAATACTCTGAAGAGTGGAATTAAAAGGCTGCTTATGTCTTTCTCAGACAGTAGTTTTATTTTTCAATTCCACCTGCCTGCTCTTGTACAAAATCAAGGCAGTCAGAATACAGAAACCTGGGAAAAGAGACGAAGCCTTGAGGCTGTTTGGTGCTTGTCTTTTTATTCTTTTATTTGCATCTTGACAGGCTTCAAGGTTATCAGTGAAGCAGAGGCTACAGAGTACCCTGGCATGCTGTTCTGTACATACAGTAGAAGACAGCAAGGGAAAGCCCTTGTCAGTGAAGCAGAAAGTGAAATCAAAGCATCTGGTGCCACAACGCACACTTACCAAGAATATTCCGTTTGTTTCTTCACTTCTGCCCCTTTCCTCATTGAGCAGAAGGAGATGAAATTAAAAGCAGTAAGAAACAGATGAAAAGTTGAGTTTCCCTTCATGGGAGAGGAAGTTTTCTTTGATGTTGTTGTTGTAGCTATTGTTGTTGCACACAAATCTGTATCATTTACTTATGCAATTTGTATTACTGTAATGCAAACAACTGTCACTCCACACTATTTCAGTGGAATACTTGTAAAATAAAAAAGAAATATAAGAACTGATGCCTTACGATAATGCCATGTTCCCCACACCTTGTGTTATTATTGAGGTTTTTAACTCTAAAAATATACTGTGAATGTCTACATTTCCTTTTGGGAGATTTCTGTCAAACAGAATACAAATAATTGAATAGGGAAAGGTGGATGCTAGGCCTGACTTCAGCAAGGACCAGTAAGCAAAGCAAGCGGGTTGGTAGATATCAGCAAAGGAAAGGTTTGGACTGGACTCCTCGAATAACCGCACACTGCGTGCCAGAGGTTCTGGAGTCCTCTTCACCTGCTTGCTAGCCAGCCATGTGAAGAGAATCTTTCCATTTCACCACCAAATAACTCCAGGCACTTTAATAAAGAACGGGTCAGGAAAGGCTAGCTTGGGTGTTTCAGAAGAAGAAATGCTTTACTTAGTGAATGAACATGTCATATTTCTCGTTTATGAATGGTGGTTCTGTTCTGAGAGTGCCCCAGCATTGTGTTCTTCCTTGTATAATCTTCCATGAGCAAGGCTTAAACTTGACTTCTACTGTTTCTGCAAGAGCCTTTTCACCTGTTAGCACCAGAGAAAGCAAAACAGTACAGACTTCAATCTGCGCATCCTTCTCCACTGACATGTATGCCATGCATACACAAAACCTCCCAGAGCAAGAGGCCAGCATTCCCCCTCTCCTGTTTTGCTAGTTACACTGTTTTTTTAAATGCAAACTGCTCTCCCACAAACTTGGTTCAAAATGCACCGCAGCAGTGCTCTTAAATCTTAAATCTTTCTTTATTTGCTTTCCAGGCATTGTACTAAATGAGAAATCATAAGCATTTTAACTCACAAAGATTCAGTTATCTCAAATGTTGCCAGTACCAGGGGCCTGTGAGTGAGTAACAGATTCTTTTTACACAAGGAAGGTAAAACCAAGTGAAACTATCCGAGCACAAGATATGTACTGTATGTGCTGTCCGTATGTATTAACCCATGTTTGACTACATGGTTTTATGAAGTATGTGAATAGCTGGAGTTGAAAAACCAGGCTATGTATATACTTCAGCATGTATGTACATGAATAAAGTTAATTTCTGTAAGAAACATGAATTTTAAGGCAGTTATCATGAAGCGTATGAAGGGCTTTTTGCATGCATAGTGTTGAAATGTAGGTGTGTTTCAGTGTACAGGCAGAAGAACATTTCTGAGTATGTTTCAGCTTTTACTGCTTTTGCTATTAATAACTCAGCATAGACTCAAGTCTAGGAAGGCCCGTGTGTGAAACTACAGTAAACTGAAGGAATAAACGCTGGTGTGTGACCAAGAATATTAGTACAGAAAACTGCTACATATCAGAGCTATGTACCATCTTTAGATTTTAATAGAACCTTAATGGAATATTCTGTTAAGGTGAGGACTAGTCTGACTGGTGATTATAAAATTCTAATTAAGATGTACGTGAGTAAATTTGTTACTGATCATAAACCTAGGCAGGATGAATCCAGACTTGTAGGAATGGCTTCCTCGGAGTTCTGACAGAAATTTCTTATCTGATGGCTACAGTACTGTATGTATTCACAGAGATTTAGATATTACAGAGTGGTCTCCACATGTGTGAGGGTTATGGGCAAAGAACCGTTGCGAACAGCCAAATTCACAAATAACCAAGTCCTCCCTTATACCATTGCATAATGTACTACAGTGTATTGTGTATATGATTAAAAGATAGAAGCAACCCTTCCCTATATGATAATTAGGGAACTAATTCATTCGATCTAAATTTAATAAAAACATTGATCAACTAAAACAGACAACAGTAATCACAAACTTTTAGTAACCAGCTAAAATAAATGACATGAATCCCTCCTCCCCCTCAAGCAGATGCCTGCACTTTCACTCTTTGCCTAACAGCTGTCATTAAAAGGGCGTCTCCAGCCTGTCAGTCCCTGATACAGAACCAGGAGGGTTCATCACAGTGTAAAAGCAAGAGCAGGCTGAGCTGCGGGTGTTGTGTAGGGGCTGGGAGAGGCCATCACCATCCTGGTCTGTTGCACGAAAGTCAAACTGACAACCTTCATATCGGTTTGTTCCCTCTCTGCTCTTGTTCCATTCAAATCTCTGTCTGAATCGCCAATAAGTTGACAGGTGTTGAGACCCTACCGTACTTCATATTTTTTACTTTTTTACGTTTTTTTTTAAAACGTTTTTACTTTTAAAATATGTTCCCATGGTTACAAGTTTTACCTCTCCCCCCCAGATTTTTTACACTGTTTTTCTTTCATTAGTTAGCTGAATGAAAATATAAGACTGAGACTTTGTTCACTATGTGAGAAGCAGGATGCATCCAACATGAGAGAGGGGTTCAGGTGACAGAGGGCTGTATTTGATGTTACCCGTCTTCCAAGCATCTGAATAGAACGCCACCAAGTCAGTCATGTCTACCTTGAGCATAGGGGGCAAGAAACGGTAATTGGGCTCTGTCTTTCATTACGTTGCTTACATTTTTTAATTAAAAAAAGATTTGTAATTGCTGAGCGTTTTTTCCAGTTTAGAATGGGATTCAAAATCATGTTTCAAGATGAGAACAGCTGACAATTCTGTAGGTTTGCGATGAACTGCTATGATGGACCTGAGACAGCTGTCAGGATAACCTGGTGCATCGTGGGAGTACAGACTCTCACTGAAGATTAGATAAATTAAGGTCATTGTAAATACATTACAGCCTGGTAAAAGAATCATAACTCTATATCCAAATGTCTCTATATACAGGACTTAGTTTTCCAGCAGCCAGCTCAGTTGTGCCATGTTTTGAAACAGTAGCATGGTATTTTCAATGGGTGTGGTACTGTTGTACATCTCTATTCAGGTTTCCAAGATCTTCTGTGATGAGGATATTAGTGTTGCAAAAAGTCAGAGCCTGGCTTTTCCATTCCATCTTTTCCATTGATTGGTTACATATGCTGATTGGTTGCAGAGGATTTTGTTTCTCATATGAAGTTGTAAAAAGCTGGTCTCTGCTTCTGGTGTCCCCAGCAGAGGATTTGAACTACAGAATGTATTTTTTTTTATTTCTTTTGCAATGTTTGAATTGAGATGAAAAGGAAATGTGAAGGAGCGCTGCATCTTTATAAAATATAAAAAAATATATCATCAAAGTATATCAAAGCACAATGTTTAATTCTCTTCTTTGGAAAAAAAGAACTGTACCTTTTTGTTCTCAGAGTCTATGACCGTGCTGTAAATAGGATGCATGTTTTTCTGTGATCCAGTGAGTTTTGTACAGAAACCAACTAATAAAGATAACATTTGGCTTGAATTCCCCCGCTCACATAACCTCTGTGTTTTTTTGTATGACATGTTTGTAGTGTTAATTTATTTTCTGTTCAAAGCATCTCTTAGACCTCCACGTACTTTTAGGACCTGCCTTGGTCTAAAATTTTATCATCTAGGAAAGAAATAATTTCAGAGCTAGATAAGTGGAATGGCCTGTTCTTGTTTGGAGCAATTCCTAAAAAAAACAAAGACTCATGCTAACTTTTAAAATATCTCGACATATGTATGGAACTACACGGGTGATCACTGGTCCGGTCTGTTCCGGATCTCCCACATGATCATCTTGTTCCCATTGGGTCAGTCATCAGTTCTGCAGCGACGCCTGATCAAGATTCTGAAAGAGACCAACTTTGCTTATCTGATCAGTAACCGAGATACACTTTTGCTTTTCTTTTAAACTCTCCAGCTTCTCCACATTCCTCTTCCCTTCCACAGATGTCATTCTACAGTAATGGAGCAGGTCATTTTTAATAGTAGCCATATGGGCACAGGAAGGAGTTGAATTACAATGCATTTCAGAGTTATTAAAGGTAATAAATGGCATTTTTCTTTTTTTTCTTTTTTTAGTGTTCCAACCTTAACCCCTAATAGAAAGGCTATTCATTTTTAGAAAAAAAGGGCAATGATTAATACTTATTTCATGTGAAGAATATACTCAGTCTAACATTACACAGAAACAGAGTAAATTGCATACTAGTGTTTTTTTTACCAATGCACTGCACATCCACAAAACACCTAAAACCTTCAAGAGTTAAATCAAAATAATGACCTAAATACTGTAAATTCATCACAGCTATGCTATGTCAATTTTTCTACATAGCAAAAACACAAATAAAACCTACTAAGAACTTTAACAGATACCTTCATAGTACCTTGAACACACTCCACATCCCTCTACCACAGTCCCTAAAAGAAACATTTCACCTTCTCTTCTTAAGGGAAACCTGTAAGTTTATCAGCATCCCACTTCGTTTTGCTCACATTGTCTATATTGAAAGAACTTATTGCAACTGTTTTTCCTGCATGCAACAGCAGCAGGTTCTTTTGTTCAAACACAAGGTATGCTGGCGATCAACTAATTATCTCCATAGGGTAAAGCAGGGACAGGCATTCCTTTAAACTGGGTAGATCTCAAAGGAATAGTTTTGATCCAGTAAATTTATATCCATTTTAAAATGTTAACAACAAATTGTTTGTTCTAAAAATATATGCAAAGCAGTTAAGATTCACTTCAATCAGTTGTCTGTTGTTTATTGATAATTGTCTTTAAATGATTGTAAATTGAGTAATTAATACAGGTATGGTACAGTACATACACATTTGTGCCTGTATATGTTGTGCTAGGGTGTACTGCAGTACAGTATTTTATGTTTGATTTTTCAAATATTTTCCAGCCAAAGGCATTTATTCCTAACTTTTCCGGGTGGCACAAACTCTTTGATCCTTTAATTTACAATTGATACGAATCTTCAAAATCTTGGCCACAATAGCTCATTGTGGGGTAGACCTGTGCAGCCACATGACGATCTGGATCTGTAGGAGCTGTTCCCTCACGTTCATCTTTATTCACATCTGACAACAGCCAGATCAAACCAGAGAGCTGCCAAGTGTTCCTTATCACTAGCATGGATTTTTTAATGGTTTAATTTAGCAGGTCAGCCAATTGGGAACAAGCTGTCTAATACTAAGGACAGCTGGAGACCCGCTCGTGCATGAGGGCAGCGATCTGAGAGGGGACGGCAGTGGTGTCCCATCTGGGGTTTGACCCCCCAATCCTGTGGTCTAGCGCCCTGACTGGCGATCCCCATGGCCGTCTTGTTTCTTTCTGCGCACCCCGAAAACTCAGACTCTACTTTTTGAATGACAAATTAGAGGATATCATGTTTGTTAGTTTAACATGGCTGAAATTTCAGGAGACGTGTCATAGAACTGATGTTAAAATCGCAGACGAATGTCTAAAACTTTAGCACAATGCTGTAGAAATGCACATAACAAGCATATTCAGGACATATTCCTATAGCTTTTTATTAGTGTGATGTAACAAGTCCAAGCGTTCATCTTAAGGCTCAGAATCATAACCTTTATTCCTTTTAAATGCTTGGAAATGCAAGTTCACTATCACTCAACCACTACTTCTACAGGATAATTTGTACAGTTTTATTATTCCACATACAGTACGTATGGTCTTTTTTTGGAAAATGGCTTTTTGGATAACAGAGGCTCAGCTGTGATTCATTGGTCAACAGACTTCACAGAAAGCCGCAGATGACAAACGTTTTGAGTTGAGTAGGGGTGACATACAGATGGTTTAAAAAAACAAATGACCTTGTAGTCATATTGCTGTCCTTGGTAATATTTTGTAGAGCTCTTGGAAGTTCTCTGTTGTGTAATCAGTCCCAGAAACAATGACAGTGCCCCTCAATACAGAGATGTTTGAATGAGGAAGCAGGGAGGACTTATTCTCCTTAGAAGCTGAGACTGTGGCACTGGACCACTGGACAGACACTTAAGAACATTGGGAACGTCACAAGCAAGAAGTGTTTATTTGGCCCATCTAGTCCATTTGGTAGACAGCGAGTGAAACCCGTATCAAAACATGAGGAGAAGGCAATGCTGCTTTGAAACTCTGCAACAAAAAGTTTTCCAGTGAAAGGTTTTGCCCTTTTGAGTGCAGGCAGGTAAATTAAATGCAATTTAAACGAGACAGGAAGCAGTGTGCGTTGGCGTGATGTCATCGAAAAATTATGAAAAGAGGAGAAAAAAGTGGTTTAGCAAGCATCACTAATAGCAGGAGACCCCCATGGGAGCATGTTCACAGTTTTCTCATTAACAAATACAGCTTCCTGACACCACTCTAATACACTGGAGTGCAAATCTTATCTCGGTGACAACTTCAAACGTGTGTTTCCAGCAGGAGCTGCCGCGCTGAAGTGTTTGAAGGCTCGCTCTCAGAGGAGTCCGCCTTTTCCTCGCTCGCTTTGATGCCATTAAATCTGCTCAAGCCCTGATCAAGGCGCTGGTACAGACCAGGATGTCTGTTTCATGTCTCTTATACACGTGGGAAGGATCAGAAACAGAACTATCAGACCCACTGAGCGCCCAAATTAACACAAAAGGAGGTGAGGACCACAGATTGCACTTGAGTCTCTGGAGCTCCAGAGCAGACCCTCATAGCTCAGGCCAGTGTCCCATATAACGCAGTGGAAAAGTTTACTCTCTTGTACGCTGCCCATCTTAAGCATAGTCCATGCGCATCACGTCACACTGCACTAGTGTACCCTGTACGTTGTAGCCAACCCTTGGAATTCTGGGAGGCATAACATCCTTTGCAGTTACTAATCTTCAGACATCATTTTCCCACAGCAGATATTGTGAGAAACAGTAACAGTTCTTCCTGAGTATTACTTGCAGTTAATTCACAATGAATTAACTAATTAAAACTAATAAACTAAAATCTCATGCATGAGCCTTTCTGCAATTAAAACATTTCGATTTCGCTGCAGCGTTCTCAGACAATTATAAGCCCTTAACCTCTTCAGACAGATGGGTTGCATCTGTCTGAGTTATAGCACGCACCACCACTGATTAAATACCTTCACAAACAATTTATAACAAGAGGCAAAAAGCAAATACATGTTTGTGAATCTTGGCTTGCACAGATATTTCAAAGTGTGCCAAAGGTGTGCGGCCTACAGGAATCCACCCACCCATCCATTTTCTAACCAATTTATCCAATTCAGCACGGTAGGGGAGCTGGAGCCTATCCCAACAAGCACCAGACACAAGGTAGGATACTTCCTGGACAGGACGGGCACACACGCATACCAGGGCCAGTTTTCACCGAAACCAATTAACCTCCCAGTAAGTCTTTGGATTATGGGAGGAACCTGGAGCACCTGGAGGAAGCCCACATGAATTGAGAACATACAAACTCCACGCAGCCAGCACCCCAGGAATTAAACCCAGAGCCCCAGCGCCGTGAGGAAGCAATGCAGACCACCTACAGCACCGTGCCGCCCACTGACGGGTTTCTTCCCACAGCCATGCAGACACGTGACACTCTGCATTCCTGAATGTGTGTTTAAATGCACTTTCACATTCCTCCACACCCCCAGTTTCACAGTGTGGGTTTGGGAAATATTAAAAATTGCTTTTGCTTAACAAAGAATATGTTTTTTGCCTTCAAGGTAATTAGAACGACAATGCCGATGTTAGGAGAAAACATTGTACGAGTGAGAGAAAAGGTTGTTTTATGCAAAAGCATTGCAATGATAGTGGTGACACAGCTCTTCCTGGACGGTTTGGGAATAATGAGCTGTAGAAAAACAGCTCCGATTACAAGTTACTGTTTCACTATATATTCCACCTGCAGCTCAGTAAGACATTAGGCACTGCTCTGTGACTTCCAGGCTTGCCTACAGTTATCAGCATTGCTAACTCATTACTTGTTGGCTTTTTTGGTTGGGGTTACACAGTATAAAATGACTACTTTTCATATCATTATAGATCTCAGCACCTGCAAAATAACGCTGAATTTTGAAAAAAGATCAAGGAGTAACAACTTGTAACAAAAGATATAACTCATGTGTTTCTGGAGGTGCTCTAGTACGCAACGAATGTCCAACACAGACAAGCTGAAGAAACTGGGCCTATTTAGTGTTGAACAGAGATGACTATGAGGGGACCTGATCAAAGTATTCAAAATCTTAAAAGCATTCACAAAGTCAACCTACTAAATCAACAGTCCTGTTTAATTTCGGAGATCTGAGAACACTGCTCTATAAAGAGATAGTGCCTTTGGCTGCTTGAAAATAAGAAGTTGAAAATTCAATTAAATGCTTGTGAATTTCATACATTTTCAAACACTTGAAATGCCATAAAGGTTGCGATACAGTGCTTCCCAGCACGGGTCCTGGAAGAGAACTGTCTCTACTGGTTTGAATTCCAGTTGAACTCTGCATATTCAATACTCATTGATCTGCTTGCTTGTTTAAACTTTTAAATGCAAATTCAGATTCAACTAGCTTTATTGGCATGACAGACGAATTACAGTTTTGCCAAAGCAGATACAATAAACACGTCATTTGCAGTACAAACACATCAATGAACAGTCACATGCATCACATAAAACATAAAAAAATTTTGTGAGACAGGCTCACTGTTCCTCAGGCTGTGACAGCAGATCACACACTGTATTATTATTATTATAGAGAGACAGGCTCACTGTCTGTTCCCCAGGCTGGGACAAGAGATCACACACTGGGCTGCAGCTCTATTGAGTTTCCTCTCCTCCCCCAGTAGGACTGGAAGCTATTCTGATTCTGGGATCTGTGGGTATTCTGGGATTAGTTCTGTTATTTTGGGGAAGAATGATTCTCTAATCCCAGAGTATTTCTCACAGTGCAGCAAAAAGTGCTTCTCTGTACCTGCTTCTCCCCGCTGGCAGTGGGACCATAGCCTGTTCTCTCTGGGCAGCCAGGTTTGTCTGTGTCGCCCAGTTCTGTGGCCAGGTTGTGGTCACTGAGCCTGTCCTCTCTTGGCAGCCAGGTCTGCCTGTGTCGCCCAGTTTCTATTGTCAGGCTGTGGTTGCTAAGCCTATACTTCGTTAGGGTATGTTTCTTTTTCCTGCCTCTTACCCTGGTCAGTGACCCTGAGACTCACATAGTGTTTATTGTGATTTTAAGGCCCTTTAGCATTAATGTTTGTGTTGTGTTTGTATCTGTGTGTCCCACTCAGTATTGCTTGGTTTGTTGTGATTTGGTTGGCTTTGTTCCGTGTTGTTGTAGCGGTGCTGTCCTCAGCTTCAGGACCAGCTGGCTGAGGGGGCTCTTCTTTGGGCTCGGCAGGGTCTTATGATGGTAGGAATTTTGGTCACTGTTTTATAAGTGCAACCAATATTTTTAATACTCTCTTTGGCATACTGATTAGCAATGGGAATTGACTGAATTTGGTCCCGAACTCACGAAACAGTTGATCTGTTGAACTAACAGTTTTAGTTGATCAACTGCTGATGTACATACACAGGTGGGAGTGACCCTGTAATCAGACACACCCACAGTTGGAGTGACCCTGTATCAGACACACCCACAGTGGGGGGTGACCCTGTATCAGACACACCCACAGTGGGGGGTGACCCTGTATCAGACATGTTCACAATTAGCATTGTTTCTTTCTGCAGAGGTCCAGTTGGTTACATTCAGAACTGCCCTGACCTAAATGAGAGCAGTTCTGAAACTTAGAAATCGGTAAAGTGTTGAGAACAATTACTGTACAAATCCCATTTAGATCTGGAAGCAAACTGACAATTAAGCTCCAGATAAAAAACGGACATCCATCAGCCTGTGATTAAGAACTCGGCTGGAGTGAAACCCAGAAGAGACAGGAGTCCTCCTGGAGCAGAGTGGGGAACGCCTGTTTTACTGGATAGATATGAGTTTTCTTCCTGCTGCTCCATGCCATGTGTGGCCCTCAGTTCTGCTTAGACAACTGAGCTCAGTGATTCAGAGATGGTAGCACTGAATTTCGTCAAATTACTCAAGACCAATATATTATTTTTATTGACCATGATGATTATTATTATTATTATTATTATTATTATTATTGTCGGTTTTAGACAGTCAGGACCTGAGTTTTTTTCTTAGTGTAGCAAAGTCAGAGGAATCTGTTGAGCAGATCTCATTTCCAGCCTATCTGAATCATGAAGACCCTGTAGATTTGCAGCATCCTCCTTGCTCATCCTGGAGAAATGCATGGAATTAATCAGGTGGAATGACATGCATAACCAATAATCAAGAGCAGAATGTTTTTTGCTATTTGGCTATGCTTTTATGTCACCTATCATATCTGCAGGTACTCAACAACTAGAAACGAATACTATTTCACTAAAAGCTACTGCAAGCCCCACATAAACACTGCACATACTGTATGCTAGCATGATTCATTCCACAAAACAAGGGTCCTCATTCATGCTTCTGAGCAACCTCAGTCCAACAGTATTGATACATCACTAGTTAAACATCGTCATACATTTCTAAGGACTTGGGATAATTTTCATCGTGCTCAATGAACTGAGTAAGTTGGTAATTAATTATTTTAGAGGTAATTTAGAACCAGAATGTGATTGGGAACACCTGTAAGTCCAGCATTCAAGTACCGGAACTCTCTTAATTTAAATGAATTGCCTTGTTGATTTTAATGTACAGATGTTCCCAATCTTTAGAAACAGGTGGCGTGTAACACTAACGGAACTGGGACTGGGCGGCATGGGTGTGCAGCGCTTAGCATTGCTAAGTGCTGGGGCCCCGGGTTCAGTTCTAGATCTGTGGTGCTGTCTCGGTGGAGTTTGTCTGCTCTCCCCGTGTTTTTTGTGGGTTTCCTCCGGCGGCTCTGCTTTCTTCTCACCGTCCAAAAACAAACGGCGAAGTTAATGGGCCCTGGTGTGTGTGTGTGTGTCTGTGTGTGCCCTCTGATAGACTGGCGTCCTGCCCAGTGTGGACCTGTGTTGTGCTGTACTGAGACAGGCTCCAGCTTCCTCGTGACCCTGAATTGGAAGGAATGGACGGATGATCTGATAGGGACTGCCCAGGGTTCGAGACCAAAGACAACGCATTAGCACCGATTCCAGAGTCCGTCTTAAGAAATCTGGTGATTTCTTATGGAATTTGCTGCAGGCCTGGGTCAGGACTCTAGTAAATGTAATTTTTTTTTTTACTTGTCAAGGACAAATTAATTGGAAAGAAAAGTTGAGTTAGACCCAGAACTTTGTAAATTCATAACTGAGTCATTGCTTAAAAAGGCCATTAGCAAGACAGTCACATTTCAGCAAGTATTCAATTACCGTATACACAGAGGTGGTTTGCCTCTTAAAAACAGACATATTTCCCCAATGCCCCCAAAGAGCACATTAAAAAGCCAAGCTGCTGATACCAGAGGACCTTGCTGTAATCTTGCGATATCTGACAAACCCAGCAGTGCTTCTTGGTAATTTAACTGTAGAAATATAGACATAAGACAGACAACCTAACTTAAATGAGGTAAAAAGAGATGTTTCTGTTGACTTTAACATGTTTAAAATGTTTTTAAATGTATCATATGGTTAAAAGAATGTAGTGAGCACATTAGGACTGAGGAAAGGCAGTGCTCTTTCATACAAAGGGCTGCTGGAGTCTGGAGAAAAACTGCCCAACCGTGTTGTTGAAGACACTATCCTGGGATCTATTCAAGAATGGGTTGGATGAGATCATAAGACCTATAAAATACTACATGGAGTTATTTAAAACAGAAGTTTGGAAGAAGTTCAGATTCTAATGTCGCCCACTCACTGAGTATAAATATCTTGTCTTCTGAGCACCTGTGAGAGGGCAGTAACTTCTGGCACAATGGAGATCTTTCTGTGTGTTTTTAGTGCTGTCTCACAGTTCCGTTAGCTCATTACCCCTTCCCCTTCCACCTAATCTTCACTCTTGCTGCGGCTCCCTGGCTCATTCCTTGTGACAGTGGGAAGGGTCATGTCAGTTTTGTCCCTACGGCTAGGCTGTTGTTCCCTTTAGCCAGGTGAGTTACATCAAATAATCTTCCAATATTTCTGTCTCTATGTCACATTAATTGGTACAGTACATTGACAGAACTGATGAACACCAGATAAGCTAAATGGACTAATTGGAGACCATTCCTCAGTGAACCTTATGTCATTTGCCAAACCGCTTTATTCCATACAGTGTCGTGGGATTAAACCTCATGTAAACCTTTTTTGTAATAAGTTCTTAAAATACAGCTGTAAGCTTCACATCAATGTGAAGATCAATGCCTAAAGGGTTAAATAATATGCATTTCATATAGTGAAAGTAATACTTTAATAGGAAGCAACTAAAGAATCCCAAATATAATTTGATGTCTTGAGAGATCAGGCTAAAATGCAATGGCATCACTTTTTCTAGATGTAAATTGAATCTAGATGTATATTTTTTTTTCTTGCTGGTTTTCCCAAATCTGAATTTTTATCTCACCGTTAGACAAAACACTCATATTCCGCCTGTTTTTTTTTATTAAAAAAATATTATCAAAAATGGAAACTTCACACAACTGTGAACCAAACATCCAAGAATACGAAACAGATGTTCCGTGGCACCCTTATTTTTCCTCAAAACCTGTAGAAATTTACATAAAGTCTAGTTTCTTTCAGAAGTGTTTTTTAGTTTTACTCAAACCTTTTGCTACCTGCAAGTTAGAATAAAGAATTTGAAACATTTAAACAATTCTAGATGTCAGTAAAAATATTTAAAAAATACTAAAACAAAAGTTAACCGTATCTGACATACAGTATAATAGACTAGAAGATCAATCTTGAATTCAAAGGGAGATGTGATGAGTTAAGAGTATTGCAAGTACTGTATGTGCTGTGTATTAACCAGCAATGTCAATCGAGAACACGTTCTCATTTACAATAACAACATGGATGTCACGATGCGTGCAGCAGTTGAGGACCCTGTGCAGACGGTATGATCCGGAAGTGACTGGGATAAGATTTCTAGGGAAACACAGCAGGAGCAGGATGGGAAGAAAAAGCAAATCTTAAAAGATTTCTGTTTCTATATTGTCAGACTGCAGCTCTGCCTGCTGTGTGAATGTCTAGGATTTGTAATCACACTGTGAATGCCATACGAACACTGTAACGGAACTGGATGGCTCTGCTGTCAGGTCTCTGATAAGGACAGGATACAATGGAAACAGCTAGAGGGGTCCAAACCTACTTCCATAGAGTTTTGAGTTTTGATCCATTTAGGCTTATAGTGATCCTAAATCTCCTGTTTTCAAACATTACTAACACTTCTATTGGCCTATTAATAAAGTAAATTGTTCATGTAAAGGACATCTATTCCTTTGTGGCTTAATGGTATTCAGTTTTTTATTCCAAATGATCTCTAAATTTCGCAATGGAACAATCACCCTGAACATGGACAGACCCGTAGTCTAAGTGCTGGGTAACATATATCATTTCATTGCAGATAATAATATCCCAAACCAGCAAGTGAATATAGAATAATCCAGGGATCACCCGCATTCTCTCTCCACCATGTCACAGCTGCACGATTGGCTGTGTTAGCAGAAGACCCAGTTTCTGCCAACACACCCAGCACAGTTTCAGGTCCTGTCAGGACACTGCAGCGCCAGGCCACCCTGCATCCAAGGCACAGACACAGACACCCACAGGGGCAGAAACGAGGCAGGGGGACACAAGAACACAGGGGGTCAATTCAGCCAAGAGCTGCTATGAGATCTGAGAGTCTTATCCAGCCATTTCTTGGAAGATGCCAGGGAACCAACTTTGACAACCTACTGTAGTTGAGTCACTGTGTAAAGAAGTGCCTCCTGTTCTCAGATCAAAATGTGCCTTCCATAGCTCTGACTTGTGTCCTGTCTGAGTCTGAAGCCCACTGGGTCGACTTTGTCAAAATGAGAATTCTGAGGACTTGAATCTGGCCCTTCATTCTCTTCTACTTTCAAGACTGAGAAGAGTTCAGTTCTTTTAGCCTTTCGGTGCAGGACATACCCCTGAGCCCTGGAATGCATCTGGTCAATCTTTCCTCAGAACGGAAGAACTGAGGCCAGGAGACATTTCATTACATGAAGCTGCGGGAGTCTGGACCAAGACAGATAGCTGGGATCCTCAGACCCGTTGGCCGCTAGCAACCGAACAAACTGGACGGGCAGAACGGCCTCCTCCTGTTTGGACCTGCTCTTGTATCCCTAGTTTTCAGTGCTGGTGAGTCTGGCAGGGAAGCTGAAGGGCTGCCCTCCCTGTAAGTCACAGATGCTGTGGAAGCTTTCACTGAGGCAGTGTCTCAAAAGCTGTATGGAAAGGAGAAAAATGTTTTCCTGTGTGATGAAACTTTCCGAGTTCTCCTCTAGCAGCCATCATGTCACACTGCTCTTGTCTCGCCTCCAGCTTGCTAATGAGAAACAGACTTTCAGATTTCAGATTTCAGATTTCGGGTTGGAGGGGAGGGATTATGGAATGCTGTACAGTGTAATTGCACTTTCTTTGTGTGTTTCATTTTTGTAGAAAGGGAGATTTATGTTCACTGTTCATTAAAAAATACAGCGATGTTGTGCTGTGGGAAGCAGACGTTTTTTTTAAACCACCAACCAACGAAAATGCCTCCGTTGTACAGTAGACACGCATACGATGAATCAATTAATTGATCAATTAATGACAAATAAAATGGTTAAACGTGTTTTCGAATGACTTTAACTCATGTCTAAAAGAACTGCTCAAACATATGTTAATCAATGTTGACTGAACATGAATCTTTAAGGGTGTGACATACTAAATAGATAGAGCAGTGAGAATCTCTCTCAAAATGACTTCCTCAATAGGTGGGTGACCTGCTGCCTGTAGGAATGAAAACATTTCACCGACCTGTCGGACCTCAGGCTGAGTCATGGTGTACTGCCTCTTTGACAGATACTTCTTCCAGATCGAAATTACAATTACAGTACAGATGAAATTCTAAAGAGACATATTTCTGTATGTACTCAAATGAGTGTTCAAGCATGTCATTCGTTTATGTTTGTCTTCAAACCCTGCTTGAAGAATTGTTTTTTATTAAACAGGCTACATCTGTCTTTTCATCAGCAGGTAAGGGAAGTCTGTCAAACCTTTGGCATAGAGCTTAGAAGCTGTCTTCCACCACCACTGTTTAACACAACCAAAAACATGTACGGCACTTAACTTTCTGTGCTTGGCAGAACCTTACATTTTCACTGTATTGTTCAGGTCATCGATGCAGCCTCTAGGCTGACCTCTCTTTCTGTCTAAGAAGCAGCTGTGTGAGTGTGCAGGAGTGGACAGGAGTGGACAGGGCTCTGGGCTGGTAACTAGCCAGCTGTGGGTCCAATCCTGGGTTGGCCACTGCTATTATACCCTTTAGCAAGGTGGTACAAATCCATATCTGTATTGAAAAGCATTATCCAAATAAACTAGCAAAAATAAACTGAAACATTTTCAATATATTAGACGTGCATTAACAGGTAGCGGGTGTGCAGAGACGGGTGCTGCTACTGCTCTGCTTTCTGCCCTGACACCTGCTCAAATTGCACCTGTCATCACATCTCTGACAAGCGTTGCGAGATCTTCACCATCTCTTTCACTGTTCCTGTTACCATTCCAAACTGTGCCACTTCCACTGTCACATCAAGGAGTGAGCTTATCCGCTCTGTGTTAAATGTAGCATAGCAAACGCACCACATATTCCACAGACGTTCAGAATACTTCTGGCACTGATGCAGTCTGATTATTCTGATTGCATCAGCGTCAGGGGTCTTGTTTTAATTAAAAAGCGATGGTTCAGGATGATGAGATAAGGTCAACAGTTCTTGGTGGTCAAAAGCAATCTAGCATGACTGTGCTCAAAACACCATACAGGAGACCTTTTTCATCTGAACTTCTATGATCACAGGTCTAATAGCCATTAACATTTTGTTAGGGTGACATCTGAATGTTACCATACATGTGCCATACATGCTTGGTACTTTGAAAGGAAAAGAAAACAATAACAATTTCTATTCAATGTCTAAAAAAATAACATTCTATCCACCTACGATGTCTATCCATCCTGTCCCTGCCTCACTGCACTGAGTTTCAGTTTTTGTGATGATACTTTCACACCCATTACTGAATCTCTGTTTCTGCACATTGCAGCATTTTAAAGAAGAGGACGAATGTCAATATCCCATTCTTTTTACAATGCATACTAAAAGCCATCAGTCTTTTCTAAAACCAAAGACTTAATGCACTCAACCGGTTCCTTGATGAGCAGACAGTAAGAGAGACAGGCACCTCTTTGAGATTTGCTGAACTTGTCTTCACTTTCAATTTTTTTCTTTGTTTTAAAGGATATTTTTACACTCAATTTTGAAGTGTCAGCATGAAAACTAAAAGAGGACCATTATATACCAGCCTTTTTGTAGGATCAGTTGCAAACATTTTCAAAGAAATATGATAGCAACACACACCAGCCACACAATATCTTAGGAACACTGATGACATCTTTAGTGTTTTTACGAACTCATGAAGATTTGAAATTGTTCATTCAATTGGTAGAATAATTCCATTCAGTTGTGGCCTATAAATGAAATATTTAAAAAACAAGTCACTGTCCTTCTTAGACATTTTCTTCACAGCGTAAAAGTCCAGTCTTAATACCACCATTCACTCTCATTCATATCCCCTGTGCAGCTCCTAACATTCAAAGGCTTGTGGAGCCTCTTATTCTCTGAGACCCTGAAGGACTCGCTGTAATGACCAGCATTTTCTGAACACAAGGGAGGGAGCGTGTGGTTTCGTTGAAGATCGTAGTTTTCTACAGGAAAGTATTTTTACATCTAAATCCTGCATACCTACAGTATGAAAGACAGAGTATGCTTTCAACAGCTGTAAGAAGCTCTAAGGCGGCGAATCCTCAGTTACCACACCTTCAACAGAAAAACACAGACAATAGCATAGAGAAACTGTATTATTCTACAGCATGACCCATCTATAACCTCTATATGAAAAATACCACTACTAATTCCATATACTGTAGAAGGAAGCCAAATGTACATGATCAACAGCGATCACTTCCTTTTGGGAATTGTTTTATAGGCACTTTTCCATGCAACAGACCAAGATGTCCTAAAAGCACCTTTCATTAACCACTTATTTACATTTCTAAACATTGTAGCCAAATACACATCAGATAAACCAAAGCGCAATTAATCGCTTTGTGGAACATACAGTACATGAAGAATTCAAATCATTACCACACTATTCTCAGCCAGACGCCTGAAAGGCAGTAATCACACTGCTCAAGACAAACCCATCTGTGGAATCACAACAGTGCTGTGGAGCTCATCCCTACCGCAAACAGAGAACCAGAACTGATCTTCACATTGGGGAACTTTGGAACATAGTATTCTGAGATCATCACACAACATCATGCACAGAGGTTTTCAGCAACAACAAGTTTACTGCACTGTGGTTACACTGCTTTCTAAACAGCTGAGGAAGGTTTTTGTTTGAAGCTCCCTCAAAGCACATGATTTTGTTTTTATTTAATCATTTCAACCTTGCATACAGCTCAAAAACATCCTTCTCTTTCTCGGTCATGTTGTGCACCCTCGGTCAACCTCAAAAAACAATTGTCCACCTGCCTGTTTCAGAATAACTCCAGTTTAATACAAATTTGTGGAGTATATTCAGGTAAACCTTAGGAACATTTTAACTTAATTCCAAAAATATTAACATGGAATTTTACTGGATGGAAGGATACACAGAGTTAAGAAGTGAACTTAAATTGAAAAATGTATGCACCTTTAGTTCCTTGGAGAACAGCAATAGTCTTCCTGACTACAAGTAAGGAAAGGTCTTTGGAATTATCGAATTAGAGCAACATTAAAATCGATTGCTGAAAACAGAAAAACATCAGTATTTGACAGAGCAATGTGTTTCACAGACACAGGGATTTATTTTACCTAAATCTAAAAAAACAAACAAAAATAAAACTATTTTAATGAAATGAATTAGGGCTCTGTGAAACAGATAATTGCCATTAGAAAGCAAGTCTGCGGTACTGAGATTGGAGCTTCACTGGTCAAACCCCTGACTGTACTGTACGAGAAAATACCCTCATAAAGTCATTCCAGGGGTCCCCTACTGCACATCACCTTCGGAAAGCGATCTCCTAAATTTATAACACAGCTATGAGCCCTTTCTTCCTCTTCTTCCCTGGAAATCAAACCACTCCCTGAGGATTTAGTGGGATCTTGCTGGTCATAAAATAAACGTGTTTTGGTTTTGTTCTGTTTTTTGGGCTCTGCAGTGTTTCAGAGACAAGCCCTACACAGAATACCTCCCTGAAAACAGTACTTTACACCTGTTTCCTTCTTCATCTGTCTTCATTTTCTGGGGGAGGCAGGATGTTTAGTTTGGCTGCAACCAGCTTCTATGACTTAATCCCTGGGTGCTATTGTTAAATTTTCAAGAAAATAATGAAAACCGAAAAGCATCGGGGAACTGGTGTTGTGTTTCAGCCGTGCTTTAACAATGTAATATTTCCAGCGGTTGTGGCCAAATAATTCACTTATGTTTCACTTGTAATATTATGCCAAACATGAGATCTTTACTTAGTCAAATCTGGTAAGTATCAAACCCACTCTATCAATGGGAAAATGATTTTAATAACCATTCCCACCAGAGGCAGAGAAACACCTATCGCATGGAAAACATTAAAATGGACTGGAAGTGCAGAGAAAGTGCTCTTCCCAGTAACTTATATCCCCTGGGTTATGACTTGGAATAAAACTCAGATTCATTATAAGAATTATGCAGATGACATCAAATTTAAATACAGAATCAGTACACAGGCCTGGGCAGCGCAGCTGGAAAAGGGCAGGGCATGTTCAATAATTGAAACGCTATTGCATTGTGTTTCCGGGAAAGTACCTTTTGTCCTAAAGCATCGTCTGCTCAGACCTCTGTTAGCTGTGCTATAGCTCTGCTGAAGACATGTCCGGAACTGGGGGATGTCAGCATCCCATTGGAAGGGAATACAATAAGACTGGCACAAAGAGAGACAGTGACAGAAGAAACGATAAAATCATGATCATTTCTGCAGTTAATGGCATTCTGGTACACCAAAAAGATCTCTCTGGTGCAATCAACCGCCTGCCCAAGCATTATTAGCTCCTTCGAATGCTCAGATCATCCACCCAACATGGCGAATATAGTCATATCGCACACGTCTTTACTCTTTCACATGTGTTGTGGTCCAGTTCTAACAATGCAACTAAGCAACATGTCACCATATAGCAACAGAACTGTGACCATTTAAGGCTGTAATCTTCTTTGCTGTAGCTGTAGCTTTAGCATATCTTTGATTGATGTGTTTTTGCTTTTATCACTGAACTAACCTGAATGCGTAACTCCACCAGCTCATAGCATAAAAATCTGCAACTGTCATTTGAACTAGATAAGTCACTTGCGCCTTCTGGATGACATTTAGATAGCGTTCAACTGGTCATCTGTCCATCCCGCAAACATGGTTTATGTCCGATATACAGAATGTCCTCACATTTCATGAATGAATATTCTGATTCATATATATTTATATGTTGGCTCCTCATTCACATTCTTATCCTGGTAAGACAATGCCCATATTTATTCCCATCCTACAGAGGTGTTTGTGGGTGAGGTCTAATATGTGTATATATTTTTTTCATATTATGAATTTTATATTGGGAGCTTTCAAACACCTAAGCATATTATTAAGCTCAACATAATTGTTTTGGAGACAGAATGGGTTGCTGCAGGTGAGGATGACACAATTGTTCTTAAATATACATTAAAATGAAATGTCCTGAATTAGAACAGTAGAGAAGAGTATTGTAAGAGCCCTTAGCTGGTGATTAACCATTAAAATACTATTGCATCACCTTGTAAGTATTTTGAGGTAAGTGTGCAGATATTTGTGTGTACTGCTGCAAATTCCCCAGGCTGCTTATGAGACACATGGGTTATACATGTTTAATTATTTTGTAATGAAGTCAGAGGCACCACCCACAGACTTCAATCAATCAAGCCATCATTTTACTTTGTTATAGCACCTTTCTATACAGACCATTCTCAACTTACTTTTTGTGAAGTACTGTATACAATGACAAACACAATCTACCATTAAACCAGATATAACTAAAAATTATAAGGGAGAAATAGCTGAAGAAATAAAAGCCATCGAAAACACGTTTTAAGAGGATTTAAAAAAAACATCAACAGAAGCTACATTTTTAATATGATCAGTGACAAAAGGTCACCACTTAAAAGTCTTGGCCGTCTAACTTACAATAAGAAGTCCCTGAGACATCGAGTGTGAGGACAGTAACTCTGGAAGGTTCACAGGAGACAGTCCATGCAGCGCCTGGTAGGTCAAGAAGAGAATTTTAAAGTCTGTGCTGTAAGAGACTGCTGGCCAGTGCAGGTTTTTCAGCGCAGGAAAAAAATGTTCAGAGTTTTTAGAATCGGTCAGCTGGACATACTGTAGCTTCTGCAGTAATTTCTTAAACGACCCAGCTAACAGGGCGTTGCAGTCGTCCAGCCTTGAGGAGATCACAACATGAACCAATTATTAAGGGCTAAGTATCAGGCTGTTTGCTTTTTGACGCCCAAGTGCAGAGACATCAGAGTGTCAGAACAGAAGGTAACAGTGACAGTGTTCGCAAAGTGCGCTTAGGAAAGTGAAATTCTATTTTAATGCACGAGGTAAATACATAAAACATTAATGGTCATTAGCTTCGGAGCCGCAGTAGCTCAGACGACAAGGGTGCCCATCTCCTGATGGGAGGGTCCCAGGTTCAATCCCAGGTAGGGGTGAGCGATGTAGCTCTAATTCCTTCCAGTCGGCTCCCAGGTCCACTCAGCCTGCTTTCCACATGAGCACCGGGGGTTAATCCTTCTGGGGGTAATAGGTCAGCCGGAGTGTGGTGCTGACCACATCACCCCCACCTCCAGTGTTGGATGGTCAAGAAAAATGGTGGCCCTTGCCCCCCAGTCCCCACGGGCCTTGATGGCCTGTAAAGAGACTTACATACCTACCATTAGATTTAAAAGTCGTGAAATTTGAATACAGCAATGTGGAGGGGAGCACTTGGTAAAGACATGTTGTGACACACGGATGAAATTATAATTGTGAGGACCGCGAAGTGAGTGCGTGCGAACTGGCATTCCTGTGCAAAAGCTCAATAGAGCGACGCTTTCAGGATGCAGCACCTGCCTGTGCGCTCTATCAGCTGATATGGTGAAGGGCTACACCTCTGTATAGAAGCCCATAATGACAGATGTATTGTATGTACAGTACAAAAGCCAAATGCATCTCACAGGTGGTTGTCAACCTGTTTGATCTTTCGCAGTTTCCTTAAGGCAGAAAAATAAATGATTTTCAAGAAGGGGACTGAGTTTGCTTTTCAGACTGTGCTGAAAAAAAACAGTTATGTGCGGGTGTAAACAACTTACAGCTCCATTACAATCAAGCTTACAATTGACTGATTTCTCAGAAAAGCTCCACAACAGAAATGCAAGAAAGAATAATAGTTGTAGACATTAAAAAGCTCTTGATGAAGATGAAGTGAAGATACAGTACCTAGCAAAATAAAGAAAATAATGCTCTATATAAATCTGAATTAACCAAATTCTAATGCAGCACACTTCTCTTTTATTGCTTAGATCCAAGTTCTCTGAACTTGTTAGGCATCTTCTGTTTAATTATTAAGAAGAGACAGTCTAGATACAGATAAAAAATGTACAGTATGTGATGGCAATACATTTTCTTCATACGGGGAAACAAACATACAGAGAATGTTTCTTTACTTTTTGTTTTTGTTTGCTTCGTTGAAAAACTAAAATCCAAGCATAAATATTTAGCATGCTATCGGGAGTTCTTGATTTTGCACTTGAAACTTGTCCAGGTAACCTTTTTAGTTAAAGTAAACTTTCAAAGCTTTCGAGTGAAAATGGTCTGTGAGAAGTGGTGAGAAAGGCTGTGTAGGAGTGGCTGGATTGGGATCACTTGTACAGCACAGCCGACTTTAGAGAAATCATCTGTCTCCTGTTTGCTGTCTCAGGAGAACGGATGCTAATTGCCTCTTTAATATGAACCATAGCTATAATGTGTTGTGGAGTGGGTTTGCTTTTCCTAAAGACTTTTCCAGTTAAATAAGGAATATCATAACTTTACCATTATCCCCCACAGTTAAATATTGCCCCTCTTGCCCTAATGTCAGATTGTGGAAAGAAAATTCCATAGACCTGGAGGAGCAGCATGACGGGCATCTTGTTGGCATCTCGTTGGCATGTCGTTGGCATGTCTCGGACGCGCTTTGACTTAAAAACCTTTCATGACATAACAGCACACTCCCGGAGTGATTTGCCTTCTATGAAGCAAAAGTACAATTAAAACATCACTCCATGTTTTAATTAAGGTTTAGTGTATAAACGGAGCCTGGTATACATATTCCCTACAGAGTGGCACAGTTAATCCCAAACCCTGCCTCAGGCTCACCAGAGATAGGGACCCCGGGAACTTCCTTAGGGATGGATGGCTCCAGGGCCCCATTCTTCCCGGGATCTGATTTACGTCATTAAGTAATGAATTGGATACAAATTCAGATTAGCTGCTTCTTAAGGTCTAAGGCAGAAAATAGCACATCATTGGTCCAGCAGCCCAGGGCCTAAAATGTGATTGCTGCCATGTTTGAATGTACTGTAGTTTTATACAGTAGCTGTAGGAAGGACTCACAAACAGCAGCCGATCAGTGAAATCTAGACCACTGGTTCACTTTAAATGGGCTCTTTAGAGAAAAGCTCTGTACCCCGACTATAAATTGCTCACAACAATTATGGGTCTGGAGCAGCCTACCTGTAGCTGTTATTATTGCTGCATTTCAAAATAAAAAAAAAATCTGCAACATCCTATCACAAGCTAAAATGAATACAGTATATTGCTTTTTTCCTGCCAATTCTTCTGCTTAATGGTGGTGAAAATCAAAGTGTCAGATTTTGAGAACAAAATTTGTTTCTTGATGAAACAGGGTTACTAATCTGAACTGAATTTAAATTAGAAAGTGTAAACTGATCTATTGTACTGACCATATTTTTTTTCCTTCGCAAAACATACTGCATTTGTTACAGTACCTTCTTTTAATGTTTCTTCTCAGAGATAAGGAATTACAGGATAACTTTATGTTAAAATATAGGACATCAGGTTCATCCAGGAAAACAGAGCTTTTGTTTTCCTTCAGCAGAATAGAAGACAAATGTACCGCTCTTCTTCGCCTAGAATTTATAATTAAAACAAGGTAGGCTTTTCTTAATTAAATTACCATTAGAAAAACAAAAGATGATCTCATTCAAAGTTTGTTCTGGGACAAAAGCAACAAAACTGAACTGATTGCATAGGCAAACTAACATTTTGTGGTTTCAATGAGAGAAACCTGCTGTTGACGTATGGAGAATGTTTATTTACCATCACTATAAATTTAAGATTATTGTAACTCTTCACAGAATAGCACACATTTGTTTCAGAGAAAATAGTGTTTTGTTTGTTATTGAACTAGATACACTGATCTGAGATTAAAAAATGACTTGGATGTGGCTTTGAAAAAATCCATGCAAGTTGAAAAAATATATTTTCTGGTGTTTGTGCATGATTTTTCCCTGTTTTAAATAAATGAAATAGTTTATAAATACATACAGAGCCATCCAGAACTACACACAGACCCATTTATGGATTAAATGGTGTCTTGCATAAAATATTCTAAAAATGTTACTGTATAATCTTAATAGCATGGAACAAAGCATAATAATAGTTCTCAAAAGTAATATTATTTCCGTATTCCAGAGACAAATTCCTTTTGTTAGGTAACAATTCCTCTTATTTCAAAGAAGAGCAGAACTGTACCAATAGTTAAAACACTTTTATTACAGAGACCTCTGAAGACAGACTCAGCCCTCTCAATGGAAAGTCACTGCCCCATCAGAACAGACAACGAAAATCTCCTAAAATCTACCTAAACTTCTAGTATTTTTGTCATGTCCCAGATTTGGCCAGCCAATCACCATGTTATTGGCTCAGAATATTACCAAAGCAGGCTCTTCTTGGAAGATAAAACAGTAACACCGAAAGCTGTTGCTATAGAGAATGCTACTGTACATCACATGTCTAAGTTCAAGTACTGGAGAAAACTCATTGTCTTTAATTTGTTTTATTATCAGAAAGAAACAGCAAAAAGGGCAAAAGTTTTCAGAAACCTCCTAAGAAAGTTTTATAGCCCAATAGGGGTTAGTTATTTAGATTCTGAAGCAGCAGTGCCCAGTCAGCATTGTAAAATAACTGAGGTTGACTGCATGGAAACTTCAGCAAGCTGTTGCTTTTACAGTCTATCCATAGTATAAATATTTACTATGGGTCTGCCAAAGATCCACCCCAACGTGCAGATAACACAGCCCCCTCAGGGATCATGAAGATACAAGTGTTCACCCCCTGATTTTTATCCTGGTGAGAAATTATATTAAAACTAAGAAGGCTGTAATGGTTTTAGAAAAAAATGCACTATATAATTAGGCCACACAGGAACATCCTTAAAAATATGAATGTAATAAATTAACCATTAGGTGTGTAGTTCATGCACAATAAAAAACCAACAGAGAAATAAAGGAATAGACAGAACCCCATCAATGTGGATCACATGGGGCAATCACCCTTAGCCCTCTGCGAATCTATGTGAATTTCCTTACTTTCATATTTCTGCCTTAATTGTTAAATACTTTGCTGCTGTTTTCAGGACAAGGAAAGAAACCCCAGACAAACAGCAAAAGGGTCCCAAACTATCTGGACTACTGGCTAAAATTTGGCCCGTCCAGGGAGCTGGATCTGTCACTATTGATGTCTGTTGCAACTGACACAAAGATTGACACCATTCAGTCACCACTCACACAACTGACTCCATGCAGTTATCACTGTCACAGCCATTGAGGTTACTGAGTCATCATTGACACAGCCATTGAGGTTACTGAGTCATCATTGACACAGCCATTGAGGTCACTGAGTCATCATTGACACAGTCATTGACTTTATTCAGTGATTATTTATGCAGCCACTGATGTTACTCAGACACGGTTGTTGCAGATTGACTCCATCCACTCATGCAACGATTGACAGTATTCAGTCACCAGTGATTCAATGATTGACGCCATTCAATCGCCATTAATGCAAAGATTGATGGTATTCAATCTCCACTGACAAAAGAGTGAGTTGAAGCCTCCACCTTGCTACCTTTGTCAACTCATTCTCACAACCAAGCTGGAGAATCGTCTCCGAGTGTTAGAATACTGGACCAGGCTCCTGGGTCTACAGCTGGACTCCCGGTTGCCAAAAGCCTCACAATTGATCGACTCAGGTGACATGATTCCCATCCCTGCATCCAGCCTTGTTCTTCTTTCAACTGACGGAGGCATGCAGGGGGTTACTGTACTGTACGGCAGGTTTAGGGCCAAAAACGTTGCCGTATAGCGAAACAACACATACAGGGGAATTTTCCCCCATGAAAACAGCGGCAATGTGCAGGGTTAGGTACTGTTAGAGTGTAAACTTTGCCCATGCGACTTAAAGTAGGAGGCTTCTCCATAAGAGCTAACCGAATAGAGTTGGGTTAGAGACCATTAGTTAGTGTTTCACTTGTAGTGAACCACATAGTGCAGAGCGTCCCATTTTGGACCTGAATAATGCAACATTCTGTAAAGCAAAATGACTTAGAAATGGGAATTAATGCCCATAAGTAATAACATAATCAGCCTGAGACATGTTCCTGAATTCTAGTTCAGTAATGGGTGTCTACAATTAATGTGTTTGTAACCCAAAACACAAAACAAATAGAGATACCATCACCAATGCTTTTTAAACTGCAGTTTCATGGATACCAATAAAGTCATTTGTTTCTTCAGGACAGATTTGTTTCCACTCTCTATTCTTGCATTTAGAGTTAGCGATCACACCTTGACCCATTGTTTGGCTCAGTGAAGGATTGCACAGCGGTGAGAACTCAACGTTAATGGTGAGGGAAAATGATTTATAATCTAAGTATTATGTAACAGTACTGTCTACAAAACAAAATGTTTAAAGTTAGATTTTGCTCTTCACCATTTTTTATTCATTTGTGGAACAAAATAATCCACAAACCACCTACCTTGAAAAAGTACGTACTGTAAGTGTGGGGCTTTTGTACATTAAGCTCCTCAATTCATCAACGAGTCGCTGTGAAACAAGTTTGGTGGAGTGCCCACAGAGACCATTGTAGTCTACTGCCTTTATGCTGTATCTGATGCAATCAGAGGGGCCTCTTGACTGACAGCAGAGCTGCAACTAGCAGGGCTATTCCACGCTTTGCGTAGGAGTTACCATCTGGACGTGTGTGCTCCCACAGCTGGCCACCTCTGTGGCGCTTGAATCTTGGCCGCGCTCACGCCACAGAAACTGCTGCACACCAGCACTGGCACTTTGGCCCATCTGTTGGTGGCTGGGCTTCTAACCGAGAGGGAACATTACGGCTGCTCCCCCTGTAACCCTGGATCCCTGAAAGAGCAAAGCAGCCACCAACGCCCAGCGTCTGCTCGGGAGCTCCCACACAGGTGGCTCAACAGAAGAAAGTAGAGCACGAGCTGAGGTGGCCGCTGTGTGTGCAGCATCTTCATGGAGATGGAGCTGTGTCCGTCGCACTCTTAACTGGCCTAGCATGTGGGCGGAAAAACCCCATCTCTTCACGGCTATTCCTTTCTTTCCCGGAATCAGGATTACAGGAGTAACTTAAGTCTCTGCAATATTTACACTGAAAGAGGGTTGAGATGAAAGGGGCTGAAACTCTACATCTCCGGTTCTTAGATCTCCAACAATCAAACATGATCAAAGAAGCTGTACATTCCCCAATACAAGGGAACTTGTAGAAGAATAGAAATCCTGGAGATTACTCTAATTATTCTAATAATAATTACTAGAATACTCTAATGATAATAGAACAATGCGCTATACCGTATAGCTGTATGAAATAATAATTTATTACACCTATACATTATAGCGCTTTTCTGGACAGTCCACTATAAGCACCTGACAGGTAATGGGGATCCCCTCCACCAACATACAGCCCCATTTGGATGATGCCACGGCAGCCATAGTGCGCCAGTACACTCACCACACACCAGCTCGCAGTGGGGAGTAGAACAGAGTGATGAAGCCAGTTCATAGATGGGGATTATTAGTTGGCCATAATGGGTATAGGCCAATGGGAAATTTGGCCAGGACAATAGGGTAATACCCCTACTCTCTTCAGGAAATTCCCCATACTTTTCGACTTTCGTGAACTTACTAACACCTCTTTCTACACCAAAGCTTTCCCAGGAGGTCTCCCATCCAGGTACTGACCAGGCTCACTCCTGCTGAGCTTCAGTGGGCTGGCCAGTTGTGAGTTGCAGGGTGATACAGAAATTTTCTATGCTTTCACAGCTGGTTTAAAGATGTTTGAAGACACAACCAGCAGTAAGTGAATAAAATGGTGACTAAATAAACTATGATAATTTGGATGACGGCTGTTGCATGTGAAAGAGGATGCTTGCAAGTAATCTTAGGAGTGAAACTGGGGGTTGATCATCACAGCAGCTTATAGCAAGAAAACACAAACCTCAATGCATTTAATTCATCTGAGTTAAAGTATTTTTTGTCTGAGGAGCTGAATGTTAAGTATTTACATGAAACTGGTTAACAAGTTTATAACTAATACATATCTGCTCCTTTGCATCTTCTATAGCACTGAAAACCCTTATCTCCTGTCATTGTTTTTTTCTTACTGTAATCAGGTACTTTGAACTTTACGTACTTCATATGCACATTGTGTATTAATTAATTAATATTGTGTATTTTGAAACTGTGTGCTTGTAATTCTGTCGATTGATTCCCCATAGCCAAGAAAAGCTTACAGTTTCTTTACCGTTTCAAATGATCAGTTGTGCCAGTAAGTTCATACAAACCATAAATATACTAGATGTGTCCGTTTCTAACGCCATTACATTACAACATGTCTATCAGAACTGTCCACTAGACAGCCACAGCTAACATCCTTGTCAATGCTAATGACTTTCCCACACAGTGAACTGCATGCAATGCTGATTGCCCACCCTACAAGTCTTGAAGCAAGTCAGGCACAGACCAGCTGAAGTCCAATCAAGACTGCAGTGCTGCTCCGTTAATTGCAGATCTGAACTAAAAAGCTGATATCCATGGAATTATTCAAGTTCTCCTAGAGGAGCCCTACAGTTTGATTATTTTATCACCACTGACTTAACTAATATAACTGGCTGTACAGAACAAGTAAAAACACCAAAGTTAACAGCGAGCAGAAAGAACTAAAAGAAAAAAAATCTTGATTAAAGCAATAACTCTTTCAACTACTAATTACAAGTGGTTGTAAAATAAGACAAGCAGGTCAATGTAATGAGCTCACCAGAGACTCATTGTTTAATTCCATTAAAAAGATTTAATTTTTTTGTTATTGCCTCCAAAAGTAGAATGTCATTAAGAGCATACAGGATTCTCATTTAAAATACAGCAAAATAAAGCCTTGCTTTAAAGATTTTGCATGATCAAATTGTATTGTAATGATTTCTAAATTATTTTATTAAACCACATGTACAGTGTTAATGACAAAAATAAACCAATTTAGAGAATTTGTTTAACAAATCCATTCAATGTAACACAGGTTTTGCAAAAAAAACCCACGAATAGATCTGGGCTCCTTAGCATTGTATATCCTAAATTAAATATTGTTTCTAAAAATATTCAGTAGTTCTAAAATACTTATTAATATATTCACATTATACGGTGCAAATAAGACATTAACAAAGCTATACAGAAGGAACTGAGAGCTCACGCTAAAAACTACAGTATGTCTTGCAAAGAAAACTCCATACGACCACGATTCTACTGTTTAAGATAAACAATACAGAGCAGGAAAAATACATTTTATTTTTATGCATAAGCTTATATGGATTTGTGATAACGATTGAATGCTTTTGGCACCATTTTGATTAACAGACCATTTGTGACACTGTGATACACTCACATGCATTTGACTGTTTCATTAGCACGCAATCGGCAGTTGCTTGGCTCAGGCAACGAAGAAATGTCACCTACTGAGTGCCCACCCAGGTGACAAACACAGCAGCGAGAGGCACCGATACAGGAGCAGAAGAAGGAAGACAAGTGAGAGGAGCCATGTGCCAGCCAGCCCGTTTGGCAGTTAGTAGTTAATTGATCCAAGGATCTCATCCAGCTGTTTCTTAAACGAAGCCAAAGAATTGTAAAGTAACTTATGTTCTTAATTAATATCAGCTAGGTGTTCACTATCTTCACCATCAGTCTGGCTGTGTAAACTACAATAACGGGGGACACCTTTTCAGAAAGCAAGCACAGGACTAGGACTTATAATACAGTCAACTTACAGTATATAAAAATATTTCTGCCATATTTATATGTAGTACTGTATATAGCATAGGAGTGATGCGTGATTGTAATAGATCCTTATTATTTTCTATTTTATTCCCATGTAATGAAAAAGAAATCAGTTTCAGACTGCACTGCCTACAAGATCCATGTCCTCGCCCAGGAGCACCTCGAGCAGTGGCAGTGTTAGAACTGATTTGTGCAAAAGCTGATGTTTTGCTTCATTAATTGATTAAATTCCGGGCCCCCATCCCTCAGTGAGAGCAGAGCAGAGCGAGGGAGGGAGCGCAGAGCTGTTTTCCATTAACGCCGGGAAAATTCCACACACACAGCAGCTGCACAGAACCTCGTCTCACCACGAGGTCAGGGAAGGGCTCCCTCAAAAAAAACACATCGTGGGGCGCTGGTTCTCTTTCATAACCAAAAACACAACAAAGCACTTAAATCAACTCACAGCTGCGTTTAACAAGCATTGTAAGTGGGGTTCAACAAATTAGTTTAAAAAAGCCAACAAAAAAGTTGTTCCAGTTCATACAGTATAACCATATATATAAATACACAGCAGACTGAGTGACCGATTTATTCAAAATCCACTTATCCTTTTAATAGTGCTATTTTAGCATGAAAAATTTATTTAATTCACATTTAAATGCAGCCTTTTTTATTTCCATACTGTGATTGTAACATTTTCAATTGGTAATATGATTTATAGGGAATGATTATGATTGAAAGATTCTAACAGTTACCCCTCACACATCTGTTACGGATATATGGATTTGTAAAAGAATGCAATTGCACAACATTACACTGTGTTCTCCTTATTGTAACATACATCATACTTGAAACAGACTTCCTGTAGCAAGCTCTCAGGTGTGCTGAGGATTCAGAAGGAATGGTGGTTAAACAGTACAGATCAGAGGCTCTTTCCTGCATAGAGCCAAGTATAAAACAGCCATGTTCGCTTAAAAAAGCTCACATGCCAAAAAGCAAGTCTATTTTTTCATTGCAATTGTCCACATTTCAGTTTGTAGAAAAAGTTACTTCTTGCAGGATTAGTGAAGGTTATTTTATTATGCTGCAAAAGCTTTGGGGTGTTAAAAGTAAAGAGTGTGGTGAGTTTGATAGGTTTGGGAAGCAATGCACTAACGCTCCATAGCGAAACCCTTTAGTCTTGAACAGAGAGCACCATGAGGGGATCTGATTCACATGTTCAAAATCCCCAAAACGAACTGACAAGAGTCATCTGGATGAGACCCTGGGATGAATTGGCTTCTAACTACCAATCAGACTAGACGGACAAGATAGCCCTGCCCTCACTCCTAACTTGAGGGGCAGATTGTTGCAGGTCTTAACGGCCAGAGCAGTCAAAGGACGGTGATAGATTGTCGGTGACAGAGAAGATGCAGGGTATTATAATCTGGGATAGCTGAGATCAGGTGGCATGGATGTCTGCATGGCTAGACGCTGTTGTGAAGGTCCTGTAAGCCACAGCCCCTGACCTCTTATGGAAGGCACGAGCCAGACGGGTTGCCTGTTTTCTCCACACTTGCCAGCCTTTGTCAAGGCAGAAAGCGACCCCTCCTACTCTCTCATGAATTGCCCCTGTGGGACATTTTAAATAATAAACCAGCCCGTACGTTGATCCTTTAAATCTTAATCTTGCAGAGCCCACTGGTGAGAAGTTAATATCACATAGTTACAGATGAACTCGCAGGTGAACTCGCAGACAATTCTGTCTTGGGTGATGCAGATGATACCTGCAGCTGATCCATGGTTTGGATTGATACCATCAAACAATGGGAATAAAGGTGAACATTTCTGTTACCTTTCTCAATGAAGGGTGTTCTTGTGAACTTTTAGGAATCATAATTATTATTATAATAATAAATTGCTTACCTTCAGTGCTTTTCTGGGCACTGCACTCACAGTTCTTTACAGGTAATGGGGATCCCCTCCACCACCGCCGGTGTGCAGCCCCACCTGGATGATGCGCCAGTCCAGAGCACCAGAATGCTCCCCACACACCAGCTCTCAGTGGGGAGGAGAACAGAGGGATGAAGCCGGTTCAGAGATGGGGATTATTAGGAGGCCATGACTGGTAAAGGACAAGGGGAAATTTGGCCAGGATGCCAGAGTGACACCCCTACTCTTTTTGAAAATTGCTCTGGAATTTTTAATGCGAGTCAGGACCTCAGTTTCACGTCTCATCTGAAGGACGGCGCCTTTTTACAGTATAGGTGTGAGGTGTGGTGTGTCCCCTCCAGCTCCTCCTGGGGGTCTCTCAGGTGCTCCCAGGCCAGCGGAGAGGTGTGTCCCCTCCAGCTCCTCCTGGGGGTCTCTCAGGTGCTCCCAGGCTGGAGGAGACGTGTGTCCCCTCCAGCTCCTCCTGGGGGTCTCTCAGGTGCTCCCAGGCTGGAGGACAGGTGTGTCCCCTCCAGCTCCTCCTGGGGGTCTCTCAGGTGCTCCCAGGCTGGAGGACAGGTGTGTCCCCTCCAGCTCCTCCTGGGGGTGGCCCAGGTGCTCCCAGGCTGGAGGACAGGTGTGTCCCCTCCAGCTCCTCCTGGGGGTCTCTCAGGTGCTCCCAGGCCAGCGGAGAGGTGTGTCCCCTCCAGCTCCTCCTGGGGGTGGCCCAGGTGCTCCCAGGCTGGAGGACAGGTGTGTCCCCTCCAGCTCCTCCTGGGGGTCTCTCAGGTGCTCCCAGGCTGGAGGACAGGTGTGTCCCCTCCGGCTCCTCCTGGGGGTGGCCCAGGTGCTCCCAGGCTGGAGGACAGGTGTGTCCCCTCCAGCTCCTCCTGGGGGTCTCTCAGGTGCTCCCAGGCTGGAGGACAGGTGTGTCCCCTCCGGCTCCTCCTGGGGGTGTCCCAGGTGCTCCCAGGCCAGCGGAGAGGTGTGTCCCCTCCAGCTCCTCCTGGGGGTCTCTCAGGTGCTCCCAGGCTGGAGGACAGGTGTGTCCCCTCCAGCTCCTCCTGGGGGTGGCCCAGGTGCTCCCAGGCTGGAGGACAGGTGTGTCCCCTCCAGCTCCTCCTGGGGGTGGCCCAGGTGCTCCCAGGCCAGCGGAGAGGTGTGTCCCCTCCAGCTCCTCCTGGGGGTGGCCCAGGTGCTCCCAGGCTGGAGGACAGGTGTGTCCCCTCCAGCTCCTCCTGGGGGTGGCCCAGGTGCTAACAGCACCACGTTACTGCAGCCGCGGCACCGATGCGCTGGTCACTCCCACAATCCCCGCTGCCCTCACCCCTGAACAGCATCCCGAGGTCCTTAAACCCCTCCACTGGGGCAGCTGTTCCAGCCCTGACTGCTGAGCAAGCCAGTCTTTTCCAGGCAATGGTTTCTTTTTACTTTAACAGGAAAAGTGTTAGTTTTATATCCTTTTTTTTTACATTCAAAACCTTTTTATTCCAGAGGCCATTTTTGGCAACATTTTCCTTGTTTCCCTTGTCTGAAACAATCACACAATTCATTCACGAATACTTCTGAAAAGGGATCAATGGTGCTGGCAGAGTTAAAAGCATAACTTGTTCTGAGGGAGATCCCAGACGGTTTAAATACAGAAAAAGAGAAGTAATTGGAACTAGTCAGCTTTGCAGCAAACAGGTTGCGGGATTCAAATTTGCTGTTTGAATGGCAGAAAATCTGAGATTTTCAATTACCATTTCCTTTTTTTGCATTTAAATGGGATGTGATCTCAGTGGAAATAGTTATGGTTTTAATGAACAGTCTCTGTTCATTAAAGCTCCCATTCTCTTTTTTCATGGGGATCTCTGACAAGTCTAGTGCCACAAACCCTGTCTATTCAATTACTCGAGTCTGTGCTGGGCTCCGGCTTCAGCTCTGAACTAGCTGTTAAATCCTGCTTTCATTAATCAACTTCCAAACTTTATGAGTTCAGAAACTTTAAAGGAATGTTCCAAATGGATAAAATACTGGACTTGTTTTAGGTTTTGTTTCATTCTTATTTCTTTGTACACAGAAAAGGTGCTACCTAAAACAAAAAAAGCTGACCTGTCCTCACATTTTTCATTGTTTTAACACTGTGTGTAAAAGGGGAAAAACTGTAGCTACTGTATAAAATTTCAGGTTTCTTAAAAAACAGAATTTAGCAAGCCAAAACCCTAATAAAAAGCACAGAACGAGTGTACAGAACCAAATTTAAAGACTTATGCTTTACCCAAATGTTATAACTGAATCGGAAATATGTACTCCTAGTTAATGAACTTTGTTAAATTCCTTTATAGCTAAAAATATAATCTGATTAAACTGCTGTGTTGTGTCTTTGAGCCTTATGAATGTTAACTAAACAGCCAGCATCAAAGAGAATAGCTGATTACTTTTAAACCATATGTGGTAATAATAATAGTATTCTGGTGCTTTGTTCCATTTACAACATTATACATATAATGTTATTTGCAAACACACCACTAATCAATTATTTATGTACACATCATTTGCATTTTGGAACAAGGGCTTTAATGCAGAAAAGTGGTCCAATCTGTAAATAAAAACAGCAGATTTTCACTTAACCTGGGGCCACTGAAAAAACATCTTCAAAAAGCAATATTTGATTAAATACAAATCGTAAATGTTGCTCTACAATGTTTGTGCATCTGAAGTCATAAGCAATATGTAAATAAGAATGCCATTAATTGTATCAGAAGCTGGGAAGTCAACACACATGACTCTCAGCTTCAAAAACGGTATATTTCTTGCGTAATTAGGATCCAAAGTTAATGAATTATGCTAATGTAAGCAATTAGCATACTCTGTTGAAGACAGTCAGAAGCCATACTCTCCCATATGGATGCCAACACCTACCATATAGAAGGAGACTGTGGTAGAGAGAGCTGTCTGCACTAGGATAAAGAATTCTAATTATTTTGTATTCGTTTCCTCACCTGTAACATCCTTTGCTACTCTCCAGAAGTGTGCAGAACCCCATATATCATGATATGTTAAATTAGAATTCAACACAGCTGGGGAGGGCAGGAGGGGAAAATTTGAACTACAAGATTCAAGCCAGAACAGACCTGGATCTGAAGGCATGAGAACATTTTTAATTTTTTTTAAATTCGGTGCCACAGCTTTAGTACCTGACCAAGAACTGCTCAAAAGGAACTTTTCAAAAATAATTAAAAATATGCCAGATTACAAAGTGTCTTCCAAATTTTAATTATTTACTCTTTAAGGGAGATTTCTTGCAATGAATTCCCATAAATAAATATACACTCCAGAGGCACATTTCTCTTCTGCTAGAAATAACAGCTTCGTAGACCATCTCCTTTCAATCAGCCACAGGATGGACATGATTATAATCGTCCAATGACAACAGACAATGATACAGCCAATCAAAACGGCAACACAAAACAACATCAAACACAGCAAGAGATCACCGTGGATCTGGTGTTTAATTGACATCCTCCAGACAAACAGTTTGCTCGCCAGCGTGCAAGTGGGGCAACTGTCAGACACAAAGGAAGTAATACAATAGCTTCACCACATACTTAGAAACAGTTTAGCAGGACACAGGGCTTCTACATCTCAGTGCCAGTGGATTTTCTCTGAATTTAAAGAAGATATTTAATTAACAAGGGACAACATACTGTAGGCCTGGAAAACAACAACAAAAAAAACATTCACTTCCCACTACTGGACTGGCTCCGAATACATTCTGATCCTCAGAGAGGGGCTGTGTCATTAGCTGACTGTGACCAGGACGACTCCAGCAGCAGCGCACGACTTTGGGTTTTGATGAGGATGGTGTCATCCAGCTGATCTCTGGGACATGCCAGGTGCCTGCTGGGTTCCGGTATAATCAGTTCTGACTCTACTGAAAGATGCCGAGGAGCTCAGGGCATGTCTGACAGCAAGTGGGCCTGCTGGAGGAGTCTCCACTCCCCTGGCGGAGGAGATAGAAAGGAATTTGTGATTCCTAACTTAGCATAGAATACTGAGAGGGGATTTTATTTGGCTGTTCCAATTACTCTTTCAGTAGTTTGGTTAGATTCGAATAAATGTGATGGGTCGGGGGGGGCGAATACATGAGAGGTTTATTGGCGTATCTCTCCTGGCGGAGAGATCAGCAGCCTGCCGGTAAGGATGAGGTTGACTGAATCCCCTTAATTTTCATAAGGAATGAGCCAGAGAGCTGCTACAGGGGTGGCGGGAAGGGTGAGAGAGAAACAAGCTAATGGAAGCTCAGAAGGTTATACTGTATATATGGGGGAGAGCCAAAAACCAGTAGCTTAGGATAGATGGATAAGACTTTATTGATCCCGTAGGGAAATTGGATCTAACCTTTCTAAATTTTCTAAATTTTTGTTACAAAGTCCATTAGGCACTGACACAACCAGCAGGGCAGCGAACAGCAGACACTTCTTTATGCAAACAGTTGCCTGGGACTTGTGCGGTGGTGTTTGGAAGGAGAAAAAAAAATGTACTTTTTTTTTTTAATTGAAAGATACATTTCACAGCTGCAATGCTGGTGGAAACACTTGTTGAGGCCTATATGTGTTCCATGAAATAAGGTTCCAGCATTACTCTGCAACTCAGGACTCAGTTAAAGGTCCTCAAAGTCATAGCTTTCCCCCACAGAGCCATTTAAAGATGTACAGTATGTCTCCAGTAAATATTATTATTTTTCCTCTTTCAGTTCTTTACACTGGATACCATAAAGGATGTTCAGTTAAATTTCTACAGTACTTTAGAGGGCTATATTTTTTATTTTTGGAAGGACGTGGTAGAAGGAGAAATTTCAGGAAAAGGTTATTATGGTACTCCAGGGTCTGATTATTGATAAAAAAATATATTAAAAGTAAGTAGAACTATAATTTTTAAGACTACCTTATTTTTTTTCATTTGCCAAGGGAGCCACCTTCAGACACTCAAAAATGTATTTTTTCTTCCATTAATAGAGATAAAATAAAAATACCTGTAGCTGAAAAATGACACAATACTTTGTTTTATTTTTAAGGGCAGTCAGCCGCAATAGCAATTTGCAATTAATTCAATAGGTCATTCAAAACATGGAAGAAATCCACACAAGTCAATCTGTGATGTTATTCATTTCTTCCACAGCAGATGAAATCACCAGAATGGAAACAGTTCAAAAGAATATATGTTTATTTCTTAGATAATAGTTACAAGTAAAAGCTTTTCATTACACAAAGTCACTCCTGAATCCTCTAATTTGAACTTCAAAGATCATGTAAAAATTAATTTTATCCTTGGTTCTAAATGGTTTGAATTGTGATTTCGTTGCATTTAATAAACTTAATCACATATCTTACACACAAATAACGAAAAAAGGGAAATCACATATTTAGAGTAATAATCCTCTCCATCATCAAATTGTGCTAAAACGACATGTCATGGATGCAGTGTGACTATAGGAAAGCTGCTTAATTGCAGTGAGATAACAGCACCCGATTGCTGTACCAGAATGCAGAAAGATGTTGATCAAGCACTACCTTGTCTGAACAAGCTGCTGCTACAACTGTAACTCGCACGCTGCCCTGTTTCACTGTCATTAGACTGCACGGCAAATACTGAAGTCAATTGTAAATGATACTTGTTTTCATAATACAATAAAATAATGAATCTCATGACTTAATTAAACGGAACAACGGCACACATTGTAATAGGTGTGACTCTTAAAGCACAGAGAAATAGCTTTGTCCCATTATGTTCTCACACTTCCACCATGTGGGAATGGGATGTCAGTCTCAACCCTCCAGGACCAGAATTTGGACGCACATATAAGCAAAAGCATGTTGTGCAAATTCACTAGAATTGTATTGTTGCATTGAAGGAGCTCTAGTGCTGCATTTTGTGTTGAGCTATTGCCTTGAGCTACAATCTTTGTACAGACATTTTTCTTAAATTGTGGCCCAACACTGATTGAAATACACGCTGACACAAACACTCACACAACATTCAGTCACACACTTGCCTTTTGTGTGACTGAATCTAATGGGAAACCAAAGTAACAATACAAAGTATGGCTACCTTTTCAACATCATGTGATAACACTGGCCCTTTTTTAAATGTGCACGAACACATTTGCTAAGAACCACTAGGCCTGTATCGGCAAGAAAAAAAAGGCACAACTTTTTTTTCACCTGGTTGGGTTGACCTACATTCTGCCACCCCTTTGCTCTGCGCTCAGTTTCGCATTAGCAAGGCTCGGGCGCACTGGTCCAGATGCTGTGGGTGTTGCTGCCCTCCTCTCCTTTCCTGGAGCTCAGAGAGAGCACCGGCTGTCTGAAGGAATTCTGTGTCGGTGTCCATTTGGAACTTATTAAACACTCTGACAGAGCTGAGTCCTGCACTCCAGAGGCTCACGCTGTCTAAGCTCATTTACAGAGTGTCCTTTTGCTGCCAGATTCTAATTCGCATTCGAATTTAGGTCACATTGATCTGGGCCACAATCCAACGCAGATCCCCACGGGTGAAAAAGCAGATACATTATCTCGCCGGCACCACCCTGCGTTCCAATAAAACCCAACTTTGAGCAAAAAGTACATTGTAATGCAACATGTGATTTAATCTGTGGAGAACGCTCTGTGCCTGAGAACCACTGACCTACTGTAACGGTTTCAGAGGGTGATTCATGCAGACAGTGGTAAGACAGGTCTAAAGTGAACATCCTCACTGCTTTCCAATGCCCTATAGTGAATCAGGAGCTGCTACAGTCTTCACAGGTAAGGCTCAGAGTGATACAGGCCCTTACATAGAGCAAACAGATTTTGGTGGAACTTAATATTAGTACTACCTGCAATATTTGAGATGATTGTAATGGTAATCAAGCTTCCATTAATTCAATAAGGTGATAGATATTCTTCACGTTAGTTTAAAGAAAATGAAAACTTACAGTAGGTTTTGAAGGATCACCTGTTTATTCTAGGAACATGTTTAGCAGTAGCAAAGTAGTGTACAAGAGGGGTTATTACTTTGTGGGTCTGCCCACAAATATTATTTTTGCCCTATAAGTTTGCAGAGCTGTAATATGCTTGGTTTTCAAGAATACCCAAAGGGACGTCTGCCTGTCTGCGCAAGAAGCTATTAATTCTAAAGAAGATACTGACCCTCCGAAATGGTGGGTTGAGAATCAGGGCATTGCAGATCCTCTATTGCAGTGTCAGTCACCAGACATGAAGTCTCAGTCTTGTACTGCGTATTGCCAAAGTGTTAACTCAGTTCCTTTTCTGACTGTGCTGGGCATGGCTGTGGAACAAACAGGCAACCTTTTCAAACCATGCATGGAATTGCATAGTGGTAAATAGCTGAATTATAAAATGCACAATAAAATAATGAAGTGAGTAATGCATGTAGAGTAAAGCACAGCCAGCCTAATCATGGACATCACTGGACAGGGGCTGGGGACTTTGTTATTACGGATTTATGGTGGCTCAGTATGTTTCCATATGCAAGCTTCAACAGCCCACTGATGCAGAACTTTCCCTGGTTTCCACAGCATTAAGCAAACAGAGAGCACAAGAGTCTCCACTATGAGATACCAGTCCATCGCAGAGCCTGCCCCCAGCAAAGGCTGGACCCCATTCATATAGCTGGGTGGACATGGCAATCGAGGTGTGGGGTCTCACTCAAGGTATGAGAGCAGTGACCGCAGGAGAGACCTGAATCTGTCACCACTCCGCTATGCTGTGTCTTGTGATGGGTCAATATGGCTTCTTAAATGCTGCACAACTATTGCAGGTTCTCATGGCTAAATTGAACAAATTAGAGGTTTATTCCATGCTGAAAAGAGAAGAATTACTAAATTGAGTCTACTGTACTTTGCATGTGGGATTCAAGGAATCCATGAAGTGCTTGAACACTTACTGTAGTTGTTACCAGGCCTTTTGTGCTTGACTGCAGTGCACACAGCATGTATACAGTATGTTTACAGGGGCAGCAACAGGGGCAGGGTGGTACGTGCTGCTGCCTCACAGTTTTGTGAAAAGGGGGCTAAATTCTTGCAGTCCTTCTGTATGGGGCTTGCATGATCTCACCCATAGAAATGCTGGATAGGTTCTGGGAAGTACTTCTTTGCATCCTGTGCTTTCAGGACATGCTCTAGACTGCTGCAATCCTTACAAAGAACAAGATGCCTTCTAGTAATGGATAAATGTGTTTATAAATCCACCACGTTTTCATGCACAGTTCCCTTTTTGCACAGGATTTTTACTTGAATCCCGTCTGTGCAAGTTCAGCAATTGCAGATCTGTGTGTGTTTGTTTTTAATGTGGAAACCTTACATTTGTGTGTATTGGAAGTACTTTTCCCTCAATGCTAGCTCATTGTACATGCACTTTAATGCCTTTAACAGTCTCTATTTAAACTTGGAAGATGATCTTCTCTGATGTCTGTCCTCTCCTTCTGAACAGTCCTCAAGCCCTCCAGAGCCTTCTGCAGTATTTTCAGAATTTTATTTTAGGTTTTGAAAGGGGTCATTCCTTCAGTTTGAGCCATGCCAAAATAGAATCACGATTTTTCTCTTTGTCGCTATTGTGGTTCTGAGGAAAGCTACAGAACTGCTACAAGATTACAGTATATCACAGTTAGGAGGACACAGCTCAAGTTTTATAAGTTTTTACAGATAAATAAGAAGCTTAACCCCCACTGGCATCAGCATGGCACATCTCTCAAGCACTAAATTAATCAAAAATTAAAATAAATAAATTAAGGAGACCCAGCCTATGCAACATAAGCAGCTGCATCATTACAAGAGCTCCTGGGAGACCAAATTAAGCCATGCAATGTATATCTAATATACTATCCTACTAATTATACATGTTAAAAGAGAAAATTTGTAGGCACAGCTTAAAAATTACATGGGTCATTACAACAAATTGAAACACAGATTTATATGCTGCCATCAAGCACATAATTTGTTTTACTTGGTAATCACATACCCCCTATAATTAAACATGGAAACAAAAGTGCTAGCATCTTCTGATTGTAAAACACACTGAGCCCGTCGAATCGTCTAAAATGGCCACAGTGAACGAAGAAAAATGAGCACAGGCTCCACAGAGCAATAAAAGGGTTGGTGTGACATTCTCATTATTTATCATAATCATTATAGCAATATTAATAATGATGATGAGAAAACCTCTATAGTTTGCATGAATTTTCATGCTATCATGATTTATGTTTAAATAATGTTCTTGCAAACAGAACAGAAGAAAATACTGAACTTACTGCCTAGCTGTGAACTTTATTCTCAGTGTCACCCGAGAGTGACTGCGAGAGACTCTACCAGGTGCCTTCTGAATTTGTCTCCGATGACAAACAATAAAAGCAACTAAAACTGAAAGCGTGATGCCTGACTATCTGAAATCTGGGTTTGAAGGAAGACACGGAGGGCTGTTCTTCTTTTGTTAACAGCTGCTCTGGACTTCGAGAAGTAATGAAAGTCTAATCGGAGGGTAGTGAGCGGACCTTAATGAGTGAATGCAAAAGGGCAATCAAAAGCTGGGATCTAAAAGACAAGTACATCAAATACTGAAATTATTAATTTAGATAACAAATAGGTAACAAATGGAGAGCAACTCAATAGCAACAACAATACACATAAAACGTGTATGGTGCACAAGGCTGTGTGTAACAGATTCCAGTGTGCTGGTGTTTGCTCCATTTCAAGACTGGTGTTTTGAAATAGTTCTACCCTTTTGTCAGGGCTGCTGATTTTAATTTCTTCCCTTAGGTACTGTGGAGGTAGTATCGTACTCTACAGTATGTATTGTAACTGGATGTCATCGTCTTCAGTTTCATCAAACATTACATCCGTACCACCACCACCCCACACACAAAGTCTGTCCAGCAAGACAGCTCCAAGGTGCTTTCATCGAAAAACAAGCAAAAACGTATCTTCAATGAAGAAAACGGATTGTTTCACTGTTGTTGCATTAAAAACCCGTTGAGAACCAAAAAACTATCTGCGATTTAACAGATATATTTTTCAGCCACAAAGGCTTTTCGAGATCATTAATTTTATTGTTTCGGACAATCTCCTGTAGCAAAAAACAGTTCAGCATAATCATTAGCAGAGCAACTCCCTTGTGTTAATGCAAATTTGCTGCCTCCCCTCCTGCTGCAGCAATTACTGCAGGACCACAGATGCAAAGCTTTCAACAAATACAATAGATATGGCATATAATTTGATTGCTCAGTCATTACATATTGAAGTGCATACATTATGGGCAAAGACCACAATCTGGGCATTGTTGACAATGCCTGGGCACTGCCCAGAATGTAATAAGATTTAAAGAACATAATGCAGATAATTTAATTTCAGCAGTTCAGGACTAAATTCTGCTTTACTTAAGAGAAGTAAAATAATTTGATTAATTGATCCTGTGAGCTGCATTTTAATCTGTAGTTTTAAACCAGTCTTTTGAAAGGGATTCTTCTAAAATCTCAGGTTTTGGACCAAACTTAGCAAACAATGCTCAGGCACTCCAGAGCTCACGGAGCTTTCCTGATGGAAAGGGTGATTAGCCCATGAGCCTGCAGGCTGAGCACCTAGGAGAAATGAGACAAGATGTGGACTCCAGAGGAAGCTACAGTACACTACGCGTTTTGGGGCATTCAAGCCACCATCAGTTTAACAGAATCCTGCCCCTGAAAACATTTGACATTTGAATATCCTTTACCTTCCTGGGGACAGCAGAGTTGAGTGTTGTGGTGTTTGTCGTCGATAGGTTACATCGATAAGAGGACTGATCTGTTGCACTGTTTCATTCTTCTTTTCATTTTCCTACATTTAGATGTATTGCCATGCAATACGTTATTACTCTGATTTGATGCTAATATAATTTAGAATAATTGCAATACATCAACTCTTTAATGGTCAATTTGAAAACTACGTATAACGGATATTATTGCAGAACTGTAAAATGATTTAATACATTCTAAAGCCATTTAAACTCTTGCTAACCACATTTCTACGCTCCAAATATTTTGGAGAGCAACATAATACAACATATTATTACCTTACATAGCACTGGAGAGCTGTGCACATGCTGCTGTTATTCTGCTGCAGGTACTACATAAATCATGTGAGCTGTAAATACTGGACTATGGCCTGGGTTAAACAGAGCAAGAGAACATCTCAGGGCTAAAGAGGTCAAATCCAGCCAAGGCTGATGGTCACATCTTAAATACTACATTAAAAATCACAATGTGGCTGAAAAGCAGGATCATTTTGGTGAAGTCACGAGATGAATTATGCTCTTTAACAGTTTTAAAGTTGCATTGTAAAAAGTTAAAGTTGCGAAATACAATGGCAATGGAAATAAAGAATGTGAATATACTGCATATCAGGGGTGCCCAGCTTTTTTTAATGTAAGATCGACGTATTCATTTGCCAGTCCTGCGCGATCTACCAGCTCTGATACAGGAAAAACAGACTGTGCGGACGTCAGTTTTATAAAACTTTATTTTAAAAAAATATAAAAAAAAGAATATCCTACCTTAATGTGAGCACTGGCACTGAGAAGCTTACTGGAGAACACTTGTCATTGTTTTTGGAACGTGTCGACACTGCTGATCGTGTCGATGACTTTTGTATTGTGTCCCTGCAGCTCGCCATTCAGCGGCTCAGTCAAACCTGTGAGGAAGGCTAAATCCAGTAGCCACTGGTCATCCTCTAATTGGGCATATTCACCACGTTTAGACGACTTGAGAAACTTTTTGATTTCACGCAACAGCTGATGTTTGTTTTTTAAATCCCCAAAACATCGAGTCAGCAGCCTCAGCGAACGCTTGGACTATTTCTCGACCCCTGAATGACTTGAGTGGAGCCAGGACGCGGCTCACACGGAGCGGTGCGATGATTGCCGCCTTCCCTCTTGTATTAGGCCTCGTGAAAACCGCCTGCTGCTAGCTGACATTTTATTTTTTCCACTTTTCCTTCCCGTAACTCACTTTTATCGGGAAAGTCCACATCATACGTTTTGTGTGCACTTTTGAATTGTTCTATATTCCCTTTCTCGCGTAGACGCTAGCATTGCAGATTTGACTGCGAAAGTATAAAGAATAATCATGCAGTCTCTTTGCTTCATCATTTTTGCTCGAACACTACAACTATCAAATAGGCAATCAAACTTATCAAACTGTTGGCGAGTTTGTCACGGCCAGTCTGTTTCGCTCCACTATGTACTGTAGCGAAAGTGGGGTTCGTGCAATAACCAAGAGACCGCTCTTGGGCAGCTCACACACACACAACACTCTTTATTAACGGGGCTCCTGTCGCCTTTTTTTCCCAGTGTCAGCCAGCACTCAGGGAAGAGACTTTTACAACCCATTCGACAAGTGTTGAACACACACAAGGGCAGTAAAACGTATGACATTACATGCACAGATCTGAATGAATTTTTAAGGCTATCGAAACAAAGTCAAATAGCCCATTTTTTTTAACATTCTTGCGATCGACTGGTTGGGCACCTCTGCTGTATATAAAACGTTTTGTTTTACTCGTCTAAATGTGAGCTCTTTCTTATTTTATGTAGCAATCTGGAATTGGCAATATCTTACAAGGTTATGGACAATTGTCTTAACTAAATTCCACCAGGCTCGTCCATGCGGAGCTCCCGGAAGTTCCACCTTAATCCAGTTGGTGACGTCATTTCCTCCACCTCACCTGCTGGCGCAGACTGGCTGTGTCTGTTGCTCAGAGAAGCTATTCCGTACTGGAACACGTGGGTCCCCCCCTATGCAAAGAGTTTTGGTATCCTTTCGGTATCACTTCCTGAATCTTTCTATTTTGTCTTGGCAATATGGGCTTATTAAGTGTTACTTGCCTTCAAGATCAGAAATGAGACCAGAACTAGTCCAAGGCCTTCTGGAACGGGGATCCACACTGGATTCACACTGGATCCACACTGAACGTGAGAGAGCCTGCTTTGATGCTGGTCTGGGATTTGAAAAGCATTGCAGAAGAGGAGCTGAATGACTGAGTGTGACCCTGACTAATCTTTAAATTGTTGTCAGAACCCACAATTTAATTGTAATCTTCCCTTTTGCTCAATAATTCATTATCTTCAATAATTTTATCTTCATTTTGAAGACGGGCAGCTGAGTGTCACACATACTGAAAAGGAATGCGCACTGTGTGAGAAAGCAGTGGCCTTCTGATGTCCTAATGGGATAAATGGATTTTCCTCACAGGGATTTTAATTTGCATGACAGCTCTGTAGAAATGAATTTCATTTCTCCACAGTTAGACCCTCTCTACTCCTCCTCACATCCCTGTGATGCACAGCTAAAGTGCAGGAGGAGTTATGATAACTCAGGACATTCCCCAGAGGTCTGAGCATCACTGAGCATTAACTTATTTCAGGAAAAATGGTGCCATTGAAGAACAATGTCCTGAGTGAAGATCTGTTCCCCTGGTGCTGTACATGTATTGCTGTTTTACCTCTTATTAGCACCAAATCAATCTTATATCATGCAGTTTTGAGAGTAATTTATGGTTATGGTTGAGAAGCAGTACAAGCAACACTCCATTTTCATTTTCAAAACTTTGTCTTGATGAGCGCTTTCTGCAACTAACCTATTTCGCACGTGCAGTTTTGTATTCCAGCAAAGTACACAGGCATCTTATGTTCTGTGTAGGGCTGTTATCTTCTTTTTGGTGGGATCTAGTCAAAACGTCAAGTCTATCCTGTTCCTGGACACACTATTGCAGTTGTCTTTCAGGGAATACCCTTTTTGTCTCTGCTCCCTAGGGTTACTTCTGTGTACTTCAGTGAGGATGGATAGATGCCTCTTAAGTCACTGAAACATTCGTATGAACAAAAAAGGGACTGGCTGGACAAGACACATTTCCATGACCAAGGTGTCAAAGACCTTAGAAACTGATTGTGACTTTCTGTCCTTATTGATGGACAATCACTTGTATAAAACATATTGGCATGTGTCACTTAGAAGCCATGTAAAGCAGGGCCTATTACATTTTTTAGGTATTCAGTAACTTAATAATTAAATTATTTGGCTTTTTCCCCATTTTATGATTGGGTGTCATTGTCTATAAACTATTACAATGGCTTTGTAATGACTCAGTAATCATGACTCAATATATATAAAGATATCTCAAGTGAATAAGAACACTTATCAGATAATTAAAAAACATCCTTTTGCACAGTAAATGTTAAAACATGTTAAATCTATAATAAACCTGAAGTATAGCTTGAGAATGAGGAAGATAAATAAAATGATCAGTTTGATTAAATGATTTGATACAATATGAAAGTGCAAAAAAAAAAGAAAATCCCTCCAAAAACATATTAAATCACATTAAATTAACTAACATAGATTTGAAAGTGTAATTTTTTTATACTTATTATTGCAATCCTGATAATTGAAACTGTAATCTAGGCAGCTTGTGTTAAATTAAATTGTGGGAAATGGCACCTTTCATTTGCCAAGCTTGACTGAGCCCTGCATTAAATGAATTTAATTATTCCTGTACCCCATATATTATTAATCATCTATATTGATTTCTGAACTCCCCAGCTACTTGTGGATATGCAAATTTGTCATGGTAATATAAGGATGGGCTCATTTGCATAGGGGCCCATTATTATTTTATAAGTAAATGTTAATGTGGACTCAGTTAAAAACCAGACAATGGAACAGATACGATTGGCTAAGGGTATGTGCAGTGCTACATGTACAGAGCTACTGTACGATATATCAATCAAGAAACACAAACTTGGCCTTATCTGCTATAAAACTGTACAGTAATTACAATTACTGTACAATTGTATATAATGTATTCCAGTAAACCAGGAATACATAATGGTGTCTTCCCTTTTCCTTGAATCCATGCTCTAAATCCAGCATGAATGTGTGTTTTGGTCTCCTTGGTTTCTGTAAAGGGTGGCACAGTGGTGAGCATTTCTGCCTCACAGCAGTGGAGCCCTGGGTTCAATTCTGTAGTCTGTATGGAGTCTGTATGTTCTCCCTGTGTTCTTGTGGGTTTCCTCCCTCAGCCTACAGATTTTTTTTTTTCTTTGTGGGCTTGAACCCAGATCTGCATCAATCGCAGGCAAGCCTGGGGATTTGAACCCAGACTCTCACTGCCCACAGACCGGCGTGCTACACAACGAGCCACAGCCTACAGATATCCTGGTAGGTGAATTGGTTTGTGGGACAACTGGCCCTGGTGTGAGTGTGTGTCTGTGTGTGTCCCGTGATGGACTGGTGTCCCGTCTAGGGCGTCTCCTGTCTTTGCCCAGTTGCTTGCTGGGATAGGCTCCGCCTCTCCCATGATCCTGAACTGGGAGAAGCGGTTAGAAAAGGGATGGATGGGTTTTCAATAAAATCCATATCCATCAAACGCCATATGCTAATTGATTTAAAGAGAAAACTGTTAGACAGGTATCTTAAACCAGTGTATGAGCTTGCTGGAATTTCATAAAATTATTCATTAATGAATTCTGAAAGAATCTAAATGCAGATCCCTGTATACAGTATCTGATACTGTGCTTTCAATGTATGGGTATAATTTCTGCAATATAATTTCTTGTTTGAAAATTAGATTTTTATAATATATATAGACATTAGATGCATGCAGTAGGTGTCCACTGTCCCACTATTTTTACATATTGCAGGATTTTGCAGGCAAGGTATTTTTTTATTCTTACTAGTAACTTGAAGAGCTTCAGCCACTCCAGGTTTTCAAGGTCTGCCTCAAGAGATCAACACAAAATTATCTTTTCTCTTGCCGCTGAAGAGTAGAGACGATGTGAGGATATAACTTATTCAGGTTTGTAGGCTGAGAAGTATTTTGTTCTTGAGCACCTTATAACGAAGTGCTAATTAAGTGAGCCCAGGAATATCTAAACACATGCCTGCACTGCTAACTGAGCCTGACACGTCACCTCAGGAGATACAGTAGCTTTATTCCTCACAGGTGCTTGTTATACTGCCTGAGCTTCACGCACACCTCTCTTTTCTGCAGAGGATCCACTGCAAAACAATTCCTGTACTCAAACTTATATATTGCCATTCAACACTGCCAGCCATCCCAAAACACTCCACAGCAAGCCCAAGCCGACCCTAACTCCACTGCTGAAGAGTGGAGTCTGTGGTCAGGAACTCAAATTTAAACACAGGGATTTTTGGCGGGATCAATTTTTATTTTTTCATCCTATTTAGAAACTGGTGCGTTTGTGCAAACTTACATGTGGTGTTAAAGACCCACTGTGTGAGCAGAAGGACTTTGAGTTGATCTGACACTGCTGGTTCTTCCTCCTACAACCCAGAGCCTCCTGTCACCTCTCTGGGACAGGAGCGTTCATGCTTCAAAGCAGGGGAGAGCTTTCTCCCCTGGTAGGCCGCTACAGTATGTATTCTGGACTTCCTTTCATAAGCTGGGATGGACTGGTGCATCATCCAGAGTGTACCCTGCATCGCACCCATTGCTTGCTGGAATAGGCTCCAACTCCCTGTGACCCTGTATTGGGTGAAGTGGTTTTAAAACTGATGGATTGATGAGTTCAATAAGCAGAGCCATCTGCGGAGGTGTCTTGTGACTAGATATTAGCCCTTAATAAACAGGCTAGACTGGGTAACTGTGTTGGCATGAGGACATAAGAATGTCTTAAGAGGACTTTTGTCAAGACTTACAGTATTTGTCCTCTGTTTGTTCAGCAAGATGGATCCTCAGTCTGTTACAGTACAGTCTGGGCTAACAGGGTGTTCAATAGAGAATGGTGACACCATGCTGTGTTTTCTGATACCCCTCAGTTTCCTATCTGGTTTATTGACACAAATTACTGGACCACTGGGCTTCTTCCCAGGATTCAAAACTCTTATAGGTGTTGTACCTTCCATCAAGCGCACTTTAAAAGCACAATCGGCATCTGTAGAAGGCTGAATAGGATATTACCCTTTTTCCTACAGAGTAGGAGAGCTGTTCATGGTGTCTCCCCGATGTCCACAGTCGGTGCTCCCTGGCTGTGGTCTTGTCTTACCTGAGGCACAGGTGGGCTTATAAACCCAGCCCACCAGTCACCCTTTTGCTGCCTGTCTGGGAGTTAGTAATTGAAAGTCATTTTTAAACATAATTTGTTTTATATCTGACATGTGACAACATAATTTTCACAGATAATAGCATAAAAATGTATTTATTATATTACTATAGGAAGGGTGTATGGCTGAAAGCGTTTTCTTCATATTAACTTCTTTGTGTTTAAGCCTTAGCGATGTGGGAGTAGTTTCCCTGACAGACCTCCTTCAGGGACACACCTCCTTCAGGGACTTATCTGAACACAAAATCTGTACATAAAATCTGATTTCAGACACTTTTCCTCTTTTCTTTCTGTTGATTATTTCACAATTCAATACCTTATATTTCCTTTTAATTAACTGCAAGCGGGGAATTCTTCATTAACTTTGGAAAAAAAAGCCCATGTACAAAATCATCTACAAAATGATTTTGTGAAATCAAACACAATGCAATACTGGTGCCAAACATGCACCCAGATTACAACTAAAGTAGTTACGGCATGAATGAGTAAATTCTACACTGCTAGGTTTCTTTTTCTCGTTATTTTGACCGTGGTAAAATTGTTATGAATAGTTACTTTATTAAACAACCCAAGAAACAAACACACAAAAACTATTATCCAATCTCCTGAGGGGCAGTAATGAGTTTAAGGCTAATAATATGCATGTAGGATTAATAATAGCAATAACAATACTTTTTTTACATTTACAGTACATCCATCCATTTCTAACCACTTCATCCAAATCAGGGTCATGGAGGAGCCGGAGCCTGTTGAGGTAACCGACAGGTGCAAGACACACACACACACACACACACACACACACACACACACACAGACACACCAGGGCCAGTCCACCACAGAGCAGACACACACACAGACACACACTCACACCAGGGCCAGTCTACCACAGAGCAGACACACACAGACACACGCTCACACACAGACACACACTCACACCAGGGCCAGTCCACCACAGAGCAGACACACACACAGACACACACTCACACCAGGGCCAGTCCACCACAGAGCAGACACACAGTCACAGACACACAATCACACCAGGGCCAGTCCATCACAGAGCAGACACACACACACACACACACACACACACACACACACACACACACACAGACACACACTCACACCAGGGCCAGTCCACCACAGAGCAGACACATACACACACTCACACCAGGGCCAGTCCATCACAGAGCAGACACACACACACAGACACACACTCACACCAGGGCCAGTCTACCACAGAGCAGACACACACACAGACACACACTCACACCAGGGCCAGTTCTCCCAAGCGAAAACAGGCAGAACAGAGAAACTCCATGCAGATAGCAGTCCAGATCAGGAATCGAACCCAGGGCCCCAGCTCTGCTGTTCACTGTGCCACGGTGCTGCCTTCAAACTCCTGTCTCTCTGAGGTTCCTTGGTCAGGTGTTAAATTTCAAGCAAAGACTAAGGAGTTTTCAAATCAAGTCAGGGATAAAGTCAGTGAAAAGCACAAGTGAGGGTACAGAAGGGTACCTAAATTCTTGAAATCTCTGAATATCCCTGTGATAGCCATCTGCTCTATCATTAAGGAAAGGAATGTGCATTATGTCACCTAGACACTGCCTGGATCAGTCCATGCCTTCAAAGTGAGCAGCATGAAAGGAGGAAATTGGTGAGGGCGGCCACTGAGAGGGCAACAACAACTATGAAACAGCTACAGAGTTCTGTGACTGAGGTGGTGAAAAATGTGCATCAGTCAATAATATTCTAGTCACTCCACAAAGCTGTCCCACATGGCAGAGTGGAAAACCTACTGTATCTTTTACCACACAAGTAGTTTGCAACAAAACACTTGAGTAATCCTGCAAAAATGGTCCTCAGCAGGGACTGGAAAACTGGACACAAGCAAATACAAGAGAAAAACAAGTTTTCTGCTAAAGATGTAAAACTGGAGCCATTCACCTTTCAGCAGAAGAAGTATCCAAAGCACGAGACCACAGCAACACTGTGGGGTCTTAAGAATAAGAGGGGTAATGACCTGGTGTCCAAAGCTGAATCTGAGAATCTCTGGAAAGACTTGAAAACTGCTGTCCATACAGATGAGCCGCAAGCATTGCTCCAAGCCAGCGTGCAAGGCTGGTAGAGACCGACCCCAAAACACCTGCGGCTGTAACTGCTGCCAAAGGTGTCACGGACGTCCAAAGGGACTAACCGTGGGGAGTAGGAGAGCGGAAAAAGACCCATATGCGTAGCGGCGAGACGGGAAAAAGCCCCGGGCTCATTAGTGCAAAGAGTTCAGGAATGCCGTATAGAAACCTATGCCCTCAGGGAGCGGACGTGGGGCGCCCTGGTGCTAGGCGGGTCTCAGGACATCCGAACGTCAATGCTGAGCCAGCACAGAGTGCAAGACCCGGAAATATATAGCCCAAGGGAAAGAGAGGGACAGGAAGGACAGCAGTGTCACGACTATAGTCCCCCCTCCTTAAGGGTGCTCCAGCCCTTTCACTAAAGACTTAATTCCATGCACCTGCACCCTATTCCCTCCCCACCTTATAAGCCAGGCGCTGACGCTCTTCCGGGCTCTGCTCTGATTTCCATATCGTGCGAGTCCGGGACCAGGAAGCGCCTGGTCCCGTTAAGGTTTTAACCTCGGTTCCCGTTCCTGTTCCCCGTCCGCCGGTTCCGACCCGGCCTTCGTGGTTTTTAATTCTTGTTCTGATGGATCTTCTGGTTTTAGACTTACTCATGTGTTTTTGGATATTCCCTAAGGATTACTCTTGGATTGTTCGCCTCGGCCACACCTCCCCCGTGCACCAGCGCACCTTGGACACGCCCCCCTGTCTTCAGCCCCGTTTTCCTGCATGACGTTTCCCCAGTGTTCCCCCACTTCGTCGGATTGTGTCGTCCGCATAGGGTCCGGAAAGAACTGTTCGTTACAAGCAGACTGGAAACTAGGGACAGGACAGAGAAGGAGCACCCTCTGGCTACAGAGGGCGTGACAGGACCCCCCCCTTCATGGGTGGCTCCTGACGCCCATACAAATGAGCTGCCCAGCACTGGGGGGAGGAAAAACCTCATTTAACTGAAAGGAAACCTCCGGGAGTCCACGGCTGAGAGCTACCCCCTCCTCCGGGGTATAAACCTTTATTGGGTGGAGGAAGGGGGGGTTGAGTAGAGCTCCGGAGACTTAAAACAAATAAGTACACAAGCACAAACACAACAGACAAAAACCTGGGAAAGACCAGGGAGACAAACCACACAAAACAGATAGGAACCAAAGTTCCGAGACACAGAGAGCAGGGGGGACCAAAAAGGAGGGGAAACCAGGAAGAAAAAAATCAAAACAAAAGGCAAAAAAACACAAAAACCACAAAAACCCTGGGGAAAAATACCGCAGACTGGGCAATGGGCACGTTCACATTCTAACGCTGATATCGGAGTGGACAACCTGAGGAAAGCCAGACCGAAGTCCGCTTACAGACACAGATGCCCGGAGTGATATCCAGCAAAAGGCATGGAGGAACGGCAGAAAGCTTACCATTCTATCACTGATATCGGAGAGAGCAAGATCAGGAAGAGCCAGGCACGAGAACCCGCTCCAGACACAGAAGCTCGGAGTGATATCCGAATAGGCAAGCCAGCTCAACATTCAATCACTGATACCGGAGTGATCTACCCGAGGAAAGCCAGGTGCAGGACCCGCTCACAGGCACGGAAGATCGGAGTGATATACAGTGATTAGAATAGAGGAACTGAAAAAAAAAACAGCCCAGAGAACAAGAAAAAAAAAACTGCGGCAAGACAAAAAAAAGCGCCGCTCGCGGGGTCAGTAGGTGGCTCAGCATTCTGTCACGGACGTCCAAAGGGACTAACCGTGGGGAGCAGGAGAGCGGAAAAAGACCCATATGCGTAGCGGCGAGACGGGAAAAAGGCCCGGGCTCATTAGTGCAAAGAGTTCAGGAATGCCGTATAGAAACCTATGCCCTCAGGGAGCAGACGTGGGGCGCCCTGGTGCTAGGCGGGTCTCAGGACGTCCGAACGAGGACAGAGTGCAAGACCCGGAAATATATAGCCCAAGGGAAAGAGAGGGACAGGAAGGACAGCAGACTGGAAACTAGGGACAGGACAGAGAAGGAGCGCCCTCTGGCTACAGAGGGTATGACAAAAGGAGCTTCCACCAAATACTGAGCTTGTGGGTCTGAATACTTTTTATTCATTTATTGATACCTATTTTATCATTAGGACTTCAGTTCGAACATTCGGGTTTAATATTTTTCAAATATTAAATTAAAGAAGTGTATCCAATGATTTAGAATTCCAAAATTGAGAAGGGATCCCTGTTTTATCAGTAAAACCACTTCAACGTCAGAATAAAACTTATTTCTAACCAGAGTCTTGCAATACCCTGTATATAGTGTTATTCATCACAAAGAATCCAGATGAGATTCTTAATAAGTATACAGTATAAGACCTATTTGAAGTGCCACAACTACCTGGCTGACCATTATGTGCCAGCAGGCCCACTACACAACAGATCGGGTGGAGAACTGAGAAACTACTGTACTTCACCTACTGAACTAACAGGGACCTTCAGGAAGCCCAGAGTGGCATTTCTCCAAAACACCTGGAAGACCGGGTTGACAGCACTCTTCTCACGAACACTGCCATTGGAGCTTCACTGAACCTTGATCAAACCTTACGGACTGCACCTCCTACATCATGACTTCCCTGGTTGCTACTGTACACTGGAGCATTGGTTTGGAAAATATGGCCCAGAGGGAAGAGTGCCACCGACTGGTCCATCAACACCACTTACTTCCAGATCTCCCATCCCAGTAGTGACCAGACCCATCCTTGGACAGCTTCTCAGGTCTGACCTGGGAGCAGAGTCAGCATGATTGTCTGTTTTCTCACTTGTCATCCATTGATCACACTGTTGTAACATTCAGCTTTTTCCCCCACAGCCTATGATATGTTTGTTTAGTCTTTACTGGGGTCAGAAATTTGAGATCCCATATTCCCTATAAAAGCAAAATATCTCCAACAACTGTCAGTATACCCCGTGAATGTTGAATGTACAGTATTTATACAACTCAAATCTGGGCAGAAATCATACTCACTAAATAGGTCCGGATTAATTGATATATTATTGTGGCATAATTGCAAGTTGCAATATATTTTCTAAGAAACAATATTGATGTGGATTTAAATTCTGCACCCTGCATACAATATGGGTGTGTGCAAGCCAATGACAGTATGAGCTGCAGGAAACCTTAATGGCCATCTCAACATGCCATTAAACTATTATTAGGTTATTTCATCAGTATTATTGTGCTGATTTGGCACAGAACACAGAACAGATGTAGAATACACAGAAACTCTAAAGTACTAATTACGTCGGCATCTTAGCAGATAGTTTTAAATCAAAACTTGACTTTTTTTTTGTTTGTTTCTGAGCAGCACAGTCTGAAAGCTCCACTGTTTAATGGGTTTCATGGAAAGAAACCTTGAAAGATTTATCTGCAGCTGTGAAATAACACAGCGAAGACCAGTGACCCAGAGACGAATTAGTCACTGCTCCCAGGGGATGGGAAGGTAACCCTTTCAAACAAAGAAGCACTTCCTCCGAAGACCTCATGACCTGCAGACTCTGGTTCTCATGGGAGCAAACCCACAAAGGAAGTCCTGTCCAAACATCACCATCAAACAGGAAGTGATGCAAAATGCAGGCTGCTTGCTTGAAGAAGGGTTTGAACTGTGATAAGATCCTGGAGATGGAACAACAGGTAGGATAACCAAGAATAACACAATTCACATTTTCCACTGGCATCAGAACCACAACAAGACAGAGAAATACTGCAGTGAGGGATCCCAAAGGTTTTCAACACTTTTTCTGTTGAAAAAAAAAATAGCTACAGCATCTGGTAGAACAAAAAAAAAGTACTTTCTCCCAAAGGACATTTAAATGCAGCACTAGTACCACATCTAAATGCTTATATTTCTTAATCAGCACTGTTGTTTAGAGCATCACAGCTCTTTTGAAAACTTAGCAGTCATATTTGCGCTAGAAGTATAAATTATGACAATCAGCAAATGTCACAAAATGTAATGCATTGTAAATGGAAGAGGCTCTCTAATTCATAGAGTTCCTAAAAGTCTTATAAAATATCTTATAAAATATAATTTAAATATGAAAATCAGCGTGCCATTTCCTTTCTACATTTGGAAATTTCCAACATTACTGTATTAGTAACCAAAACAAATGTCCTAATTATTAAGTTTTAGCCAGCATACTTTTTTAAATACCCATCTATTCTCAAACTGCTTTATCCAAAACAGTATCACAGGAGAGCTGGAGCCTATCCCAGCAAGCAACAGGCAGAAGACGGGATGGGCTCTGAACAGGACACTAGACCAGGGTCTGGCACACACAGACACACGCACCAGAGCCAGTCTTCACAGGAGCCAAATCACCTACTAGTATGTCTTTGGAATGCAGGAGGAAACCACACAAACATGGGGAGAACATGCAAACTCCACACAGACAGCACCCCAGGAATAGGACCCAGGGCCCCAGTGCTGCAAGGCAGCAGTACTGATCACTGCGCCGCCCCATTATCACCAGGGCGCCACCCCATTATTCACATCATCTAGAAAATGCAGGGAAGTGATTACAAAAGTAAATGAACTGTTAAAATATTGTACAAAGTGTAGTATTTCAATCAATGGAAGTCATGTTAAAATTGCAAAAAAAAAGTATTAGCAAGGCATGATTGAGAAAACGGTGCTCACTTTTGGTCCCCGCATTATAGAAATATGCTGCTGCTCTGGAATCAATCTAGAGCGGAGCAACCAGATACAGGACACCTCTGGGAATTCAGGGAAAGTCCTGCACTGACAGGCTGGAAGAACACGGAACAGGAGGCACGTCTTTGCCAGAGCACTGTGAGGGGAAAGGAGGAGCTCTGCAGCCATGTTGCTGGCTGACTTCTTTCCAGAAGCAGCTGGATGAAGTCCTTGGATCACTGAACTACTGACTACCCAGCAGGCTAGAGGGGCCAAGCTGCCTCCTGGTGCTGGGCTGCTTTACAAGACCTGTCCTGAATATGTGTCACCAACATGGTTGTTGTAGTTGTGTTGTTGTGTGTAGTTCTCTAAAGGTTGTAGTTTTTAATGCTTTATTTATAAGCATTAACAAAACCCGAACAACATTAAGACTATGAATGAACAGTCTTACCGCCGGAGGATGATCCGGGACGTTGCCAGTTGCGTGTGGGACGCGGACTGTGAGGCGGCCTTCCGGGGGCAGCGGGAGGCAGTGGTGGGCGCAGTGCTAGCACCGGAGGGGCCGGACGGGGAGAGGGTCGTCGCGCGCTCGATAAGGCCGAGAGGAATTATTGTGTCACCCGCGGGGAGTTGCTGGCTGTGGTCGCGGCGGTCCGCCGCTTCAAGCCCTACCTGTTCGGGAGCCGGTCCGGTCTGCGTCCCTCACCACGGCGCGGTGGACTGAGGTCCTGCAGGAGTGCGGCTTCACGGTCGCGCGCCGTGCGGGGTCTCGCCACCGCGACGCAGACGCTCTCTCGCGGAGGCCCCGCGAGGCAGCGGACCGCCGCTCCTGCGCCCGGCGGGAGCAGCGCGAGGAGGCCGCCCGCGGCGGACACGCCCCTGAGCGGGCCGTTCGCTGTGGGCCTGGCGGACCTGTCGCAGCAGCAGGAGGCGGACCCCGAGGAGGCCCGCGCGGGACGAGCTCGCCCCTCACCCCAAGCCCGTGAAGGCGCTCTGCGCCCTGCGGGAGGCCTTTGGAGGTGAGGGACGGGGTGCTGCGCCGGGGGTGGCGGGTGCCCTCCAGCGCGAGGTCAGGTGGCAGTTCGGGGTGCCGCGGTCGCTCTGCGGGGCGGTTCTCCATGGCCAGCCGGGCTTGGGGCACTTCGGCTCCGCGAAAACCCTGCGGCGACTCCAGGGCCACTTTTACTGGGGTCTCTGTCACCAGGACCTGGAGCAGTTCTGCCGGACGTGCGCAGTCTGCGTGGCTCAGAGGGGTCCCGTCCAACAACATCAGGTGGGGGTGCCGATGGAGCGGGTGGGGATGGACGTGCTGGGCCCGATTCCGGGCACGAGGCGGGTATGTGCTGCGTCCTGGTAGCGCTGGACTACTTTACGAAGTGGCAAGTGGCTTATACCCTCCCAGATCGGAGCGCGTCCACCGTTCATCAGGCTGGGGGTGCCGGAGGAGCTCCACAGCGACCAGGGGTGGAATTTCAAGTCCCAGCTGTTCGCGGGAGTGTGCCAGCGCCTGGGGATTAAGAAGACGCGGACCACCACGCTGCATCCCCAGAGCGACGGGTTGGTGGAGCGTTTCAATCATCTGGCCACCCTGGTCTCGCGGCACCAGCGGGACTGGGACCCCCACTTACCCCTCGCGCTCTGGGCGTACCGGACCTCGCTTGTGCTGGGCCGGGAGCTGCGCACCCCGGTGGATCCGGCGTTCGGTTCGCTGCCTCGGAGGGAGCTGGTGTACGTCCAGTTAATAACGCGCCGTGTTCTCTGTTAACAAGAGCCTGAATTCCTGTCTCTAGCCTCGCCGACCCCGTCGCGTTAACAGTATGCATACATGACAAAAACCGTCAGAGGTACTTAACTAATTTACAGAGGCAATTTGACATAACTTAACATGTCAATGGTTCGTTTGCTTTCTTATTTTTGACATTTTGAATAGTTTTCATGTAAAAATCAATTTCTGTGTTACACAGGTTAATATCTGGAATGGACTTTGTCCATTTAAAGCTTGTAGTTGAGTGTTTGAAGATGGAAAGGGATGAAGTCACTGATAAGAAGAGGTTGTTGGTTCCCTCGATGGTGAATGAAACCGGAAATAGGAGAAACTGCTGTTGCAGGAGCCCGCGTTCAAGTTCAGAGAGCGCACCGCGAGAGCGCGTAATTGGTACAGTATCTCCACTACGGACTATTTTCTTTTGATTTTTTTTTTCTCATGATGAGACATTTGCAATGAACTCCTCGGTATCTTTTGAGATAAACTGTCCCATGCTGCGGGGACTGTTGCAACAAGCAAAAGAAGTTTCCCTGTTCGCGCTCTGCGAGTTTTTTTTTTTTACTTTTCTTTTCAAAACACCAGCAGCTGGTCTTCACGTTATTTAACCCCCCTGGTCGCTGCTGCCCCGGCTGGCATCTCGCTATCGGTAACGCGCATCAGCCCAGAGCCAGGAGACCCCAGGGCTGACAGTGAGAACAAGCAGGCTGCTATTCCGCTCGTCCCGTCACGATGCTTATCTGGGGTCCTGCTTCCTGCTGGGGGAGAGGGCGGCGGTGACTTCTCTCCCAGAGGGGGCTCCGTGCCTCGTGTGTTTGGAGGTCACTCCCCGGGTGGCTGGGGGGCGGCTGACACATCACACTCATTCTTCTACACCCCACGCTCCTACAGCACGCTCGGTTTAATTGTGATTATTGTGACATTAGCGGGTTATTGGGAACGCCAGGCACACATCGGCATGTCCGCCTTTGTGGTCTTTGCCGATTTGAACCGGCTTAACATTTCCAGCAACTTCATTTTAACGCTGCTAAATCCTCGTTGCACGCATTTCTAGTCCCAGAGCTCTGCTGCGCGCTTTTGATTTAGCGGAGTCCTGCAGTATGAGCGGGCTTGTCAGCAGAGTTAGAGATTGAAGTACGTTGATTTCCTGTGCCCGAAGTCGAATGATTAAAGTTCGCACGCTGCCATGTACAGTACAGTGTGTTTTAGGAAGGGCCAGCCTGCGTTGGGAGCAGGAGGACGATGGCAGAGGAGTGTGTCAGATCTCGACCGCTTTAAATAGCTACAGCGAGGCTCTGAGGCAGTAGGGCACGTCTCCATCACAACCTCCAAGGACGTGCAGCTGGCAACAGAGCATGACATTTCCACAGTAATTCCCACATTATTTGGAGTGGAAATTAGGAAAAGGAGCCAAGCTGATCCTGGGACTGCTCGCTGAACTTCTGTCATCGGGTGTCCAATGACATAAGCCCCAGAAAGGACGAGCATTCCTCTGGAGTGACATCTCTGAGATTTACTGGTGTTATATAAACATACCTTACAGGAGAACATACTGTAGGCTAAGAATTTGGGACTTTTGAGTTTAAAAAGAAAGTTTTTCAAGCACTTACACCATACTGTAAATTGCTGCTTGTTGCACTGGATATCTACTTTCCATTTTGTAGAAGATAAACATGGAGTGGTAACACACTGAAACGGGATATTGTATTTAACAGATTTAAAAAGCATGTCTGCAGAAATTTCATTTTAAGTAAAAATGTTTCGTGGTCAAGCCACAAGGACACAGACTACCCTCACTGGCTGTCCGCTTAATGTTACAGATTCTAGTTGGTTTTCATTTTCTGGTCCTGTGTATTCCTGATGGTAAAAGAAACAACGACCACAGTATGACTGCAGCTTTTCTAGCAGGGACTGGGAAACCTGTCAAGACTGATGGGAACATACTGTAGATGGAGTAAAATCCTAGAGAAAAACCTGCTACATACTTAAAACTGGGACACAAATTCACCCTTTAGGAGTACAATGACTCAAAGCACAAAACCAAAACAAGACTGGGGTGACCCAAGAATAAGAAAGTTAAAGTCCTTAAGTGGCTCAGTTAGAGTCCTCACTTTGTATCCTGTTGTGGAAAGATTTGAAAAGCGCTGTTCATGGGTGATGCCCAAGCAACCCGGGAGAGTTTCAGCAAACCAAGCAACCAAAAAAGACTGGCAGTTGAAATTGCTGTGAAAGGTGCTTCCACCAAAAATGAGCTCACGGCTCATAATACTCACAGTACGCAATCAATAGATTTCAGTTATTTCTCTTTAACTTTTGTTGACATTTGCTGTGATGTATCTCACAGGCTCCTAGAAGTCTCCAGCAGTCTTGAGCATTTAGTTTTAGAATAAAATATTAAGTTTAAAAAACCGGTATCCATCATTTTGTAATTTCACACAATGAATACTGAATACTTTCACAAGGCACTGTAGTTATCTCAATGTACTGATTATGGGTTGACTTCAGTATGTAAGGGGATCCCTGTTCTAGCTGCTTGATTAATAAAATCACAGCTACTGTGCATCAAGAATAAAACATATTTCTAACCATAACCTTTCAGATCATTTGCTACTTAAAAAAAACTTTTTTTACAGTAGGTACAGTACAGTAGGTCTTAGCTTTGGATGATCATTTCTGCTTCATACTGTGTGCAGAGCACTACAAACTTCAGGGCTCCAATTAAAGTATGTATGGAAAACAAATTTAAAAATAAGCACAAGCAACACTACTAGTTTTATTACAGTAGGTGATTTTCTTGGTCCTCAGCAAAAATTATTTTATGCAGTAGGTGCTACAATTGTATTTTGTTTATTCTGGTTTCACTGTTTGTTAGTTTTTGGGGTGTGCAGACAGCTGGTTGAATTAGAGATAAATGTCCTTGGTCTATGAAGCTTTTTAAAGCTTTAGTCCAAAGATACAGTATAGCAATGTATTACAACAAATAGAATTGGTCAGAGGTACATGCCTATAAGGATTTAAACAAGATCGAACATATATAATCTCCTGGTTTTCTAAATAGATTTTTGAAACTTGTGAATAGTATTTACAGTACAGGACAAAAAACTGTGTTTTATCTATTTCATTTTCTAATGATAAATAAATGTTTATTATAATTGAAAACTCTTTAATTGAGCTTATACAAATGCTTAATACAGCAACAAAAGTCTAATCATAACTTTATGTTGTGTTTGAAAAACTACACAAATATTCTCTACTGTAAAGAGGAAAAATGCAGTTCACTATAGCAATAGCTGTAATATTGTATTTTAAAATGATTACATTTGAAATAATTTTAAAATTTCTCCTCTTACAATTGCATGAAGCTGGGTTGAATATTTTAATATTTTGTTTTCGGGAGAAAAACAGAAAAGACAGTAATTAGGGAACAGGATTTCACTAGCACTAGCTCTGTAAGAAGCAGGGTAATATATTGAATAGAGTTTCCAAATCGCCCAAGCACAGTACCAGCCTGGGTCCCACCAGAAACAGAACCGGGTCAGTGCACGTTCACAGCTGCATGACAATACAATGTGAACGTTTCTGATTATTACCAGTCCGTTTGCATCTGGTAGACACCTTCATCCAAGATTATTTGTAGTCGAGTAAGCTCACAAAACGAATACATGTGTAATTGTATTGTATTCAGTGTGTATATTTATTGTAACATTTACTATAACAGTTAACAAAAACACGTTAAGATACCACATATTGTAATTCAATAAAAAAGGAAAGCAACCAAAGCACAAGAAGAATTAGGACAGAATTAAAATGAAATAATCAGAGAAAATAATGAATAAAGAGGAATATTTTTTTACATTTTTGCTTGTCAAGCAAAAGGAAAGTTTCCTCTTGACTCAGGTATTAAAATCTAAAAAACACAGCTCCTCTGAGTCCCTTTGTGTTCAGTGTGATATGCTGTGCAAAAAAAAAGAAGGAAAGTGGGAAAAATGGAAGATCACATTTTTTTTTCGTCGAGGAACACACACAAAAATGAACTCCCCAGGCAGACTCGCCTACACTTTTCTTCTGGTGCTGACTTTCAGCTTTCCCTCCAGGGCCAGCGCAAAGACAATTAGGCTGATGTTCAATTTCCTTTCGGTGTTCCTGTCCAACTTCAAGTCCTTTCATCCCGGTAGTGCTGGGGTGTGTGTGTCGATCTCGGGATGGGTCAATGGAACACCAACACTGTGTACAACATAACCTTTCCAGCTTCAGGGCAGCTGGGGGAGTTCTGTAGATCATTTCCTCTGAAACATCAGTGGTATAGGGTGACATTTGTTTTTCCTCTGTATTGAAGGACATGCGGCGCGTATCGGTATGTTTTATTAATAGAGCGACGTGTAATGAGCAGTCGCTGAACATCAAATACCAGCCTGGCAGGTTGGCGGTGAACGGCAGATGAAAATCGCAGATGTAATCACCACCGCGCTCATCCGAGGGCTTTGGTTTTTTTCCCGATAAAATGGCACATTATGAGACAAAAGGATCCGTGAGGCGAAAGCGTTGCTGGAATCCTTCCCTGAGGTAGGCGCAGAGGCTCTGAGAAGATGGAAGAGAATGAAGGATGTGGACAGGGGTGAGAGTGCGGCTGGCCCATTGCTTACGAGTGGATGTGGGGAACCTCCTGACCAGAACCGCTCTCAGTGGACCCTCTGTGCGCAGGCTGTGGAAATCCTGCCACACGCCGTAACAACCAAACTGCTGTACGTTTGATCCAAGTTACCGGAGTACAAGGATTCACAAAGTAATTCAAGTCTGATTACTACAGCCATGTGAGCTGTTACAACCTTTGAAGCCTAGGCTCCCGGCCATGTTACAGTACATACAGTACCTGCGTCAGGAACCAGAAGAGATAGCAGTGGTCTTACTGTCATGTACGGTGCCCATTATAAGTCGACACAGCCTTCCCAAAGCTTTTTTTGTGTGGCCTAAAAGCCTGAAATCAAAACACATTAAATGAGAACATATTTTACCATTATATACTTTACTGACATATAGTAACACACAACCCCCGAGGGAAAAACACTCAGACATTCTGAAAAGTAATTACAAATGAAAACCTGAAAAAAATGGGCTACAGAAGTGTGCATACCCCTGAGTTAATATTTGGTGGAAGCACTTTTTTGCTAGAACTACGTACTGTACAGCCATAATTCTGTTTAGATTGGTGTGTATCTTATTCATTGCCAAATCTAGCATACCTAGATTTCCCAGTGAAGAAGATCGAGTAGGGAACTGTATCAGTATGCGTAGCGTGCAAAGAAACAGGTTAAGGTTTATTCCCTTCTGAAAGGAAGAGAGACATAATGTTTTGGCTGTGGAGTCTTCTTCAGGTATGAATCTAGCACTAGCAGATAAATTCACAAATTTACATGTACATTTTCTGCTAGTTCCCTTCTGTCCCTCACACCTGAAGAAAGCCCCACAGCCAAAAGATTGTGTCTCTTTTCTGCACGAAATAAATCCTGAATTGTTCCTAGGTTTGGCAATGTGTGCCCATCCCTCCTTACAGGACCTTTCAATTTCCGCCAGATTGCTTCAGGTCATTCCACGGATTTCCACTGGAGGGAGGTCAGGGTTCTGACCTCAGCTCTCGAGACATTTCTCAAGAATACATTATACTCAAGGCCAGTGTTAACTCCTGCTTTTAGGCTATTAGTCCACAAAATATATTACTTTGTAAAGGGTGTGTAGACTTTCTGATAGGTTGGTAGGTTCTGCTTTTCCACTATATATCCATAAATGTTTTTTTACTTCTTTTATTAAATCACCCTCATATCGTCATGGATTTGGAAGCAGTGGCACAAAAGTATATAAAACGCTGAACATGTGCAATGCAGGGTATACAGAATTCAGAACTAAGCACTCAATTCTTCTTCAGCTGTCCCTATCCACAACAAAGAGGGAAAGGTTATCTAATGCAGTATTATATCGACATCATAGGTACCACACACCACCTCAAGGTCTATTGATTGAAGAGCTTCACGCTATGGTTCCTGAAAAGGACGCTTTACCTGACAAAAGCATAGAAATTGAAGTTTTTTCTGATAAAGGCAACACCTTCAGGAGGAAACGTTTTCTCAGAAGCCTTTTCTTCATCATTTTTTGTATGTTTCCTCTGTTCTTGTTTCTGGTCATCTCTATCAACCAGGAAACATTCTCTGTGATGATTTTGCGCCACTTTTGGATTCTTTGAGCTTTCTTGTTTCACCAATGCTGTCAACAGTACTAATTACATAACCCAGTTGTGAATCAGTCTCACAACAGGAGTAGCTTTCACTAGCTACTACTTTGATTTCAGTACTCCTGGTGGATGAGGTTTGGTTCTCAGCAGACATAGTGTCCATCACATAGTCAAACCTGTACAGCGGTCATCACTAATTTACATACTGTACACAGGCCCTGAGGTACAGTAGTGTAGCACTTCTTGATTGGCTACCTGCTAGCTGCCAGCCAATGACATTTTATGACGCCGATGTAATACTGTTAGGTAGCAATTTACTTTTTCACTAAATCTTTTCATTTAAAATGTGTAATTTGCAGTATGACGATACTATACAGCACATACAATATGTATAAACTATAGTTTCAAAAAAACAAAAAAGGTTATGTCAACCAAACATACAGTACCTTTCAAACCTAATGGAGCTAAATAAAAGTGTTTCTTATTCTCAGGATAACAAGCGTCTGTGTTGTTTATTTGTCACATTTTATTATTTTGTTTAATCAATTACATTTGAGAGTTTGCATGCTCTGAATTATATACTAATTGCTGGAAGCCCAGCTTAGAGTCACTTGTGCAGTTCAGCTGTTTTTTTCTTGTACGTTGTATGATGCTCCTTTTCTTTGTAAATAAGAAAATAGTAACATGCAGATTGAAGGAAACAACTGCTGGCTTTTATAATCATCATCTTTTTTTTAGGGTAGCTATTCCTTTGCCAGTGGACCTTCTGACAGGATCTTGCATTCATCTTAATGGCTGGTCCTGAAGTAAAAGCTTACGGCCTAATTTAACATGGCTGAGGTTCAGAAGAGCAGGCGCAATTTCCGTGAGCCAATGGAATCCCAGAAGGACCCGAAAATCAAGAGCCTCTGCGCTTGGAACCTCGTGATCGGATTTCATGGAATGGATGAACTCCTAGGACTATCCCTTTCGCAGATGGAGAAGTCTGAAGTCCACGCTCATGGAAGAACAAAACGGAAAGCCCATGCATAGTCCATTAATTTAATTTTTTTTTCAATAAGTAAACTCTGACTATTTGTGAAATGAGCACTAAAGCCTCTTTAACACTGTTTTCACAGCTGGGCCACTCTCTCCCCCCACACAGCAATAAAAGCCCTTCCTGAATGAACATTAACTTGGGAAGCCAGTAACATCATACTTGGCAGCCTACTGCTACCACTAAACACCTAGCGAACCCAATACTTAGCTGTGCTGGCAGGAAAAAAATCTGTAAACCATTCAGTTCTGCACATAAGCTAGTAGCTTCAGATTTTTAACTGGTGACATATGGATATTTAATCATATTTGGTTGCCTTTTTTCTTTTTTCCCCTGTTTTAAGAGAGCAATTGGGAATGTGGAATGTTGAAATTTAGGACATGTGCGATTTAAAATAGCTTCCTGCTCCTGGATTGATAGGTTGACTGTTAATAGTCATGTAAAACATATCTGGATCTCTTAGCACCTCCAGTTGGCTGAAGCCAATTATAGTATCCATTCTTTGGCAAAGTCCCTCCAGAAAGAAGGGGAAATGATACTTGTCTGATTTGTTTCTGTCAGAACGAATGCAGAATGAAACATGTGACATGTCTGGATGTATTGTGTTTTGAAAAAGATTTATGTCTGATTTTTAATTGGGTTGCTTTAGACAAAAACCCTGAAGCTTAAAGGTGCTTCATACTTTCAAAGCGGCTCTTTGGTGGCGAGCAGATGACTTTGTGAGTTTTGGGTGGTTTTCGACAGGTTCTTGAGGATCTGATCTTCAATGGGCTGGGCATTCATTTCTTTAAAGAAAAACATTTTTCTTGAAGGATATAGGAAGCTGTGTGGTGCTGAACTAGCACAGTAGAATCTACAAACAGAATCCTTTACATACATTACACACTGCACTGTAATTAGAGGCAATATGATCTGTCCTTTGCTACGTCACCATAGTAGTTTCAAATTGTCGTAGAGGGGCAGCCTGCACATTTACACAGACAATTTAGTTTCCAAATTAATACAGTTAACAATATAAATCTACAACTATAGTGACACCTTCAGACTTGTATAATTCTAGTGACATTGGCAGGGATAAGTTATAAATTTCACAGTTTAAGGTATAAACAGCTTGGGAGCATTCACTTTCTTATAAACAGCTTGGGAGCATTCACTTTCTAACAAACATCATCTGTGTCATGAGCATAATAGAATATAAACTGCTCAAATTCTCCACTGCACATTTTTGTTATTATGCCTTACTGCTGAGTCCTTTGTTAAATAAAGAACAGCTCACTGTCATGTTAGACTGCACACAGGACTCATGCTGCTGATTAAGGGATGCAGCTCAAACAGCTGATTAAGTAATGGAAGTGTGAGTCAGTCTCTCGGTGTTGGAGGCTGGCTGTGGTTGTCGGGGGGGGGGGGGGGGGGTCAAAATGTCTTTTTATATGTTTCTTGCACTTGAAATGTGTTTTTGATGTCACAAAGTAATTGCGTTTACCATAAATGTTGTTGTACTGTACATTCAACACAGAATTAGCTTTTTCTTTAGCTAGAAGAAGAAGAAGTTAGTCAATAAGGACAGTGGTGAGCAGAGAAATTAAATTATCCTTATTCAAAAGCAGAAGGAACAGGGGACCACAAATGATCTGAAAGTGGGAGATAAATACAGTTAAGCCACACATGGAAGAAAACAAATGTACTCTTTCCAGCTCCTCTCGTGTTACTGAGTTTGGACTGAGGGGAGTATGAAACGGAAGACCCCTGTCCTGAAAGATGGGCTCTTGATGACCCCCTGGCAGACACAGCCCTGTTGGCTGGAGGGATGTGCTGGGAGCCAGCAGCAATGACTTGGTGCCATCCTGGCGTAAGCAGGTGGTGTGCTCTGAGGCTGGAGCTCATCCTCTAGGGCACCGGAACATGGCAAAAACCTGTCCACTTGCCAGGTGAAAAGAAACTGGCGGTGGACTCAAAGAATAGCTCTAGACCTTTAGCCCCAGGTCTATAAGGTCTATAAGGTCAGCTAGCACATTGGCTACTCTGTAACTTGTAACTCTTGTAACTTGGCCATTCATTTGCTGTAAAAGTTATAAGTTGGTCATTTAAAAAAAACAACAAATGAATTGATGTGATCTAAAAAAAGAAATCTAGCTTAAAAAGCCACCTGAAATCGATGTGCTGCGCAGTCAGCACTGAGCCGTGCCACAGCTACTTTGACATGACAGTGGTGCTGGGGCCGTCGCCAAGCTGTTTGCATGATGCTAAGTGAAACGCTTGAGGCGTTAACGATCCAGCAAACGAAGACCTGCATTTATGAGCTCAACTTGTAAATCATGGGTTTTTTGGTTTAGGGTTTGGAGAGGAAATGGTGTGATGCACTCCTGACCCGTGCCTGGGCTTTTCACAGAGTTCACATGCTGACATGGAGAGCTCTCTCTCTCCCCAGGCTCCCCAGACAACAGCACATTGTGCACAGTTAAGTTCACCATGGAACACATAGGAAATACAATTCACAATATTGGGTTTGTTTAAAGAAACGTATTATAAGCACCAGGTTTGAAAACTCCATTTTCTAATTCAAAGACACAAACTATAGATATTTAAAGTAAGGCAGCATTTTTTTTTATAAACATCATCATAACAGCAATAATGACAGAATAATTCTTTGAGGGTATCCTGTATTAAAAAAAACTTTCTGAAATTTCATCCTATTTAAACTAAAACATTTAGTAGATTGATCTTAACTTTTTTCTGGTTTGTAAAAAAAATCCTGCATTTTCATTGCTGTTTTTAAAATTGCTCATCACTAATTACACTTTGGCAGAATGATTTAGAGCTGGTTGCTGGAAAAAATGTGCTGTCAGTTCTCTAGAGGTAACTGTAAAGGTTTAAAGGGTGAGGATGTAACAGGTCTACACAGATATGTACAGAAAAAATAATGTTTACACCACTGAAACCATTTTGGACTATTAGATTAATTTAGGGAAAAGCTTCACTGTTAATACAAAATATGAAAATTAATTCAAAATCAGAGTAGCTTTAGGCATTCTTAGGTTGAAAACATTTACAGTACCTGACACAAAAATGAAAGAAACATTCAATCCTAAAGAATACAGCCACAGTACCAGCTGAAATCAATTTAATCTTTTTATTTATTAGTATGAATCGCTACATAATAGCGTACTGTTACTTTCATCACGTTAATAACTGAAAGCAAGTGCAGTTTCTCTGTTTTGTAGATTTGGGATTGTCTGAATTTTATGAGCCAGCCCTGTAGACCTTTGATCTGCTGCTAAGGAAATTACACTATGGCATTGCCAGTATATTAACACATTTATATGAGGTCATATTCTGACCATTTAACTATAACATTCAAGAAATCAGCCATTCCCTGAAAAGCCATCAAACCTGTAGAATCCAGCAAAACTTTGCCCGGCAAAAATAAGCAGTCCATTCAACTTCACAGTATGAAGAGGGGAAAATTAGGACAGTGTTTATACCAAGGGTAAAATAGACTGTGGAGTTTACAAATGCATGATGAGGTATCTTTTAGCCTTCCCAGTCCAACTCAATAATAAATGCATAATTGCATATTATTTACAAAGTGAAATATTAAATTTGCCTACCCCAAAGAATAAATAAAACTAAATAAATAATGTCCCAGATGCTGAGTTACAACTCACATCCTGTGCATTAAAAAAAAAAGTGATTTTGATTCAAAGTGATGGGTGCTGAAAAAGTCAAAAGTATAACACTTGTAATTAAAACCTGCATACATCTGTAGGCATGACACTAGTAAAATATCTGAAATCGGCCTGCTTTTCTATGAATGTCTGTGGTATTCATAACCATTAAAAAATGTAATGTAAAGAAATGCTGAAAAAATAAATTCAGTGGAATTACAGTACATATTGTAAATACTATGTGTCATCAGACAATAATCATTATTATTGGTTTATATTTTGTGGTTAACTTCACTACTACAACTGTAATGGATCAGAAATGATTAATGAAAACTCTGTTCCAGACGTTTGGCCTTGTTTTGACTGTGAGCTGGGATGTGAAAACGTGCTTCTCTGTCCAGTGTGAAATGTCAGTGAAGTGAGGGCGGTGATGAGATTATTTTGTGGGTGTGAGGAGCTATGCGATGATCTACGGTACTGTGATACAAGTGTGTACCTTGGATTCCTTGTAGCTTTTCTAATTCTAAGGTTTTGTTTTTTTTTAAAGACTGCTTTCCCTGGAAATCAAATTCTACTGAAAACTGCTTGCTAGCCATCAGTTACAGTCCGTGCAGGAATTACTGAACATGTTCCTGTTGTGTTGATGTTCTGAAACGACATAACCTCAGTAACAGGCACTCAGAGTTCAGACGATCTCCACAAAAGACCCAAGTCACTGGAACCAAAGTGTGTCTTTATTTAATAACAGCAAGGAACAAAACAACAAAATCTGAGAGTTGACAGTACTGTCTGTTTTATTGCTCCTTCACGTCTTTCCTATTACTCCAATGTTCTTGATGTTTGACCGCATGGCTGGTAGGTGACTTCAGCATACATTGGTCAGAAGACAAGAAATGAGCAAGTTCCTCCAATCTCATCATCCTCCAGAACTAGTCTAGTAAAGAGTAACCAGATAAATTCTGGGCCTTAAGGGAATGTCCGACGCTGACAATCTGATGGAAATGAACCTTTCGAGTCTTGATCCGAAAAGACCAAATGGGGAACTGATACAAGTATTCAAAATCATCAAAGGCACTAACAAAGTCAACCTAGCAGATGTCTTCAAAATCAACAGCGAAACACAAAGCAAAAAACACAAGTGCGAGCTGCGTGGAAGTGCATTAGAAACTGAGACCAGAAGGCATTTCTTTAAACAAAGGGTGGTAGGAGTATGGAACAAGCTGTCCAGCCACATTGTTGATGATGACACTCTGGCTTCTTTCAAGAAAAGGCTGGATGAGATCCATTGATCAATAAGTAGCTAGCTACCATTTGATGTGCCGAATGGCCTCCTCTGGTGCATCACTGTTCTTATGTTCTCATGTCCTTTGCCTGGTTGGCCAGCACTGGGAGGGGGAGCAGCACTTGAATGACTCATGTCAACTCCATACTGTAGTTGAGTTTCTCTGTGTTGCCAACAATTTCTATTCAAGTGGTTAAGTAGTATCCTGGACCGGAGGAGAGTTCCCCTTGCCTAACCACATGAATGATGTGGTGTTTCCAGAAACACTGAAATCAAGTCCTTGGTGCTCTATTCATGTAATGCTGACCCCAAAACACCCCTCCAGCTACAAATCCGCATGGAGTGAAGTCCCAAAGACAGTACTTGCCCCCATATACAGCAGGGGAGTTTCTATAATTCAATGTCAGTTAAGCACATGTTAGGGGAAAGCCTGATTGACTGCCTGTTCACTTAAAGAATCCACAAACTTTGAAAAAAACATGACAGTATTTCAGAACCAGTCCGGAAGTTGGAAACAAAACCCAATGGAATATTGAGATGTTCCCCTTTCCTAAAACCCTTCCTTCACTTAGCAGTTAAGCATGCTTCAGCCCGACCTCAGAAGGTTTGTGGTTTTTTTTCTTTTCCTTTTTAGTTGTTTTCAACTTTAGCCAGACACACTCTGAGTCTGTCCACCCCACTCAGAGCGCAGCTCAGCCTCAGCAGGACTGGCAGCATGAAAAGCAGCTCTGTGAGGCAGGGACACCACAGGGGGTTCAGAGCAGCTCCTGAGCTGTGTCGTCATTAAAGGCATCTCCTGAGCTTGGAAGCTATCGCTTTTGACTTCCAGGAGTAAGGCGCCTTCTGAGAGCACGTAATTAATGGAAAACAAGTTTCTTTCTCTTGCCTCGCTTCAGTGAGAGCTATAATCCCTCATAACTCCGATGTATCGTCATCTGTGAAACTACTGAAAGTCTGATTTAGCAATGTGAGCCCAAATTGGCAAGACCTGGTGTGCAGGGCTTCTCACAGTCAGGCCAGGTGCGCACATGCTGTCTTGTATTTTTTCCACTTTCTGGAAACAGGGTGAAAAAAACAGCCGCCGTCTTGCTAGGGTTCATCCATTCCTGCTTTCTTCTTGACAACACGTGTGTAAACAGACGAGTAAAAGGTATGCATATTAACCTTTCTCTGACATCAGAGCTCCAGCTGAATGAGACAGTATCTTGGAGGACTGCTTCATTGCTTTCCTGGTGTGCTCGAGATTTTTTTTCTCTCAGATTTCTCTTTTTTAGTTTAACTGTAGGGACACTAGAAAGACAAATGTTCCCATAATCCAAAACCATGAGAATTTAAGTGTTGAGATCACACAGCTTGTTTCGAAGCTTCTTTTATTGGTGAATACTGTATATGACTAAAGACATATCTCATGTTTGATTTCCATTGGCCAAGGCTTTCAGTTCCCAAGAAATGTGAGAGAGCAGAGGTACACATTGCTGAGACGAGCTCTAAGAGTTTCAAGAGCTTCAAAGGTTTAAAGCAGTGGTTCCCACTCCTGGTGCTGGTGACCCCAATACCTGTCTGATTTCATTCCACACCACCTTAACTAGATACCCAACTCGATCGAAGAAGTTGCTTCAATTTAATTTTTTTTTTCTACTGTAGTCACAGGTTTGGGATTTTATTTCACCTACAAAATACAATGGTTAATGCTTCAAAGTGTGTAAGAGCTGGGAACAAACCATTGAAATTAACCTTACTGTAAGTCAATGAAGGGCTTGATTGCATATCTGGAGGATTGGCTGGAACAAAACCAACAGGTGTGTGGGTCTACAGGACCAGGATTGAGAATCACTTCTTTAAAGCATCACAAATGAATTATATCTCAAGTGAGTAATAGGCTGCACTTACTGAAGACGATTGCAGGTAGTTAACAGTCTGATGAAGCAACCAAGCTGTTTGAAACACATTCCAAGATCAAAGTCAGAACACAGGCAAGGGTCAAAGCTGTGAGAACTCAATGTTAAGGTGCAACAGGGCATCCGGAAACTGAAAAAATAATCCTAACCCTAACCCAGTGGAACAAATAGACCAGAGGGTAATCCAAAATCAACATCCAAAAACAATCACAGCTGAAAAAAAGCAGTTCCCAGACAAATCTGCCCAGCCCAGGCAATTAAGATTACACATTAAGATTGAGCACCATAGTATTACAATGTCAGGCCTTAAACAGCCAAGTACTGTATTAAGTACACACAAGTAAGACTGATTTTCATCTCGTTTTCACAGTGACAGTACAGGTCTGTCATTAGTTGTGGTGTTTCCTGTGTGGTTAGTTACTACAGCGAGAGTAGGCATGATAACTTGACTTCAAATTAGGTTGCTGATGAACTATTCCTAGAGATAGGCTTTGGTTAGAAAACAATGACTTGCTTAAATGTTTTATTTTTGTATTTAAAATAGGAACATAATCTTTTGTTTGTGAACTAGGGAAATTTAAATACTTAATTTCAGATTGAATGCCACAAAACAGAACTAAGCATGCCACATAACCCTGTATTTCACTAGTAAACTTATTTAACCTTAATAGACTAGAGTACAGTATTTTACTCAATGATGTTGTGTATCTGGTAGGAGGTGTAAGTAATGCACCAGCCTACAAACAAAATTTTTGAGGTTGCATAATGTGTACATAATTAGTAAGATGAACAAACAGGATAAGATTTGCTAACAAGCTGTAGTTTAGCCAGGAGTGTGAGCTCATATAAAGCTTCTCCTAACTCACACCGAGGAGGAAAAGCATGCTGAGGTGCAGCATCAATTTAATTCAGATCCTCTGTTGCTGGAACTGTTAATCTCTGAAAGTTTCAGGGCTATCAGAGCAAAGCAAGGTGGACATAAAGATGATGCATTGCTGCTTTGTGAATTTGTGTCAGTCTTAACCGTGTTGACAAGAGCTGCTGACACACTCTGCTCCAGCTCCCTGCAGGATGCCGATGACAATTTTAAAAACTCTTCAGGAGTATCTGAAGGTCCTCCCTTACATTTGTCAATCTCTTTTTTTATTTATTCCTCCAGTTTTTGGTTGCTGACCTGAGTCTAATGTCCTCCCAGTTAAGGAGAAAATGTGAGAAGGAAGATAATTTTGTTTCGGTTATAAACTTGACCAGCATCTGTGTGGGGATGTTCCTTCTCTCAAAGTTGCTTTTGGTCATTCTTTTCCTTGTACTGTATGTAGCAGGTATTTTAAAGAAAAGAAAAGATAGAAAACTGAAAAAAGATCAAAACAGAAATAAAGATATCTTATGATTTAACGTTTGGTTTAAATTAAGCAGTATCATAATCATAAGTAGCAACAAGTGAACAACATACTGTAAGTAATTTCCTACTGCATCGTCACTTTCTGTTCTGAAGATTGTCCCCAGTATGACCAGCACTGGTTACACAAAATCAGCTTGATGGGCTGAATAGCCTCTCATTTATGTCCCTTCTGATGTTACATACTGTATATTATGAGTAACCTATGAAGTTTCCCCTCAAATCTTTCCTAGCCTCAAACATGCCTGCAGCGGGCCTTTATAATGTATTTTAACCAGGTTTTTCCACTGTAGTTCAGTTAGCTTTACAACACCAAAACATGCTGCTACAGTAGCTCACTGCAGTGTAACAGTGTAAGATGGCCTTTTAGAAGACAAAAAAACAAGAGAGGGAGTCAGGATCCATAAAGACAGAGGGAAATACTGTATATACTTCTGTAATCTGCAGACACTCTGTGCTCTCATTTCCAGTCTCACAGATTCCTTCACCAAAAGCCGGGGTGCTTGGGTAATGCTCACTGTGATCACTGAAAATCACATCTGTTCACCCGCATGTACACCCCATTTAACCCTAAACTAGAGGTGAATTATGCATCTGAACCACACACATGCCATCTCAGATTAAAACACACTGCAGCTTTCCAGCCCTGACTGCTAGCCGGCCTGTACACTGCTCAGTCTATCGAGCGATTCTCATCAAGTGCATTATCTCTATCACTTGCCTTTGGTCTATGAAAACTCATTCTTCCTCTTCAGCTGAACACAGTTAGACATCAATCGCTAGCACGTCAAAAAAACAGAAATGGAATTGGTAATTCTATTACACAGGGATGAGAAAATACAAATTACATAGAGGCGTCATTGAGGAAGCAGTAAAAAAAGGCAAATAGAATGTTAGATTATATAGATAAAACTGCAGAAGTTAAATTGAGTGATTGTGGTTTTGCAATTGTACAATGCATCAGTAAGAAAGATGGGATTTGGAATATTGAAAACAATTTTGTGATCTTCTTCCAAAAAGATATTGAAAAAATATTGTTGTTCTAGAATCAGTCCAGAGAAGAGCAACCAGATGCATTATAGGTATGTTAGGAAAAGATTATGGTTATTTCACTTTGGGTAGTGCACTGAAGAACCACAGCCCATTTGTGGGTTAGTGGCAGAGTGAAAATTAGTAAGGACGTGCTTTCCCCTCACAATCATATATTTCAGATTTCAAAGAAGGTTGTTATTAAGCTGTCATTATAAAAATAGTTATTTCACAAGTTCAAAGATTTAACAAATGAGACAGAATGAAAAAACAAAAAAGAATTTAGCATGGGATGCAAAAGCTTGACTTTCAATGCATTACTTTCGATAAACTAGCATGTAACCATAACCAAGAAAGTGACATACAGTATGTGTACACTTAGATAAAGAAAGGTTTTGTGTTAAGTTCACAATGTTATGTTTCTGGGACATTTTAGACAAAAGTCCTTCTTTACCTCATAAATAAAAGGTGTACAGTAGCAGCAGTGCTAGAGAAATCTTCAAACTTTTGAACAATATCTACATTTACTGTTTATTTATTTCTAACTATGCTTCCTCCTCTTTTTCACTCTTTTATTTTGTACCTTTGCTCTTGTTTCATTTCATCCTCTATTTTATTTGAATCCTGTATTTAACCAGATACTGTACCAGTAAGTCCATTGTGAACAAACTCTCGTTTCTAGGGACAGCTTGCAGACCTGCAGTGGGACCCAATTCTGCAGCAGGACAGAGCAATTAGAGGAGAAATCACAGCAAAGCTCCTCGCTCAGGGGTACACCTGCAGGGACACCTGTGGGGCTTTGAAACCGTCACCTTCAAGGCCAGAGTCCCGAACCATCAGCACGTCTCCCCATGGCTGCCTCCACCCTATGATACACCGTACTGTATATCAGTGTTTATCCACAAACATCAAGATCTATTGCTGACTAACTTCCCCCCTTTTCAGGCCATCAAGGCCCGTGGGGAATGGGGGGCAAGGGCCACCATTTTACCTCGACCATCCGACACTGGAGGTGGAGGTGGAGGTGATGTGGGCACCACACTCCGGCCAGCTTATTGCCCCTGGAAGGATTAACCCCCGGTGCTCATTTGGAAATCAGGCTGAGTGGACCTGGGAGCCATCTGGAAGGAATTAGAGCTACATCGCTCACCCCTACCTGGGATTGAACCTGGGACCTTCCAGGCAGGAGCTAGACACCTCTGCCATCTGAGCTACTGCGGCTCCAACAGGTATATCTACTTAAGAATATTGTAAGTGATGCTGTGAAACAAACCAGGCATGAAGAAAAGAAAAGCCCAGTAAAAAATAAATAATAAAAGTGTCAGGTTGCCATAATGAAGCGGATCTGTTCATACTGGTGGCAAGTTTGTATCCATTGTTTATGTCGCAGCAGGTCTCCATGGGGAAACAGGGAAGGAGCCAGCAGTCACTGAGGAACTGAGCCCAGGATTCCTGCAGCTTCAGCACTGAGCATTTGTCATCCCACCTCATCATCGTTTAATCGCCTGGCTGCACTTCAAGGGGCCGGCCGAGCGCTGGCTCTGACACCTGTAACAGTGACAGGCTTCTTCTGCGAGACGCAGGACTGCCCGCAATGGGATTAAGGACTACAATGTGTACTCAAATTAGATGAATAATTCTTAATAAACGGATATTGTTATTCTGATTGACAAGGAGATAAAAAGCGGAAGGTGTCTGGTTTTCTTTTTCGATTTTAAAAAGATTTTTGGGGCGTGTATCACCTGAATGAAGGTTTGAGCAGGAGTCTCACGTGAAGCTAACCTCACAACATACAGACAGGGTTGTACACTGCATTCATCTGGCTATCACGTGGAGGAGACACACAAACTGTGAAATGTATTTCTTCCTCATATGACCTCACCAGCGATACCCCTGGAGCAGATAAAGGAAAGGCATCTCTGACAATGCAGCCATCAGCAGTGTCATCAGCAAGGCAAGACCGGGCCTGGTCAGCAGGAACACAGGGTTGCTGCTGTAAGTGGTGCTGATGGACAAGTACTGGGGGTGTCCCAGTGAGGTGACAACACACGCTGTGCTGTCCTTTATCTGCTAAACCAAGGATCACTAAAGATCCCATGTCAATGTCTGTAAGAGCAGGTGAGTTAATTTCAGCCTCCTAGTTAAAGCGCTTTGCACCTCCTCCATGTGGAAGGAATCTGAGGATCCACATCGTGATTTCTACACCACAGCTGCTGGCACACAATGGCTGCTGCACTTCCCCCCGTGGCAAAGGAGTCCCTCCCTTCCTGTAGTATACGCAAAACCTTTTAGGATGAAAACAGCTGTATTAATGAAAGTAATTTGCACTGAATGTCATGCAGGAGTGTGTAAAGCATGTGTGGAATTGCATTTGCAGTACACCTCAGTTGTAAAAAACAGTTATGTTTTCCTTCTGTATTCATCGATTGGGGTATTAAAGAAACTCCTAGCTGTTAGACTGGTCCTTCTCAGCTCCAGCACATCTGACGGAGCACGGCCACGGAGCAGTCCAAGCCAGCAGATCAGACACAGTCCAGCGTGTCCGTATCACAGGAAAGGACCACTGCACGGCGAGCTAAAGGTTACACATAATACATCTGCCTTGAAGTCTCTTGCTGAGTCTGCAAGGAAGGTTGGGCACGTCTCCAAAGGGAACATGAGGAAAAATCTGTAGGAACAACCGGAGAACAGAAAGCAAAGAAAAGCCCCAGGGAAGGCAAGCCTCCAGCTGTGACCCAGTGCTCCCAGTAAGGAGGGACGAGTGTCTCCAGCCGTCTGGTCCCCTGGGACTCCACGTGCACAGAGCTGGGGAGCTGGGGAGCTGGGGCTCCGGTTGGAAGGCACAGACAGCAGTGAAGACAGGAGGCAGGCTTTGCAAACTCTCAGCGCTTTTTTCTTTGAAAGTAAAAAGAGTTCTCACACCCCTGGCATTTTCCTGGTTAACAACAACAGCTACCCCTGAAAGCCCGGATGGGAAACAGTGCAGCTCCGAGCCTGGCTGAGTCATTGCTTTTTGGAAAGCGGTATTAAATTCCACTGCTGTGTGAAGGCCTGACTTTGTGCCCATTAGGTCAAGAAACAGATTGAGACAATGCTCCTCTCCCAAGCCTCCATTAAAATGTCAGCTAGCAAAGAGGAGAAAAGTTTTTTTATTCCCCTCCTACTCAAACCACAGAGGAGAAATTAAGTATAGTGGGTTTGTAAAACATAAATTAAAGCCTTTAAACACATGAGACTCAAGGAAACTCTCAATCATGGCATAATTACCAAACCCATGATTCTAGTAAGAAATTAACCCAGTCGTAGCCTATGAAATTTTACTTTAAATTGTATTACAGAAGCTACATTTTAATGAGTTCATGCTGTGCAAACCCTATGCAAAATATTAAATATTGAAAGCACAATTAAACAGAAATTTCACCATACACGTTGGTAAACATTGTTCTCTTAATATGATTATGTCATGAATAGAAAAATTCTATATGTGTCAATTTTATTACTGTTTATGACATATATGCACCATTTATGTTGTCTAATATAAATTCACACGTTTTATGCAATAATTTAACACTGACAAGACCTGCCAAGAGCTTTTTTTTTCTGTCACTGTGGTGGCAGTGTTACCACTCAGCATGTTGATCTGATCAGTCCTGGGATGGGAGGCCCCCAGGGAAAAACCAGCTGCTACTGCAAGCGGCGCTGGTGCTGGTGAACCAGTCGGTGGCGCTCGTCCCTCTGAACCAGAATTTCAAGTTCACTGGGCCAGTATGGTGACTGGAACACTGTGCTGCACTGCCCTTCAGATGAGAAGTGAAATGAACTAATTGGTCATTAAAGCTTTTATAGCACATTTTCAAAAGAGCTGGGGAGTCAGCCCTATTGTCCTAGCGAAGCTTCCACTCCGAGCCTCCCTAAAGTTCTGCCTTCAATCAAGTGGTGAAGCAGTTTGTTTGTCTCTCCTCCCCCTGAGGTGCTGGGCAGTGGGGCTTCTGGGGCAGAACGTCTGCTGTGCCCAACCCAGGGGGGCAGCACTCCAGAGTTCAATGTGAAGTAGTGAATTGTTATTGTCCAAGGATAACTATCCTGCACTGTAGGAAGAAAAGTAGAAAGAGCACAAGCAAACTCCCCACACATTGAAATCAACAAGAATAAGAAAAAGAATAAACTTCTACTGGAAAAGAATAATTTCCATGACAATCGTTCCAAAAAAGAGGCACAGCTTGGTGATTTTCTTTGACACGACTATGAAGCCATTACTTCTCAGAGTATACATATCTGCCCCCTTAGCATCTTTTACTTCTGTGTTACTTTAGCCTCCTGTATTCGACCGACACCAAACTAACACGCCCCCGTTCATCTCAAATGTTGTGGAAACCACCACTATTTAAACACACTGTAATCAATTGGAACATGTATAAACTCTGACTTTCATGAGATGAGAATTTGATGACTTTTGTTCCATATAGACAGGAAATAGCTCAGTTGGATAACATTTTACTGAATGCTTTGGCCAATTTAGCTTTTTCCCATGCCTTTAGCTAGTTATGATTGAAAGATACCCACACATAGTTCTGAAGGGGGTGGAGAAGACTTGGTGCCTGCTTTCCTAACAGGGTATAGAGGGTATTTCACAACAACTTGTGATGCATCTGTGAACCTGTTCAGGCAGAATTCTTCACACTCTACAAATAGATCAAGAGATCAATAATGCAATCTGAGATTTGTGCTTCAAGGGTCATTCAACAAATGTACAGTAGGCAGTATCTTATACATAGATATAGGTTGTCAAACAGAGAGACAGCCAGACAAAGACAGATCTATTAAATTAAACTAAATCAAATCAAATTAAACTAAATCAAATGATAGAATAAGACAGTTTTGAAAAAACAAAGAAATTAACCTTTAAGAATAGCTGACACTGGTTCAAGTAGCATCCTGCTCTTTGCATTTAAGGAGCCATAAAAGTAAATCAATGCTTTCGATTTGTAAAGCCCAACTAAATGTGTAAAGATTGCATTGAATTAAAGAGTTTTGGAGAATGAACGTCTGTGTTAAGTGTCAAGGCCTGTCTCTAAGCACTGTTGGCAAGCCTCATTTTTCTGATTTTCTGAATGACATATGCTACAGTACTGTACGATGTAAAGCAATGAACTCAGGTGGTGTTAAAATATCATCATCTAAAAATGATCTATTAAAGTGTTTCATATACCTTTTAATACAGTTTGAAGCTGTATAAAAGTTATACTGTAAACAAGGTTTTATGTAAAATTCTTAAGTTGGATATCCATTTTCTTGAATGCAGTTCCAGTTAATATAAGACAGACAGGAAAAGGCCACCCATTGAGGCTTATATAGGCAACATAATATTTCACCTTATTTCAGCTTCTATTTGAACAGCACGCAGAGGCGTCGCTAGACAATGCATGCCAAGAACTGTTTTCAAAAACAAGAATAATGGCCCAGAAAAGTAGTGGAAAAGACAAATCCTCCTTGTGGGTGTAAGTGTGGTTCACACAGATTCCAGGAGTATTTGCAGTGGAACACAATCTGGCCTTGTTTTACAACAGGCTGACAAACACCAGCAAGCAGAATGATACAAGAGAAGAGAACTTGAAGTTAAGGAAATGCTCAAACCCACTTTGTCCTGTGAGTGAAGCATTTTAACCCCTCTGAATCACCAGTCTGTTTTTTCGCATCTGTTTTTTTCTCACAACATCTTTGAAATTGCAAAACAAAATAACACCGGTCTCTGTGCAAACTCAAGGGTTTCTGATTTTTGACACCGAATTATCTTCAGAAGTCTTGATACCTTACAATCATGTGCCGAAAGATACCGTACATTGCAATCGTCATGTTTTTCAAATCGGACACTTGGCTCTCACAGGCAGATCTGCAGATACAGTATTTCCACATGAACACCACCTTCACGTAATATAAGGTTAATGAATTAAACAGTATACAGGCAACTGCTGTTGGAGGCGAGAAGAAATTCTAAAAATTTAAACATTAAGAAAATTATCAGGTTTGATAATTCAGCACAGAACTTTATATTACCTCAGGAACTAATAATTGGAAGAGATAGGACCACAAAACATCAACCACAGTTAAGGGAGCATGTACAGGAAATCACATGTAATCTAACTTATACTTTCAACTTTCAACAGCTTGGAGTCTTAACAGACCTGTACATTAGTGACCTAGTACCTTGCTCTGTATTGGGTGTAACCTAGTGAGCTCTGCGTCTGCTTTTGTCTCGTGAAAGTCCAGTACTTATTCTGGTTAAAGATCTCAAGCTATTCTTCTCGACTGCGACTCCTGGAATGCGTCTCGGCTTCTTCGCTGGATCTTACGGTATCGTGCTCTTTTCGGTTTATGGACTCAAGCTCATGTTTTTGTCCCCAGCTCTGTCTACACCAAACAGCCTGAGTAGACATCACATCTCCCTCACCCAGCTTCCGCACAGGGTTAAATCCTATAAAACCACTCTGTCTGCTGAGTAACAGGTGGACACAAGCAGGAGGACTGCCAGAGGCAGATACTGAAGAGGTAGACATGGCTAAAGGCTCATGTAGCCAGAGTCTGTACAAAAATACACAATAGAGTAAGAAAATCTGAAATGAGAGAACCATTAGGGAACTGTGGACATAATATGGTATATTTTAACACCAAGAAAAAGAAAAAGAAAAAGAAAAAGAACAAGAACAAGAACAAGAACAAGAACAAGAACAAGAACAAGAACAAGAACAAGAACAAGGAACAAGTTAAAGGTTTATTCCAGCTGAAAAAAGAAGAAAGAAAACACAATGTTTCAGCTGTAGAGCCTTCAGGTGTGAGCGACAGAACAGTAATAATAATAATTTCTTACATTATCTAGAACAATAGGGAACTCACTGATGTATAACATGAATATTTCAGTCAGGTGTTTAACAAGGAAGAAGTCAACAACATGCCTCCAGCAGTGGGAGGACGAAGTTCTGTATGAAGTTGTTTTAGCACAGATGAGGCAGAAATGTTTCAGGTGCTAGAAGCTCGAAATCCCCAGGGCCCGATGGCACCCTCCCAGTGGAGCTGAAGGAAGCAAGCGGTTCTATATTTATAGAACTATACGGAAGTCATTGAAGCAAACTCTTCCAAGAGTTTCTCAAGACAGTGTAATATTCAGGGCCAGGATAGCTTCTATTCTACACAATCTGTAAATGTAGTGACAACACTGAATACACCAATAAGATCTATCATATGTGATGTTATGGAATCAATTACTAGAACTAAATTAGTGGATCACATAAAAAGAAATAAGGTATAAAGACAAGATAAGATCACTTTATTAGCCATACACAATCTCTTGCATTATGAATTTGTCTTTTTTCACATACCCCCGCTTGCTCTCCATGAGACACACAGACAGGGAGAGAAGCTTGGGGTCAGAGTGTCCCTGGAGCAGTTGGGGTGAAGGGCCTTGCTCAGGGGCCCAACGGAGTAGGATTCCTCTGTCGGCTGCGGGATTTGAACCATCAACCTTCCAGCCACAGGCGCAGAGCCACCGCTCCGCCCCAAGCCACTGTATAGTCAGCATGGATGTGGAAAAGGTACAGTAGCTCTCGCTTACCCGGGAACAAGCAATCACAGGAATGGGGAGGGAGTATGTGGCAAATTGAGATTTTTGGAAGGTTTTTTTCAAAAGTTCCAGGCAAAATATAAATTCTAAAATAGTTGGCGGCAGCAATTTAAGGAAATCCATGAATGTATATTAAAAACTGGTTATTGGAAAGAAAACAGAGTAAAACAAGGTAACAGGTTTATGTGATTGTGCTCTCAATCCTTTCAGGGTTAGAAATGATGTTTTTGTTTATGTCATTTAACTATTAGAGAATTATAGAAATACTCAGCCTCTTCATTTTTGTAACATCTATGAAAATAACATTATTATAAATTATAATTTTATTATAAATTGTCTTTATCAAGACAAAATCAAGAATCTATGAAGAAAGCAAATCTGCCTAATTAATGTCATATTTATAATAAATGAGCAATGATCATTTTCCTGTAATGAAAGTACTATGTATCATGTAGCAATTTGATATTTAGCTCTTCAGCTATTCACCAGTCAACAGGGGAGAGACAAACACAAAATCCTGTTGCCACTTCTGAATGAATGGTTACAATGACTTAAAATTAGTTTGTCCAGCAATACAACTGAAAAATGTCCTTATGAGAGAGCGTGTTCCCCAGGCTAGAGCTAATATTGTCATATGGTATTTTAGGACAGAGAAACAGAACTATTAACATAATGTGAGGAAATCTGAACTACTCTTTAAAATATTAAAATACAAGTATTATTAATATTAAATATTCAAATGAAAAAATATTGGTGAGAAATCAATCTACAGTATAGAGAGGGGCTAGTCTACAGTGAAAATATGTGGTAAAAATATTGGTTGTAAAACGCAACCTGGATAAAAACAAACATTTTTCAGATAGTGATAGACTAAACAACTCTAGGGCCAAATGACCACAAAGCGCACATCGATACCTGTGTCTGGACCTGGTCCGTGGAAGCAGCCTTGTTTAAGGGCAAGCCTGACTTACAGGAGCACCTGCAGTAGTTTCAGCCTATCCAGGACCGTGGTAGCGCTTGAGCATGCCAGACAAAGTAGAGCTGAGAGTCCCTGGAGCAACCCCAGCCCACCGCCCGCGGCCATTCCACCTCCGACACACTGCGCGTTTGATCGCGCGGTCAGCGCAAGATCAGATCCAGCCAGGGGCTTCGTGCCTGAGAGGTGGAGGGCTGTGAGCTCAGACCAGCAGGGCTCCACGCTCGCTCTGCTGCAGGAGCCAACACGTCTGAAGGGCTGTCTGTGTGCTTAAGACAAACCATCCCATTTTTGAGACCAATGCCTTCATGGACTCATCAGTGCAGATTTGCATGCGTCAAAGTTATGTGTAACTTATAACAAATTATGTGTAGGCATTCTCTATAATGTGGTTGATAGCAATCATTAAAAAAAAGATAAAACATTTAGTTTTAGAACGCAATATATATATATTGCAATATTGCATGAATGTGTTTTGTGAATCAAGTACAGATATTTCAAACCATTTGTGTGTGTCCTGTTGCTGCCGTCTTTGTGTAATGCAGCCTCTCTCTCAAAGAAACATCAGTGCTGGGATAAAATAAGTCTTAGATCTGAAACGTCATGACAAAAAATCACAAGAAGTAAAAATGATGAGGGAGACACAATTCCCACTGTGAATGATGATTATAAAATGTTCTTTACAACCATTACAAAGGAACCCATTGAGCCATTTGCCATCAGCTGGCTCCACTGTAGTGTAGTTAAAAGGTTTGCACAACAGCAATGAGCGTGTTAGTGGGTTTCTAACCCCTGAGAGGGGTTATTTCAGGGGTCAATTGTAGTAATATCTTTATCATTATAGAGCAAAGGTGAGGAAAGTGTTGCTTTTTAAAATAAATTCATTTTATTTTATTTCCTTTTCAATTGACAATCATTGTGCAATAAAAAAAGCTTTCCAGATGTCCAGATGTCACATAAACTAATGATTGTAACCTTATTTATTAATCAATAACCAATCTTTAATTTCCACACAGATACAATATACTGTATGTGTGGCAGCAATCTACAGTATTATTACCGTTTAGATTATGTTGGTTTTAACAAAGCGATGTGAATAGGCCTATATAATGTCTGCTAGTGGGTGCATATATCATTATGAAGACAAATCACAGAGATGCAAATTCATACAAAATTAAAAATTAAAGTATAAATAATGTTACAGATTGTACAGAGCAAACTTTTTCATCAGAGATTGATCTTCTCATTATTTCAGTGTAGAGTGCACATCCTGTACATGCATGCCTTTCTCACAAGGTTTGTTAAGAGTTGTCGACTGGTGGCTTTGAACCAGAAGATCAAGGCTTTCTTTCTCAGTTAATATCACTCCTGGAAGTTAAGAAGCTGACCTCTGCACTTCTCCCTGTTCATGAATAAGTAAGTGGAGGAACTCTGACAGGCAATCTGGATCTGGACAGGACCTATCAGGCTATCAGCACAGCATAAACTATATGTTCATTGAAGTCTGTGGTATGCGGGCAAGCAGAAGATGAGCACAGGAATATTTTGTGGTGGAAATAAGCAGGGAATTTGACTCATCCTTTACAAGTACTGGGACTGGCATCTTTGAGCTTGTCATTCGGATGAAGAGGGCCATTGCATTGTGGAATAACGCCAGGGCGTGTTCTGGTGGGGGTGGAGCCCTAGGCAAAGGGTGGCGCATTGCCTTAGCAACCACAGCTGTCCTGGCTGATTAAGGCCCAGCTGCAGCTGTGGGGCCCTTTAAGACGCATTGAGCACCTCCCCGGAGGCACCAGCAGACCCCGCAAGGGGAGAGCCTTCCGCCAACAGTCCCGGAGGGGATTGTGATGAGAGCGTTAAGGCTGCATTTTTGTTTCTCCTGTCCTCCTGTGAGGATTCACTGGGGCAGGTTGAGTTGTCTTTTGTTTTGGCCTCGTCTGGAAATAGGGATAATCCAGCCTGGATTCCGCAGTTTCACTCTGTGCAGTTTGTCCTTTTTTTGCCTTTTTACTTTGGTTTTCGCTCCCCTCACTCCGGTGTTTCCGCCCCTCAGATGGGGCATCGACTTTTACCGGTGTTTGATTGGCTTCTCCCACCCCCGCGTTGTGAGCTAGTTTCATACTGTAGCGCCCTCAGCAGGCAGTGACGGGGCTTGTCCATCTGGACAAGCAACGGGGCTGGTGACGTCAGCCCCCGGAGAGCATGCTGGGACAGATGGGAACGTGTCTGGGAGAGTTGGGAACTATCAGAGACATATTTAACTCCTGGGACTTGGGGAGAAGGATAAGGGTTTATGTACATGTTATGCGAGTGTACGTATGTAGCTGTCCCATGTTTCTCCATCCATGTCTGTGGTCTCAGGTTCCCATCCTGACCTTCCTGGCCTCTGGTGCCCCACCTTCAATCAGTGTTCTAGTGGCTTTATTTTGGCTGGCTGCTGAGAGCAGTCCTTTTAAGGATAGCCAAAGTATGCTTTTCTGTCTAATAAAATAGCCCATCTGTTAGCACTGTTCTGTGTGTTAATTACCCATGTTACAATACATCAGTAACAGTTTTAATGTAAAGAGATGTCAATCAACTATCCATCTCGAAAATTCATTTGATTGGCTTCCATCACTGTCCACCAGTTCTAGTCGACAAGAAGAGCCTTCATAATGTCCCTGAATCTATATTTTACCACAATACCTGCTAAATAGTTTTGGTAACCTGTCCTTCTCTTTCTCAGTTTCAAGAGGCTGGTTTCATGGACTCACACGAGAGCTGATACTTTTCCAAAACCCAGATTTTGTGTGATTTGTGGTATACTACTGTATATGAATAGTATTGAGGCATTGAAGTGCATCTGTGGAGTATCTGTAAGCGTCGTGCAACTTTTGTTTTCTCAGATGCTCGCAACTGTTTGCCGTCAACACATGTTGATAAATGTCAGCTGAGCCCATATGGGCCCTGCCACTCCTGCCAGTTACGGCACAGCAAAACACACTGAAAGAGACCGGATTCTCACGGGCTCAGACGCTCTGGTGCTTAGCAAAACACCCCCCTTCTCTTCTGGCATTTTCACTCTGCGCTCTTCCAGGGCTTCGTATGACACATTGCTGTAGAAAAATTAGACTGGGGCCAAAAATGGAAGCAAAATAAACAAAAATGATCCTATGAATAAGGCAGAGGAACAAGCAGAGGGTAATTCCGAGCTGGGAAGAAGAATAAACTCCAGAACTGCTCGGTGTGAGGGGGAATGATAGAGAGGGCAGGAATATAAGGTAAGGGTGGTTAACAGCCGAAATGTTGTTTCTTCTTTATATTATTCAGCACGGAATTAACCTCTGCTTCTTCCCTTGCAGCTCACACACTAGTGCAGGTCCCCACTCTCATTAATTATGTATTCTGTTTTATTTCAGAGCACGGAAAAACCCACAGACTTATCCACGCCAACAGGAGGCCCATATCTGCCCTTCTTAAAGTATGCATCCCAACTGCATTCTGGTAGTTAGTATTCAGTGCAAGGCAAGATCATATGACCATTTGTCTATACAGAGAAGTTTCAGTACGTTGGGTTTTACCAGTAAATGCATTTCTTGCTGCCTATCATTCTTGTTCCAGTGTGGAAATGAAACAAAACCAGTACTGATAACATGTTGCTATGCCATTTCCAGCTCCAGCTCAGTTCAGTTTATTGTCATAGGCACAAGTGCAATGAAATGCATATTTGCATGTATGCTCCAATACAAAGACATTAAAGGAATCACCAAAAACATAAACACAGAATAGCAGCAGCAACAACAACAAATTAAATAACAAAGGAACAGGTAACGGGTTTGTTCCATGCTGAAATAAATATTTTGTGATCAATTTGGAAAGGCATTTGATTCGACCCAAATCAAATGGGTTTATTCCATGCTGAAAATAATAAAAAATTAGTCTGAAGAAAGCTCCACAGCCGAAATGTTGTGTTTCCTTTTTCTTTTCAGCTGGAATACACCCGTTACCTGTTCCTTTTGCAGCCTACGCATGCTGATGCAGCTGCCTACTTAAACTACTGTACTCAAATAATTATGTACTTAAATAAGATACAACTTAAAAAAAAAACATCAGTGTGAGCCAGTGGTAGGGGTAGATTCAGTAATCTGACATCTTGTGAGAAGAAACTGTCTCTGAACCTCGTGGAGAGAACTGCACTCCCCACTCATGGTTAAATATTACAGTATGAACTGTGGAATGCAAAATTCACTGGGCAGACTGGACGGTATTCAGCCAATCCGGAACACAGATGTACTTCATCACCTGCACATCTCACAGTGACACCATGACTTAGCTCTTACATTTTAGTTGAAAATGGTGGGGAAAATTGGTGCTGTTGTGAAACAATTTAAAATGCTGTGTGTATTTTAAAAGCACAACCTCCCATTTAACTCCAGATGTTCTAATCATCCCAGGAATTACAAATGTGAAATTTCACGTTCTGTAAAAATGCTCACCTAGTGTATCCTAATCTGTCATGCTATCGGTGGGTGTGAGCTTTACATGGTCATTACAAGGCCATTACAGGCTCAGGCGTCCAGGTGAATGTGTGCGCTTAAATTGTGAATAATTTGTTAATAAACAGCAAACAGAGAGATAAGGGGTAACAACTCAAACTGGGATGATGTAATTTGCAAAGTTCCACAAGGATCTGTACTATGATCACTTCTCTGCTTATTTTCTATTTGTGATCTAGATTCTGCTATTGTAAACTAGTCTGGGTTGCCGATGATATTAAATTAGGAGGATGAGAAAACACTGTAGGAGTCACTGATAAAGTCAACCCAGAGGCCCAAAGTGGACACTACAGTTCACAGAAGTGCATTTAAAACAAAAAACTGGAGGCACGTCTTTCACGTCTTCATGCAAACGGTTGTAGGAGAATGGTGCAAGTTGCATAGAAACAGCTGGATGAAATCAATTGGCTAGTAACTATTAAACGAGCTAGAAAGGCAGAATGTCTGCCTCCAATTTGTAAACTTTCTTATGTTCTTATGTTTTCGTGTAATGTAATGAATTCCCTGCAGAAAGAGTAAAGCAACATCTAAGATTTCTAACCCACTTTGCATCTGTTGCTCATACAATGTGACCAGGGTTTTATTCCCTTTAGCTTGTAGTTTACCAGTTTTTCATGGTTATTTTTTCCAATATTTTGGATTGATTATTTTCTTTCACCATGGATTCAAAACTGTTCTTTATTTTTTGTACTTCTACACCATATTATTTTCAGATGTGTTTTTTTTTTGCTGGGGAAAATGATCTGATCCTTGTTACATACAGTATTCTATTGAAAACAGCAGCAGTTTTGTGACAACACACTGTAGTGTTATGACCTTAAAGGTTAGGCAATGAGTTATTTTAAAATGCTGACTGCTGTTAACAGGGATATAAACTTTTAACTCCAGATTTGGTGGGCAAAAGTTAAGAAAATTGGTTATCTGGTGGTTCTGAATTTTAAACAAGAAAAAAAATCCATATATTTTGTATAAGAAAACTGATATCACCAGTGGAACAAGTAATAGGTTTATTCCATGCTGAAAAGAGCAGAAAGAAAACAATGTTTCGGCTGTGAAGCGTTGTACCTGTATAGTGTTTTCTTTCTGCTCTTTTCAGCTGGAATAAACCTTTACTTGTTCCTCTGCAGCCTACGCCTGCTGACACAGCTCCCCACCTGAACTACTGATATCACCAATGGTGATTATCTCTTTTTGTTGGTGTCCCCATAAATAAAAAAAAAACAATCCAAATGTTAAGCAGCTACAAAACAGGCTAATGGGTTCAGTGTAACTGAGTATTGATTGTTTTCCTATGTCTTTAGTCATTCAATTCATCCAGCACACCCTGCCATCGCTTATGGTGGATATGACCAAAATTCTTAATGGGCTTCAAATATGGCTGTAATTAATTTCACATTACTGTTGTAACAGCCCGCTGCAGTAAGAAAGTACATACAGATAGTATAAATCATACTCTTTTGTATGCTAAATAGACACATATAAAATAATTAAAGAGGTGTAATGTCATTATTGGCTTTTTTATGTCGACAGGAAGAGTCATTTAATATGTATGTACAGTAGTTGCTGCATGTGTGTTTACAAACAGCAGCATTATCAGACAGTTTCATCATAAAATGTTTCTATAGTTAAACATTTAATATTTCGCACATCTGAACTGTTTTTATGAAAATGTAGCTCAGGCCTCTCTGCACTGAGATGTGGTTTCGCCATGCTAAAGGATAGGATCTTTCAGATTACACCAGAAGTCACATTACACTTATTCTGACCAAAGATAACAGAGACATGGCTAAACCTTGGAATTCCTGAAATAAATGCCGCCATGTCATGATAATCGCATGCTGCAGCTCAGTGGATGAGTTAAATATGGCTTCAATATGTGTCTCCTGGGGGTATATTTATCTTGGGAAGGAAGTCTTTCCATTTCTGAAAAATCCTGACATATTTTATGGAAATAGAAAAGGAAAACATTCTTTAAATGGGTATGATTTATGTCATTTATTTGGGCCTACAGTAATTACTGTACATGCAATTTGACATTAGTATAAAACGCATACTAATAGGCTCTTCTATAGGTTTATTGAAAGTTAATAATTAAGTTTTCTGCTTTTGATATCTTTGGGGCTGGAAGTATTGCAAATGGTGATAGTTAGAATGGAATTATAAAATAAACATTAAGAAAAATAGGCTCCTCTTTCCAGACCTAGAGCCAGATTATGTCCAGGTTATCTTAACACTAAAAAGAGAACTAGACCAGTACTTTATTAGAGACAAGAACTTTCTGTCGTCTTTACTGGGCAATTCTGATTCCCTGTATCTTCAGGTTAATGACATCTCTAATATTGTAGTGATGTTAATTGTTAGAATAGGGAATTTGGATCCCAATCTCTTGAGGGAAATTTGTGCTGGTTAGGATTCATTTTATTAGGATACAGGTTTTCACTATTTGACCTGTTAAAGTTTTAGTGGCATTTAGTTTATAAGGCTATAATTCTATATTCTATATTTACAGAAGGAAGGACATTGCAACACACCAATTGAGTGTGTTGTGTATTAATTGTAAATATATTTTGTGTGTTGCCTAAGTTTGGGCCAGACTGCTACTCAATTGTCAAGATGTGCCTTAGAATAACAGAACCACCTTAATATTTATTGAATTTAGAGGATGAGAATATCATTCTTTAATAGTTTCCTGCATATACATATTAAGTGAAATTAGAACCTCATTTTCACATTGATGTTAAAACCTCCCTGTTTTAGCCTCCCCCCCCCCCCCCACCCATTGGAACAATCTGTAATGAAAAATTAAACACATCATGTTTAAATAGTTGTTTCAGTAAGCCTAATACCTTACTGAAAACCCTAATCAACATGACGTAAGGACGAACGGTGTATTGATAATTTAATTTGGTCCGGTTATTTTAGAAATAAATTACATGGCCACACGCCCCTTCCTCTGGTTCACAAGGAATGAGCCAGGGAGCCGCTGTAAGGCTGAAGATGGGGTGGAAGAGAAGGAAGTGCCAAGGGGGGTTCAGCAGGTACGATATTTACAGTATATGCAAAAGAGGAGAAGAAGGTGAGATTAGAGGTTGACCTCCTCCTTCTGTTTAAAACTCCATATACACCTTCACAGCAAGAGGTATCATTCCACTCCTGTGTACACAGGAGCATCAACAGGCTTTCACTTAAAACAATGGGAATGAATGAGAAGATGATCATTAAAATGCTCTTTCCCATGCAACTGATCAGCCGATCAGCTGATCTGGATCAGCCCCCCAGAAAACGCATTACAGTGTGCACTAGGGTAACAATCGCGTTTTTATGGAGAACCACACTTTTTGATTTGCTAAAAAAAAAAGACTGATTTCACACACAGGCAAAACCATGAAATAAGGCAGAAGGTGATCTAATGAGAGAGTGCTCTTGAGTGCATTCACTCTCCACTACCCCGGCCCCCCTTCACTGAAGGAAAATGAGCACAACAGGCGTAGGCTCCACGAGTAGAGACCTGGCTGCCGCATGGGCTACCTGTCTTCAAACGCTCTTCGTCTTCATAGACAATGATTTAAACAGATGGGGTCTGACGTTCACTCAAAGCGCCACTTGGGAGGAAGGTTTATCCTCCAAGAGATGAAGTCATCTCTGTGTCGCTTATCTCATTGACTTTCCTTTTGCCTTTCTGTGGCTTTAACGATTGTGTTGCTGAAGGAAAACAGAAAATGAAGAGGAAAATGAATCCTGCAGAAGAGGGAGACTTGTTTCGTTGATGTAATCTGTCAGAGGTTTAACATGGCATAGAGAGAGCTGTCGCATCTTCTGGGTTTCATTTTCTGTGCACTCTTAATGAGTTAATCGAATCAATTATTGACTTAAGTGGGATTAATTACAACTGTTTCCAAGTTCTTAGTCATTGAGGACTAAGCACTAAGGGACATCAGGTTCCCCATAAATCATGCAGATCTGTGGCTCAGCAACCCAGGAATAAGGTTCGCTCATGTTGCTTAGATTATACAACTATTTATGATGGACTAATAATAATGTACAAATGTAAAAGCACAAAGCTGAATTTGTCACTCCTGGAAAATGTGTGAACTTCATTTTCCTATAAATCTGACAAATGCAAGGTCAATCTGTATTGCTCTAAATTCACATATCTAGCTCGGCATTCGCTTAGCATACAAGTTCCTAAACAAGTACTGATTCTGATGTGGACAAATAGCGCTTTAGAATCACTTTGCATGTAAACCTTCTGCTGTAACATTGCTAAAGATATAAGAAAATTTTCTCATGAAAGCTGAAAGTAATTTACAGATTACAGAAGTATATTCCACAAGGGATGGAGTTGACAAAAGCTTTTTCCTCCTACAATACACTGTTACATAATTGAACTTAAGAAATATTTAAATTCAAATCATTTTAAGTCTTTCTTTTTTCAAAGTGCCACATCTTCGGGTCTTTCCTGTTATGCAACATTGATATCATCATTACTTTTTCTGCCACTTCTTTAGGATTCAGCTGGCTTTATTCTCTACAGGCTGTAAAAGGAATGTAAATTAGCAAATGTCCCCTGCGAGACACTAATAAACCTGCACACTGAATGACAATAGAAGCTGTGCGTTAGGGACAGAGCAGGCTTATTCTGCATATTTAAGCATGGTTTGCTGTAGGCATATGTAAAATTGTTCTGAGTGAGTTCAAACCAAGGAAACAGTTTGTAGTGGGAACAGAACTGTGCCTCCTAAATACAGCATATCTAAAAACCCTGCCATTGGTTACCTACGACGTCTACACACACAAGAGAATTTACATCTGAGCGAGATGGGTACCAGTTGGCTTGGGGCAAGGATCTGTACAGGAATTCAGAGGGCTTTGATCTAAAATGAAAAGGTGAGGAATGCAAAGATGAGATATGAGTGCCTGGTGGTGTGGGAGGTCAGCATTACAGCTCACATCACTGGGGTCCTGCTTTTCATTCTGATTGAGACTTCTATCTGTACGGAGTTGGCATTTTTGCATTGTCCCACAGTGGATTAAACCCTGTGGTCCAGTACCCATACATTAGAATAGATCATCTACTCTAAATGGTCTCTTTCTGGCAGGGACCAAGGTGAATTCATACTTTGTGGAGGGTTTTATTTCCTAGTAGGGCCATTGCTGGCTCTGTGACTGTGGAGCAATAAGACCAGGTGACCTCGATGGACCGCATGGCCTCCTCTCATCTGTAGCCTTTTAGATGATCTCATGCAAACCCAAGGCAGACAGGCTAAACATCATTAAACCACAACTACATGTCAGGAGTATTAGAAGCAAAATAAGAACAACAGTACAACAGTAAGGAGGAACAGTAGCAACTGCATGATAAGGACATTGTGACATATTGGGAACCACTGATGCTATGAGACAATGATGATGAAGCATAGACATGAAACTGACATATACTGTAGCATAAGTGGAAACAATATTCTGAAGAGACAAAAGAAATGGAAAAGTGGTTGTGTAGCACTACAAATAAGAAGGACATTCAGAAAAAAAGAGCTTAACATAGAAGGATCAAGGGGCTCAGAATAAAGGTGTTTGTGACACAAAAAAACATATAAAGTGCATAGTCTGCTATAGTCCATATGACACACTGAATTAAGATCTTGATTATACCTGATTATAATACAGCTATCTGTAATGAAATTGGAGTTATTTCAAAGAAGAAGTGGTCATCATGGGAGATTTTAATTTTCCTCACATAGTTTGGGAAAATAATCTGGGATTCCAGCATCTAAAACTGAAATGATACATATGGAAAAAAAATGCTTTCTCATACTGTTTGTCAGAGCACATAGTAGAGGGAATGTCAGTATTGGTCTGGCGTTCATAGACAATCATGATAGAGTGAGGAAAAGAGAGTTGGGAGCAACCATCAAATGATGATACACTGTACATTGAAATGCACTTTGAAACTGTGCAAGTAGAAACCAGGTCTGGACTGAACAGGCCCCAGACAAAAGCTTACAATATTAGGATTATCAAGATTATGAAGAAAAGAAAAAGATGGAGACTGCAATTAAGTGGATAAGCATTGTATACAGAATGGATGGTAACAGTTTAGACAATCCTCTTGAAGCTTATGAGTAAGTATGAGTAAATAAACCAAAGTTTTAAAAGACGTGGATCAGACATTTTAATTAGTCAATTAATGAAAAATAATAGAATGGAAAAAAGTACAAATAAATAAATAGTGGACAGAAGAAGATAAATTATAGAAATATTACAAAAAATAATTAGATTAATCTTAAGAAAATTATTACTACAAAGTGCAAGCATGAGTTAAAAAGGATATTGTCCCAAAATAGAAAAGAGTATTTTAAAGCAGGTTAAAATAATAAAAGTATTTTCAGAATTACACCAACAAAAGAACACTAGTGATTATATAAACAGTTCTGGCAGTTGCTGATAATAACCATAATACCCATTGATTGAAAAACTGCAAATGTAGATCCATCCACAAAACTGAACCATCTTATTATAGACCAATATGTCAAATTTCTTTTACATTTAGGTTTGTGGAAATAATCATTTAGAAGTGAACTATAGGATCATCTGATTGGCAATTGTAATTTAGGGGACAGTCAACATGGATTTTGAAATAGCAGCCTTGTTTAACAATATTGTTGCGTGTCTTGAACAAGTAAAAGCAGAAATTGAGTTGAAAACAAACAAATGGCATATTGTATGTAGATGTCCAGGATTTTTTTCAAGGTTTCTCAAAAATATTACATCTGCTTCTAGGAATCCAAAGACAAACACATCTGTAATATAGGTATCGGTTTTAAGACCACTACTCTTTCTTATTTGCTGCATATGAATGATCTAGATTCTGGTATGGTTAGCAAATTAGTTAGGAGGAGGTGATACTGGAAGTGAGATTATATTGTATAAGTGGAAAATTAAATTAAAAAAGATTTAGACAAAGCCTGCAAACCAAAAGATCTAGAAAAAAAATTAAATCTATTACAGACAAATGTAGAATATTACATGAAAAACATTCTGTATGTAAAATTGAAATGTTAACCTTGAATAAACGAAAAATCAGTATAAACTACGAGGCAATGTAGTTGGGAAGTAAGCAATTAAAATTATCACAATAAGTTCATAACTGATACATGAGTAAAATTTCATTTAGAATGTGGTGGCCAATCTTGATCACCACATTTCAAAAAGACATTTCTGATCTGGTATCAGTCCAGAAACGCATGGCCAGATACATTCCTGAGCATTAAGGAATGTCCTAAACTCAAACTAAGAAGTCTTTCTAGTGTTGGAAATCGACACAGATGTTGTACAGAACAAGATGAGGGGCGTCTAAAAATAATTTAACGAGGGAATGCTCCGTCGCTGCAAGCAGAACTATTAGACTGACTCCATTTCTCCCAGAACTCTCTTCACCATGGCAACCTATAGAAGCATAAGCTGCATACCCTGCCGTAATTAATAAGGCAACTGCTGCAAACCCAGAGCACCAAAGCACAACACACTACACGGAACTTGATTCAAACATTCAGAACCCTTGCAGACACTGGCAGAGCCAGCTCAACAGATTTCTTTTGAATCATTGGGTAAAAGTGAACCAGGGGACACAAAAGGGGCAGTGAGTTTCCACCTGACAACAGGACACACGTTTTTACACACTTGTTCAAGCTATCCAGCCATGTCATCCAACCATAATACTCATAAAATCGATGAGACCCTAGCTCAATTAGCTGATCGTTTGGTACCATTCTCATGTTCTTAACCAATCTTATGTTCTCGCTAGGCTTGTTATGCAGTGTTATAAATGTATGGAAATAAGTTCTCATGATTAAGCTGTCAGTGCAGTCTGATATTGCAGCACACGGAGAGTCTTGAATATTCACTTGCTAGAGTCAGGTGATTGAAGGGGATTGAAGGAGCTGTAGTTTGTTTCCATCTCTGGTGACATCCTCAAGAATGACAGGGAGATGTTTTAACCCCCTTGCAGTGGTATATTTGTTTACAATGAGGACAAGAGGAACAACCAGAAAAAAAACTGAAAACAAAAGTTTAACCCCAAGTAAGGAGCTCTAACGAGACTCTTTCCATCACTTAGTAATAATATGCCAACCAAATTGACCCAAACTTGTCTTTTAATGATTTTCCTCTCTTGTCAGTTTTTTCCCCTTCTTGTCTGTTCATTGTCCTCACTTTTGTCACCTCCCACCATTTCATGACAGTTCCTTCTATCTTTGAGGTTGAATCCTTTTACTGCAGGCTCTCAGTTTGTCTGTCCTGGCCTCTGTGTAGATCCAGTTGAAAAAAGGGTTACAAAAACATTCCAATTTTATGATAATGTAGCATTTAGCATTCGACACTCGCTGCACTGTTAGCTGGGATGTGGGAATTGTGGGAAATGTAGTCCGCCACAGACTTTCTATCACCTCTAGGGCCGATCCGCCTGTGTCACAAAACACACCGTGTACAAATGCTTATTGATCTATCACCAGTATTTAAACAAGCTGAGAACTCAGTGTCGTCTTCAACCTTTAAAAATCCAAATCAGAATTTAAGGAACCATAAAGATGATAAATCATCTTAAATTATTTCATTTTGCTCCAGACAGGGTTGGTCTCAACTGCAGTAGGTGTGCATCGTCTACGGGTGAATTGAAAACATTTGGCTCATCTGGCATTTATTGGAGACTTCTTTCTTGCAGTGTATTTTAATGTGTTCTCCACTTCAGCAAGTCACTGTGAGGCTCGTATACTTCCTCTGTTTGTTGACACTAGGAATAACCTCGCGTCAAAGCATTTCTCCACATAACTTAGTTTCCAAAAGCTGCATTTTCCCATAGTAGCAGCTTTGTGTTTTTCAGTGAGCAACCATTAGTTCTGTGAACTCGGCTGAAGTTCAATAATTCAATCTGATGGCAAGGAATGCAGGGTGTAAGAGATAGACCTGTTGACAGGGAGTACAATGATTTCATGTTTGGCAGGTACCAAATGCTAAAGAAAAGAAATGGCCCGTACTATTTGCTCGGAATGGTAGCATTAAAATTCTATTAATTTTAATAAATTATATTTCTGATTTGCTGAAACACGAATTCTGCAGGGCTCATTTAAATTTCATATTTCACCAACATCCCTGAAATCAGAACCAGATGTTGTCATCAGCTACCTTTCCTGTTTCCTCTGTCCAATTCCCACCATGCAACAGAACGTGACACTTTCCCAGGAAAATATAATAAAATGGAGAAGTAATCTACAGCTATTTCCTTTAATAAATTCTCTGGCCTCTCAGTGAAATACAAGTTTCATGTACATATATATTTAATGGAAAACATCGCAACATATGCAGTAAATTCAAGGCAGAGAGCTACCACTGAGCTTTCATCATATACCTGATGGAAAAAGATTTATATCCATATGAATCCGTGTGCTTAAGGTTCTTCCATCTTTCTAACTGTATCTTCAACTAAGACAGACTGTTGACTTTTGTGTATTTCATGGCCAATCATAAGAGTACATATGCACTCAGCTGTCCACCCAGGACTACCCTAATTTACAAAAACTGCGATGTGAAGACATTCCGATGTGAGACACACCCATTTGAGGAAAACCGTACACTGCAGTGTACATGTAAATACCTCTACACGCAATATCCTAGAGATAGTAGGTCTTTAGAGGCACGTTCGCAGTAGAAAGTGTCTGAGGGTAAATGCAAGTTCTCTTTAAAAGGCTAGTCTGAATTAGCAATGCAATAATTTCTGGATTGTTGTATTTAAATACTTCTTTTTTTGTATCTTAAGATTTCATATTTCTCTGCATCATTCTCTTCAGCTGCTGAAGTTCTGTGCTGTCTAGGGAGTGATGCTCTACACCTTCGGAGCCCACAAACAGTGGGATGAAATCCTAGCAGGGGCAGGGATAAGCTAACATAAGCTTCCTTCACAATAGTGAGGAGACCAGGTCAAAGTTGTGTTGATTGTATCAAACCTAGTCATCTTCAGTTATATTTTTAGGGTAAATCTGTTGCTAGATAAAGTCGTTTCTATTTCAATAAAACACTGGATTCCTGAAAATAAGGATATACAACAGTGTCTAATAAATAACAGAACACTAAGCCACCATTAACACTAAGAAAAAAAGCACATCAAAACTTGAACCACAAAAGTGTTTCAAACATAATACCCTGCAGCCCACCTTCAGTACCAGTCGGCTGTGGATGCCTCCAGGACCAGGAAGGAGCTGCTAGGATTCTGCAGTTCTCCGAAGAGCTTGCTCGAGACAGATGAGTAGAGACCGTTTTACTGAAGGACACGAACAACCCTGTTAATACAGAAATGATGAAAGGAAAGGATATTGTCAATGCTCAAGTGCTTGGCCAGCAGCAGCTACAGATGGTCCACAGTTAAGATTCACCCAGAAGAGTAGCAGTGCCACATAAACAGAGAGGGGCATCTGTCATCAGAGACGGCTTGAATTTAACAGTGGTCACACTGGTGCGCCTCTGTAGATGTACAGTACACACTGCACTCATTACTGATATTCCTATATACTCTGTAAAAGCTGATATATTTACACGTAATTAGTAATGTATCAGGCAAACCTCAATGCATCTTTTTTCACCAATTGTATAAAAACACAGTAGTTATGCTTGCATTAATGAGTATTACTTGTTTGTTTTCAGGATCAACATGCACTTTTTAAATGTGTTTTTTTCATATTATATCTAAGCTGTTTTGTTGCTGATGAAAAGTAGCAGAGAATTCATCGTATGCAATTCTATCTTTGTGGATTCATATTGTTTCACCATTTATCTGAAAATGGAACATGCATTCCTAGACATTATTCCAGCTTCTGAATCAGTAATGCTTAGGTAGAAGTTAGGGATTTCGTGAAGCCTTGTGAAGACAATTGATGCAGTTTCATGTTTGCAGTTTGAGAAGAAATTGAAAAAAAGTGTTTAACATGCAGCATGAATATAATAAACATTATATCTGGGTATTGCATACACTTCATATATTAACAGCTACTTCAAAGAGCTAGTTTGATTTTTTTTATGTAAAGGCCTACCAAGCAGAATAGTTGAAATGTGAAAGCTTTATAATTTAATGAATTAAATAAATGCAGCGACTTGATGGTTAATAATAGATCTCAGCTCCTCCTTGCATAGTGTGCATCACCTCCAAAAAAATAAATATTTTTTTTTTACCCTGCAACATTCTGTTATGGTGAGTTTAACGAACCCTGTTCAGGTCTCGGAAGGGACCCGGTGGCAAACCAGTCCGAGAAGGGGTTGAGGGTTGAGGGTTGAGGGTTGAGGGTTGAGGGTTGAGGGTTGAGGGTTGAGGGTTGAGGGTTGAGGGTTGAGGAAGGTGAGAGCTCAGGAGGCAGAAAGATTCCTAATACCAAGTGGTGGTTTGGAGTGAGCAGATGGTTTAAATAGTGAAGGAAAGGGTGTGGAATGACGATTGAATAATTAGGGACAATTGGTGCTGGCTGTGCTGGTAACACATTTCACATTACGTTTATCTTGCTTTGTTCAGAAAAGATTGCACAAAAGTTTAACTAGGGAACTACAGTATATCCAGGTTGTGTTGTTCGTAAGATAAAATAGTTTTCACATCAGTGAATGAATTAAATGTTACTCCCAGAGTTCGGTAAGATCCTAATGAATGAGAGAAGGCGAAATGCATGAAGTATTTCGCTTAGCTAATGAATGGCAGAGTATCCAAAACTGGGCAAGCTGCTGGAGCAAGGGAGTGGTGCAGATGAGAGGCAGTGGGAATGAGACAGGGGTACCCAAAAGGAAAGTTCTGGGTGCGAGACTTCTATGCATAGGCCAGCAGAAATGTGCAGGATTATGATCTAACCTTCCTGAATTTCTGTTTCTATAACTTATTTTAGAATTCCATTTTTGTTAGGTTTTACTTTTGAAAGGGCATGCAGTGGATAGCTCATCTTGTAACCTCCATGTCAAACAAATCTGACACATTGTAATTTCAAATCCCTCAGCGCAGGTCGGCATTAAAAAAATCTAAACTCTTATCCAATAATGACTTTTTTTTAATTTTCAGAAGTTTCATAAATGAATTAAAACAGCTCAGGTTTCTTTTCTTAGTAAAATACTTTTTCTCCATGTTTATTTTTCCTTTAGTTTGTATTAAAAGCTTTTCTTCGCTGGTTGAAATCATCACAACAAAAGTTACAGTCCTCAGTAGTATCAAGTAAAACATTTTTTATTTCCATACTGCATGTTACGTATGTTATGTTACTTTAACAGTTTTTTTTATCAAACTACATCTATGACAACAATAAAACAAGCAGTAAATTGCTGAGATGTTGGATTAAATGTTTTCAAGCGGTTAAAGGCTGTTAGGGAAATGAATGTTGGAAATCTGTAATCTAACTGGATTAAATCATAGTCAAACCTGTATCTGAAATAACAGCTGTAAAGTTATTTCATGACCAAATTGGATGTGATTAAGATAAAATAAGCTATAAAATAACTGGTGCTTCTGAAGATAAAGAGCAATGTGTATACAAAATATTCTAACCTGAAGGAGACTGTATTAATGTAAGCCTCTAGACAACAAAATAATGGGTTCCATGCAATTCAATAGCTTTTTTGGGCATTAATCCATCATGTCAATTTGTGTAAAATGGATCTGCAAATTATATATAAGTGGTTAGTGAAAGAATACCTAGATGGAAACAACTGTCAGGCAGAGAGATGCTCGACTGAAGACAGAATTAGAAACTGTTTAGGAACCGACAGCAAGACTTAAGAGAAAAAGAGGGATTTTGAACGATAAGTAGGATGTGTCACATTTAAACTCAGACCACCTGCAATGCTAACTGTAGCTATTAAAGGAGAACTGCTTTTGCCAGTTAATACTCCATACTGAGGGAAACAGCGTGGATGAACCCAGGGCCCCTGCTTCAGTGAAGCTGTCTGCTGGGACCCCATAACCAAGGCAGAATAATCAGGGAGATCTGCTGGTGTAAAACTGCCGCTCCCTCATCTCGGGAGAGTTTCAGCGCTGTCTGCAGACTACAGCACGGTTCCTGCAGCCTCTCTCCTGCTCTCTTTCTCTGCCTTTTTCATTGACCACATCCCCAATGCTGAGGCTGGGTTTTGCAAATCCCCGCTTTCTAATTAAGATTTTCAGCTCCCTCTGGTTTCCTGCGTACTCCGTTCCCACCACGGCCTGAAAAGTTCTTCTGGCTGACAAGAAATCAATGGAGTCTCCATCCTCAGCTCAGGTATTGGATTTCAGGTAGGCCCAGAGGTACAGCAGCCAGCCTCGGCAGCAGGGCTGTTAGCAAGCCACAATCTACACATGAAGTGTTTGGCTGCTGGATAAAAATGTCAAACACTAATAGGTTCCATTGTGATTAGCTCAGATAGAGTTCACAAACCCTCTATAGAAAATATGTTTGAAACAGTCTTTATAAGGTCTTAGTGGGTTTTTTTTTCTTTGCTTGCCTTTAACCCAGGGAGATGAGGGAATATTGAGTTTGTGAAAGTTTTTCTCAATTAAAAAGAGGCAGGATGGGTACGCAACCGTTTAACTCATATTCTTGTTAAGAAAAGAATAATAATAAAAAAAATGTGAGGCTATTTCTTGGGAGGGGGGGGGGTTCAGGGCAATCTTTATTTTCAGTTCTGTTTTATATTCAAAGCATTAAATACTCAAGTGTTTCATACAGCATGTGTCTGCACTTTAGCTCCTGGATGGGTTTGGATTATTACTCAATGAACCATAAACAGTTTAATTAATTCAAACAGATTCCCATCCTTTTCTAGTTTACAGGAAAACAAGCAAGCACGCTTGGTTCACAATTCTTACACTGAAATTGCAGTTTTTTGAAAGAGTATTATTACTTGCAATACTGATGGAAATAATAATAGACTAGATAGACAGACAAATAGATTGCTGCAGTGTGTTCAGTGTATGTATTGTGTTGAACAAATGCACTTGTGTGTCTTGGATGAGATTCACCACAATCATCTGTAAAACACAGTGCTTATCGAAAGTGAATGAAGGGCTGGTTGGATGGATAGATCATATCCTAGACTCCACAAAATATTTTTTTGTCAGAATGAAGAGTTTACAGTTATGAAAAACAGATAGAAACAGTTAAACTGTTAATGCCAACAACAAGTCACAGGTTACTGAAGGCCTCATAGATCTCAAACTGGAGCGTAGTGCTCATTTTATCTTTTGTGTCACTTATTGTAGTGCTCATCATCATCTGGTCACTATGGCTGTGATTGCCATGCAAACAGAGTTTTCACATAGACAACAAATCTTAATCACTGAGCTGAAACAGCTTGAGTTTTGTGTCAAATGTTCTATAATGTATTTTCTGTATTTCTGTGAGTAAAGCAATGCTCAAAAAAGATCACTACTACAGTACATACCCGAAGCTCCACTGACTCCTCTTGATGGAGGTGAGGTGAGCCTCCGTTTAAACCCGAGCTGAGTCTGTAACCTGTGTGGTCTGTAACCTCACACACATTGGTGGAGCAGACAGAAAGCGCACACTGTGGATCTACAACAGGTAAGACAGATCCCAACACTAACAAATACACAAATGCATATTTGCAATAAGGAAAATATAACTGCAACATTTCAGATTGCCCATAGTGATAAAATACTGTTAAACGGGTTACAAATGTTTATAAGAGACCTCATCAGAGGTCATGTGAGAAGTGTGCGCAACAGTACTTTGTCATATTGCAATTTCTAGCATTTTGCACGAGTAAGAAAACATGACCTTCAGTATCTGTCATTACATTTTGTAAACCCATCTTATATTAAATGAATGTACACTAATCAAATAACAATTTTGAATAAAAAATACAGCTGAACTTGATCGAAGTTGTGTTTGGGGTCATTATCTTCTTGGGACATTAAATTCTGTGTGCTCAGCTGCTTCATAGATGCTGTAGCTTTGTGGACTGAAGTTTTGTAGAACTGACAGCGGCCCATGAATCATCTGTTTTGTAAATATAACCAACGCCTACATCTAATTATTCTCATACATGTCTACCCCTATTTTACCAATGTGAATGAATTGCATGTGTGGCATAGTAGAGTAACTGAAACACAATTTTACTTATTCTTACAATTATCTGGGATTATAATTTGATTTGCATAGCACAGCACAGTATATATATTGTAGGAACAAGCAGAGGTCAAGACATTCAATATCCTTCATTTAAGATATTGGAGCTGAGCAGGGTGAAAATCCGTAAGGCTGCAGGGCCTGATGGGATACCACCTCGCGTCCTGAGGACATGTGCAGCCCAGCTGACCACAGTGTTTACAGACATCTTTAACTCCTCCCTGTCACAGTCCATGGTCCCCACCTGCTTTAAAAAAAACACTATTGTTCCAACCCCCAAAAAGACAAAAGTGACATGCCTGAATGATTACCGCCCAGTAGCATTAACATCTGTGGTGATGAAATGCCTGGAGAAGCTGGTGTTGTCACACATCAACTCCTCCATCACAGAGTCCCTGGACCCCCTGCAGTTCGCCTACCAGAACAACAGATCAGTGGATGATGCTGTCTCCCTGGCTCTGCATACAGCCTTGGAACACCTGGACACTAAGAACTCGTATGTGAGAGTGCTGTTTGTGGACTACAGTTCAGCATTTAATTCCATCATACCCTGTCAACTGGTGACAAAGCTCAGGGGATTAGGTCTGTGCAACTCTGTCTGCAACTGGCTGCTGGACTTTCTTATCGAGAGACCACAGGTGGTGCGGATAGGCAATAAAACATCAACACCACTCACCCTGAGCACTGGAACCCCACAAGGCTGCTGTCTGAGTCCAAGGTTGTACTCCCTATTTACTCACGACTGCACAGCAAGACACAGCAATAACCGCATCATTAAGTTTGCCGATGACACCACTATAATAGGACTGATCAGTGATGATGACGAGTCCACTTACAGGGATGAAGTTGTACAGCTGCTTAGGTGGTGTCATAGCAATAACCTGGACTTGAACATAAAGAAAACGAAAGAGCTAATAGTGGACTTTCGGAGACACAGGCCACACACTCACAGCCCACTCAGTATTGATGGAACGGAAGTGGAAACAGTCACCAGCTTTAGGTTTTTGGGAATTCACATCTCTAAAGATCTAACCTGGACTGTGAACACTGACTCTATCATGAAGAAGGCTCAGCAGCGCCTTTATTTCTTGAGGTGCCTCAAGCGATGGGGGATGCCAACACATGTGTTGGTGAACTTCTACCGCTGCACTATCGAGAGCGTCCTCACCAACGGGATCACCGTGTGGTATGGCAACACCTCTTCGCGAGAAAGAAAGGCACTGCAGAGAATGGTCAATATGGCCCAGAAGATCATCGGCTGCGGTCTCACCGAGATTAAACAGCTCTATGAGGACCGCTGCCGTGGTAGAATTCTGGCCATCACAGAGGACAGTCACCACCCCGGGCATGAGCTCTTCACCCCACTGCCCTCAGGCAAGAGATATAAGAGCATACGGACACTTACCACTAGATTCTTCAATAGCTTCTATCCACAAGCAGTGAGACTGGCGAACACATTTAGCCATCCCCCTCGGACCACACCTACACCATCACCATCTACCTCATTGTAATTTATTAATTGTACGTCTCCAGTCATTGTTTACACGTCTGTATTGTTTACAGTCAAACTGTCTGCATGTTTACTTGCACATTGTCTATTGTTTGTTTGTACATTGTCTTGATGCACTGTTTGCACTTTGTTTTGTTTTTTACACTTGTTTTATAATCGAGAGACTTTCTGTAAGTAAGAATTCCATTGTACCAGTACCGGTTACATATGGCAATAAAGTTCAAGTTCAAGTTCAAGTTCAAGATAATCTGTTAAAATGGAAACGTACAATATTTGAATGCACTGTTGGCAAAAGCAGAAGATGACAGATATTATGATGATGATACAAAATGTTCTGAATTATGTCTATGGCAATGGAAATTGGGACAAGTGCATGTACACACAGCCACCGAGCGACACTCCAAGCCAAGTCCTCACAAGGCTGGGGAAGGTGCCTACAGCAGCTCCTTTGCTGCAGAAACAGACACTTGAAAGTACTGTACAGTACTTCACATGTCAGCAGCGCTACGAGTAACTGACGTGTTACTCCACAGCGCATCAGACTTCTTCTGATAGTGACTCATGCGTCGCTGGCTCAATAATATAAATATTTAAAAAAAAATCAAACTTAAGACTGACAAACCATTCTGAATGTATTTACAGGTGATGACGGGATTTTTTTTTAAAGCGTGGTGAACCAAGCGTCCGTCTGGTTGTTCTTTTTTCTGTTGGAACGTGCTTCCTGAAAGCTGAACGAGTCGGCCAAGTAAAAAGACGCGGTGCTATGGGAGAGAAGTTTGGACCTCGTACCTCTGCTTCCTCTAAATGCTCAATGATTGAGAATGTCGGTCCCACACGTGTCCTCCCGCGACTCCCATCCTACCCCATCACCGCGGCGGCAGCTCTCCTGCCGGTTCGGGCCAGGGAGGAGCGACGGCGCAGTGCAAAGATCGCAAGTACTCCGCCAGGCGATTTAAACCCCCAAGTACTAAGCGCGTCATGTGCTTATTCGTCAGCTCATTTCGTCATTATTAGAACTGGATCGAACAGCTTAACTTGTTATAATGCATATCAGGATTCACACCAGGATAAGGCTTTTGTCTGATAAAAACAAATGCGTGAAATATAAATCTGCATTGTATAATATTGTAGCGCTTTCGGGTTCACGTACAGTAGGTATGCGCCCTCACCGCTGCAGCCTCAGGTCGGCCCCCCACCGTGGGAGACTCGAACCTGGGACTCAGCACTCAACAGGGAACCAGCCAGCTGAACTGGGGAGCGGTGTGGGTGCATACCCACGTGAACCCGAAAGCGCTGCAATATCAAACCCAAAGGCTTTCATTTCCAACGAAAAACGCATACATGATCTTGGAAGGTCGGTGATTTGGATTGTCGAAGTATGTTTTTTTTTTGTCAAGAAAATCATGCTAACACTCCTGAGGCATCGCATTGTCCAGTAGAGAAAGATTATGAGAGCCTTATGAGGCTAGGATATTTTAAGTTAACTACTTTACAACAGCAGCAGCAGAGGTACTGTATTTAAATGTTTACAGACCTCTTAGGCTTGAGGGGGAGGTACAGCTGTTTGGTCAGGAGACCACAGTTTGTAAGCTGGACAAAAATACTGTATACATATACAGTATGTACTCACCTCTGTACAGAAATACTTGCAATTAAAGGGTACTAAGTATATCAGAGGGGGAAAAAAGGCAAAAAGTGGATGGTCTATCGTGTCCTTACTGTTTTTGGTGCATGGATCTTAAATGTGTTCAGATGAGGACAGGAAACATTTGCACATTTTCACGCACTTTAGTCTTACATTTTGCCTGCTATTAATAAATGTTAGTAGTAGCAATTGTGTTGTACTATTCTTGCTCTTTTTAATAGGACAAGGAGTCTGTCACTATTTACTGTATGGGATTTTCCAAAACATTCTCACCAGCATGGACTATAATGATGCCTGTTTTCTTTTTTAAAGAGACACTATTTTTTTTAACCTTTTTATTAGTACATAGATCCAAGATCATTGTCCAGGCATTTCTGGAATTTTTTTATCGAGACAATACATTGTCTGATGGTGTAATCAATTAACCTCAGTTTGTACAGTATAAATTCTCTACCAATTCTCTGTGTTAACTATGAAGGAAGAATAGAGGCTAACTTTCATCATGGCTGAAAAAGATATATTGTATTTTAAGACAGTACATAAACAATTGTTTGGAACAGATCTCAAGATTTAAATTTAGAACTTTGAACTCTGACTTTAAACTCAGAAATTATTCTGGATTCTTCTGCAGTGCTTTTAGTTTATAACAATGAAGACAGTAAACCAAAGACGTACAGTATTACACACAGGTGTTAGAAGGTACAGTAGGTGGCGTTATGTTTGCAGAATGTTCTGTATACACATGAATCTTTACAGTTGGTACCGTAAGAGGAGACTGCTCCTTTTGAAAAAAAAGTCACCTCACAGCTCAGACAAATTTTTCTCCCTCACAAAACAGTCTCTTGCAGTGTACTGTTTTTTTTTTGTATTTGTGTTTTGTATTTGTGAATTCAATTATACAGAGTTACAGTAAATTCTGAACTGAGGAATCCAACATTAATGACCATCAAGCCTCTCTGGGAAATTGAATCGAGGTTAGCTACTTCCACGTTTTCTGGAAGATACACGACATAATATAATAAATCGGACTTGCAGCAGTCTGGCTTAACAAGGGCCTGCATCTCCTTGTTATGAGATGACAATTCCAGTTTTAAATGTGTCCTTTCTGCTACAGTTCTGCAATGCATGTCAACAATCTGTACAAACAAATCTCTACAAAGTAAAACAACCAAGCACGTTTCCCCAAAGTTACTTCTGGTCCAGTGATGGGCCTGTTTCTCCCTGTGGTTTTCTGATTTTCCCACTGCTGTGGAAGGTGTCAGATGCTGGGGACTGACAAGTTTGCTGCTTTATTTGGCATCGTGAGTATGTTTTCAACTAAGGCTCAGAGAAACTGGGGCCAGGAAGTACTTTATACTTAAGATGTTATTCTGTTTAAATCGTATTCTTGGCAGGCAATCAATTTGTATTTTCAACTTCTGAGTGTGCTGTTACCTGCTTTTATTCCGAAGAACTGATGTGCCTCATTTGCTGGGAATGATTTTTCATGACTTGGATGAGAATCTGTACCTAACTGTTTTCAGAACATAAAGTTTTTATATTCCGCTCCATTGCCTCACCTGCTGTTAACAGCACACATTAGATGCAGGCTGAGATACATGTCTTGGATGGCCTGAACTTTCTGAGAGTTTACAACAGCCAATTTGTGTCGCAGATTTGCGATGTTCCGATTATGCCAAAATTGTGACCTGTGAAATGAGCCCTCTGTTAACCCCAGTAGGAGAAGCTCTTGCATAAATCCAAAGAAAGTCTAATCACCAAAGCAGCACCATGCGTTCATTAAATGAACAATGAATATCTACTGTTGTTTAATCAAAAAATAATTACTGGAATCTTAATTTAGACAAAGATAGGCATATTAACTATGTCTTTATAGATGGATATAATAATTCTAAAATTATGTAATTGTTGATTTATAATTACAATCCCACAACATGTAAAAATGCTACACAAACAGCAAGTGTTTCTCAATTGTGAAGTTTCAGGGACAGGTGAAGGACAGGTACAGTATGCTGGCCCGAGTGGCCACCAGGCTTTGCATAATGGTGTCAGCAGTGGGATCTGTGCAAGTGTTTTAGACAGCAGAACAGGTCCTTTGTGAGCACCAGTCACCTGTAATGATCATTTTGCAAACCTGCATCAGCTTACCATCCAAGCTTCTTGGGTGTGTTTGTCAGCAGAACACAATCCTTCAGTTTGAATTGAAGCTTTTTGGAGGTTCTTACTTCCTTATTTTTGTTGGCTGTCTTGCCAGATCGGTGCTGTTCTGAAAGAAGAATCAATCACAGCCTCGCACAAAGTATTCAATGTGAACTCATTTGATTTGGGGGTTATAAGGCAATAAATAACTGCCATAAAAACAGCCCTATTAGATTTGCCAGGACAAAAAGAACATTGTATGTCTTTAATTGACTTCAGGTTTTTCAAGAACGTTTGGCTGTCGTTCCCATCCAATAACATTCCTGCGAGTTTTATTCCTTAATGAAAGTGGAAAGTGCCAAAGTGCACAGAAAGAGACAAAGAAGAAGCCCCGTTTCTCTTGTTGATCTCCTGGTTTATTACGTGTGGCACTTCTAGCTTGTTTTTGCCAAAACTGTCAGGTGTTTGGACAGTAAAGCAGATTAGGAAGGAAAAGATTTATTACAGGGCTCCCATGGGGGTAATTTCAGCATCTGTAATGTGAAGTAATCACAGACATTAAGTACAGAATTGACCAGACAATATCCCCTTTGTATAGCACATTTAAGATATTAGCAAAGGAGCATTCTGACCGCTTGCCTCTACTAATGGCTGGAAAATGGATTGGTTCGCAGTTTAGGGGGTCATTAGAGCACAAAAGCTGCGTTAAGGAGGGCTTGGCATGTTCTGATGATTGTATTATGTACTCTGATCTTGCTGTTATTATTAAACTTGGGGTGTTTTTACTGCCTGTCAGTGGAACCCAGGCCTTTACTGGCACACAAGATCGTCTGCACACTAAAAAGGGGCTGCAGGTTGTTAAGTCCCCATAACCACTCACATTTTCAACCTCTCATGAGAGGCCACAAAACAAGCTCCTTGTTGTTTTATGAGTATTAACTGGTATTACAGCAATCTTCATCTAGTGGCTGATTAGGACAGGGCTAGGTTAGATGAGAGCAGGCTTCACTGCCTTGCTCAAACCATGTTGATGGGCTTGGCTTGTTGTAGCATCCTTGACTCTTCTCCTCACCAATGCAAGATATTCAGGAAATGTCTGAAAACAAATTCCATGAAAAATCAATAATGAGAATGAAAAATAAAATGCCAAAATATTGAACTTAAAGCAACTAAGCCACATGAGATAACCTACCTATAGTGCCATCAGAGAGGGTAAAGTTTACAGAGACACAATGTTATGAATGTACCATATCTGTGCACACTAGGCTCAAATGATTTTTGAGAACTTGGAATCTCTGTCTAACTTTTTTTCAGAACATAAAGAATTATATTCTGGTCAATTGCCATTGATTGTTTAGAAGGTTCACATGCACCGGCTTAGGCTAAAATACACATTCTTTTGCTGAAATGACCTTTTTGAAAGTTTTGCTGGCCACTTTTGTAGCCTTTTCCATGATTTACCATTCCTGACCCATATTGTCATTTCTCCTTGCACTGGTTCGCTCGTATTGGTTGTGTCATTATGTACCTGCCTGCCAGAAACTTGTCATATGAGTTTATCCAATAATAGTGTGAGGAGAAATTCTTTATAAGAACATAAGGTGTGTTAATAAAAGGTTGTATGTTGATGTTTAAAAAATCCCATTGAGTTTGTTTGCCATTTACTGTAAGTGATCCAAGAGTCTCATCCAGCTGTTTATTGAAAAAAAGGCAGGTTATCGGCCTCAGCCACATGGTGGGTTAGCTTGTTCCAGACCCTCACAACCCTAAAACAGCAGAACCACCTTCTGTTCTCAGTTGTAAATGCACTATAATGAGAGAAAATAAGTACAAGAAGGATTTCTTGCATTAGTAAAAAAAACAGATATTACCTAGTACAGTAATATTAAAAATTTCTAAAAATATGTTTTCAGTTAATCATGATGCATTTTTTATTGTGGCAAAGGGAAAAACATGTAGCTAACTCAGTGTTGCAAACATTCTGTCTGCGGGCTCTGTGTTTTATCTGTTGATGGTAACAGCTTTCATTCTCAACCAGTTTTTCAGACTCAGAAATCAGCTAAAACATGCTGGAGCAGATTCTCACAGGACTCCTGCTCATCAGTGGGTCTCATTGTTTACACACACAGCACATCTTGGTGACATTATTCCATTTGTGTTTTCAATTACTGGCATCATTGCAAATACTGAATAGAGCTGGAGCCGTTTCCATAGAGGAGTTCATTATAAATCCAAAGCTGTGTTTTATTGTCCATCACGTAGCAGAGGAACAGGCCAGCGATGCAATGCGATTACTTCAGGCCCCTATGGAGAGTGGCCTGGAGGTCACCAGTTCAGTCAGTGGCCATGTTTGAATATTTGACAGCTCTTTGGACCGGGAAGCAGCACATAATGAAGTGCAAAATGCATGAGTTGAGGTGACGTTAAAACTTTGTGGACGATGAATATTTGCGATTTAAACCGTGACCAGGTCATGTGACGGTGGAGTTGCAACATCCCAGTATCCTCCGGTTGGTGTCACACCCCGGCCGGGCGCGGCTCGCAGCCTGCGGGTGTCACAGGCAACCGCGACATTCCCATGAGTACGCACCCCTCAGCCCAGCCTGTGAGCACGAGAGCGGGGTGTTTGTCCATTCCACCGGCTGCCCAGCGGTCAGGCAGCCCACCATGCGGCTTATCACACTATTTAAAGTCTGGTTTGCTGAAGACCTGGTGCTCTGACGTTGTTGAGCTTCCTCGAGCTAGGTAGTCAACAGCCTGTCTTTCAGCCACCGAACGTGGCGTAACTTTTCACTCCAGTCAGTCTTTCGGCACAACTTCACAGTGGCCTCACAGCCTCTTCTACAGCCCTGACCCCAAGCTGCTTCTCCTCAGCCGGTCCCTCGCCTGTCACAGTCCTGCCTGCCTTTCCCTTCGGCTCCTCTCGGCTCCCTCCACAAAGTCCGGAAGCCCCGCACCTGGATCCCTGGCTGTCCGACTGACCGCGGTACCGCGCTGTCGATAACCGCGGCATAACGCTAAACTCAAGTCGGCCAAGCTGGGCCTGGTCAGTACAGTAAAGGGGTTGGGGACTCTTAGGTACAGCAGGCTGCTGCTGTAAAGGGCTGATGGTGGACCAGTAAAGTGGCCTTGAGTTAACCCTGCATCGACCTTCGCAGCTGTGTACACATTTTGTCACAAGTCTTCTTTGTTGCTAAAACCCTACCGGCAGTCAATGCATGGAAGCACAAACATTTCTTTGTAACTGAATTCAGGAGGCCAGTGTTAATTTACCAGGCTGATGTTTTTATCCAAAGCGACTTGTATTTTGACGCATTTATAGAGCAGGGCATGTTTCCTGCAGCAGTCTGAGCGAAGCACCTTGCTCAAGGGTACGGCAGCAGTCCGCTGCTCCGTTCTGATACCCCTGTGCTCTTCTGTGTGGCTTGCGTGTGTAGTCTTTAATATCACTCATGCCTCTTTAATGATGGTGCACTGCTGGGGGGGACCTTTTTCTTTTTAATGGTGTTACACTGCCGGGGACGACGATGACCTTGTTTTCTCTGCTCAGCTTGTCGGAGAGCACAAAAAATAATGGAGCGTCGTGGGATCTTTAGTCTACACAGTGTGAATATATCAGCCCTTTGTTTTTAACACTGTTCATCACAAAGACATCGGCTCCTACAGCACGGTCTTTATGAGCATGGATTCTTTGTGGGGATTTGTTTGATATTGCAGGAAGACTGCTGCCTCTTGGCCCATCAGCGCCACTTTTAGTAGCAACTTTCTTTCCCATAAGAATGTCCCAAGCCAAGGGCCAACCAGTCCAGTCCAAAAACAAGACACTTTTTTTTTTCTTTCAGAAAAAGCGGAGGAAAGCTACAACACATACCCTGTGGAATACAGTAGCAGCTGGAGGGGCACAGGAATAAAAGGCTGAAATATGTAAGAATGCAGGCTCTGCCCATAGCGCACGGTGAACAAAACTTCACGCTCAGAACTTCAACATCTTCAGACTCAGACCTGGTGGAAAGTTCATGAGGAGTAATGAGCTGCAGCTAAAGAAAGTGTTCACGGAGAATAGCCAGAGCTGGGTGGGTTTGGATATCCACTGCCTTCCACACAACAGGGCCCCTGTCAGTGTCTCGCCATGTTGCTAAGCTTTGAGGGAAAGCGCCACCTCTCCGTCGATCCATGTTAAATCTGCTGAGGTCACAGCAAGGGGCTCTGTCAAGGACGGATGCGCGAGGGAAGCAAATATTGGCACCAGAGTCATAGCAAAGCCGACTCCCAACTGCAGTTCTTTTCATAAAAAAAGAACGGCAAAACTACAGTTGTATACTGGCCCGCTGTTCTGCTTTCTGTACAATAGAGGAGGACCTGTGCCACAATTCACAGATGATCAAACACACATCCTTGGTACAGGCTACCTTTGGTAATATGGTGAGCTTTAAGGTGCAAGTTTTTCAGAAAGTGTACATGTGTGTACAGGTATTATTATTTAGAAAACGATGCGGCAGCCCTTTTTGTAGCACTGTTTGTTCTCTTCACCACCAAGCTGGTCATATACATTGTGTGGTGTTGCCTGTTGTGTTGTGCATGTATCGAGAGATCAGCGCAAATAAAGAATCCCAATGTACGTGCACATATGGCAATAAACGACTCTACTCTAGCAGAACGTACAGATCCACTGCCTGATGGTGTGTATTAAACCATGCGGGACAGCAGTCCGGTCTTCCAGTCATCTTCTTCTAAAAACCAAGGGGATTGTGGCAGTTGTGACCAGTCAAGTAAATAATTAGTTGAATGAAGTACTTAAAGACAAAGGTTGGAGAAAGCTCCAGAAGTATTGTGGCCCTCAAAGATCAGACCAGGCTCTGGCCCTTGCTGGATTAGACCATCTCTCCATCCATTCATTCATCCTGCTTCATCGAATTCAGGGCCATGGGGGTGCTGGGGCTGGACACCCTGGAGTGGACACCAGTACAGAGTAGAAGCACATACAGTATAAACCCACTCTCACGTGGGGCCACTTTTCCCAGAAGTGTATGAAGTCATATTGGACTGGAAATGCGTGAAGGAGGCACTCCAGTGAGTTACCCCTGCCATCCCAGCTAAATGTTTTCCAGTGCAGTTTTGCTCGGCCTTCACACGTTTTGCCTTGCCTGTATCATCCATCAATTACAACCTCCCCTAATTGAATCATGCTTGACCAAACCTTAAGAAATAAATTATTCTTTAACAACATTTTCAGTGTGATTTACTACATTGTGCTCTGCTTTTACCCCCAAACTATCACAGCGCACACTTCTTAGGGATGTGCCACATTATGCCAGCAATGCTAAAAAGTTACATAAACAGCACAACCAAATGCATTTTCCCAGAAATCAAAGACAGTGGTCGGGCAGCATGCATGTTTTACACCATGCTGGGCACACAGTTTGAGACATCAGTCTTCAATGTCCACCATCTCACTAAATAGTTTTCCAGCAGTAGGCAGCCAGAGCCACAAGCCAAAATCCCTAAGATTGCATTTTGACCTAAAATAATAAAGCACAGACAAAATATGATATACTGTACAAATATATGTGCATGTGCTTGCCTTGTACAAAAAGTATCATACTGTAATTTAAATGCACTATTAAAAGTATGCCACATTTACTAACATTTATAATATACAGAGGACACACATGTCATGTATCCAACTTTTGTGAAAGACTTTGGGTGGAACAATGCCCTTTCATTCTGTTGAAGACTGACTTCGGAAATAAACTATGATGTCTTGGCTCCTTGGCAATAAAAAATTGAGCTCTATCAGCTGACATACAGATACATTTAGATATTTTTACACAGGCTACAGAGTTCATATCTTTATTTTAAACACATTTCACTCCGTAGCTCTGATGGATATGTTTAGCCTCCTAACAAAACTTCATATTAAACTTTAATTTGTCAAGCACAGGCGCTTACATTGCACTGCAACGGAACAGACAGGCGAACACGCTGATGAATAGCCAAAGTTTCAGATTGCGAGAATGACAGAGAAGAAAGGAGACTGATCATTAGTGTGCTTGGAAAGAGTTCAAGTCATTTTCGTGTGCTTCGATGTTTCCGTGGGGGCTGTTGTGTAGGCCTTGGCAATCCCCGACTAGAGAACTGCAGGTGGGTTTTGCTTCAGACACTGTTGTCAAGGGTACCAGAAGAAAACCATATTGTTTTCTCATTTTTTGTGTCCATGCAGTGGAAAATGTTTCAAAACCGTGGGCTGTTCCATTCATGATTTATGTCACATTTGATGCTAGTTTAATATCAAATACAAATATGTCTTGTTTTAGCACAGTGCAAACTCAGCTCCAACTGAGAAGGAAATGTGGGCCAAGGTTCAAGAGAGGTCAGCAGTTCTGGGAATTGAAGGCCTGCGGCCTAGTTGACAGGGGAAAAGTATTTTATAATCTCCAGGGCACAGCTTGTTCAAATTCAGTGCTGGTTTCACTTTACTCCCAGGATAAGAATTTGGCTTGAGCTACAATAGCTATTCCAGATGTTCATCTCACAATTTTCGGGCGTTTTTTTTTCGTTGTAGTCCGTTGTGAATTTTTGAATACCACAATTAACAGCCATAAATCATGTCCTGAATACTTCCCCTTCGATCAGAAGGGAATATTTTGGAAAAGGACAATAATTCACTACAAAATGGAAGCTTACAGCAAAAAAAGCTATAAAAAGTTAGATAAATCCTACTGTGACACAACCAATGGTAAAAAAAATGCCTTCTTCGGTAAGTTCTTTGCTTTGCAAGCTGGCATAATCATTTTTAAAGCACTGTACATTTTCATCTTCCAAAGTCACTAAAGGCACATGCAAAATAATTTTCTCAAATATGAAGTTCAGCAAGGAGATCATTTATTTCTCCAGATAAGGTATTCGGTTCCAAAGAGAAACAGACATGAGGCAATGCAGGATACCCTTTGTGCTGAGTGTTGCATCATGAAACATTTCAAATTTAGTAACCAGCGGAGAGACAGCCCTTAAAGCATTGAGATACTGTACCTCATCTAATTGCTAGTAAGATAGTCAATCAATCATGTGTTTCTGGATTTTCTCTAGTGCAGTTCACAACAGTTTCTTTACAGAACACTTCACAGATTTGTATTACAATTAACAATACGACAACATGAACAGTGAAATATGAACTTGAGGGCTCAAGTTAAAAATACGTGGAGGTGCATTTCAACCTGAGAGCTGAGAACATGGGCCAGTTGTTTACCAGAGGGGTTGTGGGAGTATGAAACAAACACCCCAGCCTTGTTGCTGAAGCCGATACCCTGGCTTTTTTCAAGAAATGAATGAATGAGATTCTTGGATAAATTAACTATTGACTGCCAAATGAGTTAATGTACTGTACATAAATCAATCTAGATTTACTGTATATGTGTATACATAAAATATCCCCTTGTACACCTTATTACAAAAGCAGGTTGGTGTGTAACTGTGTTTAATGTAGAGCAATGGCCACGTGCTTTATGTCTCAAATCACAAAAATATTGATGATCCACTTCTGATATTCTCTGTGATTTATTCTGTGAGGCCCAAGTGCACAGCAGAGGCAGAAATGTCTTTGAAATATGTTTTGATTTTGTAGTTTGCCTTATTACTGTTCATTCACATAAAGTTAAAAAAAAAGTTTTTTTTTTATTAATCAAGGAAATAAAGGTTTGAAAAATGCTGCTCACAGCCAGAACTCATATGGAAAAATACAGCTGTAATTAAACTTTTTTTAAACGTTTTAACCTAGCAAATTCGCATTCCGATTCAGTTTTAAATGAAACATCTTTGTACACTTAGTCAGCAAACACATATTGCATTACAAGTGTACTAGCTTTAAGTAGGAATACTTTTTGTGTTTATAAGATTAATTAAGTGAAGGTTACTTAAAAAGCTTTTTAGAATGACCAGTTTAATTAGTGTCAATATCACAAACGGTGTTATTCAGGAACAAACAGTGAATGGAAATTTGTAGAGCTGCAGACTTTCTAAAGCATTTTTGATATTTTTACTGACACTATAACACATACCAGACTCCTATCAACCTTTCTGTGTGCATAGGGGGATATTTTTAATCCTACAGTTTTTATATTGGATTTTGCAAATAACAGAGCAATTTGAACCTCTAAGACATGTATATATGCACATACAGTATCTACCCATTTATGTATGCATTTGAGCAGTGCCATTGTCTGAAGTGACTAATAAAAATAAATGAATATGCTAAATTAATTAACGACTTACATTTCTTATTATGTTCCATAATTTAGTTTTCACAATTGCATTTGTATTAGTAGCAGTAGCAGAAGCAGCAGCAGCAGTAATACAAGTAGTAGAAGCAACAGCAATAGTAGTAGCAGAAGCAGATGTAGTAGTGATATTAAAAAGTTAAGAGAAAACGTTGCCTGTTGCATTTATCTCCCACATTTCCTTTCAAATGCCAGTGTTGTCTCTGACTGTGGACATTTTAAAATGGCAACCATAGTTTATGTGCATGTAACGTGATATCCATGGGACTTCCATTAAATTCCGAAACTAAAGCTGGAATCGTGCTGCATAGAAGGATTTCTTAATTTATGAATGTTCTTGACGGCCCCATGAATATTCATGAAATGAATGTGACACTATTTAATCTCAATAGCTGGTAATGCCATGCAGCTGGCAGAACACCACTGAATTTATAGTGCCGACATGGATCTGCAGGGTGCTGTAACCTGATAATACTCAAGACATGAGCGCAGGGATCAAGCACAGGATGGTAAAAAAAAGACATACAACACACAGGGGCATGACATGAAAAGCTACGTTCGCTGTACCAATCATCGCAGAAAAGAGAAAATGGCCTGAGAGTTAAGAGGGAACTCTGACACAGAGTGTTGTTAATAAAGCAGAAGTAACACCTTAACCTCCTACTGGCGACCTGGCAGGCAATACTAAGGGGGAAACGAGGATTCTGTCTGCAGCCATGGAACCACACATGAGAAAAGTGGTAAAAAAACGAGAAGACAAAATGCAATGGAAGTGAGGGGAAATAAAGATATCCATGTTAAGAACAATGCAAACAGAAGGGTTCTTAACATCATCTCATTTGTTTCTGAGACAAGCACACTGTGAGAACATGCAAAACAACTGAAATAATACATACAGTAACATCATATTATACCTAATATACAGAGAGGCATTAACAAGACAACGAATGAATGGTGGAGCCAAAAGCGTTTCTTATATCTTTAATGCCTCTCAGCAAATACAGTAATTTATTTTAACGTGATGATAGCCATGAAATTTTACTCAAAAGCTTACATGCTTGTTTTCAAGCCCCAGGACTGAAACAGAAGCCTACGTGTGACATACTGTACATACAATACGATATCACATCCGTCCATCAGTTTTCAACAACAGCTGTGGTCAAATTTCAGGACAGCAGACACCGAAGGAATGAGGCAGAGCTTAAGAGAAGTGAATGGGCCAAGAAAGGCCACGCATCGGGGCAGAATGGCTGAAACAGTTTGAACAGTTTCACAGTTCAGCTTGGAGCATGAATCAGGTTTAGCCCAAGAGTGAGTAAATCAGAATGAATCTAATAAATGTAATAAATTTAAAATCTAGGAGAAACGAAAGTGTCACAGAATAGAAAGAAGAGTATGAGGCAACAGACGTCAGGGACTAAAGCATATTGACTTTAAGTTTGCATAGAGTAGCTAATGTCTCCTTATGGCCGCATTTGTCTTCCTTGGTCTTTGAGCTTCCCATTGCTCAAAGGTCCTTGCTTAGATGCTCGTTCATTACCCCGGCGTTCAGAGGTGGCATTGCGGGATATGGCTAACGGGGGCTCAGATAGAAACGGGGGGGCGAAAACACAGTGCATTGTTACACCTGGCCACCTGCACACGTCTGCTTCCTCCATGAGCCCCAGCACTGCCCACAAACAAGACCTCACAGGGCCACTTCCTCCCCCACCCCTGTTCCCAGAGAGAACACACCCAGAAGGGTCTGCAGGGACACGGATTGCACCACTGGACACAGACGTCGGAGGGAAGGCTCTACAGAGAGCAGTAGAAAAAGGCTCTGGCATTGACCTCCCCTCCTCCTGCCAGATACTGGACTCACGGAGAGACAAGGTGGGGAAGAGGCAGGGGCAGAAGAGGATGCCCAAGGCAATTGACAGACTAGACACTGCTAAATTTGCTGTGGAAGGAGGAGGCAAGCCAGGTCACTAACAGGAGCTGTGTTTTTGGAATAGGCTGATGCAGTACGCTTTCTTTGAGACACTGGTATTTGGGTGGCGTGCATGTGTTTCTATGCATGACTGTGTCCCTTGAAGATGCCTTTTGTGTCGTGTGTTTTTGGACAGGTAATGCTATATTGTAGGTGATAGAAAAACTTACTGTATGTGACAGTAATGTCTGGTACTGGTCTGTGGATGCACTGGTTCTGGGTGATATTAAGAATTGGGAGAAATTGCTAGGTGGCATAGCGTGTTTAAAAGCTCTTCCTGGATGGATCGCCAAACCCATGACAAAAGCCCCTCACGAAGTCATCCCAAACAATGAGATGCAGTTAAAGAAAAGAGTCCAGTTAATTTCAAGGGGATCTTGTGGGGAGCTGTGTCAGCATGAGGTCTAAAAAGGGACAAAGAGAGTTTAATTCCATGCTGGAAAGTAGAAAGAAAGAACACAGCATTGATCCTTGTCCAGGTGTGCAGGGAACAGAAAGGTGGTAGTGAAAGGGTTCCAGTAGAGGGGTTATTCTATGAAATGAAGGAAGAAAAAGAAAGAGAAGACTTGCCAAAGACGGAGTTTTCTTTGATGACTCTGGGAATAGAAAGGGTGTTGGGGTGGCAGGGAACCTCCAGTGGGATTCAGCTCTGTGTCCTGGAATTCTTCATTAGTTTAATGTCCTGAGGGCTGTTTTTGGCTGTTTGCATTGTCAATGCAGTGTGTTTAATAGCCCTTGCCAGTGAAAAAGAGGGTTTTTCCATTTTAAGGGTTTTACATTCATACACTTAGCTGGATAAGATTTCACCCTGAATGCATTTTGCTTCAATCTTTTCTAGCGCCGGGTCGGTGGAGTTGCGAGGGGACAGGGAGTTGTTATGTGATCTCTGTTGGCTGGATAGAAGAATCTCTCTTCTGCAGTGGCTTCGTCCCAGACTCCAACACCTGATCCATCAGCGATTGTGTAGGTACCACACCTGCTCAAGCAATCAGCTACAGCAGTTCTCGTATCACTTCACCAGTTCCCATCTTTCACCATTCCTCCGTTTCTGGTCATAAGCTGGATGTCAGCAAAAACTTGCAATAATTAAACACAAAATGAGAAAAATCCTGATTGCAGGGAATTAACCCCTATGTCAGTACTTGGTGGGAGCACCTTTAATAATAATCACTGCTGTCAGTATTCTTGGATATCTCTCAATCAGCCGTGCACAGTGGGATGGTATGATTTTGTTCATTCTTCCCTGTAACGTGATGCTGCCACCACTATAAGGATACTGACTGGATGTTGTGCTGTTTTGGGCTTGCACCAGACATACTGTTTTGTATTTAGACTACAAAAGTTCAAATTTCATCTCATCTGACTAGAAAAGCATTTGCCACATGTCAGCAGTATATCTTATACAAGACGTAAGATAAATCTTTTTCAGTAAAGTCTTTTTTCTTGTCACTCACTCACTCACTCACATAGCTTTGTGTAAGGACAAGGATATTGTTACTGTTAGAACAATATCTCCCATCTCAGACATATAACTTTTATTTGAGATCTTTTAGGTTCACTTGGTGTTGCTAACCTGCTCCCTGCTTGCTCTTCTGCTCAGTTTGGAAGGGTGGCCTGATGTGGGTGGCGTCTTGGTGGTATGATTTACTTTCAGTTTATATTAATGATGGGCTTCACTGTACTCAATTGGATCAGTAACCTTCTGATCAGTGCCCCTCGACCACTTTATTACTGCTTCGCTTTCCATGGCTGCTGGGTCTTCATGGTCAGTCTGTCATACCACAAGGAGAGTAGCGGCAGAGAATTCAATATCCATCTGATAGAGACCTTTATACGAATTTTGTAACCTTAAAACTATTAATTTACAACTAAACTCATTTATGTTTGTAATAGAAATAAAAGGTTGAAAACAAATGGAAATGAAAATATTTAAATTTTCTTTAAAAAACTAATTGATTGTATTTCCATACTGTTGGCATTTATACCACCATCAGTTTGTTGTAGAAGATTCCAAAGATAAAATCCTATCTAAACTTTTTTTGGGGGGTGACTATTTCTTCAAGGACCTGTGTGTTATACAGGGTGGCATGGTGGCTCAGGGGTTAGCATTGCTGTCTCGTAGCATGAGGGCCCTAAGTTTGATTCTGGACCTATGGTGCTATCTACAGTACGTAGAGTTTGCATGCTTTCCCTGTGTCCAAGTGGCTTTCCTCCAGGTGCTCCAGCTTCCTCCCATAGTACAAGGACTAGCTGGTTGGCTAATTAGCTTCTGGGAAAAATGGCTCTGGTGTGAGTACGTGCTGGTCTGTCTTTGCGTCTGTGGATGGATATTACATTCCCAAAGGAATCAGTGAGTAACGGGGATGTGACGGGTTTCGATAGTGCAGTGCAGGGACAGGGGGGCCCACGGCTGGAATGGGAGGAGCCCGGGATGAGCCTGCAGGAAGGGCAGCCTCTTCCCAGGACTTGCCAAGTTGCACGCGGTCAAGGTGCCATTGATCAGCTGTGGCAGCCCCGCAATTCTAACGGGGCGGACCTGGCATTGCAATGAAGCAGAGGGATGACGTGCTGATGTGGGAGAGGTGTCGTCACTCACCGCCGGCCAGTCGCTGATGGAGTCCTGTGTGTTTGACTGTAACGTCTTCCCAGGGTGAAAACATCCCAAATGACAAGTAACACTGCACTGGCTTAGCCCAGCCGCCAACATACCAATGGCTCCAAGCCACTGTTCTCTTGGGCTCCTTTCTGTGATTTTATTTCTTCACTAATTTATTCCTTATTTCTTAACCCGGTTGAAATCCAGACTAGGTAACCTAGTGCTTTTGCACTGGTCAAAGTCACTCACTGATATCATGGTCAGTAGTGATGACGAATTAACCAAAATAATGTGAATACATTCACATTGTGCACATCCTAAACATTTATCATTTGCCTTTCTAAAACATACATGTAGATGAGAACTGAGTTTTGTTTGAAATTCATTATAATAACAAAATATTATTTTAAATATTATACAGGCAAACTTTTAGTTTAGTGGTTTCAAATGATACTTTATAAATGCACACCAATCTATTAAGAATCAATCATGGATTAGTAAAGCATTTATAAATTAGATTTATCTGATTTGTCTTTTGTTAATAAAAATGCAATCAATATCATTAGTAAAGGTCAGTGGTGTATCCTCTGATAATACTATGTTCCATGACATTTCTGCCAATGGATATAATTTCAGAAAGAGCATTGCTTCATAACAGGTACTAATGAATTGCCCATGACTGTCTTTTTGAAAGCATCTAATTTGATGCTTTGTGAATTACTGTTTTCTTTATTAGAAAACCAGGAGTTATTGATATTTTTGAAAATCTCCCTAAATCTATCAGCAGATACCTAATGCTACTTCTTTAGACAATTCCAGAAACACAAGGTAATAATGAGGCACTGAAGTGATTTTTACTGAAGGTTACACTGCGAATTGACTGTGGTTGTGTGTTCCAGCAGTATCTGATACACTGTAAATCCTGAAACAATCCATGATTGATTCCAGGTGAGTGTTTCACCTATTAAAGCTTTAGATATACAGTACAGTACTAGAGGGTCAATTCTAAATAACCCCCTGTTGAAATACCCAAATATTCAGATGCAAGTAGTCAAAATCTCCCCCAAAAGGATTGAACACATCCATTATTCATTGGAAGACAACGGTTGTTTGAAGGCAGATATACTGAACATTTATTTTCTTTTCTGTACAGATATACAGTAACACTCCTGGGGAAACAGTTTCAGGAGTATGGGGTCAGTGATCCTCATTGTTTCTTCCAGTTGGAATGTGGGATTCAATGATCATCAAACTCTTACTCTTAAAGCATGTCCAAAGCATTTCAACATTCACCTTTCTAGCATATCACAGAATGGTCTACAGCAATAGAGTCCAATGTTTTAAGGTTATCACCCCCCTTATTAAAGGAGTGATTTCCTCCAAGCCCAGAAAATCTCTCCATTGTGCACATGAATGACCACGCCATGACCAGTGCACTCCCGACACCAAACTGAGAACTGTGACAATTCTTTGAGATTATGTTGAGTGGTATTATGGACAGTAGAACTCAGCTGTTAAGAGTGGCAAGGCGGCTCAATTAATAACACATCCTCAACTCTAGTGATCTCTAGGGAATGTCCTTGAGACGTCTGAAATGTCTGTCTCACTGCACAGGCATGTCTGTCTCATGTAGTACAGTTCATACAGATAAGGTCATCAGTACCATCTCCTGTTGCAAAGTGGCTGTGCAGCCCAAGGTACCATTCCTGTAACCAAAATTGGATAGGTGGATATAATTATAGTTGAATGAATATTACAACTCTTTTCTCTTTTTATGTGTACAAAGTAAATTCTATGAGCTACAGGCCACACAACTGTCCACCTTTAACTTTAGACACACAGAATGAGACAGCTCTTTGCACAGCTCTGCTCCCCCTCACTCAGGTGTTGCGAAACGGCAAGAGCTGATTAATATTCCTTCTCACAGTCCGTAGCAAATGCATGTTCTTAAAACACACCATAAATCCGAAAAGAGGGTCCTTGTGAGATAGATTATCAAATTGCCTGTAATATTCAATTATGTCAAACAATTACATAGTACATAAAATTTTACAATCTACATTTTTCAAAAATGTTTTACAAAGCTTCATAAGATGTCACAAATCCCATTCAGCCTGCATTCAGATTCCTGATGCTTTTAGACATACTGCATACACAGACTGACACAAAGGCAAATTATGTTGTTTAGTAATATTTCTAATTTTCTGAAAAATGCAATGCAAACCTATCCCTGGATTAATACATAAGCACTAAGACAAAGTGCCCAGGCATTGGTAGTTCTTAATCAGCCAATTAGTCACAGGACAAGAACGGGTGAAGACAAGACTCACCTGTGAAGCAGTTCAAGGTACAGTAGCTGCTTCAGCCTCTTTAGTATTTATTTGAATCATCTGATCCTGAAGCCACAGAGGCACTATAGAAAACAAGAAAGAACTCTAGGTGAATATCAGAGCAAAACGTGATTAAATAAAGAAAATGTATAAATGGATTAAGGATCAGTTGTCTCACTGCACACAACATTTATTCATGCTTATAGATGTGATAATGCTTGGCAAATAAAGGAGTACTGTAGGTTTATTTTATTAGTTTTCTGTTCTATTTCTTTTAAAGAGGCAATTTAAATGTTGTGTACTATAGGTAATATAAATAAAGACTAGCAAGAATTTAAGATATTTGAAGCCTTGTGAGTGATCCATTCAAAGCAAAGAGGAATATACAGTACCAACTGTAATAACCCTCCTAAAACAGATACAGTGGGCATTATATACTGTATGACATACAGGGGTTTTGCTATACCACTGCTCACCAGCAGTCAATGGAGAAACAGAGAACAGCAGACAAATCTTATACAGGATAGAGGCAGCAATGCCTTGAAAACAAATCAACTCAGTTTTCCATAAAAAACTATTTCTTTAATTATTTTAATATAATGAGTTTAATACTGAATGTTATTTTAACTCCAAACATGCTAACATTGCTATCAAAATGGATTTGTGGATCCTCTTAGTATACATTCAGATACTGTGATGCACAAAAATTAAATTCCCCCCAAAATATGATAATAATAAAAAAAACACGGTCATCAATTGAAAAATGTTAAATTGACCACAGGAGACTGGCTGCGAGAGGCCCACCTTGGCTGTGTGCATTATTATTGCTAGTCGATAATCAATATCTATGCTCTTGTAGTCTCATACCTCCCTGCTCATGCTCGCTCCACACTCAGTCTCTATGACTGGGATCGTTGAATCACTGTCTCGGCCTTTTAGATCTCTATGCTTCTTTGTGAATGACTAAATTAAAAAAAAAATTCAGGTTTACAATTTTACATACACTCAATTTAGTGCGCACAAGTTTTTGTCACTGGGGCAACTTTTTGTGCACACAGGCCATTAAGAATTAAAGGGAACATTGGTCATGAGTGAGCCTATTCCAGCAAGCAACGGACACAAGGTGCCAGTCCGTCACAGGGCACAAACAGACACACACACACTCACACCAGGGGCAATAAAAGGGTCCTACAAGTAACCTTCAATTATGCCTTGGGACTGTGGAGAGAAACCAGAATATCCAGAGAAATCCCATGCAAAAACACTGGGAGAACATACAAACTCCACACAGACAGCACCCCAGGCATTGACATTAACCCAGGGAGCCAGACCTGCGAGGCAGCAGTATTAATCAATGCGCCACCGTGCTGCCCTCCATTTAAGGTGAACAAGGGCAATTCCTGAACTTTAAGGGGTGTCTTACTCTTCCTTTAAAGGTAAATGGCTTGAATATTCAGTCTTGAACAACACAGACTGATAAGGGACTTGATTCAAGTATTCAAAATCCCCAAAGGCATTGACAACGTCAGTGCAACGGCATTCTTCAGAATCAACAATGGAAAAGGAACCATTGTTTGTTTATACAGTGAAATCTAAGAGATTTAAGACTGAGAAAAGGATTTCTTTACACAAAGGGTTGTGAGAGCGAGTAACAAGCTATCCAGCCAGTCTGTTAAAGCAAATAAGAAATGGTTACACCACCTCCCCAGACCCATCACCTCATAAATAACTAGCAAATGAGCTAGACATGCCAAATGCACTCCTCTATTTTATAACATTTCTTCAGTATTCTGCCACTTACAGTGAGCATTTGTACTCTGGAGATTACAACAGACTAAAATAAAATCTCACTCAAACTCCCTCGAGCATCAACAGCTCTATGTGAACTCAGACAGCAGACATTTCAAGAGTGGTCTTAATAACTGTCGATGTCGATTCTGATTATCAATGAAGATGGATATGCTCACGAGCTGGTTGGCTCTGCCCGCACGTTTGTTTCACAGGTGAACAATATTTTGGAAAGAGTATGACATACTACAGGTCGCATTCTATAAGAAAAGAACTAAATTGTGTATCAACTTATTCTTGAGGGCTTTAAATATCCAGGCTACAAATACAGTAGCTTGTTAAGTACATAAGGTTCTAAAAAACATCTGTCCTGGACTAAATTAACGTAAATTTTAAGTTAAGAATGTGAGGTCCAGTCGAACTAAGAAGTCAATTTTATTAAGTTTACTTGTGCCCACGTTTCTGAAATGTAAATAATAACTAACAAAACGACAAAAAAAACAGCATTTGTCCCATAACAACAACAGGATAACACCTCCTAAGGTGTATGTAGTCTCTATTGCTAATGTGTGCATTAGTAACATAAGTCTCAAAGGGCCAAGAGCTCTAAAGCACTTCACCGACTTAATTATTCAGAATACTGACTAATGAACTGTTGGATTGCTGAGGTGAGAATCGCTGTCTTTTAGGTGCATTACGTTTTGTTCTGTGTCATTAGATATCCGGGAAGGAGGAAGCCCTCAGCTATGTGAACAATCAAACTGAACTATCCTACGAGTTGCGAGAAGACAGATGGGCCTGCACTGCCATAAACATACAATATTGGAAATAATGTATTTAGACTTTGGTTACAAATCTAATTAATGTGATCTTTTGTTCGCATTAATGCTACCAGAATTTGTATAGAGGATTTCCTCACACCTGAGGATTACTGAGCACCTTGCAATAGAAACTGCAGTCCGACTCGCACCCCGGCACGAGACACACCCACTGAGGTCGAACTGAGTCAGCGGCGCAGTGAGGGCGGCTGTCCAGGTCCAGCAGGAGATGTGGTGCTCTCCAAATCACAGAAATTATTCATGTAACGGGAACGACACACAATCTCGCTGGAGATCACTCGCCTTGAAACTGCTCTCCTCGAAAATGGTTCACAAGCCAACGTGCGGGTTTTTGATTAATTTGAAAAAACACAGTCCATACTGGCTCAAGAAGATCGACAGTGTGTTATGCATAACATTTGCACGGGCTCAGGGAAAGTGTGGTCACGGGGGGGCCTGGGGAAGTCCAGGCTCGATGCCCTCTCCTTTGTGGCACATGGAGATGAGTGTTCCTGTTGCAGCCATACCTACAGAGCTTCTCTTGACAGCGAGCAGAAGCCCATCGGGTGTTTGGCCATAAAGGGAGGGTACAGTATTTCTTGTTTTGAAAGCACTGCTGGGGTTATGAGATCTAAATGGAAGCAATGAAAATGCTCTTCAGATCTGATTTTGGCATCTTTAAAGGAGCACAATGACATGACAATCTGCATATAATTATATATATACTGTAGATATTATATATTTTTGTTTGAGTTTCTCTGGTTTGAGTATTGAGCTCCAGAAGTACAATACCTCACAATGCATTGACCACTCTTAACAGTAATATAGAGAACAAGGCTGCCATATGAGTGTAAAACCTTTAAATAATGTAACAAATAATACAATTATCTTACCATTCTCATTTATTTAAATACAACAGCTTGAACAGAAATATCTATTTGTATGCAGTACCTTACACCTTACACTTCAGCTCAAATGTTCAGTTCTTCACTTTCATTGCATTTTTAACAGATACAGTGCAACATGCTTAATCAGTATCCTATGATCCGATAGGAATGTTTTGTCTTTTATTTCATTCTTTGTGCCTTTGGAAATGAGCCCTGGGTTTGCTGTGTGACTCAGCATCGGACTTTCAATGCGCTGGCTTCCTCTCTCTTGAGTGGCAACACTAGGAGGAATGAATTGTTGTTTCCAAAGACATTCATTCCTTTCCTAGATTCATCAGATCCATTTCTGAACCCTTGTCTTTATCCATCCAGCCACTAGAGACCTACTGTGGTTGCCTCAAGGCCACATTATGATGTCGTATAATAAGTTATAAATCTTTTAACAATGTGCTATTGGAGTAAAAGTTTCCCTTGTATTTCTAATAAATTGAAGATCTTAGCTGAATTTCGGTAGGCATAACAACAGACAAGCCGATCTCGCCCAGCTGTTTTTAATCCCAGTCCTTACAGACTTTCGCTACATGCAGTACTGTATAAAACTCTCTCATTTTTCACACTCACCGCTCCTCTACCCCATCTCCAGCCTTGCAGCTGCCCCGTGGTTAACTCCCCCCTTGGAACGTGAAGCTTGGGCCTCCTCTCCATGTGGCCAGGAGGCTATGTCTTCACCACGCAGGTAAGGCCAAAACTTATTACACGAAATACTCAGACATTTGCAAAGCCTCTGATTCTTGGATGGCGTTATTCCTTGCGAATTACCTTTAAACCCGCTGAGCAGCCTGAGGTTTGATAGGATACTATCGGCGTGAGAACGTAAAAGAAGTGCGTGTTTTTGTATTTTTGTTGGAAGCAAGCACATGCCAAGGCTGAAGGAGAAAGGATTTGCGGTCACGTTGCAGATCAGAGCTACTGTAGGTTTTAACACCCGTGACTTACATGGAACAAAGGTAGGGTGTTATTGCATTGGTTCAGGAACATTGGTTCAGGAAGATCTATAAGATTGTACTGTACTAAAGGCAGTTGTTATTTTCTCATATTTGCCTGGTCAGTGAGTCAGGCTAGGATTCTTTGTATACTGTAAAGGGACAGGAAGTTCAGAGAAGGTGGCAGCTCTACATTCAGAACTACATTCATCAGGAAGCTAAGGGCCATAATCTGCCACCCTCAGTCACCTGACCAATTAGAGAAGGGCGACTGGTTGGGTGACATTTAAAAACCAGGAAAGAGAGATTACTAGCAGCTGTCCAGTAGCTCTCCTGTCAAGAACAGACTGTAGTCTTGGTGAGGCGCTACAAGAGAGAAGCCAGCGAGGGAGTGAGGAGTATGGGAGTTTGGGCTGGGAGACTGAGTTTTGTTTAACTGTGAGTTTTTGTCAATTTTTGTGAGTTTTGTTTTGGTGTTTATGTTCCATCAAAAAGAATCAAACAGCCATATAAACACAGTAGTAAGGTACAAGAATTGCTCTTGTGTGTCTGTTACTGTATATTTACAGATCATTCCTACAGCATCCCACAGTCCCACAACAGGAATACAGTAGTTACACCTGAAGGAAGTACCACACTACAGATCTCCATCTGTAAAAGGCACATTATCTTACATGTAAAAGCAATTCAAACACGTCTGACTTGTCAGATAAGTGAAAAAACAAAAAGAAGATTATGTGACTTCCCAATGTCATTGCAACGTGACAAAAATGATTTAAAGAACTCCTGAGTTTAGGCTCTGAGAATAAGGCCAATTACACAGAGGAACTGGCTACGCAACCTTCCAAATATGTCATAATATCTCTCACTCCAATAAAGAGTTTAAGTATCAGGAGTTACTGGAAAAAGAGAACAATAAACAAAGGAAGTGGGAAATTAGATCTGCTCAGTCAGAAAGAAATGGCATTTTAATTCAAACGGAAGCTGTAAGAATACCCACTTTAACATCTGACAGATTTTACTGCTGAATTATAATAAATCACTCCTTGACTGCTGCCTTTAAGAATGCCGTCATGTCTAACGATTTTTACATAAAGACATTAAATACCCAAATAATTTGATAACCAGGTATTGCAGAGAGAAGTGATCGAACATGTGCCTCAACCTTAAAAAGCAAGGCACAGTTTTCACAGCAAAGCCCCAAAATTCCAAGTGGCCACAGATGTCACAGTGGTGTCAAGTTCTCTTGTTCAGCCCTTTGGGTGTCTAAGGGCTCTCATGCATGTATCTTTCTGAACATCATTTTAAAAACAGTCAGCGCAGCATGAGGCTCAAGGAAGTCACAGCAGTGCAAATGGACAGTAAAACTGGACTCCTGTGGCCAGCTCAGATAGTAAACCTCCTGCGAATTAAAGACCTGACCTCGTTTCACTGGTTGGCCACCCACTCTTCTTCAAACCCCCCCAATCTTTTAACACCCCCCCGAAACACGAACAGCACCACTTGGGCACAGATGCCCATTAAAGACATCTGTATATACTTAATGAGAAGATAAATCATTTTTGCAGAACGATTTTGATAAATGAGGTGTTCATTTTACTGTGCGCAGGCGTTGTGTTTAGTGATACAATCCTCTGCCTTTTGAAACCACATTTTGCCTACATTGATATTAAGGTTATATTTGAGGTTGCCAAAAGCTTAAATGTTGGGGGATCGCTGATCTATAATGAAGGGACATTTTATTACACAGCTACATTTAGATAATGTTTAAAAATAATAAATCAATCTTGATAAACTATTCATTTATTTGTACTTGGTTCTTAATTGTAAACACAATACACACAATAAATGCCTATTTTGGAACAGCTTATGCTGGTGAAAAAGGGTTTTAAAAGGCAATGTTGACGCGGGCAGTTCTTCATTTGGAATAAATCCAATGTGTAGTATTGTACGTCTTTTCGGATTTGGACATTTAGATTAGACAATGGGTGAATAGATGCATACAGTAAGTAGTTATGTACTGTACCAACATTTCACCATTATTCAAAAAACAGTACAGTCTTTGCATTAGCTTCAATAGTCTCAACCTTTCTGATGTACAAACATAACAAAACAAATGTACAGTATATTTTTCTAAGGAAAATAAGGTTTTATGTTGCATGGTAAATTCAAATTATTACAAGATAATTTGTTTTGATCCTTCATTATTTAAAACCACGTGTACAGAACAACATAAAAACATAATTTCCTTTTATTTTTGTATATTTGCACACCTTTTCAAAATCAGCTCTTGCTCTTATTTTTACTGCCTTGTTTTCCAAGGAAGAAACAAGAGATGTTCATTACCCACAATATCACAATACAGTGAATACAGGGTGTTCCAATACAATACAGGGTACTTTTACTGTTGTTAAGTTTCATGAGCATCACTGCAGCAAAAATAATTTGTAGTTTATTTTAATTCATATCATAATGGACATCCTTAAAAGTACCTAGTTTTAAATATGTTTGTATTGTTCATTGGAAAGATGAATGATGTTTGTTCAAATATTTATTTTAAATAAATCACAAATATTTATTTCCATCCCTAAATTAAGATTTAATGTTCTAATCCATCTTTTCTAAAGTGCAATGAGGCCAATGTGTCAACCAAAAAAAACTGTTCGGTTTATTTCTGTAATAACCTGGGTACCTAGATTCTGCATATCAAGTTAAAAAGCCGCAGTATCAGGATCAGGTGACGCAGAAGTTATTCTCAACAACAGTGCAATCCAAACCTTCAACTCTCAGGATGACTCTAACACACTTGTGGAGCTATTTTTGAGATTGAGGAAACATGGAACAGCGTTAGGTCTTTTGTAGCTTAAAGAGAGGCCTTTCACGGTGAGCGCTGTCTCACTGGAGGGCACTTCTGAATCACTCTGTTAAAACACTTGAAACAGCCGGAGTTGTTCTGCGTCCTCCTCACACACCTGTTTATGACAACATAATTGGGGCCATTCAGATTGTCGTTTTCATGTCATTTTGTCTCTTACTCCATGTGCTCACTGCTCTCCTCCCTCGGCTGGCTGGAGAAAGAGGGGTCAGATTCCTAGACTTTCAAAAGGAGGGTATCCAGCTCCATTGAGCTAGCGATGGTGTTGTCATTGCATGGTGTCCTGACAAGTATTAGCTTGACCTGTGACTTCTCCCGGACTCTTTTCTCCCACTCACACTTTTTTTTGTGTTTTCCAAACAGCTGCCTTGTATTTTTACAGACTGGTTTCTGCCATTAATGTGAGTTATCTGTTTAATTTCTTCTTCCTGTTGTCAGCGATAACCACAGGTTTTTCTTTTCTTCTTCTCTAGCCAAGCATTCGTTCTCATGGTGCTCAGTGCATGTAGCTGTTTCTATGCTCTTGATTTTTCACTGAAGGCCAACTCAGTTATGTTTAAACATTGCATTAAAAAATAAGGATTTCTATAACTTTACAGTTTGTCCTAAAGTTAGGAAGTTCCATGAAAAGGAATCAGGGCCTTTTACATTTCATTTTGTTTCAGTATGGTTTGAAACCAAGCAACAGCAGCAAACAGGAAGGCAAGTTGAATTTTAGAGTTGGCACTTCAACATGTGTAACATCCAGTCCTGTAGCACAGGACATACGTAGTTTAGCTTCACCATGAAATAAATTCATTTTAAATGCTGCTGCAAAACAGTTTTTGATGGAACAGAATAATGATCTACTATAGTGAAACATCCTGAACAGTTTACAGAAAACATGAGATCAAACCTGATGGTATGTCAGTGTCAGATAATGAGTGATTTCCTAAGCGACAAGTGCTTGTAAAGTATTTCATGGATTAAATAATACATACAGAGTGGCATGATGATGCGTTGCAGCACTGGGGTTCAATTCTAGGGGTTCTGTCTGTGTGGAGTTTGTATGTTTTCCCTGTGTTCAGCTGGGTCTCCTCCAGATGCTCAGGTTTCTTCCCATAGTCCATACAAATACTGGCTAATTGGTTAATGGGCTTTTGGGAAAATTAGTCCTGGTATGAGTGTGTGCGTGTCTGTGTCTGTGTCTGTGTGTGCCCTACGATGGAGTGGCGTCCCGTCCAGGGTGTGTCCTGTCTTACCCTCATTGCTTGCTGGGATAGGCTCTAGGTCCCCCCGCGACTCTGAATGGGAAGATGGATGAATGGATGGGATGAAGAAAAACCACAGGTGAAATAAGGAAAAAGAGAGAGCTGCCGATACCTTCGAAACTTCCTTTTCCACCCCTAGTGCCGAAGAAAGGAACGCCATGCACGAACTGGTGTTCTAAAAATAAGCGGATGGTTGTCGGAGACTCCGGCCCAGCCTCTCGTGGGAATTCTCTCCTCTTTGCCCCTCCATGGCGATACAGGCTTGTATCACACACATTCCCTGCAAACATCAAATGTAATAAATTGCTGACTGGTGTTTGTCCCTTTTTATTTAAACACACTTCTGGCAAGCAGGCAGGAATGAACTTTGCGTTCTGCGGTAGATGAGGAGCGTGTGCGTACACACACACACACACACACACACACACACACACACACACACACACACACACACACACAGGGGCGCGCTAGCACACACACATAAAGACACGCTAAAAAAAACTTGCTTTGCTCCCCAGGGACACATAGGAGTTCTCAGTACTATCCAGGCTCCCCTGGTGCTTCAGTTCACCAGGTGTTGTCTGCAACAGGCAATTAGTAGAATAGGTGTACCTGTCAATCAGGAAGCCTGGAAGATTAGCTGCTTGCCCGTAATTAGTGGGTTAGAGGCTTCTTGGCCCAAAGGATAAAGGCTTTGCCAATAATGGACCCTGGGGTATTAATTACTGAAGGTCGAAGCTGCCGAAAAGGCCAGGATCTTAGCAGCAGTGCACGTACGATGATTGTTTAAATTTCAAAAATAATACTGGTCTGACAGTTGTTAGTGTCCCGTGGGGTTGTGGGTACAAGGTAGCTGAGGTAATTAGTTTGAAGAGGAAAGGGCATGGTTGCAGGCGTGTTTGTGAAGAGAGAAAGAAAAGAAAAAAAGAGGAGAGGGGAAGGAGAGGGAACGGAGGGAGAAAAAGAAGTGTCGAAGGATGAAATAAGGAAACATATCTTATTTTCAACTACCACCAACAACCCCCCACCCCCCCAATTCCCCCCACACTCGACACCTATAGCTCTCTCCTTCTCTTGCGCTGTGTTTAGGGTGCTGGGACTGAGGTCTCTAGCTACATGCAGCCTGTGCGAAGCACAAATAATCTCTCTAATATAGAGGGGGTCTTATCAAAGTGCCAAAGATGGCCTGGCAGATGCTAGGGAGAGGAAAACAAAAGGAGCGACTTACCTTATGTCTCCTGTGGGAAAACGACAGATGCCAAGGAATAAAACGAGATGGGCTGCGCTGGCCGAGTTCAGCCAGAGTTCACACTATGAAAGGTGATAAAGTGGACTGCCACTGGCTCACTGAGCCCAAGAGAATCTGTGCCCCGTCTCTTCCTGCCTTATAATGAAGCAGAGGTGGTGCCTCAGTGCCTGTGCCCCAACAGCTCTTTGCGTATGCAAGCTGGGAGATTTTGTTAAACCTACACATGCGGAGTTCCATGTGCTTTTATTTATGTGCTTTTAGCACTGCTAAGGTTGGAACATTTGTTGTCTGTAGATTGGTTGAAAATGACTTCTTACAGACCTTTGTGTGCTACATTATCATTGTCTCTCTTTACCAATCCACAGCTGACTAAAAATGAGTTTGTCATCTGTCATTAGCTACTCCCATTTGCTTTATGTAAATATATATATGTCTAATGACAAAGTTATGGTTATGTTGTTAATTTATTGCCTTCTTATGTGTTACTTTCTTCTGGGCTACCTCTTGCAATTCTCCCTGCAGTCAGAAGGCAACACCAGGTTTCAAAACATGGTATGTTCCATGTGAACGTCTGGACCATACTGTCAGGTTAAACCTAAACAGCTTGGAGTAGTGAGAAGAACGACAGGTGTTGATCTCCCCCCTCGTTGACTGAATGTAATTCCTTTGAAAATGTATGTTATGAGTTTCACACAGGAATGAACAGGAAGTTGCTAACAATAGTTGTGCCATGATTATTTCTTTTTTTAGATGTACTACTGTATGTAGTAGCACGTTTTACAGTTGTCCCCTGAAGTTTGACACCTGTTAGACCCATCATTTCCCTGGAGCCACATGCAGCTCATCACCATAACAGCCTCATCTTATCGTGTGAGACCTGGAGTAGCCTTGTGATATAGACTGGCAGATCATATTCAATATTGGAATTTCATGTCATCCTGTTTACATTCATTTAAATGATTATGCTTAAATTAAAAGCAGCTTCCCCAGTACCTTTGGGTTTTCAGACCACAGTAGGTCTTCACTCCACAGCATTAATATTTTCTCCTCCCTGTTTTTAGTCTTTTATTTTGGTCAGGTGAGTGGCACAGCTGATCCATGTAGTACAGATTCTTTCTACATCCGTTTTTTTTCTGGAACATTTTTTTTAAATTATTTCCCCCAAACAAAATATAAAACAACCAAAAGATAATACAACACAACAACTCACCCCATCACCCTTAGTGTACTTTGTACCTAAGAACAGTCAAAGAGAGACAATGGAACCCATGACTCAAGAGCACCACACACAGTAAATAGTAGAAAGATACACCAGGATCCAGTGATACCAAGAAAGAAATTAAGGAGGCTCTCCTCTTGCATAGTTACCCCACAAGTCTTTGAAGAATATTTCTTTATCATTCATTGTTTTAATTTAGATTCCTGCCAGCTCATAATACGCTCTTCACAAAACACTTTGTCCAGTCCTTTTCTTCCATTCTCATGACAGAAGCTTTCATTGATAGTACATATTTTTTAGTATATCAGTAAAAAAGTACTCTAGGTTGCTCAAGGTTGGGGAGTGCTGAGTCCCTGTAGCTGAACGTTTGAGCTGAAATAATGAGAGAATGTTATTTAAAGGCAATGATATTGATGGCTCCATTCAGCAATACCTAGAGATCCTCATTGCTGTCCAGCCAACCTAAACTTCAGCTTACAAGATGGCAGTTTTCTATCAAGGAGAAGTGGTGAATGTGAATATGAAGTAAGCGGTGTGCTGACCAGATGATATTGTCATAAAGATTATTTATTTGATGTGTCTTTCAGGTTCTGCCAGAAAAGGGAAAAAATGATACACAGTGCTGAGTAATGAGAAGGCCAGGTGGAAGAAATGAAAACCCACATATGCCATGTTTTTTTTCCAATCATACCCTGGGGTTTTGGTTTTTTCAGCCTGCTCCCAGGCAGAGGTGCTGTATTATCAGACACCAGGGGACATTTTGGTTTTCTCAGCTCTACAGTGCTGCATGTTGGCAATCTACTAGAGGTGATATCACAAGGGTTTAAAAGATGGCGAATTCATTCCTACAGTACATTCCCTGAGAATGATTCTAACAAAATTGAACACATAGAATTGATGAGGAAGTCAGAATTTTAAGAAGCTGTACCCTTTAAACCCCTTCACATTGAGCCCACACATTCTGGAAATGTAGAGATCGCCGTCATCACTTCTTTTGCATGTGTAGTCAAAAAGGAAAAATGGGTTTGTTTTGTCTTGCTAAACACAGCTACCAGCTCCTGTACTATTACATTGCTGTATCTTTTCAGCTCTACATTATAACGACAGCACCTCAGCCTGCATTGTTCAGAGCCTGTAACACCATACTGTAACTAAATATCTAAACAGAGAGCAAGATATAAACATACTTTCCTCCTGAACCCTTTGTTGTGATGTGCATGATGGAAATTTCCTCATATACTCCAAGCACATACTGGTAGGTTAATTGGCTTCTGGTTAAATTGGCCCTGGTGTGAGTGGCGTCCCATCCAGGGTGTACCCTGCCTTGTGCCTTTTGCTTGCCAGAATAGATTCTGCCCCCCCCAGTGACCCTGTATTGGAAAAAGCACTTAGAAAATAAATGGATATTGTAGATGTTGTAGGTATTCAGAAATGTTAATATATGGAGGAATTAAAACAATACAGGTATCTTTATCATACACATAGTTTTTCTCCATTTCCAAATTGCTCAAATAAAGGATGCCTTGTAGGAAATTGAGTTTCCAATACAAAAGCACTAAACGCTAAGAAATATGAAGAAGTATGCTCACATACTGTACAGTAACAAACACATGAATGAAAAGTATTAATCGCAAGTCACCAAAAAAGGAATCACATAGGCATGAAGAAAAAATATAACGTTGGATCATCCTAATGTTTACTCATGCAGTTTCCACAATAATGTTTCGAAGAGAACAAAATGGAAAATCTTGGGCCAATCTTGTCAGAAAGGCCCAAACATTTTCATTTTCTTAACAACCGAGGATTATAAAGACAACATGTGTAGCCGGTAACACACGGCATGGCTCCGCGGATCTGTTACTGTACCTTTAGTGAATTGCACATACTGTAGAGACTGCGAGCTATTTAAGGAAAAGGCATCCATGTCCGTCATGCCTTTCAAGACACCAGCAAAACTAGTCGACAAGAAAAGATATTGCGGAAAGGAACACAGAGATCGGGGGACAGAGCCTCTTGTTGTCCACACAGCACGGAGCTCAGGATGACAAGGTGTGATGCCCCAGCTCGTCCTCCCCTGCCATCCTCCAGCCTCAAGCTGGATCCGGGAGAGAACAATATTACAGCCACCCCCTCCTGTGCTGCAGTAAATTCCCCCCATGTAAAACTCAGCACCTGTGGCTTGTCGTTGGCTCTGGTCAGAGGAACAAGCCCACGTGCAGTAAACATGCCACTCTCCATTTTATGTGAAGCATGGTCTTTATTATCACCATTATATTGCTGCCATAAATAAATTCCAGTTTGCGTGCCGAAGAGCACATGGCATTGACGTTATTTGCGAAGATGCTGACAGCATGACAGAGAAACAGTTATTTCTCTCTCCACTAAAATCAGTACAGGAAGCACCAGGGAGCAAGTATGGAGGAGTATTATTTTCTGGCTTTAAAGGTTTTTTTTCATTTGGGCTACAAAATATAGCATTTAATGGGCATTTTTTATTTTGAATTGAAAAATGCAAATAATACAGTAAATGTAGCCCTTTGTTTATATGCCTTAAAAACATCAGGGGATGCTGCATTTCTGAGTCCTCTCTCAACTTTTATTCTGCATTTCAATCTTGCAGTGAGAAACATCTACAGTAGCACATTGAGTTTACTAAACTGTCTACTCCAGTGAGGGACAAAAGTCCTTACATACTGTCTATGTATCTGTAAGATTATCTTACAAATCTCAAGAGTGATACTTGCATGAAGAAAATAAAAAAATATGAATCATTCAATATTCCTGAAGAAAAGGATTTGGGGATATGGTTCGTATTATTTCCTGAATATATACTGTAAATCTTTCAGGGCTCACCCTGTCTTTAAAAAAAATAGCCATTAAACTTCTAATGATTTTCACATGTGTCCTGTAATAGTTGTTGTACAGTAGGTGTCATCAAGGGCTTTTTACATTTTATTGTATTGTGGGGATACTGGCAAACTGTGCAGAAGTTAGCTGAGGAAGATGGTGTTATGCCATCTGCACTTGCAGTAAGTGGAGAATCATCAAAAAACAGAGGAGTGAACAAAACCAGTCAGGAGTGGCAGTGAAGAGTTTAGAGAGCAGTGTCAACAGCCCATCATGAAACACTCAGCTCTTGGAGTCTGGGGAATAAATGCATTTGGAGAATATGTGAATAGTGCATTTATATATACTGTATTCTATGGGTATTGGGAAAAACAACACCCAAAGCCCCCAAAACTCAGCAAAATGGACATGTGGTGTTTATTGACAGGGAAGACACAAAATGGCAGAAAGACAAAATTTCCAGAAACAAACTACGAAGACGTCCACTACGAGTGAGACACTGCAGTGATAGTATAAAACAAGTGAAATGCCAAATAATAACATTCACATAAAAGTCCAGAACAAAGCTTAAGAAATACACTGCCTTTTCCAAACTATTTTCCTCTGACGATGGGCTCCCAATCCACTAACACGGGACACGGGAGATAAAATTCAGAGATTCCCCCACTTGTTCAGGTACCAACCACCCTGGTGTTGCTTTAAAATCTAAACAAGAGATCTGCACCACCACCTGCACAAAGCCAAACAGCATTCACAAACACTCCTGATCGGGATACTACTGATAAGGAAATTAAATGCATTTACTGTGCACAGGACAGTTACACACTGCAATCCTCCTCCTGCAGGTGATGATGACGTGCAATTCTGGATTTAGGTGGGTATAGGTGATGAAAAATGTGACAATGGCATGAAATTCTGGATGTGGGTGAGAATACGTTGTATACTGTTTTTATTTTTTAATGTCTATTATTATGATTAAACAGTTGTTTCAGGCTGTACATGATAAAAAAACAACATAACAATTACTTTTCATTGAACATAGTAGGACAAAACGTCTTTATTTAGGTACATTGCTGTAAATAAAGTAGATAAAATACTTAGCTCTTTCTTTGCATTATGAATACTGTGATATATTCATATATATACTGTGAATACTGCGACATAATAAATAATAAATAAAGGATATGAACATAATGGGGCTTCTGAAAACAGTTAGTTTAGGAAGGACCAGTTTGAGAAAGATATAAATTAAATAATATTGTACTTCTGTGTTTATTTTGTTCCCAAGCACGTACACGTCCTCCACAAAACAAACTAGTGCGAGGTTTCTGTACCTCTTCCTTCCCCGTCTAACAGCTAGCAGACTACACAAAGCAAATCTCAACTCAGTAACCCTCTGAAAAACTTTCCAGGTTACTCTCGGAGCACAGGCCTGTGCCTCTGCTGCTCCTCTGTACTAGGAAGACGTTATCTGTTCTTCCAGATGGCTGGAAAGCTTCTCTCAGTCTCACTCTTTTCTTCCAGTGGGCTGCCATGGGTTTCCTCCACCTGAGGGGGAAAGCTGTCGTTTCTTATCCAGGTTCAGTCCTTCTTTGACCTTTTCCTCTCGCCAGACTGTTTTGAGGGTTCTGGGAGTTGTAGTTTTCTACAAGGCATCTCCAAATCTCCCTGCAAATGCAAGGGTCCTGCAATGATGCTGGATGATCATACACGGCTGTGCTATAATGCACACATCTTAAAAAGCTAAGGATATTACAGACAAATTAATATGTTACAATATGTTGCCTACTGAAGTCAATTAAGTCAATTATACACCCAGGGGAGACAAGAACAAGAACAAGAACAAGAGCAAGAACAGGAACAGGAACAGGAACGGGAACAGGAACAGGAACAATCCTTACACTAACATAATATATAGCATAAGATGTTGCAACAGCAGTACTCATACTCTATTTAATTATTAAATCAGCTTTGAAATAGCTTTTCTGTAAGGTCAATTGTATGTCTTAAAAATGCTTCTGGAAGCTCAGCTACAAGAAGACAAATCATTAGTTTCATATTGAGAATTTCAGTTACACTCTTGTCTTCTGCCAAGACAGCCATTTGAAAGTGATGCTCATTTTACTCCAATATATTTTCTGAGATGCAGCCACAACATAAAGAATGAATCCCTGATGATACACACAGGCCAGGGGTTCCAAAGAGTTCCTGCTCATTCGACTGTGAAAGATCACATGTAACCTGTAAGTGTTACTAGATATTATAGTCCAAAGTTTGGCAGCAGAGATTGACAATTAAAATAGAAAGTGTGGCAGGAAAACAATGGTAAAGATTGACTGCCCCATTGATTAGATTCAATTTATCAATCAACCAATCAACCAACCTGTCACGAATCATACTCCCGCGTGCACCTCCCGGCGTGCACACTTGCGCCGCTGTTAGCAATTAGCACAGCACTCCCCGCTTTCACATAGAATCCCCTTCATTCCACTCCCTCCTCGCTCACTGTTGAGTTAGTCCTAGCCTTTCTCTTGTGCGCTTTCCTTCAGTTACTGTTTACTGGATACCGACGCCGCTCTGCCTCCGACGTCGACTCCGTCTCTGCCTCGCGTCTCTGGATCTGTTTACCTCGCTGCCTCGACCTCTGGACTCCTGACCCTGCTCTGCCTCCGACCTCGACTCCGTCTCTGCCTTGCGTCTCTTGGATTTGTTTACGTCGCTGCCTCGACCTCTGGACTCCCGACCTAGCCTGGCTTCTCCGACCTCGAACTTCGTCTCTCGTCCCTTGGAAGTCTGATCTTATTCCTATTGGCACTGCATAGGGTCCAAACCTCTACACCACTGGTCCTTATTCATTAGTGTGACACAAGCAATCAACCACTATGCACCATTAACAAGTCTTATAATAATAATAATAAACTTTATTTTATATATCGCCTTTAAAGGTGGCTTCTCAAATCGCTTTACAGGATGACAATAACAATAAATAAGAAGACTACAACAATAATAAGAAGATTTCACAAGATAAGACACAATTACAATTACAACAATACAACAATAACAATAGAGGAGACCGTGGAAGGTGGTACTAAGAAGAGCAGAGGGGTGAAGAATGGAACCAGTTAAGTAAAGGCTTTTTTGAAGAAGAAGGTTTTGAGTCTGGATTTGAAGGTGTTTAGAGAAGGTGACTCTCTGATATCCTTGGGCAAAGAGTTCCAGAGCTTGGGGGCATAGCAGGAGAAGGCCCTGTCGCCCATACAATGTAGACGGGCTTGGGGGACAGTAAGGAGGGCAGAATTTGAAGAGCGGAGGTTGCGAGGTGGGGAGTAGGGCGATAATAGTTCAGACAGTTACTGAGGTGCCAAGCCACGTAAAGCCTTTTTAAAGTCTTCCCAATTTACAGTACATGAAATTGATAAACATTAACATTTACTTTAAAAATGACTATAAAAACATCCTACAAGGACGTGTGATTGTTTTAATTTGGTAGTTCAATGCTCTGATTGGAAGTAGATTCAGAAATCGTTATTTGGTTTTTATTTGCTTGTGTTTGATTTAAGCGGCATTATTCACGAACGCATTTCCCATGTAAATCAGGAACTACCTGGAAATGTTATTTTCCCCTTGAGTTTTCTCTTTTCCTCAGTAGCAGTGTGTTAAGGACACCCTTGGCATACATTGTAGGTGGTTTCTAGACTAATCCATATCTACTCAAAGACTATTTTTTCATTAATTTAAAAAGCCATGTAACACCTCACAGATTACAAAGGTGTACATACAATAGCATTTACAGGAGAGTTTGCGTGCTTTGGTCTTTTGTGTCAGTCGTTTCTTCAATACCCTCTGAACATTTTCACTGACACATTGGGCTGTTAAATATAGAAGTATGCAAATGTTAGTATACTGAATGAAATGCACAGAAACAAAACTCATCCTGAAACTGGGTTCACACCTTCCCCCTTCTCTCAATGACCGACTTGTTTTTGTATAATCTTCTCTATTCTCATGGTGGTGTTGACTTCACACCTTTCTCCACCTCTCTCCACTTTGCACTTCCTGAGTGGCCTCTCCCCTCTCTCCCCCCTCCTCTCTCGAAGCTTTTGTTCTACTGTGCTATTAATTGCTGTCCGCCCTGTCTTTCTCACACCTGAAGAAGGCTTCACAGCCGAAACGTTGGGTTTTCTCTCTTCTCTTTCTGCACGGAATAAACCCATTACTGTCACGATCGCTAACCCCTCCTCTTAAGGGCGCTCCAGCCCTTCTTTGTTATGCCCCATTGTCTGCACCTGGTCCCTAATCCCGCTCCCCCTTAAAAGCCAGACGTGGACCTTACTCCTGGTTCCTCATTGATTTCCGTATCATGAGAGCCCGGGGTCCTGCTGTGTCTGGCTCCGTTATGCTTTTAACTTTCTGTTCCTAGTTCCTGGTTCCCCTCGCCGGTTCCGACCCAGTTCCTGTTCCCCCCCTCCGGATGGATAACCTGGTTATGGACTTCAGCCCTTGTTTCTGATTTCCCTTTGGATTTCCTACATGGATTGTTCGCCTGGATTCCCTCCCCCTGGACACCTGCACTGCATGGACACGCCCCCCCGTCTCCAGACCCTTCTCCTGCATGACCATTTTCCCCCTTGTGTCTTCACTGTTCTGGATCGTGTCATCCGCATAGGGCCCGGAAAGAACTGTACGTGACAATTACCAGTTCCTTTGCAGCCTACATGTGCTGACACCGCTACCCACCTGACCTACTGAATGCAATTATACATTTGATTTAAAACTCTGGCCTGCTGCTACTTTCCAGTAGTGGACTAATGCAGTACTATGAAGTAAATGGCACCCTAACGGTATGAAACAATCCACTGCTGTAAACCTCCCACAGCTCTTACCTGAGCACAGAGAAGAGGAGCCTGACTGGTCCCTTTAGTAGTCAGTAGCTAATTGATCCAATGATCTCATTGAGCAGTTTCTTGAAAGAAACCAGGGTATGTGATTTAATAACATGATTAGGTCTCTTGTTCCACACTCCAACAAGCCTTTGGGTAAACAATCACCTCCTGTGTTAAACTCCCATGTGGTGTCGTTTGTGCCCTCTGGTTCTTGGTTCACTAATATTGCTCATGTTTCAGGAATTGCCAAGCCCCAGCTTGGACCTGAGAGTCAGATTTCTCCATGTGTATCTCATGCCCTATGATATCCTGGTGGAACACATAACAGATCTGTCCTGATAGCATTTATGCTACAATGCATGCTTTTGTCTCTTGTTGTTTTTTCTACTAAACATTAATTACTTCAGTACTGCCAGAAAGGCAGAACAACACTTACAGTATGTTCCATGAATTGACCTGCATATCTTCAAAGCATTTTCATTTCAGCGACTGAGTTGAATTCCAACAAGCTGGCTTGGACAGCTGAAACCTCCTGATTTTAATCATATGCTTGAAAATAAGGCTTGAGGGTCACTCGGGGAAATATTGAAATTACCTACTGAAGATGCAGAATGAAACTTATAGTTGATGATTAATCTTTTTTTTTTAAATAACAACACAATGAAAAGTAAATTCTATTCACATAAGTGTTTTTGAACTACATTTCCAGATAATTTGATCGCTGCGGTGATTTGTGGTTTCAAATTAATTCAATTATTTGAGCAGTTTTTTTACAGGATGTGTTGGGAGCAGCTGCCCTGTCATGTCATGCTCCTGGTGCTGATACCCTGGCTTGTGTCAAGCTGGGTCCCTGCCCAGTCTCACAGGAACGCCTGCAGCCCGGGCACCAGGCAGGAGCACACCAAATGAGATTCCCTGGCATCAGTGCACATGACACTGTACAGCTACTGAGTCCCCCACCTCTGCCTCCCTTTAACAATAGTGACGGGGCTCCTTGGTGTCCCGGGACCTTCCAGGCCTCCCATTTTCCAGGCCTCCAGTCCCCAGACTCTCCTGTGCCTCTACCAGGTCCTGGAGGCAGCTGGACAAAGCAAGCACTGGAGATACTGCCCATGTGTGGTGTACAAGTAGATGACCCCTCCCATAAACTCTTTGCCCTCCTACCCTCTGGTAGTGTAAGGGCCTCTCACAGTGTACAGGCCAGCTCCACCAGACTCTGTAACAGCTTCTTCAGGCTCCTCAGCACCCTGGAATCTACTGGCACCCACCCCACTTCCAGAAACAGGGTTTAAATCCCCCCAGTTTACTGTGTACAGTAGATTGTATTATGTATTCACCTTGTAATTTGCACTATCTGCACTTTGCACTGTGTGTATCCTGTCTACAACGTCTTTGTCAGTGTCCTGTCTGTCCTGCCCGTATTTGCACTGTGGATGAGGAGGAACGACATTTCGTTCCACTGTATGCTTGTATATGGCTGGAATGGCAAACAAACGAGAACTTGAACTTGAACACGTCCTTCCACGTGGCTGTGACCTCCTGTGCTTACTGTTCCTCACCCTGTCTGAGCCCGCAGCCTCCTGCCCCCCTGCTCATGGAGCAGCCTCCTGCACACGGTCTTCCTGCGGGGCTTGTTGATTCGATCCTTCATCTCGGCTGCGTCTGGGTCAGAGAAGAGGTTGGCAAGCCAGCTCTTCAGATTATGAGTCCTAAACTCAAGGTGCTCAACTGGCTTACAACATTCAACATCTCTGTGCAAACTGTCAATCATCCTGCTGTGGTCTCATGTCTCTAATTCTCTCTGCCCGTTTGTTAAATACCCTTATCTTATGTTTGATCAAATGAAGTCTGCATAGTCAACACCCTGGCTGCTGTAAATTGCATATTCGTTAGCTACTAAACTTGGTTTATCAAACCTGTGGGGGGCTATGAAGAACTGAGCTGATTGAAGCTTGTCAATGGAGTCTCCTTGGAGATCATACATTGCACTCTGTCAGCTGAGTCACACCACTCCTCTCACCTCCTTAACTCCTCCATGCTCATTCGAGCTCTTTAGATTTGGTGTGTGTAGGGGCTAGCGATGGAACTGTATTGAAATGCCCGGGGCTGGGTGGAGTAGCCTATCAGACCTGTCTCAATGAGCGGAGCAGGCCTCTTGCTAGTTCTGGTCTACACCCTCCCCAGGGACGTCCTCCACGTGTCCTTTGAGAAGTCATACCTCATTTCATAGGAAGAAAATGGATATTGTTTACAAAATACTTACATTGTATCGCAATTGTATAAGAAATCAAGGTAAACTAAAAGTCTAAATTGTGTGAAGGTGCAAAATACATCTTATAGAACTCTCCATTTCTTATTCAATCAGAATGACATTCGAATGACAGTTTCACTATTTCACAATTAAATTTACCAAAGCCCTCACAGTACATAGCTCACCACATGGTGTCTTAAAGGAGCCTAATAATAGCTGACATCCCCCAAAAATAACCACACAGACTGTTTCAGGTGGGTACCCTGAAGCATTTTATTGTAGAGTGCAGCAAGATAAACATATTGTTTTTAAGGGCATATTTATTACTCTCTTGGGAAATTAATACAAATGTAAAAATGAGGTATTTAATGAGCTACAATTCAATTAAAATTCAATGGTGAATTTTTTTGTTAGAATTTTTTTTTCCTCTGTGACTTTTTGGTTATACTGTGAATGTAGAACATTTTAACAACCCAAATAGCCTGTCACACCTGCTTGCCAGCATCATTTTATCTTTGCACCTGGTTTAAATATTCGGTGCTTTCTGGATGCAGGCATTGCTTGAGTCTGTGAATAAACAGCAAAGCCGTCGGTTTCCATGCAATGAATTAAAGTAGCTGGGGCTGGAATGTCCATGGGAGTTCGTGGTGTAATATCCTGAAAATCTGGTTTTGATTAAGGTGGAGGAGGGCAGTTACAGTGTAGCTGCCATTCAGACTGGGATCAGTGCACTCTGCAGCACTGAACTATACTGTATGCAGAATGAGAAAACATCTGAATCCGATTCTCATTAAGGCTTGGATGTGACAGTGAAAACTGAAAAAGCCGGCCCAAACAAAACCAAATGTCTCCCATTCATCTTCTAAAGCATGTGTTCTTGTGGTTAGTGCAAGCTTTACCCAATAGTTCCCAAGTGTTGCATGTTGACTAGTGCTTTCCCTTTGTCAACAGTCAAAACCAGCCCCGAATTTAGGTTAGGCATTGAATTTTTGGTTATTTAAAAGACAGCTTAGCACATTAACATCATGTACAGTATGTGTTCTTTCTTAAAGGGTAACATTCAAATCCGACAACAGTCTCTGTATCTGGCTGATGTCACGACTATAGTCCCCCCTCCTTAAGGGTGCTCCAGCCCTTTCACTAAAGACTTCATTCTCTGCACCTGTTTCCCATTCCCTGCCCACCTTAAAAGCCAGGCGCTGACGCTCTTCCGGGCTCTGCATCTGATTTCCATATCGTGCGAGTCCGGGACCAGGAAGCGCCTGGTCCCGTTAAGGTTTTAACCTCCGTTCCCGTTCCTGTTTCCCGTCCGCCGGTTCCGACCCGGCCTTCGTGGTTTTTAATTCCGAGTTCTGATGGATCTCCTGGTTTTGGACTTACCTTCGTGTTTTGGATACTCTATGGATTATTCTTTGGGATTGTTCGCCTCGGCCACACCTCCCCCGTGCACCAGCGCACCTTGGACACGCCCCCCTGTCTTCAGCCCCGTTTTCCTGCATGACGTTTCCCCAGTGTTCCCCCACTTCGTCGGATTGTGTCGTCCGCATAGGGTCCGGAAAGAACTGTTCGTTACAGCTGACACACAGGAAGTCCCTGATCCAGGAAAGTCAGTGACAAGGAACTGCATTTTTTACTTGGCAGTGTGATTGACCTTTAACCTTTTAGAAACAAGGAACCCAAAGACCCAAAAGAGCTGCAAATCAGGGCAGCATCATTTGCCTATTTACAATACATCCAGTCTACATAGTGTTGATTAAAGTCTGTCTACCAGGTGGCATTTATTTTCTGTAGAGGTAAACTGTTAAGGTTTCAGCATAATTGTTGAAGCTAATACCCTGGCATGTTTCTAGAAGACCCTTGGATCCATTAACCACTACCTACCAAGCGCGCAAGTCAGGGGTTATAAATGTGGATCTTTCAATGAGGTTGGGGGGTTTATTTTATTATTTAAATTTGGTCAGAGCATAACTTCTCAACTCCATTTTGAATATTTGTTTAATTATCTTGATAATTAATGAGTGTGAATAATAGATATTGTTTTTGCTTATTTTGTATAACATATCAGGTATTTATTACTTGATTGACTCAAAACACAAAATCAAAAATAAGCTAACCATTATATTTTGTAGATGTACTGTATGATTTACTGTAAACAGTAGATCCATTTACTATATATGTATATTTTGATATATTTATATATGTGTATTTTGATACATTATGTAATATAAGTAATATCTACTGTATTAAGACATTTATTATACTTAAATTACTTATATTTCTTTACACAGGATAGAAACTATACTATATGAAAAACTCATGTAAGCTTTATACTGTACCTCTTTTAGAAAAATAAAATTATTTACTGTAGTAGTTCAGGTGAGTAGCTGCGTCAGCATGCGTAAGCTGCAATGGAACAAGTAATAGGTTTATTCCAGCTGAAAAGATAAGAGAGAAAACACAATGTTTCAGCTGTGGAACCTTCTTCAGGTGCAACCTGAAAAAGGTTCCACAGCTGAAACGTTGTGTTTTCTCTCTTCTCTTTTCAGCATGGAATAAACCTAGTACTTGTTCCATTATATACTGTATCTTCATAAGGTTTCTCCCTTGTTATGTAAGGACTTACTGTCTTTATTGTTCAATTTGTACAGTACACTCATTAATGATCATCAGCCAAGGGATAATGATTTATGTTATTAATAATGTGTTTTTTTTATTCTTTAAATGATAGTATACAATTGCAGGCCGGTCTTTGTTTTTTTAAGCTGATACAATTCACACATACTGTAGGTCATATTGAAATTCTAAAGTGATTTCCTTATAAAATGTTAATTGACTCATTTTACAGCAGCAACTGAAAAGTTTTACAGCAGCTTTTCGGCTGACAGTAAGCAGACCACAAATCCCAGCATTATCCGACCTGACATCTTTTTTTCTAATTCTTTTAAAATGCCAAAGCCATCCAGCACTGTTTAGAAAAAAGCAAGTAGTAAATGAAAAACATAAATGTGCACATGTTAAACCCAGGTGCTGGTTTAATTTCAACATTGTCTCAGTGAAAAAAAAACACAAGCTACAGCTCTCTGTTTTATTTTTTCCAGTTTCCTGTACAGTGAAAAGTTCTGTCCATTCAGTCTCTGCCCTATTTTCCTTGCCAGGTGTGGGTTTTGTTTATTTAAAACCCAGTAACATAGTGGAATTACTTCACTTCAGATGACTATTATGACCATTCCAATGGGTTTTTTTTCACATGGTCTCAATAAATAACCACCTTTTTAACAGAAAAGCTACAAATTCTTTTCCCTGGGGAAGAGAGCTCCTAGTTTTCCACATAATTTAAATCCAAGCTAACAAAATCCGAAAACCAGCCTACATTTCTCTTATGTGTTTGTGTTCCTTTCTCCGAAGTCTCTCTTGACAGCGGAGACTCATTGGTCTTTCGTCGAGGAAAGCCATTCCTTCTCCCCCCTCGCTGTTACAAGAAAGAGGAACCCCCATCCTGTCACTACAGAACCTTAGAAATGTAAAAGTACTGAGTACTGTGGAGATTTAGGTATCAGTCCACTTCCTTGTGCGGATGGTGCCAGGAATACCGATACCAATAAGTACCAAGTTCCCTATTTCTGAACCTTCCTATTGCTGTAATGAGAGTGGCACTGAGAAAGATGATCTTGAAAAAGAGAAGTAAAAGATGTTTATTTCTAAAATCACTTTTTGACTTTTAGATGGCTAACGAGAAGCATGAATTCCAATGAGCCATCCTGACATTAGTAAATAGAGACAAAACCGGGCAAGTAGTGTAGTAAACTCTAAACATTAAACCTGATATCTCTCTGAAGGTTCCTCTTTTGGAGGGAGCCCAAATCCATTTTAAAGCATCAGCTAATACACTGGTGCTCAGTCAAGCTAATGGTCTGTACACAGCCCATCAGGCTGAGTTGCAGTGGCACACAGCAAGGCTTTCTCTTGGCACTTATGGTTTTTTTTGTTGTTTTTGAGCCCACTGCCCTGAAAGCTCCAGCCTCCAGTTTAAATTCTCCGAAAGTGTTAGAGTTCTCGTTACATGTCCAGGTTATAATCAACCCTCCTGGGGTTCCCAGCTAAGTACCCAAAAAGTACGCATCTTGCTTGGCTTATGAAAAGCAAACATAAAAACGTTGCCTGGGCTTTAATTCCTGGACTGACATGTATAGTTTATGGTAATCACTGCAGTCAGTAGATCTCCGGCTTCCCAGCCTTTGATTGTTTTGTAAATGATTTTCTTGTTTAATACATACTGTAGCAGAAGGGATCACTTTTCAATATTTGTCCTGTCAGTCTTCACAGGGGGTGTGAAAGCCATCAGATTGCACCTGGCTGTTCAGCCAAAGGCTGTGGTGGAGAGGAGGCTTTCTGAACTGGATGGGAAAAGCCGAATGTCAAAAAGACATTTTGCATTGCACCAGGATTAGACTTGAAACTTCTTCGAAGACTTTCCCACAGGGGGAGTTTTGGCATCATCTGAATTACACATAATTGCCAAAAAGTATATTTTCAGTCAGGGCAAACCTTTATTTACTTTCCCCCCCTAAATGAGAACCACACTATGCCAGAGTGACTCAGTGCAATGGTACTCACTGAGAGCTCACTACAGGGCCAGATGTGATTTAGCTCAAAGCCTCACAAACCTTGCTGTCACCCAGTTAATCACAGGCAATTCGTGCTAAAGCTGCTTGGCTCCCTGTGGGAACCACCCCCCCCAACCCCACCTCCTCTCCCCCACGACATTCCTCTATACAGCCGGGAGAACCAAGGCCTTGTGAAAGTGTGTGCTCTTTAATTGGCACTACATGACTTAAAGTGCCAAGCAGAAGTGAAGGGAGGCACACAAAGTGAAGCTGACGTGAGGCAACACACTGTACTCTCTTTGGGTGCAGGTCTGCTGCCAGTGAATGAAGACCAAAAGCCCACAGGTCAAGGATACGCAGGCCATGTGTTCCTCACTATTACATCTTTTTCTTTCTTGTCCTGCACTGTACGTTGTGGACTTTGTCTTTCTTTGTTCAGTTAACCAACCATTGTCGTAAAGAATAAAAGACCAAAACTTTCACAGCCCTAAAGTGAAATGAGAAACAAGCACATTTATTTTACTTCACAACAGCTTTCTTTGTGGTCTTCACTCACAGACATAAGCATTAATTTTACTCCTGATACACTATGCAGTACCAGCATAAAACATACTTTTTAATGGAGCTTTTCATTTGATCTAATTCTTTCAGCCGATTCTGTTTTGACTTTGTTAATGAGGAACTGTGTTATGACTGTGACAATGAGTATGAATAGGAAAACCCTTTTTCCAAGAAAAATAGTGTTGGTTACGTCATTAATTTGTTTTTGCGGTTATCTGTGTTTCAAAGTTTCTGTGAACACAATAACATAGATTTTCTTCATCAAAAACTGGACCTGGTTTTCAATTGGACTGACCATTTAAAGCTGGTGTGTGTGTCCTGGCCTGGAGGGTCAGTTTTTCATTCCATATCCCACTTGTTTAAGAAAGCTCAGTTCTAAATGACCGATATGATTATTGATAGATTTTCCCCATAGATTTGTCTTCAGGTGCTGCTTCTTTAAAGAGACCCAGAAAACCTGGAGACACAGTAGCCCTGAAGGATCTGGGCTTTGGGTAAAAAAGTGCCTCCTGTTCTCAGGTTTAAACGCTCTTTATCATAATACATTGTTGAACCTCCAACTGTACACATTGAATTAACATGGACAAGATTAGCATGAAAGAGTAAAACAAACTTTATCACATTCAGCATTGCAATTAGGTTGAGATGAAAGACATTCTTTAAAAAAAAGTCTCAAAATGCCGTCTGTCCCAGGTGCATCTGTCCTAGAAAGATATGGTGATGTTGATGGTTAAAACACTGCATAATGCGCTATTAAGTAATGAAATGAGCAGTTTATGCCTATACGCTTTATTGTTTATGAAAGGCTTTTTATTAATCACTGTGCTCAGAGCAGAGTATAATTTATTAGCATGCAAATGGAGCTGATTCAGGGAGGCTGGAGAGAAGTTCCCACAGATTGTCTTCAAGGCAGTGAGGAGCGCTGGACTGGAACGAACCAGTCTATAGCTGAGAGGAACTGGGCTGAAGCGTCAGCCAAGAGCCCCCTGCTTCACCAGACGCACAGAAGCAACAATCAGGCTGCTCCTTCCAAAAGCTGAAGATACTGCACGACCGTGGGGAACTGGAACAAGGTGTATAAAGTGGACGAATTTCCGAGCACTTCGGCCCAGCAATATGCTGTAAAGGAGTAAAATCACCCTCATGTCAAATTATAATGAACTGCTGATTTTTTAAAATAACAATTATTATTTTGTTCTGGATATAAAAAAATTATCTACAGACACAGCAATACAAAACATTGCAGTGAGTGAAAAGCATCTTTATTTTGTTTTGCATGTACCTCAGTGATGATGCTGAAGGGAGGTAAGAAGCTTCCCAGGAATGTGTCTGTGCCCCCCTCAGCCCCCTGCAACTACCAGCCAGACTAGACAAATTAGAGAAGAGGAACTGCTTGGGGAAAGGAAAGCTGTCAGGGGGACACCCCACTAGGACCATTAAAGAGATAACAGGAGTGTCACTGGACCTCCAAGCACAACACTGGTGCTGTTGCAGACGTCATGTGATTCATTCATAATCCAGTTTGATTCTGAAATTCATTCATTCACAATGAACCTTCTATTCCCCAGTGCTGAAATGGATAAAATTCATGCCTGAAATCCAGGCTTTCTTATGTGGTAATCATTGACACTGAATATTACAGTATATCTAAGATGGCCAGGAGTGTTTTTTGTTCTAAACAGCTGGTAGTTGTGCTGTGCATCACTTACATTGTCTTGGAGTAATTCCACCGGCATTCATGCTCTTCAGAGACCTGTATTTGAGTTTGTTCACACTGTTCTTTTTTGCATTGCAGAGTCTAAAAAGGGGAGACCGAAGCTCTTCACCCATTGTTTCCAAAAATATAGCGATTAGTATGTTTCCAGGAAGCTGCTCACTTCACAGCAGCTCAAGGTTTTAAATGACAAGAATAGACTGGGCTCCACCTCCTCAAGCTCTGACCATTTCTTGAACATGTGCAAGCAAGGTTCCTTCCTGGATGCACATATTGATGTAATTACCCTTTTCTCATTCTCCTCCGTATGAGCTGACACCCACCCACGGTACATCCTACAGGCAAACCAAGCTGCACACAACAGGCATGGCTCCGTGGTTTAACAGCTAGAACTCGAGGGATCAAACAGCCTTTCAGGAGGAGGAATATCAGCACATCATGCTCCTTCCAGACACATCCAGAAGTCATCGGGGTGACGGGACAGGCTGCTACTCCAGTATCAGGTCAATGAGCAAGCTCATGAGTCACCCCAAAGCACCTGCAGCCCACAGGAGTAAGGAGAGGAGTGGTGTGGGAAGAAGGCCAAGGGGGGAAATAAAAGTTGATGAACCTCCACAGGTCGTTGGTGACGGAGCTGCCATTGCAGGCTGTGCCTGATATTATCCTGCAGCTGGAAAGAGCAAGACTCCTTCATGTACAGTAGGAGCCTCAGATGAAGCATTGCATCCCTGTGGGAATCTGGGCTGAGTCTCTATATCCCATTCCTCGCTGGTCCTGATCACAATTTCAAACAAAATTGACTCGCCTGGATTGTCGGGATGAAAAGCCGTCTCCCTTCTCAATTGTGACTCTGAAAGAGTGTGGGTAATTGAGATCAAAATCTAAAGCATCCCATTCAAACACACTAATTCACAAATTAAATGCTATTTGCCTTGTTTTTTTTCTATAATAGAGTTATAGAAATTATCCTATATACAGTATGATATTCTCTAATATAATAAATTACAGATCCCTCCATCCTGACTGGCCCCAGATAATTTGTGGATGTAGGATAATGCCTGACACACTTTGCAAGTGAGTTGTTTCAGCTGTCATTCATTTGTACAGAATTCATGTGTCATATTTTGTGTTAGGTTTTGTATCGACATCTACAGGTACTGTACATGTATTTTAAAAAATCCATACCTTAAACTTTGACTAGAGAGCATATTAAGCATACCAGGGCTAAACCGCTAAAAATATTTTCTGAAAATATTGTTTCGAGTTTCTCTTTAGCCATGTTTTCTAAAGAGAAATGAGTGCCTTGAAGAATATGAAGATACACAGTAGGTGCAATTATTTATGAAGGATGCATACATAAAAAAGTTTACAGTTTCTCTACATTACAGTATATCCTGGTTTTTCTGCAAACCTGGGCTCTGTAAAGAGACACAGAAGTGCGACTCCCTCACACTGACTTACATTGTAGCTCTGTTGCCAACAATATACACATCTAGGTTTTCCTGGCACACATCCAGAGTTCTCAGTCTTAGCTGCACAATACCTCTGTCTGAAGCTGGCACTGAAAGTGACGGGGAACGTGAAGATTATACTTGTGTGCAGTGCAAATGCATGCCAGGAGTAAGACCAGCTATCCCAAGCTCAGGGCATGAGAAAAAGGCTCTTGAGAGGTCAGCTGTGAAGAGGGAAACTCTATACTTCCTGTATTATACAGTTGCAGTTTCCTTTCACTGGATATTTTTCACACAGAGGGTGGCAGAACAAAAATCTGTGGAACATTTAAAAAGCTAAAACAACATCCTGAAGCAGGAGGTAATGGGGTCCTTAAGCAGAAGGTTAGGCGTCTAGGGAGAGCCTGTCAAAACTCTATTAATAAGATGAGGCACTAAGAATTCCAAAAATTGGGGGAAATGGCCTCACAAAAGATTGATGACTGGCCACAATCTTTAAAATAGGTAAAACGTGCATTGTGGAGTTCAGCAGCACTAAATAATACTCAGCAGCCAATAACTCAGACACAGCAAGGTAGTATGCATAAATATTATAATGGACTCAATATATAACATCATGGAGTTTCTTAATTATTCTCAGCAACCTAAAGATGATATCTGTATTTGTGCTTCCCGTTTCAGGCTTTTTTACCAAATCAGCTGTTCAGACAGGGGACACATTTTCTTTATCTGAGAGCACAAAGCATGTCCTGCTACAGTATGTCACATCCCTGTTCACCACCCCACAGCCACTGTAGGTAGATGGTAACACGGCACAAGAAATGAGCTCTCCTGGCCAAAGAATGATTATGGTGGAAAAATAGCAATGATGAAAAACCTGAAGATCCTCCTTGGGCTCAACTGTAAAACATCTCTTCTGCTCCACAGCCAGAACAATGTTTTCACTTGCCATCTGACCCAGTCTTCTCCAGCCCTCCAGTAACTCCAGCCATTTCAGTTCATGGTTCTGCCACAGCTAAGGAATTACAGGTGCTGAGCATAGCACGAGATGATTTCCTTTTGAAATACATTATATAAAATATCAGAAGTAATGGGAAGGCTTGTGCATCACACAGTCTGACAGTTTTTTTTGCATACAGCTTTTCATTTTTATTCTTCCAAGCACAACAGCATACAGCATGAAATTCCCCATCCTACACTGTTTGACAGCATTACTGTAATTTGAGCATCCAATAACCCCAGAACAGTTGATCTTAATACATTGCAAAACACTCATCAGTAAGATAATGTAGTTCCGATGATCACAGATGTTGTCTTCTTGAACCACATTACTGTGCTGAAAAGGTATGAAATAATCAGTGCGGATTATTAGTTTAGCAGGTTGTGCTCTACATCACATAGACACTGATATCTCCTCGTTTATATTCACACAGGGCTACTGAGGTTCCACCTAAATGCTGTATTCAGTTGGATGTACCAATAACTGCTAATACCTAATTAAACAATATTGAATCTCCATGGGGTAACAAGAGCATAAACTCCAATTGGGAGCACTTTGCTCTGCAGAGCAATAGAAGGGGTTAATCCATACACACACTGGCAAGAATCTTGCTTACACAGGGAGTTAATAAGACTAACATATATTATTAGCACAGCTTCACTACATTCTCCCATAATAACGTGCTGCCTGTCAATCATTTGCACAATTAAATTGTTTAATGAATAAATTTGCATTGTTAATAGAAGGGCTGCAGGAAACATCTGGTTACAACAGTTTAATGGCTTCACCTTGCATCAGGAGCCCATATGGAATGTTAAAGGAAATGCTGTTTTGATGCTAACTAAATGAAAAGTATCACTCAAACTAATTTGGGCTGTTTGACAGAGAGGAAATCACTTAGTAAGAGTGATGCTGTTATATTACAAGCATTGCTTCTAATTGCTATTGGAAGAGCATATAGGCTTTAAGTCATAAGCACCGCCTGTTTAAAAGCTGCTTGTAACAGTTTTTTCTTCACTGAATTTTAATATACTGCCAAGGCTGTGATACACGTGACAGACAGGCATCAGGAATTCGGAGAAAGTACTGTATAAAATTAATTCAAATTAGATTGGTAACAGTACTACATCTGCGTTAACATTTTTTAATACCCCACTTAACGACCAAAATGATCTATCACACCCAAAACACTATTGCCTTCTTTTTCTGATATTCTTAGCCAGGACATGTCCTGTATATTACTGCAGACTGACAGAACAGCTTAGATAATTCAGCTTGAAAATATTTGTGTTGCAGGATGAAGATATATATATTCATTTTTTCTTCTCATGGCTATAATCAATTTTGTTGTAACTTAACCCTGTAAAAATTCAATTTAGAATTTGGCTTTTACAAAATTAATTAACTAGGTGAATTACAGTATTAATGACTCACAGCAGGACACTATACAATTGACGATTCTCACGCCATTAAAAAATTGCACATTTCTTTCCAATACAGGGCGATTAAATATATGAAGATGCAACACAATAATAAACGTTTTTTTTCCATTCATTAAGGCAGTGGAAATTATACTGTCTGCTTCTGCACACTTCATTGCAGATTAATCTAATTGAAGATCACGGAAAAAAAACGTCCTCAGGAAAAATTACTCACTCAAGTTGTAGTCAGCAAGCAAGTGACTGTGCTTTTATTTGGAATTGGAAATATTGTTTGTAGAAATGCTTGTTTTCCCACTGCAAAGCAGTGGTAGAATTACATTTTATAAATAAAATATGTATTAAATACCAACATAATAAGGGCCCTCCAGCTGATATAGCAGAAGGAATAGTAACATGCATTTGTATTTATTCAGATTGAATAATGTGGTAGAAAAACAAAGCAGAAATAATTCGTTTTCATGACATACTAACAGGTAGATATTTCACTGTCACAGATCCCGAGTAGCTGAGTACCCCCACTATGTTCTCCAGGATAATTGCAGTTCCTCTAAAATACTGCACGTTTGCAGATCAAGATCTGAACAGACCTGAACAGACAATGAGGCCAAGCCCCAGGTTAAGCCAGGAGACCCACTCCCTAAATCCAAATTCTAATTCCAGTTCTGGAAACTGGGTGGCTCTTCATTTTCCTGGGGCTTGTTGATTGTATCCGCAGGCCGCTCCCAGTCCAGTAGCGGGTTTGTAACAGGTCGTTGGCCAGTGGGTTAACGTTTTGATTTCATACTGACCGCAGTGAGAACTGCAGCTTTCTGCCCCCTGGGTCCTGTGAGCTGAAGTCGGGCTGTCTCTGCGGTGCCTGCACAGCAGAGCAAGGGGAAAAACAAACACCATTATCCCTCTCATTACAGAGCTGCTGTGCTTGGGTGATTAAGCCAGCACGCAGAAAAGCCAGGCTAGGGGATTGTCTGACTGATTAGTGCATTAAATATAAATGTGTGTAAAGAAAAGAACCATCATCTACTTAATTGTATTTATTTTAAACACATGCACAACTTGTATCCTACAGAGGAGGAAGTGGAAAGGAGGATAATGCCAAACAGTGTGAGAAGCTTGTGATTATTATTGTTTGTGAGACTCAGCATGGTGTGTGTTAACATATTGAGATGCCTTCCTTGCAGGATTTTCTGTGGGGCCAGTTCGCATTCATGGCTCAGACTTCTTTTATTTTTTCCAGGCCTTGGAGAAAAATGTTCACGCCCCTTAAATTTGGGGTTAATCAGGTTGACAATATGGGACACTTCCTAGAGCTGGACTGAGCCCGAGGTCTGAATGGCAAAGCACCTACAAGTAGTTTCTTGACAGAAAGGGCCTGCCCAGCAACAGCTTTATCCTGGAGTGTTCATGAGCCTCTACGTTCTTAAATTCCATCTTGTGTCTCTGGACAAGATCTTGCCTTGTGGTCATGCAGTTCATCCTCTCGGTGGCTGGGTGCCTGCGAGAGTGTGCGCGGTCAGGAGCAGGTGATATGCCTTCTGGATCCTTCTGGGATAGGCCTGAAGCCTGCCCTGGGATTACAGACCGAGTACAAGTCATGGGTCTCCACAGAAGGTCACGCATGTCAGCGGATATGACCTTCGATTTCCCTTGGTCAGTGAAATCGGCGGTTTTAATTAGCAATTGCTGAATTTGGATTTTGCATAAAATACAGAGAATAATCTAGTATTGCATACAGCAATTAAACTAGAACAGGATGTTTCCCTTTTACTGTATGTGCAAACAAGACTTGGCAAGTACAGTATATGGCTATTTATTGAATGACACAATTGGGCCATCCAGGTCAATGTAAAATAGATTCAGTCCAAGTTATTCTCTCACTAAGCCCCAGCAGGACAGATGAAAAGGGTTCCCATGTCTCCAGTCAAGACTGCAGACTAGAGTAGGAATTAACTATGATCAAGAAGCCACATGCCCAGTATGGCTGAAACATGATGTTGCAGATTAGCAAGATGCTATTATTAGAACTAAACTAAAGAATCACCTGTATGGAAATAACATCCCAGTGAATATGGATATACAGTAAAAACTGGGTCTTGTCTAACCCACATGTTAGAGTTCTTTGAATAAGGAAATACAGTAGACTATGAAACTGACAGAGCATATGATACAGTGCATTTAGATTTTCAGAAGACTCTTAATAAAGCTCCCTGTAAAAGATTAATTTTCCAATTTAAGGTGGAAGGCAATCAGGTAAATGTAAGCAGATTGAAAACTGGTTAATAAATAGGAAACAGAGAGTATTAACAGAAAGGGTTAAATGTTAAAATTTGGGCGACAGGCTAGATGGACCAAAATGGCCTTTTTTTGTTTGTAACATTTCTTTATGTTCTTATGATCTTAGAACCTTTTATTTTCTCATGAAGGAAAGGTAATAGAAATTTCTGGGAATAATAGTAGACTTCTGTGTCTAGCAAAACCCATAAAACAATGAAATTATTAAAATAAATAAGTACATTCTACAATGTGTTACATGACACCCTTGCATTGCAACAGTCATTTGAAACAGAAGGGCAGACTTGTGAGTACTGCCCCAAAGAGGCATGTAATTTCACATACGGCTATGATCTCTAATGCAATCACTCCAGATCAAGAATGCTGATGACACTGTCCAGAGAATTACTGCTTATACAGAATCCAGCTTTTAAACTCAGTAGCAACTTCTCAATTATCATCTGAGTGAATCAGTTCTTCCTCAGGGACAGTGTAAGAAGTGCTGTGATTACTTTGTGTTTAATTGGCAAGCTATGAACAATAACCCACATGCCTTGTTATGATCTTCATTGCACTTCTACACCTCTGCAGTGAGTGAACTACAACACTGTTTTTTCTCTGTGCATTTTTTTTTATTTGTGCTGCCATTTGTTAATAGTGTTGTCATTTTGCTTAGACACTTAGTTGGTTATGAGCAGGTGAATTGAGATATAAGAAAAAAACAAAGAGATTTTATGGTCTTAATTAAATGTTTGCACACAGAGAAGAATAAAAGACTCTACAATTTTATTAAGTAGCGTAGAATACTACATGGATCGTTGGCCTTTTTTGCTTTAGTGAATTTACTTTTGTACATTTAATTTTGCTTGGTTATTTTATGTCTTGCTTGATATTCGGAGGGCTTCAGAATGACATTTACCCTGCTTTTCTTAAATAAATGTAAAAATAGAAATATAATTTAATTGTGATTGTTTGGCACCCTGTTTAATGGGTGCAGCCTAGGGGTCCTGTTTCCTGTGTCCAATTCCTGACCTGGGGTGCTGTCTGTGTGGAGTTTGTATGTTCTCTCTGGTTTCCTGCCACTGTCCAAAGACATACTGATAGGATAATCGCCCCTGGTGTGTGTGTCTGTGTGTGCCCTGTAATGAGCTGGCATCCAATCCAGGGCGTACCCTGCTTTGCTTGTCAGGATAGGCTCTGGCTCCCCGATGACCCTGTATTGGATAAGGAGATTAGAACATGGATGGATATTTTTAATAGGTCTCAGTTCTTCATTGGTATGTCTTTGAGAACCAGAATATTTTTTCAATTACAACAGTTTTCCTTATTTGCCAAGATTTTAAAGGTTTTGCAGAACGTCAGCAAATAATCCTTGAAGTATTTAGTAACCATTTCATGGAAAAAAAAACACATTTAAAAAAACAGAAATGTGATACGTTATCAGTGCATTATATGTCAAAAAATAAAGGAAAATACCATTATAAATGTACAAGTGAAAGGTTAATGAGGTAAATATTAGATTTTCTCCTAGACTTCAGATTTAGCCATTTCATTTCTGCCATTTTTTTTCCTTCCTGAGCAGAAAACCACACATCACAATTGTGAGAAATCACTGGTTTTGCAGAAATCTCTTCAAGAGGCCTGCAGGCAATCCAAACTTTGTTGTTGTTGTGGGGGTGTGTTTTGTCCTTTAAAAAAGAGTTTTAAAATAAGGGTGGTGGAAACATTTTATGACCCATGACCCTGTGAGTGCAAAACCCAGCCTGTCAAACAAAGAAGCATTTAGTTCCAAAGACAAAAACACTCTGCCAAGAGTTAGGAGTGTCTGGAACACTAAAGCATGAATTTTCAATTTTTTTTTTTAAATACCAATGACAATGTACTGGACTCAGCCCATGAAAATTAGGCCAGCACTTACTTCCTTTTTGTGCTAATGGTACTGCTTTGCATTGCGTAACAACACCATCCACGTACTGCAGAGATTTTTTAGCTCGGGTCTCTTGCTCAGTAGGTGTCAGTATGGAGTTGAAAAACACATCCACCCAAACTCATTTTTCCGCTCCATCCCACAGGAGAACAGAGCTCAATAAAGACCTCCCTGGAGGCTTCCTAACCAGGATCAGCGTACCGGTGCACCTGGATCTCTAACGAGCTGGCTCCCGATCATGTGACCTGCCCGGCAAAAATCTCTCTGCAAAGAGGGGAATTGCGCTGCTTCTCCAATCCCTAAAACGCGAGTGTTGAACAAAGCTCTAAATTCACATGGACAACCCACGAGTCCTTTTTTAACCCTTGCAGAGAAACGACATACAAACAATCCCAAGTTTAACACTCGGTAACCGCTTCATTGTCTTTCCGTGAAATGTTAATGTTCTAGACTAGTGTCTGTATTGATGCTCGATTTTCCGAGAGCTCGCCCTGCACGTGTGAGCAGGTCGTCACGTTGGAAAGTCAGGATTAGCATTCACGTCTCATGCGCCGCAGGAACGTCTCGGACCTCCGAGCTGCAGCATCTTTCCGAGCAGGGCCGCCAAGGCCCAGGCGTGTAGCTTGTCAGAAACGTCAAGCCCGTGTTGGGGTTTTTTTCCTCTCATTTTTAAAAGTTACTGCTAACGAAGGAAAACACTAGGCTCGGTAAAATGTTTTTCTTTTTCCTTGCTCCAAAGAAAATGGTTGTTCCCCCCCCCCCCGCAATACTAAAATACGCACAATTGTTTTTAAAAAACGAGTGTTTGAAAAAGATTCGTTTTCTAAATTTCATAATAAACAGTAGGTTGGATTCTCACTACATAATGCATTGCACCGCAGCTAACTTGCCTGTTAATCTGTTTGCACATTTGTTGCGCTAACAATGTGTTGACAACATGCTGACATCACACAGATGCCAACAGCATCTGCCTCTTCCGTCCAATGAATATTAATCAGAACCTAGAAAGGACGTTAATTTCTTTTCGTTTCTCTCTTTCCTTTTCCTCCCATTTCTGAATACAGTACAAATAAACGCCCTTATCAGCTGGACCGATGTACAGTATGCTTATTTGCTGTATGTTAAACTTGGTTTCTCATCAGTGGTACTGTATGCACAACACGTCATGTTAGAATTTATTTTTGTAGCGTATATAATAAAGAGCTGAGAAACCAGGATTTGGCCTTTTCGATTTCAGTCTTATGGAAAAAAAAAAACATCTGCTACTGTAAGTGCATTCTGCAGATTTTGTTCCTTAAAGTTCAATACGTCTTTGTCCATAAACGTGCTGACTACTCTCAAAACGGTGCCGTATATTTCATTGTGGATACTAACGTCAATGTACTTTGCGTAACACTGTTCGGTCCTCCACACTACGATGTTACTAAAGAACAGGTGAAACGGGCTAGTGCGGACATGGAGTTTATTAAGCACAGGTATTTCTTTTAATCGGTTGAATAAAATGCATTCCAAAAAAATACAGTTGTGATGCTCAATGAACTGATTTTGGTGAACTTGCTCCTGTGGCCACTATGAAGTCGAAATAATGAGTGAAGGCACTGACATGCCTTTTGCAGACTATGTACTTTACAACGGACGATAGTCCCACTGTTGTGTAAATGCCTTAAGGTTACCACTAACATATGGTACAGCTCTTAATATATAGTGTTTAATTATTGTCTATAAAGTGCACAGTGGTTGTGGTGGAACTGTCTTATTACAGGTACAGTATATAATTGTTTTTGTAATTTTATTGCAAATTAACCCCAATACATTTTCTCCCTTTGTTCTTTAGATTTCTAGGACTGACATTGAAATTCTACATGAGATGTTGCTACAGTAGTTCAGTCAGTAGCACAGAGCCTGCTTTGTTTTGGGGTTTTTAGGTTTTCCTCATGTCAGTTCTGTAATAAGATGAGCTGTTGAAGACGTTATCCAGGACTTCAAGTCTTCTTCCATTTCCAGTACCACGTGCATCACGAAGATGCTGATGGTGCAGATTCTTCTGGGTTTCTCTCATGACCTGTGGCTGCGCAATTTGCTGCTAGAAGCCTAGTGGCACCACAGTGTCCACATTTCTGAGGAACAAATGTTAAATGATAATATTATTAATAATCCCTTGCACTAATATACAGTAGAGCTTTTCTGGACACTCCACTCAAAGCGCTTTACAGGTAATGGGGATCCCCTCCACCACCACCAGTGTGCAGCCCCACCTGGATGATGCGACGGCAGCCATAGTGCACCAGAACACTCACCACACACCAGCTCTCAGTGGGGAGGAGAGCAGAGTAATGAAGCCAGTTCAGAGATGAGGGTTATTAGGAGGCCATGATTGATAAGGGCCAATAGCAAATTTGGCCAGGACGCCAGGGTTACACCCCTACTCTTTTTGTGAAGCGCCCTGGGATTTTTAATGACCACAGAGAGTCAGGACCTCGGTTTTACATCTCATCCGAAGGACGGCACCTGTTAACAGTATAGTGTCCTTGTCACTATGCTGGGGTATAGGACCCACACAGACTGCAGGGTGAGCACCCTCTACTGGTCCCAATAACGCCTCTTCCAGAGCAACTTAGCTTTCCCAGGAGTCTCCCCTCCAGGTACTGACCAGGCTCACACTGCTGAGCTCCGCTGGGCTGCCAGCGGTGAGCTGTAGGGGGATATAGCTGCTGGCTAAAAAAATGGCTAGAATGTGCAGAGACCCTCCAGTTTGCTGGTTGCATTGCTAAAATAAAACGTCATGAAAAACCAGGAGTGAATTAATAGAAAACATGGCAGGAAAACAAAAGAAACCGAAGAAGGCTGGCGAAGTCAAGGAAATTCTAATACACAGTGAAGCAGGGAGAAACAGCAAGAGCAACAATTACAGATCATGTGCAGACAACATACAGCAGGTATAAAAGACAGACGCTCCAGAGCGGATGGTAGCACAAACCTGACTTCACACTCTGGCATTGAAAGTATTCTAATCTAGTTAATGGAGAGTGACACTTTATTATTTATGTTGTCCATTACCTTAAAACTAAAGCAATACTGTAGAGCAGCCTGCTGGTGTATTTTCAGACCTAGCAGCAGGGAGCTGGATCAATGCAATGACATGCAAACGCTTGTGGAGGACGGCAAATGCATAGTTATGCAATTAGATATGTCCTTATTTTTATTTAAACCTTTATTTTGGCAGGTATGTAAACTGAGACCTCTCTGAGCCCATTCTCATCTGCAGTGACAAGCTGGAGAGTATCGATGTATACAGCAGGGCTATTTACTGGGGCGATATGGTTGACCTTCCATGTTTCTCAAGGGTACAACTGCTGCCTGACACCCCAGAGCCCGGAGCACTGCTCCCCTCGTGCCAGCCTGTACACGATCGCGCCCCTGTCTGTCTGCCACTCCCACGTGTCCCGTGTCCAGCGCGCTCCCTGCACCGGCTGGCGAGGGCCGGTGGTGGGGTTGCTCCAGTTCTGGGATTGTGACTGGTTGCAGGTAAGCCTGATGCTAAAAGCCTGGACTGTGCTAAACAAAAGCTGGACCAGTGATCCATGTGAGAGATCATTCTAACAGCTCACCGATGCGTATTAAAAGCCACTGGTAAAACAAACAAACCATTAACATTATAGAGAACAGATAGAGGTTTATTCCCTGCTGAAAAAAGAAGAAAAGAAACACAATCTTTCGGCTGTGGAGCCTTCTTCAGGTGTGGCCTCATCTGCCTACTGCCTACTTGAGCTAATTAAAATGACAGAGGTCCTTCAGCAGTATACAGTACAACTGAAAGGAAGCCTTGTAGGCTCCTGCTGCCTGTGGTCAATGTCATCAGGACACAAAAAAGATCAAACAGAGAGTGGGGTATTCGGACACTCTCGCTTTGGTAGAGTGGAAGCAGCTCATCGATCCGAGGGTCTCATCCAGCCATTTCCTGAATGGAGCCGCTGTGGATGAGATTCAACAACACGGTTGGGAGGCTTGCTCCATTCTCCCACAGCCCTCTGTGTAAAGACACGCCTCCTGTTCTCCGATTGAAATGCGCTTCCTCAGAGTCTCCACTGGTGTCCTCTGGTTCGTGTGTCATGGCTGACTCTGCAGGCGTCTGCTTTGTGGGCGTCTGTGAGCCTGAGGCTTTTGAATACTTGAAAGAGTGTCTGAAATGATGCTGTATTTGAATGTATACTGTTGTTCAGACAATCCCAACTTTTATTGTATTTTAATGCCTCTCTGCATATTTAAATAAAACAGTGAATACTATATGTCTTAAGAAAGCTATTTTAGAAACCTTTTTCCTTTACACCACTTCAATACTTGTCTCGTTTGTTGCCTTGAGGAATTTGCTCACCTGTGTTGATGGATAAAGTCATAAAGAAGTTAGGCTCTAACCACATTTATGTGCAAAGTGCTTTAATTAATACTGTAATGTGGAGTGGAGGTACTAATTCTTTAATTTGCAGGAGTCAGAAAGACAAAGGAGAGGTATTCATGCACATTTTTTGGCACATTTTCGGTTCAGATCAAAATTAACTGAGTGAAACAAAATAAAGATGCAATTTGTTTACTATAGAATCGAAAAATACTGCAGTTGTCTGTGAAGAAGCTGATGCATATTTTTTCCCTAAATATGAAGGGACTGTTTTATCTGTCCTTTGACTTTAATTATAGTTCAAGACATTCAAATTCAATTCTTTATACTTCTTTTGTGATTCTCAGATGATGTGTTACTGTTATTGTTATTGGCATTCTATTTTGTTTCTTTATGTGCATGTGCAATCTTTCTACTGCGGCTCAATTAACAGGTGGAATAAATTTATCTTTGTAATGACTTCACTATGTTTAATCAGAAAATGGTTTTAATTTTTACTGTTAGTCATACAATCTTTAAGAGAGCCCTTGGTCTGGTGCCCTGGACAGTATGGATTTTTAGTACAGTACTTTTCTAGTTTGTTGTATAATTCTAGTGATTTTTGGGTCATTGTAGCTGCTATCTTTTTAAAAACTCATTGGATGTTTATAAACTCATTAAAAACTTTGAAAGTAAGGGGCTCCTGACCATCCTTTTCAAAGTTTTGCACAGTCAATACATCAATCCCTAAATATACTTTACCCCATGATAAACAAAGCGTTTTAAATGGACCTCTGTTTCCTGACAGTTCTGCTCTGTTATCCCTCAAGGCAAATTTTAAAGCTTGGAATGCAACCAAAATAAATTACAGTATATTGGAAAAAGCCTGGGCTTACTATAATTACCCCATAGATATTTCTTCCAGTTTATCACAATATCTTACCAAATTCAAGTCTGTACTTTGAAATCCTGATTTAACAGAGAGATGTTTATTTGCCTAGGAAGAACTGATTAAATTAATACATTTTCTCTGTCCCATGTTCCAGTGTCTGTAGAGTAAAGAATTAGAGTAAATGTATAAAACATTGAAAACACCTCTAATATGCTGTACAGTGGATTATTTTAAAAGGATGGGTTGATCCCAGCATATACAGCAATTTCTGCTATACAAGAGTGATAAAAATAATACAAGAAACCATCACAACTAAACCTCCTCCTTTGGGAGGAGAGAATTTTCTATCAGAATATCTGAACACCTCAGGAACACTTACACCTGGTCTGTCCAACCTCTAACAGAACCCAACTGGGATTCTACATATACAAAGCCACAATTAACCAGTCACTCCTGAGCAACAGAGCTGTTCTGTCCTATCATATTATGAGCAATCCAGAGGCTCTCTACAAGCCCAATCTCTTGTCTGAAATAAGCAGTATATTCTAATATCTGCAGTCCAAAATAGAACTAAATGTAAACGTTACTTCATTAACTTTACATGTCACCTAAAGGAGTTGCTGAACAAACGTTCAGTAGGAGGTCAAATTGTAATCTCCCACTTCCTCTCTCCTACATAGAAATCCTCATGGGATGCCCACAACTACAACTTCACACTTGCAGCTGCCTCCTTGGCTCATTCCTCACGAGGGACAAGATTTTTGTCAAACCTGACTTTACCACCAGGGCTGTCATTTCCTCAGCCAGGCACGTTAACACCAGACACTACAATGATGGGTACACTGTCCCTTTATATTAATTTTCCCGTAATTAGCGATTTTCTTCTGCAAATGTTAGCCATCTACAGTATATTTGTGTGTTTCTCATAGTGCTCTCAATTCCACACAAGCAGAAAACTTAATATATCCCTACCATATAAAATGATTAATGATAAATGACAACGCTGTAAAAAGCTGTATATTGTCAAAATTACTCTGTTTGTACAATTTAAATAGTACCACTTTTTAGTATAAATTATTTCCTGTGGTACAGTATTTCAGCAGCGTAACATGAGAAAAGTTTAGTTTTTAGTTTGTATCCAGGCAGAATATCTTTATTTTATGACATGTGCTGAATACTTTCTTCTTCCTCCTTAGTGAGTGAAAATTGATCGGGATTCTTTAATGAATGCGTCAAGAACTGGTTATGGATTAACAGGAGGCAATCGTTTCTTTACCGCATAATCCTTTGGGTTGTGTGAACCACACATGCTTCTTTATAGCTAGAAACTGTTTCTGGGCTACAGATACTCAGGATTTGCCTGATCTCATCAATTGACTGTCCATATGAAGTCAATCCCTTCAGGCTGAGAGTCCCAGAGTGGCGTCACAGCCCCAGTCTCTTGCAGACAGACCTACTGTATGCCACCTGATCAGCACAAATAACAGTGTTACAAGGGACTCAAAATCCAGTTTTGATTGCTGAAAGCTGAGACGGTCCATCGCAAAAGCAGCAGCAAAATGGTTGCAAAAAAACTGGAGAAAAAGAAAAGAGAAGGAAGTCTCCACTTTTTCCATCTTCTTTAACTTGTTGCTTATTTCATTCAACACTTCAAATGCCTAATTAAACCAAGGTCTCTAATAGGAGTGAGAAGTTTGGCCCCTTAAGTTAGTGTTGAGATGATCAATTATTGTTACAATCTTGTGACCTGCAGTACAGAGTTGATTTCATTCATGCATTCGATTTCTTTAGGTTTATTTGTTATGCACTGATTTTAAACAAGAATGTTTGCTAAGTGATAGTTGTGCTGCTTTCTGTGCGAGGTTGAAAATGCTTATCAATATCCTTTTTCCTGAGCTGTGAGAGAAGATTGCAATGAGCACAGCATTATGCAGAGTGCACAAGAGTTTACTGTGCTACAGGGATTTGTACAAGCAAGTTCATCCCTCCAATTTCAGTTTCTTCTGGTGGGGGTCACGTATCTGACATGATATAAACTCAAAAGAGAAAAAGCCTTTACTTTGCTGGAAAAGAATCATTATTTCCACGGTGTATGAAGTTCTGTCCAGTCACCATCTTTACAGGATGCTAACATATCATTAACTAAATTGTGAGGAACCTGCAGAACCACAGTTCCATCAATATTGCAAAATCTTATTCTTAATACTGTTGTTATATAGTGAGTAATGAGTTCATTCCTTTATTCAATGCAATTTACAATCAGTTGAATAATATGAAGTTAACAACATGTTAGAGTGGTTAAACAAAAATGTTAGAATACCACAATCAAGTTTTACAGTAAAAGAAACATTCAAGATACAGTTATTAGAGCAAAGAGAAAGATTGTTATCCAGTACATCTGAAGACCAAAGAAGCAGAATGATTAAAAATGAATCATAAGGTGCTATAAATGTGATTTTTCGTTGCAGGTAGCAAAAAGTAACACTTAACTGTGATGGCAGATTATAGGTGAAGACTGAAATCAACCAACACTTCAAAAATTTTCCTGGTATTTGATAATTTCTGGCTTAGTGTTCCATAAATATCTTTCATTAATTGTACTGTAGGTGTATCCATTAGACTAGATAACACAGTAAAACCAGTTCATTTTGATCATTTTTAGTGCCAAAGGCTGGATTTGATGATCATCACAACACAAAATCACAGATGCCATGGCACAGCCACTAACTTTTTTTTTCTCAAAAAGACATTCTTTAAAAAACAGAACCTCATGCTAAAATATTAAAGTAGTACTAATGGCTGTCATACTGACTGCCTTAAAGTTCCTACTGCTGTAAAGAATTCAACAACCAAATTATGTGCTAGTGCTGAAAATGGATTTTGGAACAGTGGGGACTAAATTATCTCCCTGTTCCCAGGAAAGTTTTTTAATAATAACATTTTTATTGACATTTTTTTAATTATTAATTCCTGATTCGGTTTCGCCGGAATACTATATTTTTAATATGGTCTCATAGGAAGCCAGTCAGGACTTGCTTTGGCTCTGTGCTGCACTGTGTGTAGCTCAGGCTTGCCCTCTGGTCCGCTGATCTGCATCTGTCTTGAAGCACTGACTTGCATTTGGAAGCATCAGTACACTACAGGGTTTTAAAAACCTTAACCAAACGTTTCTCATTGAACTTGTCTGTTAGGCTGAGAATGGTTCACTCTTGCAATGCTTCTTAATGGGACATACTGTACAATGGAATCCTGGCATTTTGATGAACTGTAAGACAGACACTTTCAGATCAATTGTTTAAATCTAATTTCCCAGTGTGAAGGTGACATTTATTTTTCATTTCATATCTCTATTATCCGTCATTAACCCAGTAGTTTTGAATCATCAAGTGTTAATTGGCTGTGCTTTGTTTCTTCAACTCTGGCTTGTTCCATCATGGGAGGGGTGAGGACAGCAGCTACTTTCTTTCCAGAACTGCTCTGTCCAAATCTTGAGCCAGGAGCGCAAAAGACTACACACTCGCTGAAGTGGCGTACTGGCTGGAGTAACCCTGCCCAGTCCCTAAGGACTCCATGATCAGGCCATATCTGCAGAGCACAGCTTAAACCTGTGTTCAGTGCCTTTTCTGGTTGAGCCCAAATCCAAACATTTATTATTTGTATTTGGGAACATGACAGAAATGACTGGAGGCCATTCAGCCCCATTCGAGCTTGTTGGGTAGTCTGTAGCTTATTGATCCGAGGATGCCATCCAGCTGTTTCTGGAAAGAAGCCAGGGTATCATTTTCAACCACATGGCTGGGCAGCGTGTTCGGCACTCACACCGCCACAACGACATGAGTCCTGCTCTGGGTTTGACATGTCCTTCCATGCAGTGTCCATTGTGCTCTGAGCTGACTGTCAAGGATGTCGGAAAGGACGAACCGTGGAATGGCAGGAGAGCAAAAATAGACCCTATGCATAGCGGCGAGACGGGGGTTAACCGGGGCTCAGCTGTTCAGGAAATGCTGTATAGAAACCTATGCCCTCAGGCCAAGGACAGGAGTGACCTGGTGCTAGGCGGGTCTCAGGACATCTGAACCTCAATGCTGAGAGAGTAGCAGAGCAGAAGCAGGAAGTAAATAGGCTACACAGCAAGAAACACCAGAAGGACATGAATAATCACAGGGAACTAGGAACAGAAAAGTAGAGTGCCCTCTAGGTGTACTGGGAGTGACACTGACATTGTCAGCAGCCATATCACCCTGCAACTCACAACTGGCAGCCCACTGAAGCTAAGCAGGTGTGAGCCTGGTCACCTGGAGCCTGGAACCTGGAGGGGAGACCTCCGGGGAAAAATTAAGGTTGCTGCCGGAAGAGGTGTTAGTGGGGCCAGCAGGGGGCACTCATGCTGCAGTCCATGTGGGTAGTAATGCCCCAGTATAGTGACGGGGACACTATACTGTAAACAGGCGCTGTCCTTCGGATGAGACGTAAAACCGAGGTCCTGACCCTCTGTGGTCATTAAACATCCCAGGGCGCTTCTTGAAAAGAGTAGGGGTGTAACCCCCTCTATGAATTGGCTTCATTACTCTGCTCTCCTCCCCACTGATGGCTGATGTGTGGTGAGCGTTCTGGCGCACTATGGCTGCCGTCGCATCATCCAGGTGGGGCTGCACATTGGTGGTGGTGGTGGAGGGGGTGCCCAATACCTGTAAAGCGCTTTGAGTGGAGTGTGAAGTGAAGAAATCAATGGCTTAGTTTGTATTTTAACACAACACGTGAAGGTGTGCATCACCAAGCCCTGAAACCCAGCACAGGCTCTGTGACTCTAGACATCTTCTAACTCCATTTAAACACCTAGCTTTAAAGCCTTTAGTTTGTAATTTAGGCTTACCGTTGACTTCACTTAACTTAATCTTATTTTCTTTTTTCTTCCACTGTCTTTTTGTGTCTGGAGAAGCACTGCTATATAAAAAAAGTATTCTTTTTTTTTACCATTCATAAAGCATGCAGTATACAGTATCTAAACACTCATGTCACAGTATGCTACTGTAGGTTGCTTTGTTCCTTTTCTAAAACACTGTCTTTCACAGGCACACTGTAGGGGTTCAGAAGAACACTGTATCAAGCCTCATGTTGTCACCCAACTTTGGACACATTGAATCGCAGGGAAGTCCTGAGAGCCTCTGCTTGGTATCACTGCTGGTCTGATGACAGTACTGTAAATATATAGTTGTCTTCTTTGATCTTCAACATGTGAGCTGCTGCATCTCCAATAAGCAAACTCAAAAGACTTAGCTGCAACAGGAGTAAAAACTAAGGTTAATTGCTATAGCCTCTTGAATGTGTGTACTGCTCTTGAAAATCTGCAGATTTCTGCCAGTACAGTATGTAAAAGATATGAATAGGTGTGGTGCTTTTTTTGGAAACTTGATATCCCATCAATTCTAATCAATCCACCCTGGCTTTTACACTGACATCCAAGTCAAATTGTGTGGAAAATGAAGGCGGTTGTGGCAAGAAAGTGTAATAACCTGTGAGTACCTAAAACCTGAGGCTATTATAGTGGGCTCAGAGTCTCAGGCAGTGACAGGCAGAGCAGGGAAACATAAAATGTGGGATATGAAGTAATTCCAGAACAAACCTCAAAGATTTTCGGTTCAATAAAAAAGGAAAGGAAAACCGGAGATGTAAAGTCTACAATATAAATCACATCTTGATGGTCCTAAACTGTGTTTTGCATTAAGCGTTCATTCGGAAAAGTCAGGGGTCTGGGGTGGAATGGCGTATCCCTGGGCCAAAGCAAACTAGTGCAGAATTAACTGTTCCCCGTTTGGCTGAAGCTGATCAGCGCTCTTGTGGAAATCGGGGTCCAGGGTGCAGTTTGCCTTTTTCTCAGCCGCCCGCAGCTCTGGCTGCAGCTCGAGACGATCCGGAGAGACTCTCCCTCTCTCCCCTCTCCGCCTTCCTGTCTTGCCCTGATGCCTCCTTCAGCTGAGCAGCCGGAGCTGTTTAGATTAGCGGATAATGTGCTGGAAATAATTGCCTTAATCAAGAAAGGTTAATGAGCTTGTCTGTGTCTACAACTGCTGAGAGTGTTATCAAAGCACAGAGTTCATTTAGGTTGTGACATAACCTTCACCTCTTTAGCAATTACCCGGCGAGATCAATGTGGTGATAATACCGGGTTAAATAGTCGCAGCAAGCGCTGCTTCAGGAAGAGTGCCGTCGCTGTGAACTCCGGCAGCTCCTTGAATTCAGAGTGGATTTCTAGAGCTGGGGCACTGAGTTCCCTGGGCCTTGTTTGCCTTAAAAATGACAAAAGTGGCAACTGTATTATTGATGCCTCAAAACACACATCGCATACTACTGTACTGTATGGTGTCATGCTTTTGCTACAAATTAAATGTGTGCTTTTTCTTTGTCTTCCTGGGTATAACGTATTGGCTTTGTTATTATTGATATTAATAGTAGCAGTAGAATTGAAGCAATCTGGGTTCAGATTTCTCAGTTCTCAGGTTCCAACACAGTCCAACACTGTGCTGAATCCCAACATATTCCCTATAAGACGCAGGCCACAGCCTACCACAAACACCTTCTCACATGGCTCAGATTATATAAGAGTGCTTCCACAGGGACCGCTGACAGAAATCTGCCTTCTCCACAGCCATCTTACCCCTGTCTCCAGGGCTCCTCCTGGGCTGAAGTGTTTTTGTCAGAGTGGGGTTAGTGTTTAGAAACGTGATCATGAAGCTGATACGCTCAACTGTTGGTAGTTATTACACACGATGGGAGCTATGAAAGAAGTTCTAGCATAGCCTTCTGATCCCATGGCTATAAAAATCATTGGTGTATTAAAAACATCACTAATAGACATCAATGTGTGAAAGTTCAGCGCGTAACTCAATATGTTTGAGGGTGAATAAGGTTTCTGCCTTTGCAAGTGACAGGAATTATTTTTCGCATCCTAAAAGAAGCAGCCTTTATTTTCGGCAAGTTAAAACGCACAATATAATTTAACACCGAAAATGTTGTTTAGATAGATGGCGAATCACACCCAGTGTCCAACCCAACTAGAAGCAGGTTTGTAGAAGGTTTCTGGGTGCAGCTTCAGGATCTGTTAGAGAATTAGACACCTGCGAGTCTCCACAGACTTGACAGAAGGTTCTGAAACAGCCTCCCGAACAGACCGGCACGGAGACAAACAAACCACTCCAACCAGAGAAGACACGCAGAAGCGCGCCGCTGGACGCTAACTGATCCAGATACTTGTTTCGTTTGATCGATCCGCCTTGGTATTCTCTTTCTAAAAGCCTCAGCACCTGGAGAAAACCTCCCAGAGGTCTTGAATAAGCAAGCAAAGCAGAGATCTTGCTTTGACAACTGAAAGCTTCGTACCTCAGGTTAGGGGAGAATGCTTCGAATCAATACTGTCAAACTAGTTTTGATTGAAGGACCACAAGGCTGGCTGGTGAGACACAGATCTACTGTTTTTTTCCTGACAGGAATTTTTTCCTCATATTGTTTTCCAAAGCCAATCATGCACTTTTTTGTATACTGTGGCATACTATATGTATCTCTTTTTTTGATATGGAAACATTAATTGACAACAAATTAAAATTGTAATTTGCTTTTCCTAAAATAGAATGATTTTTTCTTTATTTTATGTCTGACTTTGTGATCATGATTTTATGTTTTGGTTAGTAATATGAAATGTTTAAAAGAATATGAATGGGCAGAATCACTCAGGTCTAAATTGTATATAATTGTATTGATATTACATACAGTAATTATTTCTAACATAGTTAGTGTATACAGTACTTATTTGAGATGCTTTGCTGCAGCCACTTTAAATTCTAGCATATTCTGGGATGTCCTGATTGTGTGCAGGCCCTGTCTTTCTTCATTTTAACCTGTCCTTCTCTTTGGTAAAGGACCGCACTGCTCTGATCTGCCCATGAAAATCTGTTCCAGAACTCTTCTGGCTCATCTCAGAACTGTTCATCTGTTCTTGGTGCTGTTGAAATGTACTGTATACAGTACGTCTTGCAGTGTAGTTTTTTTTTAACTCGGTTCCACATTTGCACACTCCATTATCCACAAGTTACAAGCCCAGGGGATCAAAATAAAAAAAATGAATCCTAAGAGGATACGAGAGCCTGGGTCTCTCTGGTGCAGCAAATATGAAATCAGAGTTAAGGTACAGTAGGTGAAGCTGCAGCATGGCCGTGTAACATGTCATACTTAATACTGGGAAATGCTGGTCGGAAGTGGAAAAGACAGTCAATCGAGAGACACAAAACTGCCTGTCAGTCTGCCTGGCAGAAGGGCACCTATAAAGTAAACACACCTGTAAGCAGTGGTTGGGATTCTGAGTTACTGCCCCTCCTGCAGCCCTATGGCCCCAAGCAGGTCTGGATTGAATTCCAATATTACAAGCAGAATAAATGATTCACCAACAGAAAAGTAACACTCTGTCAATTTGGCCTATTTTGTTTTATTATTACAGTGAACGGAAAGCTGAACCTGGAGGGATTTGATGTACTGTAGCAGTCTGTCTCTCTGGAGGTTAGAGAAGTTATTCACAGTAGGTGTAAGAGGCATCTGTAAACAGTTTCATTACTAAACAAAAAGAAAAAAGAAAGGTCAAAGAATTGTGCAACACTTTATTTGAATGTTGTTGAGTAATGACTTGTTAATCCCTTCATACTGTAAGTGCTCCACTAGACATTATAATCACATTTAATGGGACATACGCAAATAACATAAAGTGTACAGAAGAGGTCATGACATTTGTTTAAGCATCATTTCTAGTGCTTGAACATTTCTAGAGAAAACATGACCTCGTGTGTAGCATTTATGAAGGGATTATGAAGCTCTTATTCAGCAATATTAAAGTGTTATCAAGAACCGTGCTTTGGAATGAAACACGCCACGCTATCAATAGTGAAATTAGTACACAGGTGAGTATCAGGTATGACTTCCACGCATCAGATCCACATCCCAGGCAGCACACAAACCTAAGCAGTCCTCTGTCACCTTCCCTCTACAGCCACAGACAGCAGGCAAAGGGTGGTCAGTCATGGCTGTCAGAGTGTCTGAGAGGTCACAAATGCCAAGAGGGAAGGCTACACGTTTGGTTGTATTTCTGCGTTTGAGCGGTGCTCGGTGCTGTCCTGGTTTACCCCAGTCTCCACTGGTTTTTCTTCCAGTCACATTTCTCATCCCTTAGAGAACATGGAAACAACTGCACATCCGGATCCGGAGGACCTAATGGTCCTGTTTGCAGGACCCTCTCTCGTCCAGGATGTGGCTTCTGCCTCGAAAAGCCAATGGACTTGTTTCCCTGGGCCTGTCTGCAGATGGGTGAAGCTGAGGATCTCTTTCCCTGGGTCACTTCTCTCATACTAAAACAGGCCACCTTCAGCCATGACAGGAACCTCCATGCATCCATACGGGATCATGGGGGATCCAGAGCTTTTCCCAGCGAGCAATGGGAGCTAGGCAAGTTACACTCTGGATGGGACGCCAGGACGGGACGCCTGCGATGGGCACACACTTACAGTATCTCAGGGCCAATTTTCCCAGAAGGCAATTAACATACCAGTATGTCTTTGAATGAAAGAAGGGAACTGGGGCACCTGAAGGAGACCCACGAGGACATGGGGGAAACATACTGCATAAACTCCCCAAAGACAGCACCTCAGAAATTCAATCCAGTGCCCCAGTATTGCAAGACAGCAGTGCTATCCCCAAGAACATAGTGGCAGTCTTAATAACTAAAGGTGGCGGGGCGGTGATCAGATCATGTCATTTCAGCTCAATATTTTTAGTGTTTCAGGAAATTCATAATATTACTCAGTTGGGAAGCTGTGCAGTCAAGGCACAAGGGGAATTCTGAAAGCCCAGAAGGCAAGCTTCGACGCATGAAAAATACGCTGTTCCAAGGCACAGAGGGGCAAATTCAGCGTCATGGCCATGGTGCTGCTCAGGTTAAGCATCCAGGAAGAGCCAGCAACAAATATAGGCAGCCAACTAAACTCTATACCAGAGCCCAGAGCATTGTCGGACCAGAGCTTAAGTATCCTGAACCACCTGAGGCGGACGTGATTGTAAATTGCCCCGGGAAGGACAGGTCTCCTGTCTGATCGTGAACATCGGCAGCCAGCATGACTGACAGGAGAGCAGAGGCATGGCTGGCTGCCACAGCAAGGCAAGATTGCTCCGTGGCACACTAGTGGGAGCAAGCCTTACACTTTCTAAATACGAAATAATCTTAAACTATGTCCAATGAATTATTGACGTAAAACTTAGATTTTAGTGTTTTCACTGTGAAACAATACTACAGATTTATTTTTCAATATTTTTCATGGGTTCTGTTGTAGGTTGTATAAGATAATATAGATTGTATACCTAATTTTTCCTAAACCTAAGGTTTTCAGTCCTCAGTTTTGTTGCGGCATGCGTAAAATACTTGAATTTGAAGTAAAAATACTAAATACAGTACAGGTACAGAACAATATACTGTAACAACTTTTGAAAATTAATTCCTTAGTTATTTATACAATTCTATTAGTATGAAATTATGCAAAGTAAAAATATTTTTAAATTCATTTATATACAATAAAACTAATTTAGCAATTTATCAAGCACTAAAGACCAGATGTACAATGAAGGACCAATTGGTTATCCTAGCTGACTAGAACAATCTGTAGAATCTGGTCATGGTGACTAACAGCAGTTTTTTCCAGTGGAAATACTCACTTTATACCTCTTCTCTAATTGTCTAATAGCAAACATTGTGTCGCCCAGTAATAGAAAGTCAAATGCAGTTCTTAGCATCATCATTTTAACTCCACATTTTTGAAGATATTAGAGGAACATTTAATCTGCTCTCCTTGTTGCAAATATCCTGACTGATTCCTGATTTACATAAGTGATCTGCATTCCAGTTCTGATGGTGAATAAACCAGTCACGTTTATACCAAATTAGGAGCATTTGTAAGCACTTTAAAAGCTGCACTGGAAATAAAAAATAGAATTCATATGAACTGGGCTAACACCTTGCTGGTGACATTCGATGTACAGTATGCAAGTGCTGTACAAAGTATGACATACAGGTAGCAAAAATATACAACGTTAATCAGAAACGCTGAGTTTTAACAAACAGCTTATGAAAAATACTATTTTATGTGTTTAAAGTATGTTGCCACATCATTTACTGTACAATGTGAAGAAGTAATAAAAAAGGCAGGTATTAATTCAAAGTGTACAATTTAAATCAGGAGATGTTACTGTATGTTTAAATTGAGCAATGCACAAGTAGGACTTACTTTAGTTTTTTTGTCTACATTGTGAGGCACCACCATATAAAAGGGTATTTCTGCTCTGAAATCAGTCCAATGAGGAGCAGCCATGTGCATTCCAAGGCTCAAAGGAATGTCATACACTGACTGGATAAAAAAATCTGTGAGAGGCTCTTGTATCGATGCTCCTTGATGTAGCACAAACAAGAAGCAAAGCAGTTGAAGAAGGTGAGGCTTGTCACTTTTTTTCCAAAGACACTTGTCAACAAATCACAGAGGTGGTAAAGTTTGCCGAGGCCTGAGCTCTACATCACTTGGGATTGCGAGAGATGGTGACAAACAGTTCAGGCACTCCAGAGTTTTAGATGTACTGTATGTCAGAACATCCTGCCTGTATCCATGCGTGCAGAGTGAACTCCCAGTGAAGGTCCAAGGCAGGATACTAACTGGCCGAGGCTGTCGCCACTATGAATCTTTTATGCGAATGTATTCCTCCACTGTCTGTTTCTCTATACTTTGCTACAGTACATAAACTCACTCTCAGCCCATCTCCAGGTGTGGCTCCATTATCAGTACCATTTTGCCAGCGGCAGACAATCCTGTCCTAATATCATCCTGTACGAAGTGGAAGTCAGGCGGTGGTGTGGTGTGAGAGTGGCTTATATGACGTCACCTTGTGCCCAGGCTGCAGGCTTCCCCGAGCAAGTGGACAGGGTCCTGACCAGAGCCGGGTCGGTCCACTTGTCCTGGGCCAGGCTGGAACAGATGATGTAGGCATAGGAAGACCGGCGGCTCCTTGAGACGGATTTCAGGATTTAGCTTGTACATGGAGGCGTGCAGTGGTCTGCAGTGGTCTTCACAGGGATTGTACTGGTGCTACATGCTGCACACGGAAGAGGAAATAGGGATATTTAACATGTGGCTGAAAAATTGGATCAGAGAAGAGGGGGTTAGCAGTATGAGGCTTGGGGGATCTGTACAAGCAGGTCAGGCTGCACTTGACCCAAAGGAGAAAACTAAGTGTAGAGCAGAGGGTGGAAGTTCACAGCAGGGCAGCTCTGCTGTGATCATGCAGGATCAGATCAAACTTACTGGAAATATCTCCTTCATTCCGAAGTGATTATACCCAAATGTTGGGTACAGGGAACAATGACCTCATACTGTAGGTTAACGGCTCAAAACAAAGTCATCTCTGCACCTAAGAAGACCAGGACTAGTCTTCTGGGAAATAATGGCCTAAATGGTTTAATGGAGATATTATGAACACTGCTAAAAAGCAGAGAGTTCTTAAGACAGGGAATCGAAGGGCCTAAACTTCAAAGATACTGTAGAAGAAGAATGTACTGAGATTCAGGGGCACTTTGAAAATGAGGCACAAAATAATGCGAAGCACCTTTCCAGTATTACAACAGACTGAAAGCAGAGAGGTTGATAGTCTATAAAATAACAGACAAATAACAATAGAAGAGAGTAAAGACAGTAAAAATGCCAAATGGATATTTCACATAGTTTTGGATACAATGTTAGTCACAATATTTCAAGACAGATATCGTTGCTTTGGAATCAGTCCAGACAAGAAAAATCAACTACATTCCAGTGCTTATGAGAATGTCCTGCACTGAAAGATTGAAGTAACATATCCTTCTTAGTCTTGAACAGAGAAGATTAGCATGGGACCCAATGAACGTATTCAAAATCCTCAAAGGCACTGACAAAGTCGAGCCAGTCGACCTGGGCACCACAGGGAAACATGTGTCAGAGAACACTTCTTCTACAGCATGAAGTATATTATTGACATTGTCTATGTCACGATCGTTACTCCTCCTCTTAAGGGCGCTCCAGCCCTTCCTCGTTCTATCCCATTCCCCACACCTGTTCCTTATTCCAGCCCCTCTTTAGTTCCACCTTTAAAGCCAGACGCAGGCGTTTGCCCGAGGTTCCTCATTGAATCCCGTTTCGTGAGAGCCCGGGGTCCTGCTGCGTCTGGCTCCGTTATGGTTTTAGTTCCCTGTTCCTGATTCCCTGTCCCGCCGGTCCCGACCCGGTTCTGGTTTTTAATTACTTTGGATGGATCCCCTGGTCTTGGACTCTGCCTCCCATTTTGGATTTCCCTTTTGGATTTATGCTTGGATTGTTTGCCCCGGACTCACTTCCCCTGGACACCTGCTCACCTCGGACACGCCCCCCTGTCTCCTGACCCACTCCTGCATGATATTTTTCCCTATTGTTTCTTCACCTTCCGGATCGTGTCGTCCGCATAGGGCCCGGAAAGAACTGTTCCTGACAGTCTAGCCATTACAAACACAGTTTAATCTAAGAAAGTCTATTAAATGAAAGGAAAAAAAAGAAAAGATTGACATCCTTTAATTTGTTGGACTTTTAAAATCTGTGAATCAATGTATTTGGAGATGTGTGATCTGGGAAATCAACTCCACAGTCAGAGCCTTCAACTGACAGAGGTCACCCGTTCTAGAATTCTACAGTGACGACAATCTACAATTCTAGAATCGCACAGCTAGTTTCACAGTTTGGTCTGTCTATGATATCTAATACACACTGGATTCAGTTATATTGCAAACAGTGTACATTATGTTCCATTCAAATCAACAAGAACAAAGAGGCATGAATCAGTTGTGTTTTTAGTGTTACTGTACTGTGTGTAGTATGTGTTGTATCATTCTTAAAAACTATTTGCAGTTTTTGCAGGATTGGCAGGATGTATTTGCAGTATTTGCAGGATGTTGGAAAAACACATTCAGACAAAACGTAAAAGTAAATTAACTAACAGCACCAATGCTGTTAAATCAACTAACAGCACCAATTCTTAAGGACATTTAACATTACCAATGAAAGAAAAAAAATAAAAAAGGGTTACAGTGACTTATTGTGTTTTAAACACACTGTATTTGGCACCTCTGTCTCTGTTTTAATAGGCTTCTATACTGTATGTTGGCATGTGTTTTATCTTCAGCACTTTGCATCACAGGTGTGGAATTGCATCTTGAAGGAGGTGTCACTGCCTCCAGAATGAAAAAAAAAGTTTATTTGAAAATCTGTTGACATCCTCCATAAATATGCTTCTCTTAAAACTTGTTTTGAATCTTTAGGAAATGATTTAACTGCTGTAAACTATTTTGCATTTCACAGCTTCTTTCGGAGCTTGTTTAAGGAGCATCACCCATTTTCATTTCAAAAACAAAACCATTCATACAACACCCTATTTTAGAAGGAGCTAATAAGCTTTTTAATGAAGGTAAAAGACCACCTGTCTCAAAAAGAGAAACCACCTGTTTTAAAACGACCAGTTGCCTCTAATACAGATTTTGAGGATGGAATCAAACTGGAAAACCTGTTGTGAAAGAACAGCTGTTACCGCAGACTGTTTTTAAGGCAGAAGAATACCATCAATTTAGACAGGCTTTACCTGTCTAGATTGTCCATGTTATGTTCATTACATTCTTAGTTTGATTTTTTTCTGTCTAGTGAGTTTCATTCTAGGTCTAGCGCATTTTCAGAATTTCAAATTGTGACAAAATCAATGTCAACACAGTCAAACCAGACAAAAAGTTTTTGTGCTTGTGTGCACGTTACATTAAGCTAAAAATCCTTTTGGCTTGGATACCATTTTATCACTTTGTTCCCAAACATAGACTGTGTCTTGCAGCTGTAAATGTACAAAGAGACAGGTGAGATGCAGGTTCTCCTCATGAAACAAGGGGAATAAAATCATGAAATCCTGAATGAATTGCCAACAAACTTGAGGTTTAGAAGACTAATAGGAAATGCAGGGCACATTGTCCTTGAAAAGTCATTGAGAGTGATAAAATAAGAGTTTCCTGAACAGAATATCAACAGTAAATAGTAAACAACAGGCTACATTGCGCTGACAGAGCTCTTAGTTTTAATTGACGTTGGGAGGACCAACAGACTGTAGGGTGATGTAGCTTTTCTTTTCCTTTCAGCGTGGAATAAACCTTTAACTGTTCCTGTGCAGCCTATGCATGCTGATGCAGCTCCCAACTCGAATGTCAGCATGGAAAATGACCGATCTGCACCCCACCAGTCACCCTGTACGTTTTGGTCTGATTTATCAGCTGCCTATGTACTGTGTCTCTCCACGGTGAAGAGCTGGCCACATGTTCCCTCATCCATTTTAAACAAGGGAAAACCGGAAGAGCTCTGGTCCCAGGAGGCGATGTGGCTCGTGGTGAGGCTGTAAGTCAATGGGAGCCACTGTCACTAGCTTTGAAAGCACAGCGAAAACAAACAGCATCCAGGTTTAAGATACAGGAGAGTGTCAAAACCCCAGACAAGTTAAAAGTCTGGGTAAGAATGCATGTGTTAGTTTTGGTCATGTCTGCTATTATGTGTCTTTCTCCTTTATGCAGAGATCTGCTGGCAGTAAATCATGTGACGACAGTGTGGGACTTGGGAACCAGGTGAGCCAGGTGAGTACGTATTTATTTGAATAGTCTCCATGACTCCGTTGTCACATATAAAAATGACATATCTACCTAAGTATCATTCATTAAACTGCCATTATTGGTCCTAGCAGCCACCAGTTAACAAGACTTCACCTCAGTCCTCTCTCCCACAGAGTGTGGCTGGATTTCATGCCTGTGTTTTTTAGGGGGCAAGGGCTGTCACTCAGGCTGCGGGGCTGTTCACAAAACAAAATCTGTTACAGCTAAAAATCCACTAAAGAATAGAAAAAGAAAGTATGCTTAAATACAGGAACAGGGTCCATTATGTGTTCAACATACTGTGTGTGTGTGTAACAGGACTCAAGCACTGAGCCAGTTACAGAAGTGATGTCACCCACCTCTGAAATCGTGATAGTATACAACCACCACAGCAGAGAACCCAGTCTTGTGGCACAGTGCAGTCTTCCACTGTCTACAGAATGGCTGTGAGCCAGCTGGTGAGCGTGATCAGAGCATTGCAGGGGAAGACCAGAGCTGCACTAGTCACTGGTGACATTCCAGTGGTGGAGGACATGGGCTTTGTATGTGGCAGTATTGATCTCTGTCTAGGAGGTGGTGCTGCGCATGCACTGAACCCATAATGTGCTTTACAGTGCCAAGGGGACTTGGTTACACATACAATATCTAAAATCTTCAAAGGACTGAGAAAGTCAACCCAGCGGACGTCTTCAGGATCAACAGAGAAACATGAGCAATATGTGGAATCTACAGGGAAGTACATTTAAAACTGAGAGGAACACGGATTGTTTTTACCCAAAGGGTTGTGAGAGTAGGCACAAACTCCATGCCACTTCACTTCACATCCAGGGTATAAGAACATACTGTAAGAGAGGTCATCCTGGCCATCTATCTCATCTGGTTGCTTTTAGAAGCTTTCTGCTTTCTTAAAGAAGCCAGGTCATTATCTATATTATAATTATTTATAATATAATATACTTTAATAATAATGACCCTGGGTAGCTAATTCCATGCTCTCACAGAGCTTTGGGTAAAGAAGTTCTTCCTCCCGTTCTCGGTTTTGCTTCGTGTTTCACTGTTGATTCTCAAGTCCAACGGGTTGACTTTGTCAGTGTCTTGAGTATTTTGAGTAACTGTGTCAAGTTCCCTCAAATCTTCTCTGTTCAAGACAAAGGAGTTTAGTTTACTCACTGGTTAGTGAAGCTGATAATCAGGCTTCTTTCAGAAAACAAATGGGTGAGATCATCAGATCGATTTGGTACTTGGAGCCAAGGACATTTGATGGATCCTCTTGTTCAGAACTTTCAAATTGTTCTTTTCTTCTAAACAAATTTCACCCAATCGTACTGAATGACGTGAGTGATGACTCAAGTGGATATTATTAAGTACACAAAAATAAATACATTCTGCAAATAAATTAATGAACCTTGTTAATACTCCAGTACAAGAAGCAACAAAACATAACCACAGCAGTTTGAGGCATTTTAATGAATGTTTAGTGTTACCTTGGACTTTGAATATATTCTGAATGCATAGAGATGGCAAAAACATTTTCCAACAAATGTTTTTATTTGTTTTTTATTTTTGCATGAACATGTTTAAGGTCACTGGGGATTTTAATCATATTAAGCTGCCTCATATAAATAGGGTTTCTGGCAGAGAACTGTGGAAAGTTTTAAATTGGAACAGCTAAATGTACCAAAAAAGTTCCTGGTGGATGACAGACTTAATATAAACAGAGCAGTATTTGATATTTCTTGTTAACCCATTTTTTGTATTCCAATCTCTAGAATAAATAGAATATTCTAACTGAAATAAAACGTTTTTTAAGCTTTCCACTACTCCTTTTAAACTCAATCGCACTTAACTGAAAATCAAGTCAGTAAATGCTGTGTCATAATAGAGTGAGCTTGTGTGACATTGACCAGGAGTAAACTGCGAATATTTGGGACTGTGATAAGGGAGATGATCTCAACAACACGTGGTGATAAAAATATTGCTCAGTACACAGGTGCCCAGTTTCAAATATCCGCAAGTGAAAGAATTGTACACACGCTTTTTTAAATACTGAACCGCAATTTTAGTAAGGCACTGAGCTAGAGATGAAAAGCTGAGGTATTGAAAATATTCTGACCCACATAAACTGGACTAAAGCAATGCACAGCAGGTAGGCACCCTTTAAAAAAAGATCTATTCTCTGAACATCTCTCAAAATACACTACAACTGATGCTGAATTGTATAACATTAATTATTTGAAACAACTTCAGTGGATGTCAGCTTGTTTTATTAAAACATTATGGTTAGTCTCCTGTTGCTAGTTAGGATGGGAGTGAGTTCAACTTTTCTGGCTGCCTTGATCCATCTGCTGGGTAATCATGTCTTCATGTTTAATGTGATGGGTATCATACGGCCTTTGTCTCTTGCCTTTCCCTGGCTGTACACCATCTCTCTGAGAATGTAAGAAAGCTTGATTAGTAAGTGAACTCCAGCAGTGGTTGAAATACTAAGGTCTTGAAACCTCTGGGGGTTCTCAAAACTCCTCCAGGAGAGTTTTCTCTGAAAGGAAAAAGATGTCTTCCAGAAATCAGCATTCTCATTCAACACTATGTTTTACACTGTTTAAAGAAACTGTTTTCACTAAAGCGCAGATAAAACCAAGCTTTTAACCTCCCTGTTGAACGCAAATTCTAAAGCCACTGAAAAATATTGGGTTTCTAAGAAATACTGTAGGTACAAAAAGCTTGAGTCAAAGAGAAAGTCTTCAGAAAGTAAGTACTGCATGTGTTGCTGATGACTGATAAATGTGTTGGTTTTGACTTTATCTGGATTTCATTCTGTTGTGCGTCTGTTGTACACTGTCACAAATGTTATTGTTAAGAATGTCATTATATTTGAACTAATTGTGATTTTGTTCATCCTCATTCACATCAACAAGTCGGTTTAAAAAAAAAAAAAAAGTCCTTGAAACATTTCCCATGCTGGAAATCTTTAAGCTAGAGAAATGTGTTTCTTTAGTGCACCAGTAGCTAGGGCTTATATTAGGAAAAAAGTATTAGCTCTGTTAATGTCAACAAACTACCCGTAATCAAGTGGTCATTAAACTATGAATATGGTTGTTCAAAACTCATTTCTCCATTAATATATACTGTAGGACAATTATTGACCTAGTACGTCATCCATTGTCGTCTCAGGTGGCAGAGGGACTGACTTGCAACTTAGGCTGAACGTTTTTGAGGTGCTGCAGTTTCTCCTTTCCAATTTATTCCCAGTATTTCACTACATCTTCCCTTCTATTTCTTCAGAACATCGGAGTGCTAGATTTAATATAAAAAGAAGAAAACTTATAGGCCTAATTTGAAAGCTGTTTACTTTATTTTTCCAATGTATAATTATAAGCTAAATAAAGGCCCACAGGGGAAAGAGACTCAAGCTGGCTTTGTGACAAGGTCACAGACAAGATTTAATTTTTCTGAGGAAGAGATACAATCATCTTAGAGATTTGTATAAGATCTAATTCTTAATTCTTAAAACAAAGTTTCATAAGAATGTTTGTGTAATGATTAAAAGGATATTAATAATCATTCTTTAAATATCCATAATTATTTGATGCATTTATGTTGTAAGATTAACCTTACTGACAGGAAAAACATGTTAGTTGTTCTATTCCTGCACAGTTAGAGCATGAAAGTGTACTTCATCAGATCAGTACTCACTGTACAGTATATAGACAAAACACATCTACAATATTTCAATTCCAGTGTTTCAATATTGACTTGGTTGCACATAAGAGTCATAAGGTTAAACACTTTTAAGAAAGTTAATTATTCTGAATAGTTTAAAAATAGGCTTTTTACACAGACCTAGAAATGTCAAGCTCTGAATTAACTTCATCTCATGTGTTATACAGACAGCTATTAAATACAGGAATTTAACAAAATTTAACAGCCATTTAAAAATGCAAGGAAGAGGTTATTTAACAATGTATTAATATCACAGGAATATAAGGTTTTGTTTAAAGATTTTAAATCATTTCTGGCACTGCAAAGGTCATTCCTTTGGGATCTTAAATCACCAAGTACTCAGGATCTCAGTTTAAAGTCTCACCCAATTCACGTTGTGTAGAGTATAGTGTACCAGCTATATAGATTCCCGGTTCACAATACAAAGGCACTGGTCTTCAAGGAACAGCGCCACCTACTGGTTCACCAACACCACTTGCAGCAGCCTCCTTTCCCACTACTAACCAGGCCTGGCTTTACTCAGCTGAAATACATTTTACACTGGTCATGCTACTGTCGTTAGGTGTTTCTAAGACTTAGAAAAAACAAAGCTTTCAAACACATTTTATTGTCTGTTCTCGTATTTATAACACAGCTGGTGAACAAACGTGCAGGAAATGCTGAGATTCCGGCTCTCATGCACTTGTGGATTTTTGCCCTTTCCACAACAGAACTTTTCTCCACTCCTCTTCCCCAGCAACACCACTGCTTACAAACTGAAGCAAGTATGGTAATAACAGACCGGTACGACATGTTTCTATTACAGGTGAGGTAAGGGATAATAAGGTTGAGTCCAAACCAGAGTTCAACCCAATTAATGTAGTGTTAAGCTGACTAGAGTTGAGATATTGTGACTCCCCTCACTGCAGGACTGCTGGTCCCCAGTTTATATGCTGCAGTGGGGTAAGGGGGTGGACTGGAGCGAGTGTTTGAGAGAGTTGTACTGTACCTCTCTAAAAACAGACAGCATACGTATATATAAGTGTATGTTATCTAAGTTATCCTTTAGGTACATTCATTTATTATCAAGAAGTCACTTATTCTTGCTGAGGGCTTTGACAACTCACAGTCTATCCCAGAAACTGGGATTACGCCCTGCCCATCAAGGGTGCACCCAAACACTCAGGTAATCTAGAAACACTGGCTAGCGTGCCTTTGAAACACAGCACCCAGTGAGAATGCACACACGCAGAGACCAAGCACACACCACGGAGCAGCACCTTGGAGTCACAGCTCTGGACCCAGTCCGGGGAGTCAGGGGTTCACATCCCTGGCATGATTCTGCTACCCCACCCATGACCGAGGTCCTTGTCAAATTGCCCCCTTACATGCCCTGCTACATCAATGGGTCCTCTCCCGCTCGGCATAGCAAATGAGGAATTCGTTTCAATTAACCGAAGCAGGTCAAAGTATTAATCAATTAAAAAATGACTGTTCGCCAGCTTGCAGGTGAATTAAGATCAAAATAATTAGGCCAGCACAAAGCCGAAAGGGCAACACAAGGGTTGTGCAAAAACAATAAGAACATGAGAAAGGTGACAGATGAGAGGAGCCCATTTGGCGATCAGTACTGTATCTAATTGATCCAAGGATGTGATACAGCCGCTGCTTGAAAGAAACCTGAGTATCAGCTTCCACACAATGGCTGAGTAATGTCTGAGCTGTGAAATAATCATTTCAATATAAAATGTAACAACTAAAATATGATGCAGACCATGTGGATGCGGAGCAGAGCGTCAACAGGCTGTTGATCCGAGTACCTGTCTGAATGTGTCCTAACAGGCCCGACCAGGACATGCTGTGATAGGTGTGTTTGGCTAACAGGAGTTTGTGGTGTCATAACTCGAAAGGCCAGTGGGACTGAAAAAGCTATCTTTATCAAGCTACAGGCTGTGTGATTTTACACAGGCTTATTGCCGATATCAACTACTAGATCACAAAACGTTTTTTTTTAAATATATTTTATTTTTTTCAAAATACAAACATCATCAAGGTTAAGCATGTTTTTGAAATATGAGAAAGCGCTTGTCCATCCTGATATGTATATTTCAGTCTTATTTTTCCCCAAAAGAAAAATTTCTGTAAACCAAGGATATCTTTCAACTCCTTCATGTTTGTTCAGCACCAATTAGAATTGCCAGCAGAAGCCAGTGTGTGATCTTGAATCTTAATAGTAATCTGGGAGTTGTCACTAAGAATAAGCAACCAGGGACTGACTGATTCAAACAAACATTTTATACAGTGCCTTGCGAAAGTATTCGGCCCCCTTGAACTTTTCAACCTTTTGCCACATTTCAGGCTTCAAACATAAAGATATAATTTTTTTATTTTATGTGAAGAATCACCAACAAGTGGGACACAATTGTGAAGTGGAACGAAATCTATTGGATTTTTGAAACTTTTTTAACTAATAAAAAAATGAAAAGTGGGGCGTGCAAAAGTATTCGGCCCCTTTACTTTCAGTGCAGCAAACTCACTCCAGAAGTTCAGCGAGGATCTCTGAATGATCCAATTTTGTCCTAAATGACTGATGGTGATAAATAGAATCCACCTGTGTGTAATCAAGTCTCTGTATAAATGCACCTGCTCTGTGATAGTCTCAAGGTTCTGTTGAAAGCGCAGAGAGCATCATGAAGACCAAGGAACACACCAGGCAGGTCCGTAATACTGTTGTGGAGAAGTTTAAAGCCGGATTTGGATACAAAAAGATTTCCCAAGCTTCAAACATCCCAAGGAGCACTGTGCAAGCGATCATCTTGAAATGGAAGGAGTATCAGACCACTGCAAATCTACCAAGACCTGGCCGTCCCTCTAAACTTTCAGCTCAGACAAGGAGAAGACTGATCAGAGATGCAGCCAAGAGGCCCATGATCACTCTGGATGAACTGCAGAGAACTACAGCTGAGGTGGGAGAGTCTGTCCATAGGACAACAATCAGTCTTACACTGCACAAATCTGGCCTTTACGGAAGAGTGGCAAGAAGAAAGCCATTTCTCAAAGATATCCATAAAAAGTCTCGTCTAAAGTTTGCCACAAGCCACCTGGGAGACACCCCAAACACGTGGAAGAAGGTGCTCTGGTCAGATGAAACCACAATCGAACTTTTTGGCCACAATGCAAAACGATATGTTTGGCGTAAAAGCAACACAGCTCATCACCCTCAACACACCATCCCCACTGTCAAACATGGTGGTGGCAGCATCATGGTTTGGGCCTGCTTTTCTTCAGCAGGGACAGGGAAGATGGTTAAAATTGAGGGGAAGATGGATGCAGCCAAATACAGGACCATTCTGGATGAAAACCTGTTGGAGTCTGCAAAAGACCTGAAACTGGGACGGAGATTTATCTTCCAACAAGACAATGATCCCAAACATACAGCAAAATCTACAAAGGAATGGTTCACAAATAAACGTATCCAGGTGTTTGAATGGCCAAGTCAAAGTCCAGACCTGAATCCAATCGAGAATCTGTGGAAAGAGCTGAAAACTGCTGTTCACAAACGCTCTCCATCCAACCTCACTGAGCTCGAGCTGTTTTGCAAGGAAGAATGGGCAAGAATTTCAGTCTCTCGATGTGCAAAACTGATAGAGACATACCCCAAGCGACTTGCAGCTGTAATCGCAGCAAAAGGTGGCTCTACAAAGTATTAACGCAAGGGGGCCGAATAATTTTGCACGCCCCACTTTTCATTTTTTTATTAGTTAAAAAAGTTTCAAAAATCCAATAGATTTCGTTCCACTTCACAATTGTGTCCCACTTGTTGGTGATTCTTCACATAAAATAAAAAATTTATATCTTTATGTTTGAAGCCTGAAATGTGGCAAAAGGTTGAAAAGTTCAAGGGGGCCGAATACTTTCGCAAGGCACTGTATACTGTTTAAATTCTTGGTACAATGTTTTTTATACATTCATACAAATATGTGAAAATGAATTGTTCTTTGTGTATAAATAACAATAGAATAGCTGCACAGGCTGTTATAAATCCATCCATCGGGAGCCTATCCCAGCAAGCAACGGTAGTGTACACCCTGGGAGGGACGCCAGTCCATCGCAGGATACACACTCACAGAGTCACGCAACGGCCAGTTTTCCCAGAAGCCAATTAACCTTCCAGCTTTTGACATGTGGGAGGAAACCCACACAAACACAGGAAGAACATACAAACTCCAGGCAGACAGCACCCCAGTGCAAACCACTGCACCACCTTGCTGCCCATTATAAATCTGTAAACTCTATTAATATACAGTATTTACGTTATCTAGTCATATATGTTGTTATAATAAAATCACATAATTAACATAGAAGAGTATAGATTATTATGTTATCATCTCTTTCTCAAATGGTAAGAGGTAATTCATGGATCCCTCACACTGTAATTGAGTAATTTCAGTATTTATGCTTTTTTTTAAATGTACTGCTGTGTAAATAAAATATTGGAATTTCAGCAAAAGCTTTTTTTAAATATTTCTAAAAAACCTGATCGTCATCATCCTACTGACAATTAGAGACTGAACAGATAAGAGCAACACCTCTAATTTGCCTGCTTGGTCTGTACTTATCCTTGAGGCTCTCCATCAGGGGAAGTGCTAAATGTGACTGCAGTGAACCGCCGCCACGGTGTTAAAAACCATGTGTTCTTCCATTAGACGCAGCATCTTAATAATGTCTGAAAGCTGTTCTCTCTTTTCCCCCTATTCATCGTATTAATTATTCGATTGGTTTCGTTGACACAAGCTTTTACAGAGGACAGCGAAGCAGGGCGTCACGGGCCCAGCTTCACAGAGCCAAATTAGCCATTACTGACCTTCACAACAGGGCTCTGTGTAGCTGCAGGCACCACCTGCCAGTATTTTTGCTATCGAAGTCCCTTTGGAGCACCTGAATCCTGGGGAACAAACAGCCAACATTTGTCCCTCAGGAGCCCCGGTACTCTGCACATGTTAATTAGTGGTTTTTGTGTTGGAAAATAATGGAGGAGAAAGGACAGAGCCAAAACAACACTTTGAGAGCTCTGCTTCTGGGATTCAGAGGTCTGTAACCCCAAACTGCGGAGGGAAAGCAAGGTCTGAAATGGTCACGATGCAACAGAATTCACTGTTTCCACCTCGCTCAAAAATACTTTTATTTTTGTTAAGGATATAAGTAATTATGGCAACTAATTATAATAATTAGAATAGCAAACAGTTTTTGACAGAGTCACCACAGCGCAAATAATTGACTTAATAATAGTCCTCTTTGCCCCTCACTGTTACAATTTGTACATTTGCTGTTTTAAATGGCAAACTGGCTTTTCAAAGAATACTAATATCCCTCAGTGTTCACCGACACTGTTGTCATGGTATGAAAAGAGGTTTCCAAATATACTGGCCCAGCATGGCTATATTGTGTATGTTGTTAGAAAATCATAGCATAAATATCCATTATAGGTGCAAAATGTAGAATAGTTTCAGACAAATAAATTACATCTAAATATATGACAATTTCTAGAGTAAACAATCCGTGAAGATATGAAAGGATTCACTTAGTAACCTGTGTTTTTGTTGTTCCTGTTTCTGTGAGTACAGTACGTGCATCATGAATGCTGTGTGTGTCCATGAATGTTTATGTGTGTGCGTGAGTGTGTGTCCAATAGCATGTATCCTAGAATGAGTGTGCATGCGTGTGTACGTCCAAGTGTGTTTGTGCATGAGTGTGTACAGTACGTCCAAGTGTGTTTGTGCATGAGTGTATACGTCCAAGTGTGTGTGTGCATGAATGTATACATCCAAGTGTGTTTGTGCATGAGTGTGTACAGTACGTCCATGTGTGTTTGTGCATGAATGTGTACGTCCAAGTGTGTTTGTGCATGAGTGTGTATGTGTCCATAAGTGTGTGTGTGCATGAGTGTGTACGTCCAAGTGTGTGCGTGCATGAGTGTGTATGTGTGTCCATAAGTGTGTGTGTGCATGAGTGTGTACGTCCAAGTGTGTTTGTGCATGAGTGTGTATGTGTGTCCATAAGTGTGTGTGTGCATGTGTGTGTACGTCCAAGTGTGTGCGTGCATGCATGTGTATTGTCTCTGTCTACGAATGTGTATGTGTGTGCATGAGTGTGTGTGTGTGCATGAGTGTGTATATGTCTATGAATGTGTGTATGCATTTGTGTGTCCATGATTATGTGTGTGTGTGTGTGTGTGTGTGTGTGTGTGCATACAGTATGTGTGTGTCCGTGAGTCTGTATTTGCGTGTCTGCGATTGTGTTTGTGTGTGTGTCCATGAGTGTGTACAGTACATGTGTATGCATGCGTGTGAGTGCGTTTGTGTATGTGTGCTTCTGACGGCAGAACAGCATAGCCAGTGTTAGCACAAGCCCTGGAGCAGGTGGGCGCACAGCAGTCACTCTCACAGCACCCCTGTGAACAGAGAGGACTCCTGATCCGACCATTAGAATCTGGGCGATTGGGCATCTCTCAGACAACAGCTTATTTTCTTTGTCATGTTTCCATCTCCATTCCATTTCCCCAAAAGTTCTGTTTTTATTTGGTAACGATGCACATGCAGGAGAGAGCTTTCAGCACAGAGATCACAGTTCAACAGGTCATCTACCCTCATGTCATCCAGGCTTCCAACAGTACAGCTAGGGGCTCCAGCCCTGAACATGAAGCCCTAAAACTTTACCCTGGAAGAAAACATGAATATCTCATGCAGGTAAAACGCACAGTGACTGATGATGCACTACAATGACCCAGACACCTCTGAGATATTCTGTTTTTGGGAGGCTATTTCCACGGTACAGACAAAACACTATTCATTCGATCCACAGCCCCATAATAAGACAAACATTTATTGACTGTGAGACTCTGGACACAAATCATGATTTAGATTGTCTTGTCAAAATGTGTTGAATTAGATGGTTTTGCACTGAAGAAATGGTCATTCTCTGGTGCATTGTGCATTTTTTACTTTATTAAACTGTTAAATGTGTCGTTTAAAGCAAACTCATTTTGAAATGATTGCCGTTCAGACTTCATAAATAAAATAAACACATTTACACATTCACAGTCCTATTCTAGTCTGGTGTTACCATCTTCAACATGCTGTAAACAGACAAGAATTAGCCTACGTGGTTGAGTTAATAATGAGCTCTCTGAGGCTGATAGAGTGTGTAATTTTACTTTAAATGCTAACCTTCAACGCACATGCAGCACAGGAGAGATTTACACTACCTGGTCCAGGAAGCCTGGCTTTGCACATTTCACAGGAAAGCTTTTGTTGAGCCCGCACATCGGTGTCAGTGTAAAGACAGCTATGACAACCTATGAATCAACTTGATAATGTAACTTCTGACAGCTGTACAAACCAGCCTTCACCATTCCGAACTGCTGCTGAAAACTCTCAGATCTTTTCTGACAGCTGGTTTCCCTGTGCAGAGGCTGTTATCTTACCGTCTTGGAGATTTTAGAAGCTTCCTCCACTTAAGCAACATTTCACCAGGATTAAATGTGCTGTATCGTACATTTTGGAATTGTGAACTTTCTCCAGATCATGGGATTGTGACTCTCTGTGCTGCCTGGCATGTTGATCAGACTCACACAGTTCTTTTTTTCCCATGCTTTCATTCTGCTTTTCCCAAAACTTCACAGGGCTGTACATGTAAAGGTCCCCTCGATAAAAATACGCAGAGAAGGTCTGTTTTATCAAAGTAATACATTCGATATGGAAACCAGTTTTTAAAAATATATTTCCCATTGGTAAAAAAAAACAATAACCATACCTTCTGTGTGTTTATAAGTAAGAGTTACATTATTTTTTGAAGTGATCTACAGTATTTTGAATGGGCAGAATTCAGTGCGGACAGCCACATGTCAGCATTGTGCTTGCAGCACATTTGGAACATGACAGGTTTCGTTTCCGATTATGTGAACTGTTCTGGAGATTTGGCTCAATGGGACGATGACAGTTCATTTCCTGCCCACAGGAGGCTGGATTGAGAAGGACATGTACTCTTTCTCAGGAAGAGAAAATAACTTTGGTCTCATGCAGAGGGTACCACTGCTCATAAAGCAGAGAGATCCAGTGAAGGCATGCCTCAGGCAGGAAACAGGTTTATACCTGAGGTGTGCAACACAGACTCAATGCTTCACGGTACGTTTGGCTCAGAATGGCTGCCAGGGGTCCTGTAGGTGGAGCTGGTCTTCAGCTGAAGGACTGTAGGTCCTTTCGTCTGTGTAAAGTGTTTTGGGACTCTTCAGGATGACACTGATATATAATGCATGGAATTATGAAATTAGAATTTCTACTTCTTGGAGGTGTGTCAGCAATCACTCCTGGGGCGCATTTGAATCCATGTCCTGCTCTCCAGCCTCCACTCTTTTCCTTGGCTCCATCCAGCAGCAAGGACTGGCAGCTGCTGATTCCAGGTTGGGTTTCTCAGTGGGCCGGCGTACATCAAAGTCCAATGATGCAATTCAGAAATTTAATGACATCTAATTAACCTCTGTTCTCATTTTCTCTTGACTGAACTGTTAGATCTAAGCCTATCCAATGATTCAGTTCCTACCCTACAATTGCTTTCCTTGTTCACTAACCCCAGGGGAGCAGCTCAGTGTCTCCTCAAGGAGAGCATTGCTTCAGCAATCAGAGGGAAAGCTGGAGGGCGCATCTGGCCTGGTTCTGTTGGTCCCTGTCATGGAGCCCCACATTCCCTCTGCGTTTTGACCAAACCCATGCAACAGGATCAGTGCTGTGTACGACGAGACATGGTGACATTACTTCTCCGGGACTCCCATGGAGTTGAAGACTCCTGCACCAGACGGCTGGCCCTTTGGCATAGGGGAGTTCTGCGCTCTTGGTATGTGCAGTCAGGCTCTAGAAATGGTGATGGATGGCAAGCAAATCCTGGCTAGGGAGAAACTGCACCTGAAGATCTTATCAACCTTTTGAAATTTCATGTTTTTTTTTTTTATAATTCACTGCCACCACGATGTTGCCTTCATGCAGGAAGAACAAGCGAGCAGCCTCCATTTGTTTTATCATTTATTGGCACAGCAGATAAGTTTATCCAGGAAGAATTAAGGTTAAGGTTATATACAGTACATATATATCATACTGCAGGATTAGATACTGAAAGTAACGTGGTAGTAGTATGGGGTAGTTACAGTGAAGGTACTAAAAGGAGAGTTAATTCAGCAAAGTGCAATACAGGTAAGTGTCAATTCATGGTACACAGTGTAAAACAAGAAAAGCAGAGCAGCCACAAAGTATTTACAGCAGTTGGAAACGATGATCGAAATAAGGGCAGTCCTTGTAGTGGATGAAATGGCTTAGTGCTTCTGAGATGGTCACAGGTGCTGTTGGAACAGATGAGCCTTTTGGAGTCAAGGGAAGGTATTCAGGGACAGCACAGGTCTGCTTTCTGTCGGCAGCCTGCCCCCCTGGAGATGGGCAAGACTAGAGGAGGACTGGCCGTGACAGTGGGAGAGAGGAGAGTGGGTGTGGCCAAGAGAGGCAGCGGGAGCTTAGTGAGAGAGTGAAGGGCGAGGTTTACTGTCCCAAAATGAATTTTTATATAGAAGCACTATTAAACGCTGTGCATTGAATTCTCTCTTAATGTATATCCTTATTAAGGTTTACATTTAAAGTGGACACTATGAAAAGTATTTAGAAACAACATTGTCTATAAAGAAATATTTGAAATATTTTAAAACATCACAAATTGTGAGAAATGCTATGCAGGAATGCAGAGGATTGCTGATGTTTTGAAGATCTGCTATAGAAATGTTTTTGCTTGTTGAGAATGTAAAGTGGATCAGGATATATGCCCTACTCCAACCCTCTTCATGGGACTAATACACCCGCTGGTGTATTACTTAAGACATTAGCTGACCTAATAATGAGGTTATTTATTTAGTTCCTAAACATGTTGCAGGTGGCCTTTGAACTGTTGCATTTCACAAAAAACTTTGGTTCTCCAGCTTTTGAATAGAAACAAAAACTTGCAGAAGGTTGGAATCATGCACCTTGTTTGCTCAGTTCTGGATTAAATTAAAGAAAGAGCTCAGCTGGGAGAAAAACCAGCAGCTGTGTGCATCCGAAGGAACCCCTTGGACTTGGGCATCTTGGTACTGTAGATGATTAATCCAATCGGAGGCAGGAACAGATTCGCTTGTCTGCAGCCTCACTGCAGCTAAAAAGGTGCTGGTACTGTGTGGGGAGCCTCCACATTCCCTCTCCAGGGATTCTGTCTCATCAAGGATTCATGCACAGTGCACAGACCTCCCTGCAGCTCAGGTCCGTGGGCTCCAGAAGGGGGCGGTGAAGTCTTGGGGAGATGCTGCCAACTTGACCAAGGCAACAAGGCACCCTTTGTGGGGGACTGTCACCAGTGGTCGGGGTGTTCGTGAAGGGACATGATTTTGTGAGATCCCGAGTTCAGTCTGACCTGTGGTGCCTTCTGTGTGGAGTTTGCTTGCTGTGCATGTCTAGATTTTTTCCCTTTTATCTCCCACTTGTCGTGCGATGGGCTGGTGTCCTGTTCAGAGTGTGCCAGTTCTCTGTGCCTTATGCTTTCCAAGATGGGCTTTAGGTGGCAGCAGCCTTCACCGTGAATAAGTGGATTTAGATAGATACCCGGTTCAAATTTGGTGTGTGCCATGTCCCTCATTAGAGAAAAACACAGATTAAAAATCCAGCAACTACAAGGAAAACAAAGGAACGGGTTTAGCTTTCTACCTCAAAATGGACAATTTCAATGATGCAAATAACCTATAGAAAAAAAGTGTCTGTCTAGGTCCATCATCTCCAGTGCCCAGTGATCACCTGCTTATATCTTCCCCTGCTGACCAGTCAGGGAGCTCTTTCTAACCCTGTGTAACCCTAAGTAGCGTTAAGCCTTCATACGTTTAATACAGCTTGATAGCAGGCTGCCAAAACCTTGGCAGGAACAACAATATTGCAAAGAGAGAATATACTGTGATCAATCAAGTCCATCATTTTTTTGCACAGCAAGCCCTTACACCCTTGTTTACCAGGATTTTATGACCTATGAAAGTGACTGCAAACAAAGTTCCGTTAACTAATTTCCAGGCTTCTCGGGGTTTGATTTTGGCAGACATGTCTCAGCAGGTGGTCATGATTTATGAACTGTTGTTACTTCTGTCAATAAGGTTTACATTTTTCATTTTGCTTGTTGACATCTAACTGCAGACAGGTGATTTCCTAAGCACCCCCTTGATTTTGCGGCATTTTCAGGAGACAGGACAGGATCAGCTCCAAGTTTGCAGCAGTGTCCTGTACAAAGGCATTTGGCACATCAGTGCTGTCTGCTGCTTCGCCATTTTACTAGTCAGAACTGCAGTTCTATAATCTTCTGTTCAGATGGCCCTTTTATTGTCTGCGGAATAAATAAGAAACACCAATGAAGGTTATTTCACACACAATATCAACACAGCACCAGAGCTTAGCTCTTTTTAAAAGCATGGTGAATAACATAAAATGTGTAGTTTGAGATACAGAACTTCTCTGAGCAGAGGGATGTGCTGGTTTACCTTACGGAAAGGACACCGGGGCTCTTATTTTTTCCAAGTTGCAGCCAGATCCCAGAGGACAATTTCCAATATAAAGAAGATACAGGAAAAATCTATACAATAAGTGTCAGTGATTCATGAAATGTTTAACAATGCATATACTGTCTGCCCTGTTTTCCTGGTGATATTAAATTCAGTTTAGTTAAGTGAAATGAAATAAGCACCTTTTTTTCAGGCCAGCTGCTGGTATAACACTTCATGTAATCGCTTATTTTCAAGCTGTGATATTCCAAAGCAATTGTCATTTCAACCCGAGCAATTCACAATATTTTGGACTACATTATATAACTCAACATTTTTCTAAATGTGATAATAGTATTGCAGAACACAGTAAGATAAAACAGAGAAGTGTTGTTTTTTTTTTTGCTCTAAATAGAGTAGCCAGTTCTGAAGTTACATGTACAGTAGGTGTATGTCTGGTATGCCTAGAGTGAAATAATGTTGAGGCAAATTAGGTACAGCCAAAACACCTTACACCGAGATGCTCTCAGTATGGGCCTGGAATACTCACTCCTCTCCTGCTCACAGATCTGCACATGCACAGTATGTGCACACTTTCTGCGAGCCGTACAAAAGACCAGACCCTGGGCCCCCAAGTCTAAGGTGTTAAGAAGTTCTGATAGGTCCTGGCTTTGTCTCAAAATCTATTTTGGGATTTTGTTGATCTTTACCCACTCACATCTGTAGTGTCTTGTGCATCTTGGAGTTCGTCAAAGGTGCTGCTCAATACAGGGAGCTTAGCTGGGTTGGAAGGAAGGAGTCTGGGCAGCAGCACAGGCTGGGCCCCGAATGATGAAGCTATGAAGCAGAAGAAAGGAATTAGGGAAGGAGATGGCACAAGTTTCAGGGCAGCAAATGACTGCCTTTCCAGTGCTCGGACTTATGGAAGGACGTTCATTTGGCCTTCATTTCCAAATATTTCCTTTTGAAGAAAGTTGCAAAAAAACCCTGGCATGAATTACACTGTCTGAATCGCTGCTGCCAGCGTCTTTGATCTTCAAGGTGGAACGCTTTCGGAAGAAGGAAGAGAGCGCAAAAGAAAAAGTTATAACGTGTATATCAATTAATACCAATAAAGACCTTAAGTGACAACACAAAAAGCATTAAAGCCGAACAAAGTGGCACAGCTTTGTTCCTGTAAAATGCCAGCTGTCGGGCAGACCCGGGAGAGCGGGTAGGCATCAGTTCTGCTCCAGCGCCGTATCAATCTGCACCACGCTGAGCTGAGGCGCACCGGCGGACTGCGAGAGCATCCCACCCTCTCCCTCTCCGAGTGCAGTATTAATGAAGCGGCAGCGTGGCCCTGCTTCTGTATTCATTAGACATCTGGGCCAGCAGATGTGAAGTGCTGCCTCAAGACGAATAAAAAATTACTTCCCATCTGGAGTCCCTAAACTGGAAAGACAAGACTACTTTTCTTTTAACAGTTAAGGTGTTTCGGCCAAGATGCGGCTTTGCAGAGTTGTGTAATTGCAGTCTCTCCAAGTTTTCCTCGTGATTCTTAACCAGTGCTCGACGACGGACAAGCGTAAATTTCAACAAGCGTGCTCGGTATTGATCAAACTGCTGATTGCCATTGATCAGAGAGCCTTCCGTCAGGAGTCATTTTTTCTTTGCAGGCGTCAGGTGGAAACGTTGAGTGTGTGATAAACCTTGTCACTGTTTAAAAGAGGAGACGAAAGGGTAATTGATCTTTTGGGCCTTTTTAGTTTGAAAGACACCTCAAAATGCTGTGCTTCTTTCTGGCGTTATCTAATCTGAGCATTTTTTCAAGTATTCAGAAAAAGAGAAATAGATTTTCACATCGTAGTTCAGTAAAAATTCGAGATACATATTTTATTCTACCCTTTTCTAAAGATCTTTCTCATCTAAAGATTTTCCCATCTCTCAAATCTAAAGATTTTTCTCATTTCTGTCAGAGAAAACTGATCAGAACAGAATATTTAATTAAACAATAACAAGAAGTTAAGAACATATATTCATCAAAGATATGTATGTCATATTTTATGCCCACAGCTATTAACCTGCAAAATTTGGACAACTGACTGTGTATTTTACTTTTTATATATATGTATTTTTCTTTCTCATCCTATATGTATTGTACGCTTCTTTTCTGTGAATGATTTTGCGTTGTGTTAAATGGATTGTCTGATGGGTGATGTCTTTACCTGCCTGCAAAGCAGATTTCCCATCTGGGGCAATAAAGTAAAGTAAGTAGCAATAAACAAGAACAGGAGAAAAGTTAAGACAGGACGAGGCTCCTCGGCCCATAACAAACGATATATTATAATATAGTACATAATAAAAATGAGCTCCATTAGAGGGCAGACGAATGACAATTTCCACATTTCTTCTCTTGGAAGTAAATATTTTCAATAACTCTGGCTATTTTAATTCCTATTATTCTGGACTTTTTGGGCTGATGCTTTCCTTACATTTTTGTCCTTTTATACAGGCGGGCAGTTTCTTGGAGCAATCTCAGTGGAGGGCCTTGCTCAAGGACACTATGGCAGCGTCTCACCCAAGAGCCAGAGCCACAGCTTTCAGCTGTAGCATCCAAGCCCTAAGCCCAGCACCACCCTGCTGCCCAGTTCTGGCATTACTGCTCTGTTTTTTTATACCTTAATGTTAGTGTATGAATGTTCCTAGACTGGATTTATGTTTGAAATTTAATGTACGAGTTTCTGTGCAAAAGAAATACCTATTTTATTGCTCATTAAGTAGAATAGGAGGCACTGCCTACTTGTATTTAATTTTAGATTATTCGTACAAACAGCTCCAAAAGAAAGCCTTAAAGGAACAGGACACAGCATTTGTGTCTTAAACAGTTTATGATATATGGCCTCATAAATTCAGGTTATAGCTGAGTGTTTTCCAGGTTTGGAAAGTCTGAGAAATATCCTTGAAGAAGGTTTCAGGAGAGCTCCTCACTTCACTGTGTCTGAGCTCACAGGCTCCTTCATTAAAAATACAGCTTTGTGTCGGAAGAATTCCTTCAGAATATCATGTACATTTTAAATGTTGTGATACTTACTCTTTAAGTCTTTCAATTCCACGATACTCATAATAAAGATTGTTATATTTAGCATGATCCATGTGAAAATGATACTTGTGTTTCAGAAGTCACAATTCTGCATACCTCTATTAAAGACTTCTTAAAAAATATCCCATTACAACTTTTTTTTAATAAAGGCTGCAATTAAAAGCCTCATTTCCCATCATCTGTTTAATCCATTATTTTATACTCAGCATCCAAATGGCTCTGTCTCCACATGAAGGTTGTTCTTGGATCTTGGCTGTGTCTGAGAGTCTGTGACCTTCGAAGGTCAGCAGTGAGAAGTGACGTCCCTCTCCTGCTCAAGAAACACTCATCCCATTCTGTTTCCAGACCTAATTTTGAGGACCATTACCTGGAGCTCATTATAACCACCTCTAACGCACATCAGTCTGCCCTCACTACGTTCATCTCTTCAGTACCTTCTTAATAAAGCTTCCATTTGTGCATTATTTACTCTTCATAAAATCCGTCTCACTTTCTCCTTATTTTTTATACACTTTTATCTACTATTTGCCACAGGCCAGGCAACCTCTTTCTTTCTGTCCATTCTGATTTTGTACTGATTTGTGAGGCTTCTTGGGCTTCTGTGAATTTACCAAACCACTGGTCATTCCTCTGCCATAGATCAAATGTTGTGGTACTTGGTTGTGCGTTTGGTATTCGTGGGAGAAAGAGCTCAGTTATGCCAGTGGTTGAGGATGACATGGTGAGATCAAGTAATAAAGAAAGTACAGTGTAAGAGTGCAGTAGGTTGGGAAGAGTTAGCAGATCTTTTCTGAACTACATTTCTAAGAAGGCAATGGGGAATCTACGGCGATCCCTGGCCACCTGACCAATTAATCAGAGACAACTGGTTGTGTAGCTAGTCTGGGATTTTGGCATTATGTGGGGTGTGTTCAGTGTGGAGACAGAGCCCTGGTCTAACCACAGCTGAGATGGCTAATTTTGGATTGGGCTGGGGGAGTGGTCTAAGAGCACGCTGAACACTTCCCCGGACTCTCTTCCTGAACCTCCGCAAGGGGAGACTTTAGAGTGTCCTGGAGGTGATTATGTAGAAAGAGCGTAAGGCCATCTTTTAAATTTTTATTATATTTTTCTCCCCTCCTGTCCCGCCTCTGTGAGAGTTCACCTGGACAGGCTGAGCGTCTCCTCTTCTTTCCCGCTCTGAGAGTTCACCAGGACACGCTGAGTGTCTCCTCTCCTGTCCCGCACTGAGAGATCACCTGGACACGCTGAGTGTCTCCTCTCCTGTCCCGCACTGAGAGATCACCTGGACACGCTGAGTGTCTCCTCTCCTGTCCCGCTCTGAGAGAGCACCTGGACAGACGGAGCGTCTCCTCTCCTGTCTTGCTGTGAGAGTTCAGCTGGACAGGCTGAGCGTCTCCTCTCCCGTCCCGCGGTGAGAGTTCAGCTGGACAGGCTGAGATTGTTTTGCCTTTGCTCTTTTTACTCCAATCTGGACCCCGCTAAACAGGGATAGTCCAGGCTGGATCCTGTTGTCCAAGCAGTGCATTTTTCTTTTCTCCTTTTCTCCCTTTTTGTTTTTCTATCCGTTTGCTGACCTCATAGCGGTGCCTCCACCCCCTCAAATGGGGCATTTACTCTTACTGGTGCTCACTGAGCTCCTCCCAAGAACCTGCATTGTTACAGACATTAAAAAGAAAACAGTAAGCAGAGGCTTCCTGTGGTCATCAAGCTCTGTTCAACTCCTAACAATACAAGAACTGCATCTTATTTCTACAACAGTAAGAGATGTCTGTTATGGCGTCTCTACAACAGGCCAGGAGTAACAGAACAGGACTAATTAGTCCATTAAGACTTTTTTTCTTAGTCCCACCTAGAAATTGAAAAGAAAGGATGACAATGCCATTTAATTCGCATTTGAATAAGTGTAATTGCTGCCTAACAATGAGAGATTTTTATTGGGATTTATCAATTCCACAAAAACACACAAAGCCTGTGTGAATCTCAAAGGTTGTTCACTGGCTTAATGTAATAAATTCTAATATCGGTATGTTATTAAAAATAGACAGGTTCATATTTTTTTATAAAAAAGCTGCATATGTTTTTTTCTGTTGAAACATATTTAACTTTATAGGTACAAAAGTATGAGAAAATTAATGTTGTGTTGTGTTTTAAAAACAATGATGGGAATACAGCAAATTTTCTCATAGTCAGTGGGAGAGAGTTCGTCAGTGTATCACGTGGAAAGACAGAGTGTAAAGTTTAAGCTGGTCTTCTAGGTACCTTTGAGCTCTTACCACTCGAGGACTTGTCAATCCACAACAGAGTGATAAGTAAGCAGAAGGTAACCGTTAGCTAACCACTCTTAATGACCTCTGCAACCTTATGATATTCGCCTCTTGTACAGAAAACTGTAGTGTAAGTACATGTCTGAATTTCTTAGAGAAATCACCAAAACAGAAGAAAAGTTACAAACAAGAGCTAAATGATTAGCCCAATGGCCTGAGGATCTCATCCAGCTGTTTCTTGGTTTCGTAGCCTATGAGGTTTATCTGAGGCGCAATTATTGCTAATTGAAAACTTACTATTTTTGCCAGTACAGTATGCGTCTCAATAACATGGCTAGGTGCAGTAGCAGGTTCCATACTCCCACAACCATTTTGGGTAAAGAAAAGTCTCTTGTTCTTGCAATGAAATCTATTCTATTCTATAGTCTATGCAATTAAATATATTAAGAGAGCACTTGGATATTCTGTAATAAATTTAGTGCAGGAACATACTGTATATCAATCTTGCTCAAGCCTGGTGCTGATATCAGGTACATGTAGTCTGCCTGTTTGAAGACCTTAAAACCTTATTTCAAAATCTTCACCTCAGAGTGGTAAGCGGTCTAACAGCCTGTTTGTAGTTGATATGGAGCTCCTCAGATGGAGACTCGTGGCTGTATGACCAGAGCCAGCTTCAATTTGGCTTAAATGTGAGATGCAAAGCCAAGGTGTAAACATGCGAACCATCACTTGAAAAATCAACCTGCCGAGGCTCATTACTAATGCGTTGTGAAAGCTGATTCAGCGCTGTGCTAAGACTTACAGCCCTCCTCTCACGTCTTGCACCAGTGACGTAGCCGTGCTAATTTATAATCTGTCTGATTGGGTCTAACATGGAGAGCTATTTGTGTCACTGGTCGTAGAAAGCAGGTGTAATGCACAAAAAGGTGCAAGTGTTTTACGTGTATTAATGCATAAATTATTAAATGCACAGTATGAATGTTTCCACATATTAATTTTAAAATACCACTAGCAGTCAAATGTGTTTTTAAAGGTTTATTCAGAGAATCAAAAAAGGATGTTTATTTGCTTAACAGGTTGAACCCCACTTAATTTAGACTGAATATTGAAATTTAGAAGATATTTACTTAGCTGCACAGATTATTGTGAAGTATTGAAAACAGATGACATTTCATATAAGTACTGAATACATCGCTAATGTTAGTCAAGGTATGCAAGACCTTCAGGAAAAGATTGCTAATCCTGGGGAACATACTGTACATGAATTATAAAGGTCAAATTTAACCTTTGGAGGGCTTCCTGAGTTGCTCAACCGGTAAAGACGTTCACCAGAGCGGTATAAGATCACTTTATTAGCCATATACAATTTCTTGCATTAGGAATTTGTCTTTTCGCATACCCCAACCTGCTCTCCATGAGACACACAGACAGGGAAGGTTTGGGTCAGAGTGCAGGGTCAGCCATTTATACAGCGCCCCTGGAGCAGCTGGGGTTAAGGGCCTTGCTCAGGGGCTCAATGGAGGAGGATTCCTCTGCCAGCCGCGGGATTTGAACCAGCAACCTGCCAGCCACAGGTGCAGATTCTTAGCCACAGTGAAACTGGTCCGCCCATGAGCACGGGTTCGAGATTCGTGAATCGAGATTCGCTCTGAGGCGGAGGCAGGGTGAGTCGGTCTGGCCTCTCGACTCTCAGCGCCATGGGGACGTCTGTGGCCTCACGGGGGCACCTGCAGGCACACGGCGCCTCCGGACATCAGATAAGGAGCCGTGGTGCCTGGGACGTGTTAGAAGAAAAGTGGCTTAAAGGTGGGCGTACACAGAATTTTTAAAAACTAAAATGCATAAATAGTATTTATTTAATAATGCTTTGTCTGTAAACAACTCTTCAAACACTGCATCTGGATTTTGTGGTTTATAATTTTGAAACCCACCTACAGACCTTTGCATTCCAGCCTCTCTTCAGATTTACCCCTAATTACTTTATTGAAATTATACAACCTCATCTTTCCCCTGCTCCTCCTGTTTCCACTTCTTCATTTAAATAATCCAGGTGGTGACTATAACCACACTTTCACCTGAACCTGATCCTGGTCTGACTTCAGCTTGGATTCTTCTGGAAGTATTCAAACCTTTCCTCTCCGGTTGTCTCCATCTTTCACATCTTTTCCTGTTCTGACAGTAAGAATAGCTGCCCTGTCTTGTTTTAATAAGGAGGCCATGCGGTTTATCTAGATTGTTTAGTTTCTGTCTCCCACAATTCTCTGAGTAAAGATGTGCCTCTTGGATGGAGCAGAACACACCACTCAGTGTTGAGCTAAGACTCCTCCAGGACAATGATGAAAGTGGGCAGACTGCCTCTGGCAATAACATGTGGAAACAAGCCCTCATATAGATAGAGTACTACCTTTAATACTATTTGCAATCTATTCTGAATCCAGGCCTTTCACTGATTGTAATAATAAAAGCACTTTATGAGCAGTAACGTTTGCTTGTGAACAAGAATGTCTTCCCACTGTTTTCATTTGAGGCTATCTCATTGAATCGCTAGCTTTTGCATCAGGAACCCTCTGGAGTCACTAGAAAATATTTTTCCACACAAATCTGTCATTAAGACACTTCAAATTACAAAAATTAGAGCTTGCAAATCATTTCTTGAGAAGGCAGCTGCTACCTGAAACTGTTCAACGAGTCATCCTTCTCTTTAGACACTGGTTTCAGTGGTCAAGCAACAATAAGAGTCATCACATTTTGTGACTTTTACAGCTCCCTTATTAATGAACTCAGAAAGACTGGTAACTCCATTCATTACAGTGTGAAAAATGTAACACATTACAGACCGCAGTAGTAAAACTACCTGGACTCCGTGCACAGAAGGCTATTCAAATTAATATTAATGACATATTGAATCATTGACTGCTTCACTGGAATTTATTAGGCATGTTTACTCACATGAAATTCATTTAAGAAGCGCTGTGACAGTTTAATTCAAGGTAGACAGAATAGGAAATATTCTCTTCAACTACATCAGCAGCTGCCTGACACAGAATAATAAATCAGGTATGTGGTTTTCTGGGGGTGGTTAGGGGTATTAGGAAAATGTTCACAGAACACCTTAAGAGAAATATAAAAAAATCCTTCACCAGAAACATCTGGAAGGTTTTCAACCACAGTTTAACATAAAGACGAGTGACATTTTAAGCAAATGAAACCTGTCACATATTTTACATCACCGTGCACTCCTCATTAAAGACAGATCCGAGCGCAGCAGTAATTGTTTTAATTTATTTGTTTATGGCGGAGACAGAGGGGACAGGCACATGGCACTTGCCTTTTTATTGGGAACATATGGAACGCATTTATCACCATTTGCAGAGATCGGCTTAAATGATTTTATTAACTAATTTGTAACTTTACACTTTTTTAATCAAACACATGCTGTGCGCTATAATGTTTTGATAATGCTCCCGGGCTTTCCGAAGTGAACAGCATCAGCCAAAGGGAAATAAAAAATAAAATAAAACCGAAACCCAGAGAAAGAAAACGGGCCGCGCCTGGAAGACATTAGCATCAGCCGTTCTGATATATGACAGTGATCATTTCGATTAGCGCAACGCGGTGCCGCAGGGCGAGGGGGTGCCCTGAGGTATTTAGGATATCGGAGGCCAGCATTGTTTACCTACTATAACTGGAGAGGCGTAGACTGATGCACTGATGCACCGAGATGCACGGAGACCAGACCATTCGTTAACTCCTTAGCTATCCATCCAGTTTCGAGCCGTTTCCTCCAATTCAGGGTCGCAGGGGAGCCGGAGCCTGTCCCAGCGGGCCGCGGGCGCAAGGCAGGGTACATCCTGGGTGGGATACCAGTCCATCACAGAACTCCTTAGCCTTGCGTGCTTAATAATCCCTCACTCCTGTGGAAGAGGTGAAATAATGATAATAGACATTCAATAAAAATACCACTCAGGAACCGCACCCATTATTTAGCGCTTTTTATTTCTCTTCCTGTCCTATTATCCCCTATTCCAGTTGCTCCATCTCTCTATCTGTCTGTTAGCGGGAAGCCATCAGTCTCCTGCTAAAGGTCACAGCCACCCAGAAGCTTATGATACAAGGCTGGACTGCACTCCAGATTGTACACCAGTCCAGCACAGGGTACGCACACACACACAAACACACAAGTCTGCAGGTTGATGATTTTAAGACACCACTCTCCCTAACCAAGACAATCCCCTTAGAAAAAACCCCGGTTATCAGGGGGAGACACATACCCCCACAGGCAAGAAATCACACCCAGGAATCAAAGCCGAGACACAAGAGAAAGCCACACTACCAAGCACGCCACCTGGTCACAAATCCAGCAGATTGAAAAGTAGCAAATCCTGTACAGGGAAGTGAACACATGATTTGACATTCATTTGTAAACCATCAGAAGACTGAGAAAGTACAGACCTATGTACAAGCATTTGCCTGCTAAAAAAAGATTGTTTATTACAAGACAATTTGTGGATGAATGTTTTGAAATAATGAGAAGGTCAGGTATTCCAAATACCTGATCATTTGCGAGGACTCAGCAGACTCTGAGTGCCATCCAGTATATGGAGTGTCTGTGGCTTGACATGATCTGCTGCCTCCTTCAGTTTAACTGGGGGGAAAACTGCCTCATCAACAGAAGAATAGGATTTAGCCGCTGCAGGGCGCTACAATACAGGGATAAACACCCCTTCTATCTCCCAGCAGCTTCTGCACAAACAACAAAAGTAGAACCTAAGCCGCAATTAATTAATACAGTAGTTTTTAAACCACTCCGAGGCAGAAAAAATATTTTAGTTTAGGACCTAGTGTTATTTTAATTGTAAGAAATAACTCTGTGAATATTCTCCCAAACAAAACTGTTATCCAAGTCATCTTAGGGTAAACAGCTGTACTGCTAATTCCCTGGTTGAAAAATCTGTGGCCAAATTGCTTAAAAATGTACAAAGGGACAAAAGTTGATAGCTTTTCCTAACATTTAACTTTCAGTGCAAAGCAATGTAGATGACTGCAAAAACAGCAGGTTTGCTTGATAAAATCTTGTAATCTTAGTTCAATTCAGCCACCGAATATTACTGTACAGTATTTAATATTGGTAAGCATCCCATGACAACTGACTTTAATTTCACATTACAAAGGCTTACTCTATTTCCTACACGGTTGACTAAATCCTAACTTTGGATCTGGGTGGTATTAAGTAAAATTCACTCACATGTCTTCTTTCTTTCAGAGAGATATGTGTCGAAATGTGTAGAGGTCATTAGCAGTGGATTGTAGTGGGAGTTTACTGAAAATCATCTTCTCTCAGGTCCTCCACTTCTCCTCCAGAGAGCTTTCGGGATCAGTACTGATGACAGCTGAGTGTTCTTCTAAGATCAGGAGAGATATATAATCCATGAATTTTAGAAACACTTATGTCCTTTCCCAGTTACTGTCTTAAATAAAATTTCTGGCTGCACAAAACTCTTGATTACCCACAAACACTAAAAGAATCACACTTTGGGGGACTTGATTACCCCTGGGGGGACACCTTCCAGTCCATCGCTAGGCTCACAGGCACAGACATGTACACAATCACACCAGAGCCAGTTTTCCCAGAAGCCAACTAACAACAACATCACTTTATTAGCCCTATACAATTTCTTGCATTAGGAATTCATCTTTTCACATACCCCAGCTTGTTCTCCATGAGACACAGACAGGGAGAGAGAAGCTTGGGGTCAGAGCACAGGGTCAGCCATTGTACAGCACCCCTGGAGCAGTTGGGGTAAAGGGCCTTGCTCAGGGGCCCAACGGAGTAGGATTCCTCTGCTAGTTGCAGGATTTGAACCAGCAACCTTACAACCACAGGCAGAGATCCTCAGCCACAGAGCCACCGCTCCACCCAGATAATCTACCACTATGTCTGTGAGCAGTACGTACCTGCCAGTATGTCTTTCCTCAGGGACTGTGCAAGGAAACCGGAGCACCTGGAGGAAATCTGTGCAAACACAGGGAGAACATACATACTCTGTGCAGATGGCACCCCAAGAATCGAACCCAGGGCCCCAGCACTGTGAGCACCACTGTGCTTCCCTTATCTTAATAATATTATATTACAAGTCATATTAAAGGTTAAAACAAAGTAAAACACACTGTAGCTTCTGCTCATTAAAAGGTTACAGAGTGTATACCAGGAGTGGACAACCCTAGTACTAGAGTAGAGTTAAATCTTAAAGCCCACTCATTAAATATTCAGTTTGTAAAGGAGTCGCCTCACGTGTTGATCAATATACTTAGTGACTCAATTAAGTCAGGAATGGCCAACAGTGATTGATGAACTACACCCCTGGTTTATATATGTCAAATAAATATAAGCTGGCACACATTAAAAAAAAATATTTAGTGTCTTATAAAGTCACTACATCAAAAAACACAATTGCTGTTTGAACATCAATCACAATAAACAAAATCCATATAGATTGAAATAGATAAGGAAATAAATTATTTAAGTCTAAACAAAGCTTGGCTGATATAAATTTTAATTTAGAATACTCCTGCCTTAGTTATAAAAAAACAGCGACAAGAATGCATGCCAAAGAATCTGTTTGGCACCAACAGAATAATTTATCACAGAAACCCTTCATGGAGCATGTCAGGAGATTGGGGTCTGGACAATCATAGCAGTCTGTCTGCAAATCCCATTCAAATTCCAAACCAGGGGTGTCTTACATATTAAAATAGAAGAAGCCATTCTATTTTTTAAAGTTTTTATGGTCTTCTAGGGGCGACGCAGTGGCGCTGTGGTTAACATTGCTACGTCACAGCACTGGGGCCCTTGATTCAGTTCCTGGGGTGCTGTCTGTGTGGAGTTTGTGTGGTCATTATGGGTTTCCTCCCACAGTCCTGGTAGGTTAATTGGCTTCAGGTAGCACTGGCCCCGGGCGAGTGTGTGGCTGCCTGTGTCTGTGCTCTGCCCTGCAGCGGATTGCTGACCTGTCCAGGGGGTAACCGGCCCTGTGCCCGTAGCTGGCCAGGAGGGGCTCTGTCTCCCCCACAAGGCTGGACCAAATAAAGTAGTTTGGGAACAGTTGCCAAATGAAAACAGGGCTAGAGAGAAATTAGTGTGAAATGTCTCATGGATTCTTGGCCTGTTTAGAGTTTTGAGGGCGCTTCCTGTCTTGTCATGATGTTTTCTGACATCATTTCAGGGATTGCCGGTGGGAGCTGCAGTCTGTAGAGAGGCTTCCTGTTGTCCCCCATGGACGCAGGTCCGTTTCCTCACGTCACCTTCAGGAATCATTAGACCTAACGCAAGGAAAAGTTATTTTTTATGCTTTGTTTAAAATTTAAATGTTGCCTTTCTGAGAAGAGCTGCAGACGAATACAGCACCTAAAAAAAAGTTCCTGACTTGCAGTATTTTAAGTCAATAAAAGCTGTCTTTAAATAATTAATTTTTTTAAAGTGGCAACAAACTGAAAGAAAAGTCCTGTCTTTCAGAATCCATTTAAAACACTGTGATGGAAACTGACTTATGTTCTAAAACTATATTTACCCATCCAGAAGAGACAGGCTCCTTCAACAGTGTTTCCACACACGCCTAGCTATGTAAGACCAGGGGAAGTGACCAATAAGTGGTACAGTATCTGTGTAAGAGGGAAAGCATTCATATAAAAGACTATGTTTTCTCTTCGTAGTCATTTTATATCACATGGCTTCATGTTTCACATGTAAATACACATCTGTTCTACTTACATTATGTTGCACACCTAATAAACAACCGAAAGGGTGATGCAACAACAACAGTAGAGGTATATACTGTATAATTCTTTGCTATTGCTGTTCCTTCATCTTTTTTCTTTACTAAACATCAGATCATTTATGAAAAGAACAGCATTAGAAAAGCTAACCCTCTTCTGTAGGTTACTGGCGTTTGAGATTAAAAGCCATGAGATAATTTAAAATGCAAGAATCAGAAACTCGTCAGCATCCCTTTCTGAAAAAAAAAACATATTGTACAGTCATTCCCCTGACTGTCACGGGCCTCCTCTAATTATAGGCAAGCCCATGTGTTAATTAAAGTCCCATCTGCAGTGGGGCATTGTCTTTACAGTGGAGAATGGCAGGGGATGGCTAACACAGGCAGACCGATATGGTGGCACATTTCACTCTCTGAGAAAAGCGTTTATTTTTTTTAATGGATGCACAAAACAAAAGAGGGTTAAATTTGCTTTAAGGAATGTGTTTTTTTATAAAGAGAAAAAAGTAATTTCACAGATGTTATCATTTGATTCAATTAAGATAAATTTGACATATACTGTATATGCCTGAAACCCCAAACCAGGTAAAAATGAATTGTCTGCATAACAGGACCTACAGTAAGTGACTCACATGGTTATTTTAGTGGGGTCAACTTGACATGCCTTAATTGTTATTATTACTGAGCCAGATATCATGGCTGCATGCAAACCAGTAATTGATCTAATGGTATTGTTATGGGTACGGTATTTACCATCATAAAACATTACTGCATTCTTAATAAACATTGACATAATTCCTTTTGCCACTTTTTATACGAATGTACAACATTACACTGAAACTGAAAGGAAGTGCATTAAAACTGAGAACAGTAGGCTTTTCCTTACGAAAAGGGTTGTGGGTGTATGGAACGAACTTCCTAGCCGATGTCATTGAAACGTGTTTCATGAAACCTTAAATGTTCCTTGGCTGTATTGTTTTCTTACTAATATGCCTGCTCTTGTTTGAAATCTTTCTTATTATTTAGTTGTAACACATATTTATTTATAATGCTATTGTGATTCACAATTCTTTTTATTATTCATCGCTAATGTCATCTCTACTGTCATTTCGCAGAACAGAACCACAAGACAGAAAAAAATTCTGGCTGGTTAGAAGCCTTTGGAAGCTTTATTCTTACCTCATAATTTAATGAAACTCAAAATTTTAAGGTGAGTGTTTTTGGCAAACAGCATTTTCTTTTCCCTGAGAAAAAATGAAAAGAGAATGGTTCAGACACACAATTCACTTTCAGAATCCTGAAATTCTAGAAGATGACAAACTTCCAAGTTCAGCTTCATAAGCAGCTAATAAGCCATATACTGTCAGTGTGTGTTATAATGCTGTATACAGTAATTAATATATACAATTAATGGATAGAGGCAAAACTAAAACAGCACAAGAGAGCACAACATGGAAAACAAACAGAAAAAGTATGATAAATGCTTAAAATTGCAATGTGGTTAAATACAACGTCTTGTAGTTAGGTAGCAATTCTCCTGCCAAAACTTTGACATATAGGAGAGGACTAACTTCATGGTGCAGCCATTGTGCACCAGCAACCCCACTTAATAGCAGATCAGATGGAAAACTGAGGAAGCCCAGAGAGAACTTTTGCTAGGACAACAGGGTTAACACCCCTGCTCCTATGAGCTGTGCCCTGGAATTGTTAATGACCCAAAAGGCAGGACCGCAGTTTAGTGTCTTATCTAACAGACAGCTCCTCGTAGTGCAGTGTGGACCAGAAGGAACAGCGCCACCTACTTGTCCACCAACACCACTCACAGCAGTAACCTGGTTTTCCTTAAAGCTCTCACATTCCAGTACTGACCAGGCCCAGCCTTGTTCAGCTCAGGTCAGACTACAGGGTGGCAACGCTGCTGTCACATCTATGTGAATATACCTTTACAGATGGGGATGAGAGCTCTCACTGAAGCACTCCATCAGGAAAGCAGATCCGCTTGGTTTTCTTTGGCTAAGAGTTTGATATTTATGGAACATGAACATGAGCATTTCTGGGAAGAAAACATTTTTTGACACTTTTTTTTTTTAGATGAGCAGGCATACTTTAAAAAAATAAGAGAATGTCTGAATTTGATTAACCAAAAATGATTTACTGGAACTTCAGTGTTCAAGAAAATAATCTAAGAATGTGAGAATAGGACAATAAATAATGTCACACACAGTAAACAAAGTCAGGCTGCTCTTGTTTTTAAGTAGCTCAAATAATCAATTCCCTTTGCCTGTAAAGAGAGAAAAATATTCCAGCCTCCATACTCTACACTTCTGTCAGACTGCAAAGTTCAGTGTCATTCTTTCAGAGACACCTACTGAGACCTGGTGCTAGACTCTGTGGAGCAGCAGGGGGCAGTGGTGCCTCTCTCCACTGGTGTTCAACTGTTGTAAATTGCATGAAAAAGAGAACGACAGGGGTGTCAACGACAGCTTCCGAAAACAGTCCCCAGACAGGAGAGATAATGGCCCATCTGCAGTCGGCAACTTACAGCCACCTCTGGTCCTGAAGTAAAAGTCATTTTCGGTGCATTCGTTGTGTGAGATATTGTATCTCCGAGAGCAAGTTATAAACTTAGCTTACAAGGCAGGTTTACAGTTTCTCACACTACGCATACAAGTGGCATTCAATCCTGCTACCATAATACGTGCTGCCTTAAACAGAGTTTCCAAGAAAGACTGTATTACCAGTATGTTACAAAACTAAATAACTGTTATGTCTGCAAAATGTGCTATAATTTACCATGTAAGATAATTAAATTTGATTGACACCGATGTTAAGTATAGCAAAAGTCAACAGCCTGTGAAAATATTTTTAACATTACACAGACAGCAGAACTCCTTTCACACAAAATAATCAGCATTTTTTCAAGCTTTAAATCTAGCCTAGCATGTCTGTTCAGAGCCAAGCGTCAGCAAACTTGACTACATGAAAAAGGATATTGAAAACAGCTATCAGAGGAATAGAAAAAAATAATCAAAACATAAAACTGGATTTAAAACAGTTTTTGTTTTTCAGTTTCATGTACAGGGCATGCTAGAAAAAAGAAAAAAGCTGTATTTTTTACACAAATTCAAAGCTATTTTCATGTTGTACTATAAAAACAGAGTTACTGTAACAAATCTCTTTTGCTTTCCATGGTACTTTGTGTTTTTGCTCAAATATACTGTAACAAAGGCACATTTTACAGTATTTTACACACTTTAAGTATATTAAATATAGATAGAATTTAATATCAAGGATAATTTCAACTGAGTCCGAGTGTTCAATGTTTCTTTCTCTTCCGTACAAAAAACTGAATTATTAGTTTTACAGTACATTCTCCATATGCAGTACTGTATTCTAGACATGCATTATCATCTTTCAGTAGCTGGACATTTTAAACTGAAATAGAACTGAAGAAGACAGAGTGCTCACCACAATTAGTGGTTACTTAATTTTTATCATACATAAAATGCTGAGCCATGTTACTCATTGTGGGTCTCTATAACTCATTCTAAATGGATTGTATTTCCAATGTATGACTTTAAACTCTGTGCCATGGGAGAATAAAACATTGCTATGTATGGATGTAAGGGTTATTATACTGTTTAACCAACTAATTCTATCTTTTGTGGGAAACAATTGTTGTAACTGAAACTTATTGCAGTCTTTAACTGTCCAAGCAAAACCTATAAGGAAACATTTTTAACCAAAAGCATTTTCTTCTAAATAGAAGTTCTAATCAATAAAGTGAACTGCAAAGGAACCATTTGGTTTAGACAGGTTTCACAGTCAGGTCTAATTACACGAAATGCCTTTGGATGAGTGCCAAGCAAAAGTCAAACAGTAGGTTTTAGTGGTTTCATTTAAAACCACCATTTTTTAAACCTGCTGTAGTAAATCAAAAAGAATGAATTGTATTAATTTATACAGTTGCAGCTGCGGGGAATGGAAGTAATTTGAGGAATACATCATCTTGTGGCCTTCCATGATAAAACTGGTCAAATACTTTTGGATAACTCAGGACCATTCGTTCAAAGGGCAAGATGGAAACAGCCTGTTTTTGTTTTCTGCAATTGTACAGTTGGACGACTAACTTATTCATTTCAAAACGTGTAGGTATTGATTGAGCTGGAATGAAGGCTATTTAACTGGAAACGAAACGCAGAAAGCCTACAAAAAAAAAGGAATGGAAATAAAACAGACAAATGGCAAATGACCCCCTGCTGAAAGATGGTTCAACTCAACAAGTTTCTCTCTGTTGTTCTTTGCCATCTGTTTCATATCTATTTTCCTGCCTTCTCTTCAAATGATGTATTAATCGTTTTTCACATGGTAAGAATTAAAAAAACCAACAAAATGGCTTAGTGGTTACCGTGGCTGAATCTCTCATGGAAGGTCAGGGGTTGAAAGCCATTTCAGGTTTATTTTAGCCCAGATGGAAGTCTAAAATACTTCCTTTCCCTCTCTTCCTTTAAACAGATTCTTGTTCCTTGTCCATACTATGACACAGAGAGAAAGAAATCAGACGGGGATAAGATTATAAATCATTAAATGGGCACTGGGAAAGTGAGAAAAATACTGTCAACATGTCGGAAGCATGTTAAGATCACTGCAGCTACTCCATTATATTTCTGAACGGGAGAGGCCTGTCTTTATCAATCAGAAAGTCTTTCACGTTTCCTGACTGTTTCTGGTCTGCTCCTGGTCTGTGAGATATTGCCAATGGACGCAAAAGGATAGTTGTAGTGTTTTCAGTATCATTGCAGATGTCATCATTTGAACAGCAAACCTCGTGATTCCATTGTTTATTCTCATTCAGATGTCTGTCATTCCTGACTCGGGACACGTTCTTAACTTTACCTAAATTCATTTCACATAATCTTTTGCTCCCTTAAGACATTTTGTCTGCCCCCAGAGTCAACCGACGCAGTCAAATCTTTTTCTTTCCTGGGATTTTTATTCAGCTTCAGAACAATGCTACGATACGCTGTCGATAGCTGCCAAACATGCACAGCACAGCCATGGAGAGATGTTTCTTCCACCTTTGCAAATAACATGTGTTATTATTGTAGGAAAGGACCATTCTGATGGGAAAAAAAAATAGAACTGAGAAGACCAATGTTATTAATATGAGAAAAAATGTCAAGGCAAATTAAAGTAGCTAAATCACGTTACTGTGAAAGCTTTGTAAAATGAAGGTATAAGATATGAAGACAATCCATAAAGGTATAACAGAATACCATTAAAAAATAATTTGGAGCCCCATTTTGATTAAAGAGGTGAAGGAAGGCCCGTCTGTGGGATTACTGCAGAGGCTCCATCAGGGGATATCAGATGGTTCATCACCTACCAGAACAGAAATAAAACGGCATCCGAGTCCAGAGCTCGTTTATTCAAGAGGTGATGATAACGCTGGGGCCAGAGAGATTAGGAATGTAGACCTGGCCTTTGTTAATGGGGAAAACAAAGACGCTCCGAGAACACATTGCATTGTGCTCCCCACGGCTTGTCTTCGCCTCATGCTAGAATGTTTGATTCCAGGAACAGATGAAGCACAGCATGTGTGGGTGCACCCAGAGGAATGCTATACTAGACAAGAGCATTGCTGCATTTTGTTTCATATTATGTGAATAAATTAAACAATAAATAACCAAGGATAATAAAGGCAGCAGCCTGCGTCTTCTACCTCTGCTAGGCAAATTAAGATAAGGCGAGCCATGGCTCCAGTGATCCTTTTCCCACATCAGGACAGGGGATGTCAATCCAGCTAACTTTTCCAAAAGGTGCGCTCTCTTCCATGCGTGCCTCTCATGCCTGAAGATGAGGATGAAACCACTCGGCTCATTGATATTCCGTTCCAGACGGGAAGAAACGAGTGACTGGCTCAGACAATCGCTCCAGCCCCCAGATTCCCAGAGCCCTTGATTTCCACGGCACTTTTGCTTTGCATTTTAACTCTCCAACCTGATATCCATTTGAGGAACAGAAAAGAAGACAGGAGCAAGCTATAACAGGACAACAGAACATCTGAAAGTTAGTTAAACAGTAGCATAAAGTCTCACACAGAGGTTACTGTGAATGGCCACTTTGACATGACTATTCCATTTGCATACAGAGTGTTCCTTATTCAGCAGCAGTGGCTGTTTAATATTTCAGATGATGCAATGGGGAATCAGCTAATTATCTTTGAACAATTCTGGTAACGGCATGACCTGAGCTTGTATGAGGGTACATTACCATGTATTGCTTCTATGTAAATGAAGCAGGCTCTCTTCGCTTAGAAGTGTTATTAAAAAATTATGACCTATAGCTAATTATTAGTGAATATGCCCAATCCAAGGGGACAAGCTATTGCTCTTCCTTTAGTTTACATTAAAGATGAATGTTACTCAGAAGACAGAACAAATATATGCACAGTAATAGGATGGTCCCTTTTTGGAAGAAATTAGCTCTTAAAACTCTCATTCCACCATTATTAAAATATGCACAGCTAAAGCTGCTGAAATGGTTGTTGTGATGTGCTGTTGTGCTATATGTAATACACTGCATTCTGCCCTGAGCTTGCACAGAGTACTGTGTGCCTGTTTAGTTATTCTCTCTTATTCTAACTGTTGTTTTAAATCTTAGGAAATCGTATATCACTATATAGCTGCTAACCAGTAAGTCAATCAATGTTGATTTTAGTTACAGGTTCATTTTGAAACACTTTACAACTAGTTTTGTTACAAACAGGGGCACAGGAGAAGTAGTGTAACATTTTATGTTATAGGAAGACCCCTGGCTGAAGGGAAAAAATACAAACTAAGGAATGCTGCAAATGTTATACTAACTAGTCCGATAGAAAGAGCAGGGAAGACACTGAGAATTTTAAAGAAATAATTCTTTAAATGCCATGCATCTGACAAACCAAGGATACAATATTCAGCACAAAATAACATTTTTTTAACTGGCAAGTTCCAGCAGCATGGAGTACTTTGTTGTGCTTCTATCAAAAGACTCTCAAGGCCTCCATAGCACTGGTCAGATTACCTCTCCGGTCTGTTGGACCCTTGGTCCTGATGGGACTGTCACATGCGCAGTAGCCCTCAAGAGCTCAAAAAGAAAGAGACCAAGGCGGTGAACTGTTGTAATGATGTGCCAGAGGTGACAAAAATGTGGACCCTGAGCAGAAGTGACTGCAGCAGCTGACATTTTCCAATCAAAGTGAGTGTGACATGGTGATGGGGGTGGGGTTTGGAGCTTAACACTAAGATATCAGCCCCTCCAGTGTTTGCCTTACAACATGCTAGTTTGTCCTAGCAACATACAGGCATAATAAAGGCAACAGAGAGACATTTGTATGAGTCTTCGGGTAGAGTGCCTTTCGAATCTATTCACCCCCTGTCAATGACATCCCATTATAATTACAGTCCAAGTACTGTATATGATATTTCCCAAATATGCATCCCAAACTTTTCTAGTCTGAATTGTTGAGAAGGCTTAATGTTTAAACTTGCAAGATGCTCAAAGTGAAACTTTGATTGCATACATTATTCAGATCCTTAAGACAGTACTAGTTGGACACATCTTTTGCAGCAATTGCTGCTGTCAGTATTTTATCATAGGTCTCTACCTGCTTTGCACCTTGGGCTGGTTTAATCTTCTCCATTCTTCCTCATAGCTCTATAACATAACACTGACACCACCTGTGTTGACAGTAGGGATGTGTTGATGGGTGATGTGTTGTGTTGGGTTCCCAACAAACAGAATACTTTGTATTTAGACCAAGTTCAAATTGTGTCTCAGATGAATATAAAACCTATAATTATAAACCTTTCCTTCACATGTGTGCAGTGTATGGAAGTTCTTCACTGAAGTTCAGAAGGAATATAGCTCAGCTGTTTAAAATCACAATCATTACTGACTTTATATCGTTATATCGTATATAACTCTTGCACACATCTCTTCTAGCACTTGTGTTCCATTCATTCTATGCATGAACCTGCTTCAAACAAGAGGCAGAAAAAAAACAGAAAAAAGAAAAAAAATGCTTCACATTTGCCTCGCATTTTATCACATTCATTCTATACATGCTTCAAAAAACAAGCCAGAAAATGTAAACGGAAGAGAACGAAAGAGTAAATGTGTTGCTTGCCTCACGCATGATTCATCCATAAGTGGATTGTACTTGGCAGAGTTTCAGGCCGCACACCTTCTGTCTTCCTGTATGTTCTTTAATTTAATCTCAACTCATTCTTCTGCTGCTGTCTCCTGGGTCCTCCCTCTCAGCCCCTCCTGTTCCTGATGCCATTTCTTTGTCCCCGGATCTGTCCAGTGTCCTACCACCAGCACAGTCAGCAAGCGTCCTACAGCTTTTAAATTCTGCCTTCTGAGTGCCGCTATCCTCGGCGTCCATCTTGGTCATGGGTTCTCTCATCCTTCCGGCTCCTGCTGCTCCTCGGCCCTGGCTTTGTCCAGCGTCCTATCTCCAGCTCAGTCAGCTATCCCTGGCCTCTATCTCTGCCTCAGGATCCCCCTTTCTCAGCCTCTGCTGATCCTGATGTCATCTCCTCAGCCTCGAGTCTGTCCAGTGTCCTATCTCCGGCTCAATCAGCAGGTGTTCTACAGTTCACACTATCCCTGGTGTCCAACTCTCCTCAGACTCTACTGATCCTGACGTCATCTCCTCAGCCTCGAGTCTGTCCAGCGTCCTATCTCTGACTCAATCAGCAGGCAACCTACAACTTTTAATGTCTGTCTTGTCTTTCCATTGTAATGTCCACATTTCCAAACTGTAATTCTATTCCTTGTTGGTGGTTTTGGGGTTCACTTGATTTTTTTTGGGGGGGTGGGGGGGTTGAGCCTCTTATGGCCAGGAGGCTACTCCATAACAAAGGGAGCTAAACCAAAACCTATTATACTTAAATATCCACAACACATTCCGAAGGGACCTGATACTTGAATGTTGTTTTTTCTTGTGAAATGGCAGTTCTTAACTGAAGTTTGGGAGGGATAAGAACAGAAAAGCCAGTCTCACCCAGCTGTTTCAAATCACTATCATTCCCGCCTTTTGCACACACCTATTCTCACATTTTGTGTCACATTAATTCTGCCTCCACCCCATGTCCACCTTCGGAGCTACTGTACCCCTCGTTTTACTCCTCTCGCTGAATGAGGGTTCGTGCCTCCTCATCCTGTAGCCAGCCAAACGTTACTACACTGTGTTGTGCTTAAATACTCAATACAGATTTACAAAGCATATGATTTTGGATGTTGTTATTTGTGAAATTTTATATGAGACTTAAGATGATGTTTTTGTCACTAAATTTCACTAAAAAGGCCAACTTTGTGCAAATATAAAGATATTGTTAATGTATGATCAGTGACCAGGACACAGGACTTTGCAAGTTTTTCTCAGTCACTGTTGGTTTTGCAGAAACATTGCTAACTGGCTTCCTACTTCCAAGCTGCTAGGTTTGCAAGGGTGGCCTGATCTAGGTAGTGTCTGGGTGGTATGATGCAATTCTAAATGATGGACTTCACTGTTCTCAAAGGGATAAGTAACCTTCTCCGATCTATGTATTTCTACCACTTTATCCCTAATCTGTTTCAAAAGCTCCTTGGTCTTCATGGTCAGTCTGTTGTACAGTATCTGTCTGAGGGGATGTAAAGAGACAGATGTATTTACTCATAAACTTTAATTGCATAGGCAGAGAACACTATAGTAAATTTGTGATTCTCCAAACTATGTTGTCTTACAAAGGGAATGAAGGAATTCTCATGAAAAAGTGAATTGATTAAAGACTTCCTAGACTTTTTACTTTAATCAGGTTTGTGTAAATTGTGTAGATTTGGAATTTAAAGTCCTGTCTGAAAGGGTAACGATTGTAAGCTCAGATGGCAGTCAAATATGGAAACTCTGGGGGGAATGAGATTCTGTTGCAAGGCACTGTCCTAGAAGAAGGAAACATCCTTTGTGGGTTAATAAGCACTGTTTTTTTATGGGATAAAAGTATGAAAGCATACATTTTCTACACTTCTCTTACGCCTCACACCTTGTTTAAATCTTTCGGACCTGCATTCAATTAACTTCACGTAACCTCAAGTGGTAACACCGCTCAGTTATACTGCTAAAGATTGCTCATTTAAGCACCTTTTGAACTGCTACATTTTGCAAACTGATTAGAAATGTGAACAGCAGGATGAGGTTTTCTTGTTTTTTTTTCCATTGTCCTTTGTAGACTAAGGAAAAGCTTGGAAAAGCCACCCCCCTCGGACCACACCTACACCATCACCATCTACCTCTTTATGATTTCTATTGCACATCTCCAGTCATTGTTTACACGTCTGTATTGTTTACATTCAAACTGTCTGCATGTTTACTTGCACATTGTCTATTGTTTGTTTGTACATTGTCTTGATGCACTGTTTGCACTTTGTTTTGTTTTTTACACTTGTTTTACAATCGAGAGACTTTCTGTGAGTAAGAATTCCATTGTACCAGTACCGGTTACATATGGCAATAAAGTTCAAGTTCAAGTTCAATAGTATACACTAATATACAGTACATAATACTGCAAGGAGCTGCATCCGGGCTGCGTGGATAAGGACTCTTGAAAGCTAACCACAGGCCTCCCCAGTCCACACATTAGTCTTCAGCACTGGGAACCACAGAGTGAGGAAGTCAATGCCTGAACTGACTACAGAGGAGAGTGCAGTCTAGTATAGTACTGCCAACTCATCCACTTTTTTTTTTCCTGTGTGTGCTCTTCAGAATTTTACATATTTCAGTTCTGTAACAGATCTTTCACTCAAATTCCCTAGCCCATAATGGACCTTCTATATCTCATTTCCTTCAGTTAGATTGCCAAGACTTTTTTTTTAACCAAAGCAAAGCCTAACTACAACTGAGAGCTAAAGTCAACCGTTGAGACTCTCAGGAGCGAAAATAAGGAATATCACAAAAAAATACCCACAGTAAATAAAGTTAAAGACTGATTCTATAAAAACAGACCTTTAAAATAAATCTTTGTCTACCCTATTTCTCCATCTTCATTATTCACATAAAGATATCGAGTTTCAAATCAAACCTACAAGCAATGCAATGAAACAAAAAGAACCGAATGTGACATATAAGCATGACTTTGAATAAATCCGGAGATCTGAAAACGTTTCCTTGAACATTCACGATGAAATGTGTCGCTTCTCATGTCATAAAAACAAATCGTTTTCTGCCAGCTGTGTTACAGGATCGCCAGAGCACCGGATCAGGTCTGAGAAAGGTCATTTGCGTGAAGGCTCTTCCCCTAGAGCTGTTCATGGCTGATAAATGATTTTTTTATTCCTACATTCCACCAGAGCAAATGTGCTTGTTTGATAGTTTTTTTTATAAAACAAGGCACAGTAATGAATGAGTTTGTTTTTTATGTCAAGGGACATAAATCTCAGTCCCAGACCCTTCACATCGTGCGTTAAAGGTTGTTGTTCTTTTTTCCAAGCGTATCGTGCGTGACTCCCAGTTAGGCTGCAAACTTCGGAGACGTGCGTGAACAATTATATGATTTCTCAAAGACGGCCTTTCATTAGATTCCGTATTTAAATGGAAAAGTGGAAAACTAAGGGAAAATAGATGCGCGGTAACACACAGACCTTCGGCACAAGTGAGGGCGAATTGTTTTAAAAGTAAACTTGAATGCGAAAAGTTTGAAACATTTTAGTGTTTGATTTCTAAATAAATCTGTATGATAAAAATAGTCTATTAAAAATACCTAACAGTCTTCTTCTAAAATGTAATATGCCAGTCTTTACTTTCAATGTGCTTTATATTATTTAAGCTGCCAGTGATACCCAAGAAGACAGAAAAGATCAGCAATAGTAAGGCAGTGTCTCGTTATACTGGCCTGCTCGTTAGTGACTTATACACGGGGGCTAATTAGGACTTTTGAAAGGGGTGGAGCACTTTTGTGAGTGTAGAAGTGTAGAAAATTCCAGCTTTTGATACAGGGACCTTTGGAGATAAACCACTGTGATGACAGCTCTTTTTTAAACAATCCGTGAGGTTATGTGGCTTAATTTTTATAGTGTTTTAAGTACTAGAATTTTATGCTAGTGTCATGCACTAGTGCAGGCTCATTTACAATATTGTGTACAATTTTGGTCAGGACGTTACAGAAGATTTTGCTGCTCTGGGATCAGTCCAGACTAGAGCAACCAGATACATTCCTGAGCTTAAGTAATAGGCTGCAGTCACTCTTAACAGAAATAAGCAGCTTTGTGTTATAATGTTACAATTAAAAATAATGGAGAGCTTTGGCAGTCATCATCCGATCATTTGTTATTCCAAGGCTTTATTAAAACCAGACAGAAGTGCCCGTGATCTTTGGTGATGTACCTGTGATATTCATATTCAGTCAGAATTCATTATGAATTTGTGACAGGTTTTTACCATAAATTCTCTTCACAACAGCACAACACTGCAGAGGTTGTTGACCACTGTAATGTATCCAAACAAGAAAAGGATTCCAAACACAGGAAGCATTCTCTGTCTTTTTTGTTCGTGGAAGATTTTCCTCAAAACTATGATGAAATCCTACAGCAAATTTGCATACAGCTACTGTACTGTATTATCATCTTCTACAGTACCTACCAGCATGCTTTAAGCTTTTTCATAACCATAGGATACACTTTTGTCATACTATGCTCATGAAATCCAATGAAGTAATTTGTGTTTTGTGATTAAGGTGCGAACAAACAACTTCTGAGTCACAAAACCAATGTACCATTGACCCAGTCTGAGAGACCCATAGTTCAATGCAGTTTATTTTTTAATGGTATTCATTCAATTACAATTTCAAAAGATTAGGCATTTAAAGCAGTCTATGTAACATTAAGAGGAACTTTAAAATATGTAAATATATTCTAAATAAATATGAATATATTTTCTCAAATTATTAACTCCCTTCTTCAAACCGTATTGCAGTAAGAAAATATCCTGATCGCATCATGTCTGTATCAGCAGGAAACTATTGTTTTGACAAGTGAAATATTACTCAGGTTTTTCTAAGGACGTTACTACCCATGTTTAATGTACTTATCTGACAATAGTAAATCAAAGGTTTCGTTAAATCGTTTTAAAAGCTTAATTGTTACTTGTGTGGCATCTTAAGTACTACACATGGTTTACTGATATTAATCATTGAAGCTTCTTCTGTATGGAGTTTGCTTGTTCTCTTTGTGTCCACATGGGTTTTCACCTTTGGCTTCTGCCCATCTTCCAAAGACATGCTGTCTGGTTTAACCAATGTCTCTAAATTGCACCTGTCTGTGCAGTGAAGAACTGGCTTCCCATTCAGGGCGCAGTGAGTCCGTGCCTGAGAGAGAGGCTTCCTTGACTTTTATCAGGAGTAAGTGGCTTTCTGGTAGGAGATGATAGATACATGTATTTAAAAGCTTAAGTGCAGTAAATTGTCTGCTTACTGTTTGTGTGTGTGTTCTGCAAATATAGTGTTAAATTAACCAGTGAGTAACATCTTTATTACCCATCCAAGATTGTGCATATACCCAGAAGAAATCTACAACTTCTTATCAGCTCTATTTGCAGCCAGATGAGTAAAGTGCCCCAGGATTCCTCTGATATACAGTAAACTTCCTTGGAACACATGTAACGCAGTGTAACTCGTACTTCAGCCTTCTCAGTTTCCTAAACTCTCTGTTATTGGAGAACTGTTGATTGTCCTTTTAAAAAGCTTCAAAATCCTTTATCCTATTCTCAGGGCTAGGTCGTAAGGCTGGCTTGTCCACAGCAGTAGGATCCTTATCCCTGGGTGAGAAGTCACAGAAAATGAATATGTTGGTCTGGGTTCATTAAACCTCAGCTGAAGAAAGTTCCAGCTGAAACCCAATGAAGAGAAACAATAGCTGAACGTTCCAAACCCTGTAGTTCATTTTCCACTGTTTGAAATACTTTTAAAATATGTTTTCAGCAGAGCATTTCGTCTCTGCTTTTTCAACCCTCTCCAGGAGCTCAGTTTTAGGAGCCTGAAGGAGGAAGCCATGGCACAAGGGACAGCCAGTCGACGCCAAAAGCCTGATGGAAGGTCGGAGATAAAGAGGGAAACTTGGCTTTTCCATATGCGGAATTCCCAAGGATCTGTTGGCTGACCCTGCTGGATGGCTTCACCTCTCCCTGTTTTCTCTTTCTGTAGTGGACCTGCTGCCTTGTGTGTTTGGTTTTATCCCTGTATTTAAACAACTAAACAGATTCTGACAATTAGAGCTTGAAGCTTTCCAAGGTTTAATCTCAAAACTGCATGAATCTGGTAGTGCACTTTTGTCTGTCTGGCCAGGAGCACAGGGTGGTCTGAAGTCCCTGTGTTGAAACTAAACCACAGAGGAGCTGCAGGGACAACCCGAAAGACTGAGAGGCATGTGAAACAGGAAATGTTACAGAAGAGCTTCCAGGAAATTAGGTACAGTGCATTAGTTTGGGAATCCTCTCCTAAATGCTCACCTTCCATTTCCCCACACTATTAAAACTAAATCTTAACACTGTTTTTCAGCAGTTGCGTGAATGCAAACCACAGATCCTTAAAATAAAAGAGTCCAACATGAATATGTGTTTCTGGTGGCTCATTAAGTCTAAAGGTAAGAGTTTTTGGTTTCTGTTTCAATGACTACTTTCGATGGTCCTGAGAATTCAAGTGTAGTGGAAAGTAGGTATATAACTTTCCCTGCATGTATAAGCATAAATATTTAGTTTCTGTTGTGGTATTTTAGTTTGATAAATTTGTCACTGACATCGAGGGCATTGCCACACAAAAATACAATTTTATAGGAATTATTATTATTTAAAACATCTACTTTAATGGCTTAAGATGCCATATACTTTATGCAATACACTTGAGACAGAATCATAGTTCTCTACTTTTATGTACATGCAATTAATGGTGGTCATCCTTTTGAGAGGCTTTTCCAGCTCTTATTGTTACTGACAAATAAGAAAGAGCCTCCGGTAGTATTTATATTCTTTTTTGGCAGATTCCCTTATTCAGGTTAAATGCATATATTTCTTGCTATTTAAGATACCTAAGCGTCATACTCCAGAATTAATTCAGGTATACTCTATCTCCAAAAGTGAAAAAAAAACAGCTATTCAGGAGAATGAATTTGTCTCTGGGACTCATCTGTTCTGTCCACATGTCTGTGCTCAGTTAGCGCAGGCAGTGGCCCTACTGCAAGTCTTGTTTGTTCAGTATGCAAGTGACATAAATGTTTAGTGAAACAAAAAGACTGGCTGTTCAGAGACACCCTGTCGTGTGAGGTAACATGAAATCTTGTGATTTCCTGCCGGCCGCAGGATGCTATAAAGTTTTTACTCTCGCGGGTGCAGAAAAAAATCCAAATTGGAAATCAAATTTGGTGAAGAAACTTCCACAACCCCCAACCCCCTCAGAACACGCACACACTACCATTCTCAATCCAACCCCCATTGCACTCAGCATCTGCTTGGAGGATGAATAAATTAAAGCCTTGCTGGTTGATGTCCCTTGACTGACAGAGGCCTATCTTAATTGTAGCTGAAAGCTGGCTTTCTCTTTGCTAATTAGCAGATTGCACTGTTAAATGATTTAAAAAGTCAGAGCTTATTCAGGTCCTCGCATTCATCACTTATTCACAGGGAGTGCGGCACTTTGTGAAAACACGGCGCCTGAGGTAAATTAATTTACTCCAATTAGCAGGGCCTGTCAGTACACATCACTGTCTCACTTAAGACTTGTTTTAAAAAGTAATGGACTTCTTTTGTCTTCTGGTTTTGTTACATTTGATGTGCACTGGAGGGGAACAGAGGGAACCCACAGCAGCAAGGAAAGTTGTCCAGGATACATCTCAACAAAACCACAAAGATCTCCTGTGGCCTGCATTTGTGCCAGTTAATGCAAGGAAGAGAAATACCAAGCACTTTATAAAAATTATCATCTCTCAATGTGCTGAAAAAAGCAGCTGCATCCATATAGTTTCTGATTTGTCACTTACAGTAGAGCTGTACAGTGGACTTATAGCGATCTGGTGAAAGAACATACAGTAGTACAATATTTAGCATTACTGGACAAGTGCCTTTTCCACAGTCTATGCTATTCATGTGTAATGGAATTAACTCTAGTAAGGTCAAGCCTGGGTCGGGGTACTAGCTGACTGTGACTGTGATTCGCTAAGCAGCAATGCACAGGTGACAGAGCACTGCTGGGAGTAGTTTTGTGAATAGCTGCTGTTCTTGTGGCAGGATGACTTCCTGCAGTGATGCCAATGAGAGACATGCCACTCCTCCAATCAGAGCTGGCTCTCCTGGAGGTTTCTTTGGCTCTTGCAGCATGTCAAAAGGTAGAAGAGCTTGTTTGCCTCCCCCTCCACCACTGCCGTGAGGTACAGGGCTCATTACTTCGAGCTGAGATGTAAAAAAGCATGGGCATTTTCAGGTTAGGTGGGCGTAAAATGGAAAATCATGTTAAAAAAATGAAAATGATTATCAGTGACAGTTCCAGGTTTTTACGATTGTGGGGCAAAATACTTTACAAATTATTTCACTCACGTGTATGTCCAGATTCAACAATAGACTTACCACTTAGGATGGAAATTCACTGACAGGAAGAGCAAAAATGCCTCATGTTGAACTTTGTTTGTTGAAAGCTAGCCTAAAGCAAGCACAAGGGGTACTACAGGTCTGGATGGACACAGAGCTCTGAGTTCTCACTGGCATTTTAACGTACAGCTATTGTCCCACACTTGGTCTGCCTCCTGCCAGTAATTCTGTCGCCCGGAACAGAACGTTGCAGGAGGTCCACCCATACTGGACACCTGTGTCTGCTGTATCTCTTGCTAGATCTGAATCAGAGATAGGTGCTCCAGTCATAACTTGGCTTTAGTGAAAGACAGCAGTGGCCAGAACCACACCTAACTTTTTCATCCATCCATTTTCGGACTGCCTTTCCTGGCGGGGGTCACTGTATTTACTCAGCAGGATCATCTGGTGCTGTTGTTGTTTTTTTAGGATATCAATAGTTATGGATAACATTACAGAAAACTGCTTCATGGTTGACAGAAAGTGTGCAGTGGAGCCAGTTAGTGTAAAGCAAAGCTGCAAGGCACACGTGAAAGAATTAAAAGATTTAGCATTATAACTCATCACTCATACCCATTCCTCACAGTTTTGTAACCTCTTTTTCAGATGTCGTTTTCCCTTGTTTTCTAGGAGGGCAACAACAAATTGTCTTTCCTTGCATGCCTTATAGAATATCAACTGGAATTCAGTGTTGCAGAAACTGTGGACTTGGCAAATCTCCATATCGTTTCAAATAATTTAGGAGAAAACAGCTGCAGAGTAAAATGGATAATACATAGAGTATGACAGACTGTAATCATGCAATCTGTAGGCAGTACTATGTACTGTATGTACAATAGGAACTGTTAAGCATGGAAGTAGCTGTTGTGTGGGGAACAGTATTGTACGAGACATTCAAGGGCTGTTTTTGAGTGCGTGTGAGCTCCTTTCTTCCAGCATAATAAAAGCATGTTAAAGCACATTCTGCACCTCTGATTTAATTTTGTAATAAGTTAAGAAGGTACCCAACCCAAATACAGCTGACCTTACTTTAACATTTCACCTGAGGCATTGGTTTGTAAATTCTGGTACTGAAGATCACTACCCACAGGTCGGCCATCACCATTTATACAGTAACAGCAATCTGGTTTTCCTTAGTGGTCTCCCATCCCAGTACTGAACAGGCCCAGCCTTGTTTATGGTCAATGTTATTATCATAACTATTTTATATTTTATATTATTTTAATGGCAACACAGTTGTCACCATTGCTGCCTCATAGTGCTGGGGCCTTTGGGTGCTGTCTGTGTGGAGTTTGTATGTTCTCCCCAAGTTTGCCCGTGTTTCCTCCGGTTGCACTGGTTTCCTCACTCAGCCCAAAGACATGCTGGTACGTTTAATGGCTTCTAGGAGAATTGGCTCTGGTGTTTAGTGTGTGACTGTGTGTGCCCTGTGACAGACTGGCATCCTGTCCAGGGTGTACCCTGCTGTGCTCTGGTTGCTTGCTGGGATAGGCTCTGGCTCTCCCATGTATGGATGGATATTACTTTAACTTTGTCCTCTTCGCTGAGGATAAAGGCTTTGTCATTTAAGAACCATTTGTTTTCCAAGTTAACACAAATAAGAACAGTTGAAATGAAGCACAAAGTAACAAGAGCACAGATGAGACAGAGATATACTGCAGCGATGAGACCTAATCAATGTGGAACTCATTTGTATTCGCTGAACACTGAACACTTCGGCTGCTTGTTTATACAGTATACTGTATGAAGTTACTAAGATAAAGGAATCGCCTTTTGTCATTTCAATTTACATAATGTGCTGTATATAGAATATATTCATTTTATTATTATTTATCATAGTAAAATGGCCTTTCTTGTTGAATATGATTTATGCCCTGTATTCGTCATGATTGAATCTCATATTTCGGCGTGCTGGCTGAAACACATTCTGGAATGAGGCTCCTGTTAAAGAGCCCACTGACACATTCTTTGAGGGGAAGGGGCGTTCTTTAAAAAAAATCCCACAAATGCTTTGATTCACTCCAAATGGCGTTCTATGCTGTCAGGGATGGCAGGGGAGGAGGGAGCGAATTTATTTCTGACAGCAGGATATAAATCCTGTAAGAGCTCTTCCATGGACCTCACAAGTCCTGGCAAAACACAAACTCTTGAGACACCAAAGTTGCTAACATCTTCAGCCTGAAACATTCCGACTGCTTCCAAGAAGCATGATCTGGTGGTTTCCCACTCCTGCCCATGTGCTCCAGAGCTGAAGTGCTTCCTGCTTCAGGTAAAGTGTTCTGCATCAAAGATCTAAATAAAATATTATTTATTTCGCGCAACCCACTTTGGAATCTGTAATCTTGCTGTGACTTAGTCTGTACTACCAGACTTCTTTGTTCTTATGGTAGAAGTACAGTAGTTCAGGTGGGGAGCTGCGTCAGCATGCATAGGCTGCAAAGGAACAAGTCATAGGTTTATTCCCTGCTGAAAAGAGAAGAAAGAAAACACAGTGTTTCGGCTGTGGAGCCTTCTTCAGGTGTGAGGCTTACACTCGAAGAAGGCTCCACAGCCAAAACGTTGTTTTCTTTCTTCTCTTTTCAGCAGGGAATAAACCTATTACTTGTTCCTTTGTTCTTAGTAAGGTTGACAAGGGATCAGGTTGATCCCCTGAAGGGAGAAATTCCACTCTGATTAATATACGGCCTAAGGTGTTATATATGATGGAAGTCAGCAGTATTTTGTAATACTTGTGTGCTGACATGCACCATCAGGGGTGCAAGCAACACCAGCATTGCACATGTGTCTCACACTTAATGTATTCTCAGAAAATCTCAGAAAATGCTAATTCCACAAGCATTTACTGATTTAACACGCACAATCAATGGTATACTGCCCATGTGGTTTGTATACTAAATGCCTTCTTAATGACTGGTTGAACCGCAGCTATGTGTCATAGCTAAGGGGGTGAATACTTTTGCAGTCACTTTCTGGTTAATATTTATACTTAATTCAGGAGGATCTGTAAAATTTTGTTTCCAAGTTTAAGATTGTAGAGTGTTTCGTGTCAACCAATGGCAACAAAAAACCCAGTTAAATACCTTCTGAGTCCATACTGTAACAATAAAAATGTGAAAAAGTCAGGGGGAGGGGGATGAATACTTTTGATGGCCACTGCATGTCAGGTGATCAAAGGAGGATGGGTGCGCAGGTAAGGAGAAGGAGGAAAGAGCCCCCTCAGTTGGTGCATTCATGGCAGATGGGATCAGGACTGGGCTTCAAGCTGAGTCCTCAGCCCTCCATCAGACCCCGGAGCTCCACACCCTCACCAAGTCCAACCAAGTCAAGCATGCTGATACTATTGACTGGAACAATGCCTCCTGACTGCAGCACCCATATGGGAGCAAATCTATACATAAGCTATCAAGGTGGGTTGGCTGGAAATGGGTCATGATGGAACAAGAAGACAACACAACGTTTCAGCTGATCCAGTGTGGAATCCATCTTGTTTCCATCTGGTCTTTTCTGTTCTGTATTGACAAAATGCATGGTCACCTGCATTGTTAAGCACCTTGGCGCAACCTTGTTGTGAAAGGCGCTATATAAAAATAAACTGAATTGAATTGAATTGAAATTGAATTGTTGGCAGCTCCCCCTCGCTCCTCTTGTGAATGCTGGCCTCCCTGAGCACAAAATAAAAAGCCTGTTTTCATCAAATTTAATATGTTACATGCCTTTGACCAGCCTTGAGAAATGTCCATGTTTCCAGAATTCAGTTCAGTTCATGGGCTGAAGACTTCATATGAGTTTCTCCCGTTTCACCGACGACTTCGCACTGAGGTCTACAAGGCCAGTGTCACTGCGGTACAGTGATTGTCTGGTGTGATCATTTCGAAGTTCAGGGTTGGAGGTGAGGGGGGGCTTGCTTTTCTTTGGTTTCAGATTACATTAAATACTGTGCATTGTATTGTGATCCTATTGTTTTAGAGCTTTTTCCAAATTAAGTAATGCAATTAGACCTGGATGTATTACAATAACAGGAAGGAAAGCATTGGTTTTAGTCTGTCAAGCCAGGCGGCTTAATATGTCTTGATTTCTTATTATTCAAGCTGGAGCAAAGTTCTCTGTGTTTTGGTTGAGGTAAGCGGAAGAGCATGTCAGTCAGAGCGCTGATTATGAACCAGATAATCACTGTTACTGCCTCATGTGTGACATCATAAGTGGCTGCAGCTGTACAGAGATTATAGTTTCAGACGAGCAGGAATTCAGATATCAATTATAACACAGAGCACTTCGGAGTGATGGAAACACTGGTGGAAGACCAGGCAGGGTCAAAGGAACATTTTATATTTTGTTCTGCTGTCTCTTAAGACTTTAAATGGGAGCTGTGCCAGTTTTTCACCCGTATGTTTCACAAATAAATTAACCTGCCAAGTAATATGGTAAAAATATGTTTTAACTCTACTACATCTGGATTCCTGTATGTACTGTATATACATGTGTACATTAAGAAAAAAACTCTAGCTTTATTTAATTTAGGCTGTGTATAATATAATCCATCCATTTTCTAACCACTTCGCCCAGTTCATGGTCACAGGGAGGAGGAGTCTATCCTGGACAAAGCAATGGGCACAGGACAGGACACAACTTGGATGGGACACCTTTCCATCACAGGGCTCACACAGACAAACACGCTCACACCAAGGCCAATTGTCCCAGAAGCCAATGACCATTCCAGTATGTGTTTGGACTGCGGGAGGACACCAGAGCACCCAAAGGAAACCCATGGGAACCAGGCAAGAACATGAAAACTTCACATAGACAGCAACCCAGGTCCATTATTTTATATTATAGGTGGCACTTTGCGTAGTATTTATATGTTCTTACCATGTTTGTGTGGGTTTCCTCCAGGTGCTCTGGTGTCCTCCCACTGTCTAAAGACAAATGAGTACATTGATTGATTGGCCCTGCTGTGGGTGTGTGTGTGTGTCTGTGTGTGCCCTGCGATGGACTGTTGTCATGACTAGGGTGCCCCAACTTGTGCCCGTTGCTTACTGGGATAAACTCTCTGGATATGATATGATTATTTGTAAACTTTTTTGTGATGGATGTCAAAACATGTGTCAAATGGTGCATTTAAGGCTTGATCAACTACAGCTGTGGTGGGTCATAACAACAGTCTATAACCATTAGGTCTTGCTGTCTGGGGAAGAGCATTATCACTCTGCAGGTCTGCGAGATGATGTTGACATTGGTGATGCTGTAATTATGGTCAAAGCTCAGGTCTCACATTGTCAGCATAATATGGTACAGTGAAATTGCTACTGACAACAAGCCCAGATCCTAAGTGATACACTAGTGAACACTTGTTCAGTTACACTGCTGCCACCAAAATAGTGGTCACTTTTTGTGGCCTCAGTGAAACTTACAAAGGCTTCCACTGTCATTGTATTTCCAGACCCTATGCGGACGACACAATCCGGGGAAAAGTGAAGAAACAAGGGGGGAAAAGTCATGCAGGAAACGGGGATGAAAACAGGGGGCGTGTCCTTGGTGCGCTGGTGTTCGTGGGAGGTGTGGCCGAGGCAAACAATCCAGGAGAAATTCCAAGGGGGAATCCAAACGAAGGCAAAAGTCCAAAACCGGGTGGTCCATCCGAGACGAAGACAAAAGGGGATTAAAAACAGGGAACTGGGTCGGAACCGGCAGGGGGAACGGGAACAGAAACTTAAAACCTTAACGGGACCAGACGCTTCCAGGTCCCGGACTCACCTGGTGCGGAAACCAGAGCAGAGCCCCGAACTGAGTGGGCGTCTGGCTTTTAAGGTGGACTGGGAACAGGGGACAGGTGCACAAAATCAAGTCCAACGTGAAAGGGCCGGAGCGCCCTTAAGGGGGAGGGACTACAGCTGTGACAGTCATTCCATGACCAAAGGACAAACGGACCTGGGATTCATTACAGATACACCACTCTTTGCCACTATCCTGTGGGTTTTTGCATATGTTGGTGAAGGTCACTGACACTAACCTTGGTGCACCCGCTTTCAGATATTGGTAGTTCGGAGTTGTCTGATCCCTCGGGTGGTCCCTGCAAGGTAACCTGCTGTTGACTGGATCAAGATGAATCCAGGCTGCTTCCTGCCAGTTGATAGAGTGTCACGGAACCGATACGTGGAATAGAAGGATCCTTATGCGTGACCGGAATCCCACAGGACACAGAGTAGCAAAGGGACAAACCAAAAGACGAAATCCAAAGGCTGGGTCGATAAGGGAGGCAGAGGGTCCGGTAACGAGAGAAATCCAAAACAATTCAAAGGCAAAATCCAGAAGGCGAGGTCAAGAGGCGGAAGCAGAAGATTCGTAACGGGAGATCAGTCAAAAGGTTTGGAAACATGCACTGGAGAATACTAAGAAAGGCTTCTCAATAGTGAGCGTGGGAAGGTGTGCGAAGGGGGTTTAAATATTGAAAGGAAAGGGGTGTGATTGGATGATTGGTTAGGGAGTGAGAATTTGAGGAATCTGATGCATGTGAGAATGTGCTGGGTTCAATCAGGGATGAGATTGGGAAGCAGAGGTTCCGGGAATGTAATGTCGTTTGCGAGGGAGAGTGTGGGGCGTGACATAGAGTCTCCTGGAGACTAGTGATGGTTGCCGGAAGGATTCTCAGTGCCCTAGTGACTTCACCTTGCAACCTTTCTAGTCTGCCAGCACCATCCCCAGAGTGTGTTCACGGTGCTTTGCTGGGTGATTTAAACTGGAAAACCTCTGTGGCCTAAATGCATGAAAACTTCACCTTTGCGTGTGCAAACTCACCAGAAGTTTGCCATGTCAACTTAGGTGTTAACAAGGGATGCAAAGATAAGCATAAGTGTGAACATTTTGTGCAAGCATTTCACAAACTGTCATTGCATCGTGCAGACATGGGTTATATGATCATCACCACAGAATTAATAATTAGGAGTGAAAATACATATTGTCTTCCAAAAGTTTCAATCCCCTGTATCTAACAAAAAACAACTTTCAGCATTGTGCAGTCTCTAAAAATATGGAAATATGTATAAGATAGCTCTTGCCTGTTATATGAATAAAGTTATGAACTGTGGCTGCTAAATTTGACTTTATACCCACAAAAATCTGAATTAGAAGTCTTATTTGACAATTCTCCCCTCTCGGGTTTGTGAAACAGCAAGAGCTATGCAGTTACCTCTACATGCTTGTTGGTACAGCATGTCCTACAGTACTGTCAAGAGAGGAACAAAAGAAATAGAAACTCCTTACAAACAGATGATGAGAGAATCTCCTAACAATGTAAATGACATTTTTATAAGCAAAGTGGCATATTCTTTGAGATCTAAAAGCTTCAAAAACGTCTTCTTTGTGTGGTAGTTGTGTGGTCTGTGCCAGCAGCCATATCACTCCGCAGCTCACAGCTGGCAGCCCACTGAAGCTCAGCGGGTGTGAGCCTGGTCAGTACCTGGATGGGAGACCTCCTGGGAAAAACTAAGTTTGCTGCTGGAAGAGGTGTTAGTGGGGCCACCAGCTATCAGTGGGGAGGAGAGTAGAGTAATGAAGCCAATTCATAGATGGGAAAAACTAAGGTTGCTGCTGGAAGAGGTGTTAATGGGACATGTAGGGGGCGCTCACCCTGCGGTCTGTGTGGGTCCTAATGCCCCAGTATAGTAACGGGGACACTATACTGTAAACAGGCGGTGTCCTTCGGATGAGATGTAAAACCGAGGTCCTGACTCTCTGTGGTGATTAAAAATCCCATCCAAATTTCCCCCTGGCCCTTACCAATCATGGCCTCCTAATAATCCCCCTCCCTGAATTGGCTTCATTACTCTGCTCTCCTCCCCACTGATAGCTGATGTGTGGCGAGTGTACTGGCGCACTATGGCTGCCGTCGCATCATCCAGGTGGGGCTGCACATTGGTGGTGGTTGAGGGGATCCCCGCCCGTTACCTGTTAAGCCCTTTGAGTGGAGTGTCCAGAAAAGCGCTATACAAGTGTAAGCAATTATTATTATTATTTTCTCCTTGTGTGGAATTCCATTAGTCGTGTCCAATGTGGGAAATGGGGAGGCAAGGCAGTGCAGTGGTCAGCACTGGGGCCCCGGGTTCGATTCTGGACCTGGGTGCTGTCTGTGTGGAGTTCGTATGTTCCCCAGTGTTTGTGTGGATTTTGTCTGGCTGCTCCAGTTTCCTCCCAGAGTGCAAAGACAGGCTGGCAGGTTATTTGGCTCCTGAGGAAATTGGCCCTGGTGTGAGTGTGTCTGTGTTCAGACTGGTGTTCTGTCCAGGGGGTATCCTGTCTTGCACCCCAGTCCCTTCCTTTGGTGTCTCATTTTTAAAATTACGCAAAGGTGCAGACACATTTTTTTTTAACTTCATATTTTATTCAGAATCTGAATATTAAAACTGGAGACTTCAAAGAGTAAGATGAGTCACAGTAAATGACAGCAAAACCTAATGAGAAGAAATGTGTGGATCACGTAACCATTTCAACCCACAAATTCAATATTTGATGGAAGGCATGTTAGACATCTGTTACATCAACTCTTTTTTGGATAATAATAATAATAATAATAATAATAATAATAATAATAATAATTGCTTACACTTATACAGCGCTTGTCTGGACACTCCACTCAAAGCGCTTTACAGGTAATGGGGATCCCCTCCACCACCACCAGTGTGCAGCCCCACCTGGATGATGCGATGGCAGCCATAGTGCACCAGTACACTCCCCACACACCAGCTCTCAGTGGGGAGGAGAGCAGAGTAATGAAGCCAATTCATAGATGGGGAAAAACTAAGGTTGCTGCTGGAAGAGGTGTTAATGGGACATGTAGGGGGCGCTCACCCTGCGGTCTGTGTGGGTCCTAATGCCCCAGTATAGTGACGGGACACTATACCGTAAAAAGGTGCCGTCTTTCTGATGAGACATTAAACCGAGGTCCCAGGGTGTTTCTTGAAAAGAGTAGGGTGCCCTGGTGTCCTGGCCAAATTTCCCATTGGCTCTTTCCAATCATTGCCTCCTAATAATCTCCATGCACACTGGTGGTGGTGGAGGGGATCCCCATTACCTGTAAAGCGCTTTGAGTGGAGTGACCAGAAAAGCGCTATATAAGTGTAAGCAATTATTATTCTTATTTTTATTATTATTATTATTATTATTATTATTATTATTATTAACCTTGAGCAGTCAATTTTCAAGTGTTTGCACATATTCCTAGTAGGATTCAAGTTTGACTGAGACTTTCTTTTTGTTAATCCACTCCAGTGGAGCTTTGGCCTTATGCTTTGGGTCTTTGTGAACTTTTGTCCCAGTGAAGCAGGTTTTCCTTTATAATTTTCCAGTACTTTTTTCCATCTATGTTGTTCCCATCAGCCTTGACAGGCTTCCCAATCCCTGCTGATGTCACGATTGTAGTCCCTCCCCCTTAAGGGGAGACTGGATTGTTTGCCTCGGCCACACCTCCCCCGAACACCAGCGCACCAAGGACACGCCCCCTGTTTTCATCCCCGTTTCCTGCATGACTTTTCCCCCTTGTTTTCTTCACTTTTCCCTGGATTGTGTGGTCCGCATAGGGTCTGGAAAGAATGCTTTCGTTACAGCTGATGGAAAACAGAGCTGCCGCCATGATGTTTAACAGTAGGGATGGTGTTGACTGTGTAATGCACTGTGTTCACTTTGCATTGAGATCATTGGACACATTTCCAATCTCAGCCACTCAGCTCTGTAGCTCTATCAGTGCTGACGTTGGCCTTCAGGTGACATCCCTCCCCAGTTTCCTCCTTTCTTGGCTGCTCGGGTTGGTGGGACTGTCTGATTTAGGCAGTGTCTCGGTTCCTTCCCCTTCTTTATGGTCAGTGTCATCATACTCAAAAATATATTGAGAGTCTTGATTAACATTAAGAATGTTTTATTGAACTGTGTCTTATACCCTTATTGAATCTTTGCTTGAATTTCACTAACTGACTTGCAGAGGACCTTGTAGAGATACTCAGATTTCATCATCGAAAATTATGTGAACCACTATTATTGCACACAGATGGAGGCCACTGAACTGATTGTGTTGCTCATTAAGGTAATTTTGTGCACCTAAATTAATTATGGTTTGTCACAGCAATGAGTTTTAATACGTATGCAATAATATATTTTCAGTTTTTCTTTAATATTATCTGTCTGCTTTTTTCTTTTGTATTTTGTTTGTAGTTGTGCTTTCAATGTGTGGAGTAGTTAGAGTATATACAGTAGCAAACATTAATTGCTCTTTTAGACTATCATGTCTGCAGGCATTAAAATGTGAAAACTGCGATAGTTTGAAACCTTTCACATGTATTTTCTCAAACAGTATTAGCCTAGTGAGGAAACTTAAAACCTGTTCCTGATAAGTGGAATTTCAAAACAGAGAAAGGATTAAGCCCTACGTTATTCATCAAGTCAGCTGAGAAAAATGTAGTATTCTCTTTCAGAAGTGAGAAGCACTGCATCGATTCCCTTTTCTACATGTCTGAGAACTATCCATGGTGCTGAAAGCTCAAAGACATTCACCTGCATACGATGTTTATCCAAATCGGGAAGAATGCTGTTCAGTGATGAGACCAAGGTGGGGTGGGTCTCGATGAGATTGGAGGAGCTATAAACCCCCTCAAAGAGGCTGGGTGCGTCATCAGTGGGTTTTTTCTTTTCAGAAAGAGAGGTTCTTCTTCAAATGTGTTTTCCTTGTCACCTTGTGTCACAAGTGTTTTTAGTTTTGGTTAAATCATTTTCTGAGTTCAATGAGGGTGTAGGGGAGCTTTTTAAAAAGCTTGATGGCACAACAGCTCCTAGTACTAGCATCAGGTATGTCAAAAATGAAAAGAAAATGTCTGCTTCTTACAGTATTTGGAAGTACAATGTATATGTTCCTCAAGTTGGTTTAATGAAAGCAATCTGTGGCATTGTAGTAGCTGAAGTATTTTATACAGAATATCAATGCTTAAAATAGAATTAACTATGAACATAAAAGATAACCATACAAGCATAAGACTACAAGAAGGATAAAAACAAGAAAATTACATTCACTCCATCTAACTTGATTGGCTGCAAGTGTCTAATTAATTTGAGGATCTCATCAAAAATACCAAATTTTGAACAAATACCAAAGTATCAGCTTCAGTGACATCACTGGGCACCCACAACTCTTAGTGCAAATACATGTCCCTCCCTCCAGCCCTCAGATGACAAGCAATTGATCCAAGGAAATACATTTATTGAACAGATCCCCACATCAAAGCAATCAAACAAGCAATATGTCCAGTGCAAAGAAATGCTGTTGACTTGTTTGTCAATAAAAATCATGTACTGTATATTTTTAGTTGGTCTCTCAAATAGTTTTTAATGTTGCTGACATAAAGAAGTGGAAATAATCCAGGGGCTTGATGAGGGGTAGTAATTATATAATAATGAACTAAAATCCTTTTAATCTTAAGGACTACATACAGTAGCTTTTTACTTCCAAGCACAATATATGACAATTTATAATATTACATACAATATCCTTTTTCTCACTAGGTTTGTTTCTTTCATGTTTGTATAGAATATATAAATAAGAGGAGGTTATTATAGAATGTTATATATAAGCAGTTTTCAAGAAACTCAAAGCACTGTACACTTCACTTCCAAAGTGGTTAGCCTCCTCTTATCTGTAACCATTCTTAGGGTCTCATATCAGTAGCATACCCAATACACAACAGATTCCAAAAGAATAAAAAGTAAATTGATTTTGTGACACCAATAATAAGACTGGATTTCAAATTAAAAGCTTGAATACTAAGATAGGTCTTTCTGTGTGGTTTAAAAATGGCAATGCCACAAAGTTTCTGTGGATTTCATCAATGTGTTCTAAAGACATGAGAGAGCTCTGTCACCCCCTGTTGGGTAAGAAGGTCAGAATCAGGTGTTGTACAGTTAAGAGCTGGGCTATATTCACACAGTAAGTCTTAAAGATCGTTTTGAGTTAGACCATTGCTTTATACAGTATGTGAGCATGAGAATTTAAAAGTCCTCTCTAACTTTCGAGGATCCAAGTGCAATTTACACAAGATAAGTTCATTCTTAGGGTTTCTTTTCTGACTCAGCATTTGTTTCCCCTTGTGTTCCGAATATCTCCCATGTTTTGAATTTTTCCCAGGCTTTGCTCTTGCTAGTTCCCTTGATCACGGTCTTCTTTGTGTTTTGTAGTATCTTCCCAGAAACAACCTGGATTGCCCGACCTTGTTGAACTTTCTCCAGCATTTGGGCCTCTCTCCTGTTTAATTTTTCCTGGTGCTTATTCTAATTCCACCTCAGCTGCATCCCTCCCTATCTGTGATCTCTACATGTTTGCCTGACTGTGATCTCTGCATTTCTGCCTGACTGTAATCTCTGCATGGCTGCCTACCTGTGATCTCTACATGTCTGCCTGACTGTGATCTCTGTGTGCTGTCTACCTGTGATCTCCGCATGGCTGCCTACCTGTGATCTCCGCATGGCTGCCTGACTGTGATCTCTGTGTGCTGTCTACCTGTGATCTCTACATGGCTGCCTACCTGTGATCTCTGCATGTCTGCCTGACCGTAATCTCTGCATGGCTGCCTACCTGTGATCCCTACATGACTGTCTACCTGCGATCTCTGCATGGCTGCCTACCTGTGATCTCCGCATGGCTGCCTACCTGTGATCTCCGCATGGCTGCCTACCTGTGATCTCCGCATGGCTGCCTACCTGTGATCTCTGCATGTCTGCCTGACTGTAATCTCTGCATGGCTGTCTACCTGTGATCTCCGCATGGCTGCCTACCTGTGATCTCCGCATGGCTGCCTACCTGCGATCTCTGCGTAACTGCCCAACTGTGATCTCTGTGTGCTGTCTACCTGCAATCTCTGCATGGCTGCCTGACTGTGATCTCTGTGTGCTGTCTACCTGAAATCTCTGCATGACAGCCTGACTGTGATCTCTGTGTGCTATCTACCTGTGATCTCTGCATGGCTGCCTGACTGTAATCTCTTTGTGCTTTCTAACTGTGATCTCGACATGACTGCGTGGCTGCAATCTCTGCATGGCTGCCTGACTGTGATCTCTGTGTGCTGTCTACCTGTGATCTCTTCATGGCTGCCTGACTGTGATCTCTACATGGCTGCCTGACTGTGATCTCCGTTCAGGCTTGTTTGGTGGCCTGTTACAGGAAGATATTAGTACCTGGAGTTACCAGACAGTCCTTTTTTCATCACAGGTGTGATTACAAAAGATTGTTCCTCTTGGCATAATGCCTATAGACAGAAGACCTGACCAGAATTAATTCCAACAAGTAAACCTCAGCAAAGAAAATAAAACCAGAGTGGAAAAATAGAAAAGATTTTACACAGTTTGCAAATGCTATAGCAGAAGCTAATTCAGTGAGATTTTTCAAAAGCCATTTTAATGAGGTTGTGAAATCAATTAGAAAAAGCTATCTGAATAAGCAAGACCATGTAAGGAGATCATATGTCCTTCTTCTCATTCTTTCCTTTACTCGTTATTATAACCAGCATCATAAAAAAACATACTGTAAGTCAGGTTTAAATTGAGAGGAGTCTACACAGCTCAGTCAGCTCATCTGGTTAGTAGTATTTTCTGAATAACTCCATCGAGGTCTTGCTTCACAGATTTACATCATTTTGTATTCACAGCATGCAATGGTGGTTTGTGTTTACACCAAGTCTTCTTGATTTAACTCCTATCAGATAAAACAGAAGAGACCGTCAAAGGTAAAAAACATAATTCTGTTACTAATTTCACAACCTTTCAGAACAAGATTGTCCTTTTTCTGTCGCCAGCTGAAAACACTGAGATAAGAACACATGCTTACCTGGCAGGGGCGACACCATGATCACGCAGGTGGTGTGCCCGGGGCGAGGCCCAGTCACTGCACTCCGGCTGTGCTGAGCCCTGCGAATTCCCCCAGTGTGGGAATCTCGACTGCAGCAGAGGGGAACTGCGTTCACGCTCTCCCCTGATTTTCTGGGGGGCAGAGCAGTGGCTCTGTGGCTCAGGATATGTGCCTGTGGCTGGAAGGTTGTCAGTTCGTTGTTACGTTCCACATCCCTCCTCTAGAGGGCGCTCCTACCCCTGTCTGTTATGATTAATTTCTATTATTTCCTGGTGCGTCTCATTTGCCTTTTGGTTAAAAGCCCAGCGTCTCTGCAGTTTCGGGCTCAGTACTGGAAGATGGACGCCACAAGGCTTGCCTATTTTCAGGGTTCTCCGAAGGCAGGCCTTTTCCCCGGCGTCCTGACTGCCTGGGTCTGGGATTCAGAGTACCTGGTCCCGTCATGTTTTTAGTTCCTGTTCCTGTGCCGGTTCCGACCTGGTTCCCCTTGCGGATCTTGGATTACGGACTGCGCCCCGACTTCCCTTTTGGATTTCCTTGGACTTGGTTGCACCTGCTCACTACGGTCACCGCCCCCTGTCTGTCCACCCATCCTAACCCATTGTACCTTCCTCCGTCGTCTTTTACGGATTATACCGTCCGCATAGGGTCTTCAATAACGCACTCCACGGGCGTCAAAACTTTCTGCCGTGACACTCTTATCCCAGGGCCAGCAGAGGAATCCTATTCCATTTGGCCCCTGAGCAAGGCCTTCACCCCAACTGCTCCAGGAGCACCATATAAATGGCTGACCCTGCGCTCTGACCCCCAAGTTTCTCTCCCTGTCTGTGTGTCTCATGGAGAGCAAGCGGGGGTATGTGAAAAGACAAATTCCTAATGCAAGAAATTGTATATGGCCAATAAGGTGATCTTTTCTTCTGCACATAAATAGCAATCTTTTTTTTGCTTAGTCAAAGATTCAGAAAACCTTCCTGTAATCACAAATGTCATTATTCAGTAATGGACCTTGGACATAATTAAGTCATTTTGATATGAACCTGAATTTGAGCAGCTCCCAGGGTTATTCTTATTTTAGTTAGCTCATTGGTTTGAACCTCCTGGGAAACGTTATATCTCTCCTGTCACTCTAAAATCGAATCCTTTGTTTTTTTCACTGGAGCCAGAGTGAACCTAGAAAAGGGACTTTGAAGGAGAAGAGCAGAAATCCTTCAACAATGCTTCATGACTTGCAAAAACTCGAACAATTCAGGGCCTAACCATGTGTCTGTGGCCACACCTCTAGCCACAGCTGAGCTAGTGGGTATCTTCACCATTTTCACCCTTTTACACGAGTGACTGGCTCTGCAGGCAATGGCCTGTCTCACATCTCCAGGGAACAGAACTTCGATCCAGCCCCACGTCAGAAGTGACACAAGCTTGGCATCCTCACGTCACGCAGCATTTGATAAACTCTGTCAAGGGTACCTGGCTTTCCGAGAAAGAGCAATGCTCATGTTAACTCTTACAGGATTTTCCTTCATTTGAATTTCAGGTTGACTTCAGGGGCCACAGGCCTTCTCTCAACATTCTGCCTGCTTTTGTGTTTTCCAGAGCCACTCATTAACCTTGGCTTCGCATTACTGCACAGAGCTTCTCCTGTCGTAGCCAATACAGTGAGAACCTCACATAGCATTGTCTTGATGATACAGTAATAGTTATATCCACGACATTGTCATTTCCCCTTCTAATTTGTTTTAGATCTATTTTACGTCATGAAATGTCATTTGTTTCATTACACATGGGGCTTTGCTATAAACTTTGAGGTAATATTCACATACCAGCCCAACTGTAATTTTCAGAAATTTTATTCTCCAAATAATAATAAATATTTTGTATAGAGTTACAGATTTAATATTTTGAGATTACTGTCAGAATGATAAGGATTCACTTATGCACTGGAGCAAGAATCTTTGACATTTTCATTTGTAGATTGCTTACTGGTTGCTTTTCCTTATTACTATTAAGAGTTCTCAATTCTTTCTTTCCCTCTGCAGTTCAGTGTCAAATTCACCTTGAATCCCCACTGCATTTCCTCACTGGTGTAGGATGAACAAACAACACATGCTCACATTCACTGTGTTACCAGACCAGGTGCTTGTTTCTGAACTTCCCATCTGCAGTGGGAGCAGCAGACACAACAGCTTCCAGTGTCAGGGCTTAACAACCCCAACAGGTGGCACTGCTGGACAGACTGATTCCTCATTAAGAACAGAAGAGCATAAAAACAGTTACAAATGAGCAGAGGCCACTCAGACCATCTTGTCTGTTTGGTTGCTGGTAGCTAATTAAACTGAGGAGCCGGTTGTTTCCTGAATGAATGCAGGGTATTGGCTTCCACAGCAAGGCTAAGTAGCTTGTTCCACACTCCCAAAGCCCTTGCTCTAATGTGCTTCCTGTTCTCAGTTTTAAATGCCCTTTGCCTTTAAATGCACTCTCCCCAGTTTCCGTATCCTTGGTTCTTGTGCTGTTGACTTTGATGCTGGAGAGGCCCAGTCTTGAGTATGTCTTGTGTTTTTTCTACCCATACTGCCATCCATCTTCAGTGACTCACACACATGTGCAAAGCAACACATCTGGCGGTGGGATAGTCAGCGCTTGTATGGCTGCCCAGCTGAAGGAAGGGTTGTAATTACAGCAACCTGCTACTACAGGCCACTTCACGGCCTCTATTACTTGTAAATAGCCTCACTTGAGATGAATTACATCATTATTTGAAGGATTGTTTTTAGATATCTTTTATATAACACCATGATAAACTCAAAATTATTGGAACCATAACGCTCGTAACCTTGTGCCTGTACTTTCTGTGTAACCCTGTGGTTACTGGAAGCACCAAATACCTTGCATCTATAAAACATTTTGTTCAAACAGACATCCTTGAGATTCTGACGTAATGTGCAGACTGCGGGCAGTTTCTGGTACCAGAAAGGAAAGAAAGGAAAGTCACCCAGCTGCTGGAAGAGGAGGCTGTGTGGACATGAAGATTGTGACTTTTGTCACCGGGCTGCAAAGAGAGCTCTGGCAGGGGAAACACGCAGAAAGAAAGGGGAGAGAAAAGCTTTTTCTTGCTGTCACACTGCCATACAGAGCCTGAACTTCATATGAAACAGAGGCTTCACCTCTGTAGCCTGGACTCTGAATCTTTCCTGGTCTCCTGAAGAAGGGGTTACCCTCTACCTCACCTGCCTGCAGAACCTCACTTCAAGTAGATTACTGTCTGTAATTATGAATTGGTAAAGAATTCCACAGTTTTACATGGGTGCAAATATGCTGTTGTTTTGGTATTTTAAAGGGGCATGCAAGGAGATAGAGGTGTTTTGAATGCTGATGTTTTTGGTTGCTGTTCTGGCAGAATATCTAGCCTCCTGGGCTTCTTGTTGCTAATTTGTGTTTCTTGTGTGTACTGTATAAACCCTTGGGTCTATCCTGATAGGGGCTGGGCTGCCACAGCATGTCTTTAGTGCAACAGGATTTTTCTATCTTCTTCATCTGTGATTTATTTTTCTTTTTTTTTTTCGTTTGCTTTTTTATAGTGATGTTTTTTTTTTCTTCTTTTGGGGTTTATTATCCGGAAAGCCTGTTAAACAGATGTTAACAAATCTTGTGCTGTGTCTCTGTAATGTAATTTACGGTCTGGGCGTGTGCTTGGCATGCCCAGTCCATTTTCTCATCTCTTGAACTGTAATGGGTAATGTCTTGTAGTTCACCTATTCTGTCAGCTACACTAACTTGCAAATGTTAGAGAGCGGTCCAGAAGACTCCGGTAACAACCAGATTCCTTAGTATTCCCTGTTTGTAAAAATTGAAACGTCAATGGTAATATAAGCACAACCTTTGACAATAAAGGCAACTCAAAACCTGAATCAGCATTTACCCTACAAAGTTCTATAGAATATCAATGGAAACGATAAAAAGATAAAGTGTTAACCATATATACTGTATATATTGTCAATTACAATTTAAAAATACAAAGTTCAATGTTTTAACACAGCACACCATCAGAAAATATGTGGTATTCAGACATGCTGATCAGAAGTGTACTGTACTCTACATCCAGAGAAAACTCACAAATATGTGAAACGGAGACAAGTCATAAATTAGTGTGCTTTAATTAAAACAGTCTCCTCCAGCATTGAGAACATGTTTACTGTGTTACCACTAAATGTACAACTGCAGAATTTAACACTTGTGGGAAACTGACAACACCGAATAAATCATGTATAAACGTTAGCAACCTCTGAAAATGGAATAATAACATTTGAGCTGCCGCTTGCAGATGCAGAAAACAGTCCATAAAAAGGCCTGAGAAAGTGATTTTCATGACCTGTGGAGGCAGAGGTTAAGCATAGGAAATGACACAAACGTCTGTGGCTCGGAGAAAACTCATATGGCAATGATAGGGTCGCACACGGTTACATTGCGTGCTTAATGTAACATCTCTCCAGTACTCACACTGCTCCACAGCTGGGCTATGGAAATCAAGGGTGATAACACTGAAAGCTGGAGTGCTGGGAAACTAGTGAAAACCACAGTTATGAATGGAAGACACCCCAGTTATACAACAAGTACGTTCGTGGATGCCACTGAAACTCTTTCCAGGCCAAACTGACTGAAAACGTATAGATGTACTTTACCCACGTTAAATAAATAATCTGCTCTTTTAACTGTTTTGTTCTGGGAAACCTTTCCTTGCCATTTCTCCATGTTCTAATTTTTCAGAACTTGGCTTTTTATCTTTTGATCTGTCTCTCACTCACTATTATACACTGACCAGCTCTAACAATGTCCAGAGGGTTTCTCAGAGGATCGATTGAGGCAGTGTTAAAGCACCTCACATGGCTGTGAATGTAGGAATTAATTACAGCCTGTCTGGAAATTACCCCAAAAATTAATCAGCCCCATTCCATCTTTGCTGGAGGTCCTTATAAGAGAATAATAACTGGAGTGAAGACCATGGGTGGCGCTCCTTTGAGGTAATTAAAACAATATTGAGAAAACAAAGGGTGATTGTTAAAGTGATTTTCTGTCCTGCTGCAATGTACTGTAAGGTGGGCTTCCAAAAGTCAAAGAGTCTGAGAAGCTCCTGCTATTCAAGTGAGTGTGTGGGGCTCTCTCTGCCCTTGCCAGGATTCAGTCCCAGCTGCTCATGGCCTCAGGGTGTAGCTCTATCTTCAGACAGCTCCACCCCTCCAAAAGACCCGGCGATCTGCTGGGGTACAGTCCCACACAGGAGGAGCAGGGAGGGGCGGTGGGGATGTCACTTCTGAAACCCACTCAGTACTGGAGCCCTGTTCACCTGGCCAGGGCAGGACTGAAACTCTTTGTCAATGCAAACTCTTGGACCAAATGTGCACGTAAGGGAAATCCAAAGCCATTTCATCGGACAATGGGTCACTGTATTGGATGGCAAAGAGGCTTAGTGGTTAGTGCTGCTGACTCCAAGTTGGGGCACCTTCTGTGTGAAATTGATATATTCTACCTGCGTCCTTGTGCTGTTCCTCCTAGTTAATTTCCTAGTCAAATCCAGGTTACTTGGTCTCTTTAAACTGCTCTCATTTGTGTGTTTGTGTACACATGGGTCTGTGCTGTAAAATGGTGCTGGGGTGTTTTACCACCCTTGTCTTCCAGGTTAGGTGCCCTCTAATGACACACCAGTACTGTGGTCAGTTAGCTGCGCCCTCCTGAAAGCAAGTTCTGACCAGTGACTCTTTACTCATCACCTGTCTAGTTTTGGAAGCAACTGGCTAATTAGTATCCAGATTGTGCACTCTCATTACCCAAGACACAAACCAGTGAAAGAAAAAGAAAGAAAACGCTGAAGAAGAATAACAACCCCTTACTGATTATTACTGGAAATTCTTTGGTAGTACGGCGAGAGGATTTTACTGCACTACCAGGAAGAGAAACTGCAGGGGTCCTGCAATGAGAGGTGCACAGGATTTCCATGCTAATTTGTCTTCTGTTATGAACTTCCCTCGGTGTGGCTTCCCTGTTTTATACACCATTTCTCTTGAGCAGCTGTCTTAACACATATTTAACTGCTGATTTTCATCCGCCTTCTGCAGGGACATAATCTACAATTTGGTCCTGTGTGGTGGGTTCCACTGGTTTCCAATTTAATTAAACACTTACAAGCACTGTCTTTTGAGAATATAAAAAAAATAAGATATTAAACATTCATTTAATGTAGTTTAAGTCAGCACTATGTTTGTATGAGGCTGGATAATAAGATATACAGCTGCCTTGTGGCAGAATAGTTATCTCCCAATAGCCTGATCTTATCAGATCTCAAAAGTTAAACTAGACTTGTCCTGGACATTACCGAGATGGAAAATTAGGTTTCAGCATTTCTGCAAGTGAGGTCCATCAACCAGTAAGTGGTGCCTCCTTCTAATGAGGCAGAAATCAAAGTTTTTGTGAAAGGTTAGAGGTGCTGACCTCACTAAAGTGCCTGACTAAATTCAGTTCTGGGGTTGAAAATTCTGGTCTCCCTAAAGGCCTCCCTCAAGTCTACTGGTGATCTGCATTCTCACTGCTCCTCCTCCTCTGCTGTGCTGTAACTCTCTCCGCCACCCAGGTGGATGACGTGAGTGTCCCCCTGCATGCAAAGCACTTTGGGTTCTTTTGGGATAGAAGGCACTATACACATATACATAGACATGCTGAGCGCACTGGTTTCTGGCAAATGTTTTTTTTTGTATTAATGTGACTGTTTTTTATTTTATTTTAAATTGGCGGGTGGAGATTGATTGCTGAGTAAGTAATCGGGGTGATGTGAGACTGATGACTAGATGCAGCTCGCAGGGCAGAGCAGGATTTGCTGCCAGCAATGCTGGTAGGCAGGAAGTTCATCACGACGCCGCTGGCCCGGTGCTCGGCCAGGCTGAAGGTGCACTGGCTGACGGACAGGGAGCTGGCTGGCAGTGTGGTTCAGGAACTGGCCAGGTACTGGGTCTGACTTCAGGCATGTTATCCGTCTCAGAAACAGGCTTGTTTTGCTGCCGGCACTTTCCTAGCAGAAGGAAGCTCAATGACAGAGCACTGGATCATAGTTGGGTCAGGCTTTAAATATCCTGGATGGAACAGGACGATTATCCTTTTAAACCTGGACAAGCAGCCCGAACAAGTCCACTGGTCCCAGGAGACTGACACCCCATAATAATGGTTTCCATGGAGACTGAGGGTTGTGAGCTCTGCCTCGCCTGGGCGTAACATTAGCACAAATAAAGATGCTGAGTGGGAGTGCAGCCAAGATGCTGTTTAGCTCAACAAGTAAAATAACCAGTGGCTTCAGCAGACTCAACATATTCAGTGAACTCTGTAGAAGCTAGCACAGAACTAGTACAAGTAATCAAATTTAACATACTCTAGTATGTAACAAAAACAGGTATGCATGGTTAACAGTGACATTATACATGTAAAGGTGGAATTAAAATCCTGTTTAGACAGTTCTGCCACATAATATGATCAGACCTTCTTAATATTCCCATAACTCACAGCAAATTCTGCTTGCTCCTAAAAAATGTCATAACCTTGAAGTGTTCCTTGTTAGAAACAGATTTGGATCACTTTTTAGCAAGCAGCAGCTAATGTACGTGTTATAACACACAGATGATGACTGGCCTGTCCCTATGTTACTGAAAAATGCCAACAGGGTTCACAGAGCTACTTTCTTATTACTGAACTGGCTGTGAGAGTCTAGCACAAGCTAAGCAACCATGTTGTTGAAGCCAGAACCTTTCATTAGTAACTACCAAATGGGCTAGATGGGCCAGGCAGGTTCCTCTGCTTTGAAACAGTTCTTGGGTTCTGATGGGCCGAGTGTGAGCTTGGGGTGGTAGAGGCTGTGAAGTGAAGAAATGAAGGGGGTGGGTGGATCGGCTCACTGGCGGCTTTATCCTCTGATTTAGTGAGGTTGGCTTCCTCCAGGAGGAAGTGACACATGAAGGAAGGCCGGAGAAAAACTTCTAGAGCTGCGCTCCCTCAGACAAGGAATAACACCTGGAAAGATTTACTCTGTATTTGGCAAGCGTGTTGATTTCAATTTCACGGCTCGATTGGAGCCGCAGAATGCAATAGGTTAATGGGGGAAAGTCTAAATAAAAGACGACAAGTTCTAAAAGAATTAGGAAGATAACCGAAAAAGATTTAATTTTCCTACAGGGGTCATGTCTCCATGCAGCCAATCTGTCATACAAGGTCTTAAGTTTACATAACAAAAAGAGAAACTGAATGTTTCCCACTGGCTGTACTTGGCCTTGACCTAGCGCGCTTCCAGATCCCATCACAACTTTTCTAGCCGAATTTTGTGGAAAATGAAATTGGAAAGGAAAGGATTATTAAGCAGTACAAAAATCACTTCCATCTGGACAAGAGGGGAGCTCTTCCAGAAACATCTGGAGGAGCAATCTGGTGTAAATAAACATGCATCGTCTTGCTACCCACCTAATAAATAACAAAAACGGCACTTGGGAGTTTTAATCTACAGGTCACTACGGATGTGTACCATGCCTTCGAAAAAAACAGCTTTCAACGTGAAATCTCCTTATGGAAAAAAAACGGTTTAAGTTTGATAATTGTTTTCATAATTCTGCCTTCATTGGTCTCTATATATCACATTTACAAAACACACTTTCAGTGTGAAAGTACTTGAACTGCCATGGTATTTGTTTGGGAGCTTTTTGGGGGGTTTTAGCAAGCCAATTGTGTTGCTAAATAAAACTCTGCTGATTAGTGTCCAATGTATAGCTAGATTTTCAGAGTGATCCTGCTGTCTTTCTCCATGTGTGTGAATATATCCACATCCTCCCATCTCCCCAGTGCCTCCTGCTTGGCTTTGTCTTCCACTCTGGGGAGGGGGGGGATCTGTGTTTTTCTTGTCCACTTCACAAAGCGAACAGCTTGACGTTAATTTTTCTGACACCAGTATATTTGTACAGAAATAGACACAAGTGAGATTTGGAAACTGACTGTACTGCAAGTAAAGGTCAACAGCCCTTTAAATCAACCCTTTTGCTCTTTTTCATGCATTTAAGTTTAGAATTATATTTACCAAAGATTTTTTTTTTCAGTGATGGAGGTACAATTAGATCATTTTGTTAAAAGCATGCAACATAAGAATAATAATATTCCATTTATTCCTTTTATTCAGTATTGATCACAATAATGATTTCAAATAGTAACTTGAATTTCCTTGAATAGCTGTTGGCACTAGGTAGTCCCAAACTGGGTGTCTTATGTATAGAATGTCTTACTGTGGTTATAGCACTGGGGGGGGGCTTATCCTAGGTTCTGGTCAGATAGATAAGGATCTGAAGGAGTGATAGCTGAATGTCATGTCCTGTCATTTGCCAAATCGCTTTACACCACACAGTGTCGTGGGAAGCCGGAGCCTGCCTGGCAAGCAATGAGCACAAGGCAGGGTTCACCCTGGACAGGGCGCCAGTCCATCGCAGGGCCAGTGCAAGTCAATCATACATGGGGAGGCCACAGTAAAGGCAGAGGGGGGAAATATGGCCTGGACACCGGTATAACTCCCTACTCTTATAGAGAAAAGACAGTGCCCACTACAGTATAGTGTCCTTGTCACTATACTGGAGCATTAGGACCCACACAGATTACAAAGAGAATCCCCCCCACTGGTCCCACTAACACCACTTCCAGCAGCAACCACAGCTTCCCAGGAGATCTCCCATCCAGGTACTGACCAGGCATGTGAATCATTGTGCAAGATTAATCTTCCATTTCTTTCCCTTTACTTCTCACGTGACCCGCTGGTGTGGGCCTCCACTGTGAATCCAAGAAGGGCAGAGTGTGGGGCAGAGGAACTAGAAAAGGAATTAAAAGAGAGCAGTTCACATCACGAGCACCTTGGTCCCCTTGTCCCCTGTGGAGGTGTCGGGCCGCTGAGACGGCGGAGGGGTGCAGGTATCTCTGCTCTGGGTGTCTGTCGGCACCCCCCACAGCCACCCGTCACTGGCCCTGCTGGTGCCACGCGGCAGGAGCAGATGGTGAGGCTTGGTGAGGCCAGGGGATTTGCCAGCATGCTGAAAAAGCCACGAGAGCCGTCCTGCACCAGCTGAACAGGAGGCCCAGAGCTGCAGCATGTTCATTCTGCTTAGAATCTTCAGCTGTCAGGGCTGAACTCTAATGAGGAGAGAGAGGGAGAGACAGAGGAAAAAGAAATGTTTTTGGGAGGGAAGGAAACAGTAGGTTTTCAGGCTAAAATGGGTGCTGATTAAATACTGAAAAACAGATTGAGAACATAAAGGACACTATAGCAAATAAATGACTGAATAACAGATTGAGAAGGTGATGTGCAAAGTTGGTAGAGACCTGAAAAGAAGTGTAGCTGTAATTGCTACTAAACATGCTTTCACCAAATATTGAGCTCACAGTTACTTCTCTTTAGCTTTTTGCTGACATTTACTGTAACTTATCTTACCCTTTGAAGTCTTCAGTTTGAATATTTAGGTTCTTTACAAAATGTCCATTTTAAAAAATCCGCCTGCATCAGTCTGCAAATTAACAAAAGGGCACATCATAGGAAGGGTCTGAATATTTTTCCAAGGCAGTCTACATACCTGTCCGGTACATGTCTCTCCCAGTCTGATGCAGAAAAGCTAATTTGTTTTTATCTTTTCCAGGCCTGATAACAGTGTCATTAAAAATCCCAGGGTGTTTCTCGAAAAGAGTAGGGGTGTAACCCCGACGTCCTGGCCAAATTTCCCATGCCTCTTAATAATCCCCCTCTATGAATTGGCTACATTACTTTGTTCTCCCCCACCCCCCCACAGCAGGCGGAGCGACGTGCCGGTTGGAGTATTTCTCGATCGCATTTAATGGCAACGTCAGCTCAAAGATTTGGTTCAAACCACCAAATGGAGAGGGGCGTGCCGACAAGCGGACCCTGCTGATGTGGGATTAACGCTAGGATGAGAGAGAAAGGCCTGATAACAGTAATGTAATGTGCCCGTAACAAGTTGAAGAATGTTCAGAACTCACTTTGTTTAGCTTCCTTGCACTGACTCCCTGTGGATTTCAGAATGAAACTCAAAACACTGCTGCCTTTAAGGTCTATGAGCAGTTTGGTTAGTAACTACACAATACATCCTTTACGCTGTACACACCAGTGTGCTGTTTGCACTTTTCAGACTTTTATAGAGTTTCCACTATAAAAAACTACTTTCCACCAAGTCAGCCAGCACTTTTCAATGCTGTGTTTAAACTCATTTTTTATATTCTAGCTTTTAATTCAGTTTTATTTTCTGTTTTATTTTTATTATTTTGTTTTCATTTGTACAATATATGTGTATTTTAATGAGTATATTTATATTTGGGTGCCTCACAGTGCTGGAGCCCTACTGTAGGTTCAATTCTGGTGCTGTCTGTTTGGAGTCTATATGTTCCCCTGTGTTTCCATTTCTTCCAGGTGCGCCGGCTTCCTCCCTCAGTCCAAAGACATAATTGGCCCTGGTGTGAGTGTGTGTGAGTCTGTGTTTGTGTCTGTCTGCCCTGCGATGGACTAGCACCCCCTACAGAGTGTACCCTGCCCTAGGCTTACCGCTCCGACTGCCACTCAGTTGGAGGCAGTGGAGAGAAAATGGGTGGATGGATATTTGCATTTGTATACCCATGTCTACTTGTTGATTGTAATTCAAAAGGCGGCAGAAGAAAAAGTACAGTACAGACAATACAGTACAGTTGCAAGGTGTAATGTTAGAATTTTCCATTTCTCCTGGCATAAAAAAGCTCAGCAGGGATGCTTGGTAAACAGAATATTTAATCTTTCTTCAATGTTTATGAGCCACTGATAAGATACTATAGCTCTCTCCATGCAAATCAAACCCAGACCTTTCTCAACAAGCTCACAAGTCTCTAACGCACAAGAAAATGATGGTTGGAATGACAGCAACATGGTTTCCTTAATCCCAAATATACATAATGCTGTTACCTTCAGTTTGCAATTGGACTGTGGGTGATGTGATGTGGAATATGAAATGCTTAAGGGAAGTGTTGAGCAAAATAAAATTATTTTTATTCTTAACAATAACATTAAAAAAAACTCACTGACAGTTAAAGGAGTTAAAGTTAAATTTAAAGAATAAAAGTTTAAATCTGTTATACTTTAACTTCAAAGGTAATATGTACTGTAGCTTGTAGCAAGAGAGTAATCAGTAATCAGACTAAGAATGTCAGTCCTACAGTGCAGGACATTCCCTAGAACCCATAATATACAGTATCTGGATGTCTTACTCTGAATGACTTTTATATTTTAACTCTACATTTTTTACTATACTTTACAGTATATCCTAGCATTTTGTTTGCCTTTTAATAGCTTCCCCACATTATCTTATGTGTCAACAAAAACACCTATGAAATCTTTTCATTAGTAACCACTTCAAGCTCATTGTTTTCCCATTCTGTATATAATACTCTGCACTGTTGTACAGTATATTAAAGATCATCTGACAGGTGTTAATCCAATCTTGAAATTCATCTCAATCCTTTACAACTTCATTTGCTGCTTCTGCAATGGTTGTTTATCATCCTACCTTGGTACTATCTACAAATGTTACTAGTTAACTATCTGTATTACTGAGTATATCAGAATCGATATCATCAATAGAAATTATTAATCAAGTGGTCCTAGTACAGATCCCTGAGTTACTTTTAAAAATGACACCACTTCAAACTGTCTATGCACTTCTTTATTTTATTTTATTTTTCTATTTATATATTTATATTTTCTCATTTTTAATTCTCCATCCACACACTGACGATTATCTGAATTCCAAAGTCTCTGAAACAGGACCAGACTCAAATGGCCGGAGGCTATGAGAGGGAGTATAAACATGAAGGAGTTCGCAGATGTACTGTATGATGGAGTCAGATGTTTTAAAGCCTTAAGAGTCAGTAACAAGACATTATATTGAAAGCGTGACTTAATAGGCAATCAATGCAGATACTCAAGTGCAGGACTGATATTCTGCCAATGTCTGTGTGAGTCAGGCGTCTTGCTGCAGAGTTTTGGATGTATAGCAACTGAGAGCATTAGGGAGCCTATACAGTAAAGAGTTGCAGAAATCAAGCCTTAGTATTATAAATGTATGAATCAGGCACTCAGCATCAGACATTGATAGAAAATACCTGTTCCTCATGTTCTCTAATGAGCCAAGCATTTCTTCTTGCAGGTGTTTTGAAAAACTTGGTAGGAAAATGATCCTTTACCGTCTACCATTTCATTTCTTTTTCTGATATTCCTTTGACACTTGGGAAAGCTGAGGTCTACATTGAAAAATACGGTATGTCTTTTGAAAATAAATTCTTAAATTCATTGTACCGTCTTTGATAATTAGTTATCATCTGCATATCTTTTGTGGTATATAGCATACTCCTAGCACTATACCTTTAAAATGTTGTTTGATCAGTCTGACCCATGCAGTATGTACTGTATTCTAAGATTATTCTAGCTTTAGTTCCTAACTCTGAATGTTCTTTCTAATTTATAGTGTTACCCTTCTCTCTCTTCTATCTTTTCTGTCTCTCTGGAACGGAGCTTATCCACTAATGTTACAGTCATCTCTATACATCACCATCATTTCTGGTTAGTCATGCTTTCGTGATACCAGTAACATCTTAATCACCTCACTCATGTGGTAGCTTCTATCTCATCTGAGATGTTTCTAATACTTTTAGCATTTAGGGACAATCACTTGACTACCTGGTCTTTTATTTCTCCTTTTATCTTTGTTCCCCAGGTAACCTGATTTTCAGTGTTTAATCTTTGGTTTCTCAATGCTGCCATTCGTATTGAAATTGTCACGATTGTAATCCCTCCTCTTAAGGGCGCTCCAGCTCTTTCACATTTTAGTTGATTTTGTGCACCTGCTCCCTGTTCCAGCCTCCCTACAAAAGCCAGACGCTCACTCTGTTCCGAGCTCTGCATTGGAACATGGACGTCCGGAGGCCCGCCTACCACCGAGTCGCCCTACGTCCGCGGCTCGGGGGGCACTGGCCTCCTATCGGCGTCCCGAACCAGCCGAGTCCAGGACTTGGAGCACCGGGTCCCGTTTCCCCCTTTTTTCCCCGACCCTTCGCCGGATCCCGCTCCGGCTTTTAACTTTGTCATGTCTGTCTTGGATTGGATCACCCGGCTCTTGACTTTTGCCTGCCCTGGATTTCCCTTCAGACTCCCCTTGGACTGTTTGCCTGGACCCCCGAGCACCTTCGTCACGGCCCCCCGTTCATCGACCAGCCCAGTTCCTCGTCTCCTCCCCGTGTCTGTTCACTCCCTTCTGGATTGTGCTGTCTGCATAGGGTCCTGAAAGACGCTTCGTAACAGAAATGTTTTAGGAGTTCTTTGTGGATCCTTGCTTCATGATGATTGGTGTCTGTCTTGTCACACCTGAAAAGATGGCCTTTACCCTGAAAAGTTTTCCAGTGAACAAGAAAACTCAAGCCTTCTTCTACAAACCATGTCCTCATCTATGTCTCATGCTGAAGGATTAACATTTAAAGTTGTTCACTTTTGCCTACTAATGTTCAGAAAGTTACCCCAGTTTACATTATCTTGCTTCTGTTCTGCAGAGATAAAGATGAGATGAGAAGTCCAACACAGATTGGCTTTATAAGCATCTTTATCTCTAACGCTTTGACAATCAAAATAAAAGCTTTGATCATATTGATTATGGATGGTTTTCGTGCCTGACTTTCTTTCAGTGGTGTTTCTATGTTCTCTACTTCCTGATTGCAGGAGACACTAGACCACTGTGCCCATTATGAAGGCTACAGCAGTTTGATTTAATAATTTGGAAAAGGGCTGGATTATAAAACAAATGTCAATATTTATGACGGGCTGTCTTTGTTGAACTGCTTCTGCTCACAGCATCTTCAGGAACACATTTTGAGACCTTTACAGAAGCTCAGCTGAGGGCAAAGATTTCTATATGCAGTTAGCATGAGCTCCTGATCTGAAACAAGGTCAACAGTCTCATGTAAAATTCCAGGCTTTTCAAGCCCTTTCGTTCACATTGCCTCATGATACAGAATATTATAGGAGGAAGAAAATGAAACCCAGAATCCCAAGGTAATAACGCTACACAGTGATTTTGCTCATAAATTGTGAATGAGACATGAGAGAGGCAAGCTAAGGTCATAGGAAGATTGTGTGCACCATATATGAAACATTCTGCTCAATACCAATTAAACTTTGTCTTGGGTGCTGTGGAGAGCCTCTGGATATTGGAAAAACTGGACTTGGTGTGCTATTTTTCCTTAAGAAAAACAGAGCTGTTCCACACAGTGTAATGAATCAATAAAGGATGGAATGTGCCTGTGTTTGGGGTGTAAACGAAGAGTCTGTACGACACAGGCCCCAGCCCACCCCACGAGGTGAGCTGGTTACAGGTATGTCTGCAACATCATTTTTCATTCTCACAATACACTTTTTTCTGAATTCCACATTCACCATTTGTTTTTCTTACTCTCATCAAACCATACAGCCCCCACAAAACAGTCAACACATCACAATCCTGTGTCTGTCTCATCACAGCTGGCAGCCCACTGAAGCTAAGCAGGTGTGAGCCTGGTCAGTACCTGGATGGGAGACCTCCCGGGAAAAACTAAGGTTGCTGCTGGAAGAGGTGTTAGTGGGGCCAGCAGGGGGCGCTCACCCTGTGGTCCATGTGGGTCCTAATGCCCCAGTATAGTGACGGGGACACTATACTGTAAACAGGTGCCGTCCTTCAGATGAGACATAAAACTGAGGTCCTGACACTCTGTGGTCTCTGTGGTCTCTGTGGCTTTGAGTGGAGTGTCCAGAAAAGCGCTATATAAGTATAAGCAATTATTACTATAATTCAGTCACCCTGGACCAGCAAGAAAAGAAGACCACACGGGTTCAGAGGAAAACACTGCGGAACACTGCCAGCTCCACCATGCTCCAACATATGACCTCACCGTGGTCTGTCACTCATCCTTTCGGTCAGAGACCCTCTGGGCTGCTAGCTAGCAGGCATTGCTCCCATTCACTCTCTCCTGCTGACTTCCTGTCTCTCTCCATTCTCTCTTTCCAGTTGCAAGCACTCATCGTACACACACTTTCAGTGAATCAGCTGCATAGCCTGCCACTTAGCTGGTGGCTCTGGAGCATGTAAGGTTGTTCTCCACTGCTCTCTCTGAGCACCAGCAGGCATCCTGGACTCTGTCCCTTCCATCCTCAAACACCTCCATGGCATTTCTGGCTGACACCATCTACGTCACTGACCTCCATGGCCCTTTCCTGATCTTATCTATGGTGAACCTCAGCCTCTCAGCTACTGTCTCTGGACATTAGTAGCCCCTGCAGCCAGCTAACTAGTCAACCTTCCACATCTCCAACAACCGACATCCCTGGTGACCGATGTCCCCTACAACCGACAACCCTGGCGACCGATGGACCCAGCAACCGACATCCCTGGCGACCGATGGACCCAGCAACCGACATCCCTGGTGACCGATGGACCCAGCAACCGACATCCCTGGTGACCGATGGACCCAGCAACCGACATCCCTGGTGACCGATGTCCCCAGCAACCAACATCCCTGGTGACCGATGGACCCAGCAACCGACATCCCTGGTGACCGATGGACCCAGCAACCGACATCCCTGGTGACCGATGTCCCTGGCGACCGACATCCCTGGTGACCGATGTCCCCAGCAACCGACATCCCTGGCGACCGATGGACCCAGCAACCGACATCCCTGGTGACCGATGGACCCAGCAACCGACATCCCTGGTGACCGATGTCCCTGGCGACCGACATCCCTGGTGACCGATGTCCCCAGCAACCGACATCCCTGGTGACCGATGGACCCAGCAACCGACATCCCTGGTGACCGATGGACCCAGCAACCGACATCCCTGGTGACCGATGTCCCTGGCGACCGACATCCCTGGTGACCGATGGACCCAGAAACCGACATCCCTGGCGACCGATGGACCCAGCAACCGACATCCCTGGTGACCGATGGACCCAGCAACCGACATCCCTGGTGACCGATGTCCCTGGCGACCGACATCCCTGGTGACCGATGTCCCCAGCAACCGACATCCCTGGCGACCGATGTCCCTGGCGACCCCACTCATACATCCCACAGGCTACTTTCAGAGCAGTTCAGAGTGGAGAGTGTTCTTCCCACACACACTTTCCACTCTTCACACATTTCTGCCTTCAATGTCCAGGTCCAGAACCCCGATCATTGCTTTCCATGGCTAATATAAGAAAGAACAAACACTTAATTATCACGTTTATGAAAAATATCAAGGAATAATCTGCATGATGGTAACAAAACATCGACACTAATGTTCATAAATCTTCAGATTTCTAGTATTTATGCAAAACATTCCATTCATAAAATGCTAGGTAAATGCACAGTTAAAATTACCTACAGTATGTTACAGTGCTAATATTCAAGGCATAAGAGCATAAATAAGTTCAGTATTGAGTTTGACATTATACTTTTTTTTAATAAAATAATGTTTACAATAATGCTACCATTTTAACACTGGATACACAATCTTCATTTGTTAATCCAAGAACAAAAAACTTAATAAATAAAATAATAAATTCTGAAGAAAAATTCTGAATAAAACTGAATAAAACTTAATTTAGGTATTCTTTATTGTCCAACTTTTTGTCATTGTATGAGCTATGGCAGGTGACATAAAGTACACCCCTTTCAGAAACATGTGCACTGTGTGAATTAAACTCAGAGGCCAGTTTCTGTTGGGTTCTGCGAGTGTAATGTCACTGCTCATACCTGGATGAGAGCAGCGAGGTGGTGAGGATTACGCAGGTGCAGCCGAGACAGGCTGGTGTAGTGAAGAGACAGGCAAACACAGCCCAGAGTCGTAGTCAGAGACAAAAGCAATGTTCACAGCCGGACAGATGCAAGGGCAAAGCACACAGGCAAATCCAACAAGGAGAGCCAAAGTAAACAAAACCACATTCGTAACCAGGAGCAAATCACAAGGGAGATCCAAAGGAAAGCCGAAACAAACACCAAGACTGCATGGAACTCTAAGATGGAGCAAGGAGATGATGCAAAGACTCTGGCTTAAATATCCTGTTTCTGATGAGACAGGTCTGGATGTTGACTGCTCACAGGTGGAATACATCTCCTGTTTGAGTCAGTGGTCACAACAACCAGGTGACAGTAGATGACATGGTAACTATAGTCTTCCAGCACTGCAGTGGGAGTGGTAGTGAAAGTAATAAAATAACTTTAAGATTTCAAAAATATTTATTAATGTTATAAAAGTATAACTAACACCAAAAAATCTATTGGAAAAGTTTAGAATATGTTGAATAAAGATGAATCATTTTAGGAATTTTTATTTTCCTATTTTGTTTTATGGTAACAAATCTTTCTTTAAAGACAAACATGATTACAGCAAAGATTTAAGACACAAGCTTTGTGGAGAACAGTTTCTTTGTACCTTCAGTAACACATGGAAATACAGCAGCCACTATGCTAACACTGAGGACGTTTTCACATCTGAAAAAAAAAGAATTTAAGTAATCTAGCACAGAGGAGCACTGATGACTGAGTATTGTATTTCAGTTTTCATGAGCTATCAACACTGAAAAAAAGATTCACAATTAATATTAATTCCCAGTGTTTCAGAGCATTTCTGATCACTACGTTAGAAATAAGAGAAAGGCATTTCAATTCTGTTTTTTATGGGTTTTCCCATTTATTATTCATTGCTAAGGTGCATGTAATGAGAATCGTTAGCTATTTTGAATATCATAAACACACGCAATTAGTTCATACACTAAATGTAAAATCTTTAACAACAGATTCTAGGAGTCTAAGTAGTGATCTGCATCAAACCTCTAGATTTAGGACCTTATTCTTCTATGCTAATAGTTTAAAAAAAAACATATCGGCAATGCTGGCAAAATAAACATTTTGCAGAGTATAATTTTCGCAGGAAGGAGTGAAGTAGAGGTTAATTCAGCATGGAAGAGCCTCTTCTTGTTCCTAATATGAATGCTTGTGACCTCTGTACCTGTACCTCACAGCTTTACTGTATTTCAGCAAGATACTGAACTGTTGCATTATTAGAAACGTTTCTATCGAATATAATATTTTTTAGCATTTTATTCATGGGACTCAAAATAAAGAATTTTCCTCCCTATGTGCCCTGTATAATCCATAGCAGCACCACTGAAAACTCCTGGTTTCTGGTGTCACAATGAGGTAAAATGTCTCTTAAAACTCACCACCTCTGTCACAGCCAGTGACACTTCACAGACTAACTGCATTGGATCTAACTTGAGCCTTCACCAGGAACTCCTGTCATCAAATGTTATTCATCTGGATTACATTGGCCAAGTAACATCAATAGTAAATTGTCAAAAGACCACAAATAACCTTCACCTATAACTACTGGCACATAACCAAGGCATGCTCAAGGACTTGAGACTCCAAATGAGAAATACAAGTTTCAAAGATAAAGCTTTGAGATTCCAAGCTGGAGTATAGCCCTGAGCACTCCTCTGCAATTATCAGATTGTGAAATTTGCATTGTGAGATGTGATTTATATTGTAGGAAAATTTGTTATGCAGATTATTTCTGACCAATGAGCTTTTGCTGAGCTCTTGTGTTTCTGTGATTTTTCTTTTCACCATTTCAAAAGGTTATTTACAATATGATTCAGCAATTACGATTTGTATTTTTTTTTCACTTGCTATCCAATGCGCTAACATAAATTGCAACTCTAAACAGATAGTTGTCGCAACAGTGGCAGGTTAGGAAAAAAGAAGCCGGACCTTATTCTCTTATGCAAAGATTTAAAAAATACTTCTCCGCAATGCTGGCAAAATAATAATTAATAGAGCAGACTGGTTATAAATACTAGCCAAACAGTTACAAGCTGTTTTTGTGTTTGGTTGTAACCTGTCTCCCTCCTGAAAGAGTTAATGAAGCATTTAATCTTTTCCAGCTTATACCTGGTTGGCATTTTGATGACACCACTGAGAAGTGCCATATTGTCTTGAAGACGGTCCTGCAGTGAGGAGCCATGAATCTAAAATACAGTTGATTACAGCATTCAGCCGAGTAAATCCCTCAGATGTGTACATCTGTATGTTAAAAAAAATGCATCCAGCATTATGTGTCCCAGCAGGAGGATTTAATATAATAGTTCTCTTGAATATAACACCATAATTTAAATTGCTAATTATAATCGGATCTTGCAAATAAATAAAACATAACCCTTTTTATTTCACATCATAAAAGTTTGCCATAGTAAATTTGTGCAATTATGCAGCTTAACTTGCAGTTGTCATATTAGCACATTAATTCCTCTCTCCCCACATACAGTTCTTTAGCCTTTAGGGTGGCTGTCTTTCCCTCTTCCTTTTTCCCACGATGATGTTAAAATCCTCATCTGCTGTTTCCGCAAAATACCACTGTAAATTTTTCCTACCAGCTGTTTCATAAGTAGGAATTAGCGCTACTTGCTTTGGTGTTGTTTCCTGTTGGGGATGACCATCTTTTAAACTTGTAACATACAGTACATTCTTTAAACATTTAAATTCCTCTATCTTTTTCCCCCAGATATTTTTTTGATGTTAATATCATGCTGTATACAGTACGGACAGGATCAGCATGGGCCATAAGACTCACGCTGTACATGATTACAGTGATGATTAAGGACCAGTTTGACAAATAACAGTCAGACAAATTGCCAAGAGCTTTATAAACTGCTGGATAATGTCTAGTGATTCAAACCATGTGAGGCTGTTTCTCACTGATCTGTAAAGAGCTTGTTGCTTCTGGGTGTGCATGCTGTTTGCAGAGAAACAAGTTTATCTTTCACAACTTTAAAAATGAAAAGATATACGATTTCACTGTGTTTTGGCTCATCTCCTATCTCACACCGAGATGAAAAAAAAAATTGGAAATCTAAACGCATTAAATTGAGCAGGAGGTAAAACTCAAACGTTCTTATTTTCTAAAGACAGAAAAATATTTGTCTTCTCTAAAACACTAAATAATTATGAAAATTTTTCAACACTCCCAAAATCCATCATATCAGGATCCAATACAAACTTGCACAATTTAAAAACATGTAAGATTCCAAGAACACACATTGCTAGAGATTTGCTGTATGATTGCAAAATATGATAAACTAGCTGAATACTTTAAAAGCATCAATAACTTGTTTTTACTAGGTTTTTGGCTGAAGCTGTTATCGAAAGAAACTTTCATTTGTAACCCATTTTAGGATACAGTATTTGTAACTCAAAGTGTCTTGGTGGAAGAGCTCAGCTGAAGTACTTTACTGAAGTCTCACCTGGGGTTGAACCCCCCAGCCTCCTAAACTCTGCTCCTCAATATTGACTTGCTGAGCTCGTAATAGTGCTACCTGCGTCCTGACAGTGCAGCTGCTATGATTGAGTGAGGAGCTTCTCTATCCATACAAGTGGTTTCAGAAATGGAGCAACTTTTTTTCTGAATTTGAAACTGAAAGGTTTGCAAGCAATAGCATGTAAATGGGTGAACACTTGCAAAGCTTAGTCTTATTAAAATTCAGAAACTACGACTATCACTTTAAGCATCTCGCAAAACTCTTTAGTGAAACATTATTATTTTTATTATTATTATTATTATTATTATTATTATTATTATTATTATTATTATTATTATTATTATCATCATCATCTCTGGATTTAGAATGCAAGTTGTTGGTTATTTTGCAATGTCTTTCTAGTCTGTTACTTTATATACAGTATTTATATACTGTATGGTATATTCCAGTTTGTTGCATTACAATATTTAAATATTTTTATATCCTATTTATATGTTTCATTTTCAATTTTGAATATTAAGAGTATACTTAATATATTATTTCAATTTTTAAAATATGTTCTTTTAATTTTTTGTTACTGTTTCAGAAATGGGATGACACATTTGTGTGGCAGCTAGCACTGTTGCTTCATAACTCCAGGCTCCTGGGATCAATTCAAGCCTCAGGCATCTGTCTGTGTGGAGTCTGCATGTTCTCTGTTTTAGTCTGGTGTTCCTCCAACTCCCTGAGACCACGCTGGTGAGGTTTAATTGGCTGCTCTAAACTGTCCCTCCCTCTGTGGGACCTTACCCTAGCCCTAACCTGACTGTCCTGAACCACTCCAGTCCTGAGTGGGCTGGCGACCTGTTGGTGGGAAATACTGCCATGTGTTGTCAGGCCTGCCTTCAGCTGAGGCTCATGGGATGGGCTCCACCTTGTCACAACCCTCACCAGGAGAAGAGTCTTCCTCACAGAGTGGGTCAAGACTGAAAATTGCCATGAAATGAGACCCATACAGTACAGTATGTCAGTCACATACTGTACCATATACATTTCTCTTAGAGTAAGAAAGTTCTATTTCTACATACAGCTTTAAAACTTAAATAAACCAATAAACCAATAAAACTTAAAACCAGTAAAATGTAGATAAAATATATGTCAAATAATGTGGAAAATAACGTGTTTGTGCTTGTAGTTCAGGTGTATCATCTGTAAATAAAATTTCTGAGGGCATCAGTGATGTCACGTTACACAGACAAAAAGGTCATTTATGTCATTGCTGCAATCAAGTTTGTCTTTTAATAACTCTGTATTGCAACACAAAATAGAACCACTAAAGATTCCTAAATTGATTCATCTTTAGACAAGACATTTCATGTTTCCAACAGATGTTTGATTATTCCTGAAAAATAAATAGTAAAATTTTGAAATAATGAAGTTATCTTATTACAGAATCCAAAAAAGGGAAAACAATTACCTATATAAGCAAGCTAAAGACAAAAACTACCACAGTATGCCCTCTCTATCACAGTACATTGCCCCCTCTGAGTTTAATTTCACTCAGCACAATTCTTTCTGAGAAGGGGGATCTCTATATCACCATAACCACACATCATAAGAGAAATGTGACAATAAAGTATGCTTAAATTAAGCTTTATTCAAATATTCCTGTGCCTGTATTAGTTTTTTATGTTCATTATACCTAAAGCTGTTTTTTTTCTTCTTGGTTACAGTTTAACAAGTCTAAAATCTTCAGTGTCAAATGTTAAGATGGTTACATTATTGTAAATAATTTTATTAACAAATATCAAGATGTCCGAATCCATACTGAACTCATGTCTGCTCTATACTCACCTTTAGGATTAGTAGTGTAACACAGGTCCAGAATCTAACGGTTTACATAAACACTCGGAATCTGCAGCTCTGGGTCATCTGTTATACAGTACTAGCTGTATGGAGCGCTAGTTAGGGCTCTGAACCTGGAACTGGAAGGTCATGAGATCAAATCCCAGACAGAAGGCTACTGCACAATCAAGTGATCTACTCCTGAAAGATACAAGGATTCTCCCCATGTTGTCAGGATACATTCGTTCTTGATTTGTTTATCTGATGAAGTGGTATTGAGACACAAACCTTTATGGGTCTCGTGATGAAGAGCAGGTTTATCAAAATAAACCTGTTATCTAGTTCACCTTTATCTGTTTATTGGCAGGGTGGAGGGGTGGAGAGTGGGAGGGTGTGTTCGTGATAAAATGGATGCCTTTGGTAACAACACTGAAATCATTTCACAGGCTGTGTCTAATGTGAGAACAATGTACAGTACTTATGAACGGTTGAGTTGCAGGGAAACTGTGCATTGCACTATTGTAACAGTGGGGATAAAATCACAATCTCCTCTTTCACAAGGGCTAAAACAACAAGAAAAGGAGCGTAAAAGCAGTGACAGGTGAGACCAGCTAGTCCCCACATGGGCTGGGTGGTCCAACTGGCATTCTCTCGTTTCTCACCTCTCACACAGCGCGAGCTTCACACAACAGAGCTCCTTGGCACAGGTGAACGGAGTGACCGCAAGTGTGGAAATGGTCTCCGTTGCAGCACCACCACCGCCCTTGCCGTGTTTCAGATTAAGCCTCAGTGAACCTCACTGGTGAGAAAAAACGAACCCTGTGATGAGTCTGCTACTGGAATTGGCTGCAATGAGGCTCACAATGACTAATTTCCAGCGCTGTCAAGCCCTTTAGCTGTTTCACTACAGAAGGCGAAATGATGAGAACTGTAGGCAACGAGCTTGCTAATAAAAGACATGATCCTACGGCTCCATCTAGTGGGCAGGACGTGTAAACCAGCAGTTCCACAAACCAGTATTAAATACTATCGTGCACAGGCCACGAAAACGTAATCATTTCCTACCTGCAGCGAAAACACCTCTTTCGGCTGTTCTGATGATGGATTTTAAATGCGTATTGTACTGATAATGATTTTAAGCCGTGCTACAGCAATGCATAAAAAGGAACAAGCCTGTACTGACCTAACTTTCTGTCAAAGCATTATTTCGCACTATTATTTCAACATAATTTTGGGAACGTGATATACAACGCAAACGAGCAAATCTGCTCCCACAGAGCTTCGTTAGGGGAGTCGCACACCACTCAAAGACAGCGGGCTCCACCGATAAAGTCTTGACGCTGGCCGACTGTAACCGGGTCGCCGGTTATTCAAGCGGGGGCCAGCAATTAACTGAGCACCGCCAAGGGCAGAGTGGGATATTCGGCCAGGTGTGAGTGTTTTGGGTTTCGGCAACACAGCGACCCCTGCGGTGATCCAGGTGCTTGCAGGTACGAGGTTCGAGCATCGCGAGTCGCAGGGGGTGTCCGCCTGCACGTTCTCATTCTTTACTGGTGTGGTTGGGGTCTTGCGGCGATCCCAGTTGACTATTCCAAATTTCACAAGTGATTGTGGATTATAAATCTACGGGGGAAAAAAAATGTTACTGACCACAGCCTAGCGACCAAACCCAGACTCTAATCAGAGGATGAAAATCCGAAGGACTGGTGGTGTTTCACCCCTCAAACCGATCCCAAAGTTAAGAGATGGAAATCACCGGGGAGAGTAGCGATCAGCGTGTCTATCATAAAATATGGTATTCTAATTACACATATGTAATTCTGGTTTTCACCGACTTCTAAAAAGCGGAAAATTAAAAGCTGGTGGCATTATTGTAATTAAGAACAACAGTATCACCGCACGGTTGTTACAGGGATATGTGTATCATTAAATGCAATTGTCTAATGGTTTCAATTGGCAGCCTCACTGATTAAACCTTTCCAGCTGAGACTTGTTTACCTGGCCAGAATATAAATGTTCAAATGGTTGTTTAGCTTTGAGAATTGGCGTGAATTTATATCACTGATTAGAAGCATCTTTTTTTGTGCATTTTGTTATAAATGAGAGATGATTTCTTACTTTCTATCATGATTATATGTATATACAGTACCCCTGGTATTTTGCATGTAACTTTGGTTTCTTTCTTAGTAATATTTTTTTAAGCAATGTTTGTAAAAAGAACAATACGTAAACATATTCTTTTGATCACTGATTGTTCTGAGCATTGATTTTACAATTGTGTACATACAAAGCAGAGTCTGACTCTCCATCGATATACAGTAGGTGAATTCACAGTGCTGAGGTGAAGTTCAAAATACTGTTTTATCACAAATAAAGATACAGTATGTCGCATTGCTAAATGAAAAGCATGCCTTTAGACAACGTTACAAGACTGCTCTATTCCCGATTCTCTTTCATTACTGTATTTCTAAAATTATTTTTCCTGTTATTCGATGGAACAAAAAGCCACGGGAATGTTCAAAAAGACACAGACTGTAAGAATTGTTCCTTGACTGTGTGACGGTTCGGTGCAAGCAAAATCTTCTAAAAAATGTTATTGCAGATGCTCACAGCACAAAACAGAGTTTGCGGTACAGTACCTGCTGAAGGCTGGAAGTATCATAAAAAGAACCTTAAACCCCAGATCCATCCATCTTCCAGCCACTCTATCAAATTCAGGGCTGCAGGGACGCCAGACCTGGCAAGCAACAGGTGTAAGGCCAGATAAACCCTGGACACGACACCAGTCCATCACAGGGTTCACACTCCTACTGGTGCCAGTTTCCCCAGAGCACCAACCCACCCATACAATATGTCTCTGGACTGTGGGAGGAAACCAGAGCACCCAGAGAAAACCCACACGAACACAGAGACAACATACAAACCCCATACAGACAGCTCCCTAGGAATTGAACCCAGGGCCCCAGTGCCGTAAGACGTAAGACAGCGATCATAACCACAACACAGCTATACAATACTGTACTTACTGCGGCACACATTAAAAAAACAAACTTTGTTCTAATTGTTTTCTGTGTTTCCACTTTGTACAACACTGCTGCAACAGTCCCATGAGTCTTTTTCTGGTACTGGGAGACAGCTGCATTTCACAAATGTCAAATGTGCTATTATGCTGTTATTTCATATTAACAAGAGCATACATTTCTATAACAAAAGATTTACAACATTTAGTGCAGTTTACTACAGCATATTTGTGAAGTAGAAAAATAGCGTTCACTGTGAAGGTGTACAGTTGCAATTTGTTAACAGTTTGTAAGCCTGCTCTACTACAGCACCATCTTTTGTTCAGCAGTTTCTGAAATAAAATGAAGCAGCTTGTTAAATAATTAATGGGGTCAATTAACACGCTACAGCTTTGCTGGATTACGTAAAACAAGGTTTGCTATTTCTGCATTCCTTTGTAATCTTTCTACATGCCTGCTATTTTAACACCTAACAGAAAGCAGATTTACTCTTGTCTGAGATGCGGAGAAGACAGAATGTTTTGAACATGTACAGGTGTATTTCACACCATTTGACTGAAGAAATGTTGTACCAATAAAAACTGAAATCAAATTTGAAAGTCATGCTTTTTCTTTCAAATTTGTTTTTCAATTGGCTAAAATCTTCTTTTTCCTTGCTTCCAGTTAACTTCCCCTACAATTCAGCCACAACAGAGAATTCTATGCTTCTTGGGACCCATGTACTGTACATTATATAGTACTTTCAAATGTACATGCGTGTTTTCCAACACACAGACAAATTCAAATACACAATACACAACACACAAACACAAACACAACAGTCTCAAACCCACCACAAGTCATTGTAGTTCAGCTCCCAAATAAATCCCTCCAACAAAGCAGTTTTAGCACAAACCAGTTTTGTCAAACACGAGTTAACATTTTATTTTTGTCCTTGGGGCAGATCTGTGAGTGGAGATGTCTTCTTCTGCCGGTCCGAAAGATGTGTCCCCAGACCAAGTTTCATCACAAAGATCTCAGCTGAGCGAACACCCACTCTCACTTCACCAAAAGGAAAAAAGGACTCTACTCCTTATCTTTCCAGTAATCAGAGCATGCTTCTCTCATTGTCTACAGTGTCTCACACTCTACAGAGTGTCTCACATTCTACAGAGACATGTGCTCTCTGTCTCAGAGCCTTGGGAGCCATCAACAACTAAAATGCTATTTTTCCCATACTGTCATTTCTTTGAGCATTTTTAAATAATTAAGAAAGGTTACTCCTGTGATGGACTGGTGTCCCGTCCAGGGTGTATCCTGCCCTGAGCCCATCACTTGCTGGGATAGACTCCAGTTCCAAGCGACTGTGTTGGACAAAGTGGCAAGAAGGGTTCCAAAAGGCCAGAGGCCATTCAGCCATTCTACAGTAGCTCACCTGCCTTCTAGTCGCTAATTGATCTGAGTTCATTCGTGGCTAAATTGTTCCCAACCTCAATAGGTCTCTCCTTAGTTTTAAATTCCCCCTTGTGTCATCATACTCCGTGCTTCATTGTTGATTTTGTAGAGAAACAAATAGATTGACTTTGCCAGTGCCTTTGGATATAGTGCAGAATGTAAATCAAGAAAGTTTATGTTAAAACTATGCACTATTAAGGTCACATTTAGAATGTTGTGTACAAGTTTGGTTATCATATTATAAGAAGAAGTCCAGAGAAGAGCAAACATCCATTCAGGGCTTAAAGGAATGTCTTACGCTGACTGGCTTAAGGTATGTAACTTTTTTTTAGTTTTGAACAAAGAGATTACGAGAGGACCAGATACAAGTGCTCAATATATTCAATAAAGCATTGACAAAGTCAGTCTGGCAATCTGTTCACTGAGTGAACAGTGAAACACAGTGCTGAGGACACATGTGGAAGCTATGTGGGTTAAATGCAGTTAAACCGGCAGGCATTTTCTACTGTATACGCGGAGGGCTGTGTGACTGTGGAGCATTGTCCGTGTGCTATTACTGTCCACTCTTAAATAACTTCAACACATTAGTTAAAATGTCTTTTTAACAAAACCGTGTTGATTATTTCCTCAGATCCTATTTTCATTTTGACAATGATGTAATGTAAGACTTATTGTTCTATAATTACTTGATTGAGTGTTGTCACTGTTTTAATGGACAGGCACTAATTAAATGATTTCCCAGCCAACAGATATTACCTATTGTGAGTGAGTTTTGTCTGTCTTTTTCTATGCATACCACTGGTAGAATACCACTGGGCCCTTGAGGTTTATCTCCAGAGCTTCTAGTACTTGCAGAACATTTGCCTTTTCTCTGATAATATTATTTTATACCTACAGTACCTGTGTCCTTTCTCAGCCTGTGCACATTGTTGATTTCTTCCTTGGTACTGTATATCCCAAAGTGGAATTCTAACTCAATACATCAGCCATTTCCCATCCATCACCTACTGGGACCCTGCAAGAGCACAATAGACCCCCACATTCACAGTTATTTCCATTACTGATCTTCTCACCCAAATGTTTACAAAGTTGAGAGTTCTGAGATAGTTCCTCACAGCTTCTTTTTTTGCAGAGACAAGACTGACATCCTTAAAATGTCAAAGTGAAACATCAGCCCTGAAATAATTTTTAAAATAAATGTTATAATAAATATTATTTACAGGTGATTGTCTCTGCAAGGTATGGGAGGGATTACTAAGAAGACAATCAGTTTGGCAAGTTATGCATTTTTCTTGCTTTCATGTGCTGACTAGACCAAAGTCATTTGTTCCAACATGGACAACAACTGGGTTGTCACCTGCTCATCTAGGACTCTAACCACTCTGACCTCAGATGTACAACTGTGTTGGCCCTGGCTCCTGGCTTCAGGCATATTTCAGAACACTTTCCTACAAACATGACTTCTCTTTTTGCCTTTTTGGTAGCGCTGTGTGTATTTGATTCTGAGCGCAGTGTGAGGTGAAGGTGTTCTGAAAGCTACAGTAGTTCCTTGCACTTTCATGTCTGTCTTGTCTCTTTCCAGGTCCTGGAGTGGCGCACGTGTGCTTGGCGATGATTTATGAGGTGGGTTTGTTACGTTTCACTCTGCTATTAAAAATATAGCACTGCTCACACCATTAAAAAGGACCCTGAACTCCGGGTAAACGTCTCAGCTTTTCGTTGAGATCTCAATTTTATTAGCTCAAAAATAGTTTTGTATTGATTTTGAAGAAAAGTATTTTTTTCCCACTTTTTGTAGGCCACACTGCAGGTTTTGCATAGTCAGAATTTGTCCATAGCGCCCACTGTACACTGTTAGGGCCTCGTGTATGCTGGGTGCAGTGCCACCTACTGTGTAAGACATGCAAGAACATGCGCAGCTCTACCGAGTTCCTAACAGAATCTCTCCTCTCGGTGGCATGGTGTTGTTGCATAGTTTCTGACAGGTGATGGCGACAAAGCTCCGTGCTGTAGCAGTACTGCTGACAAATGCATTAATAGTAGGAATAGTTTTTTTTGCTGCAAATAAGGAATAAAGGAAAATGTGCTCCCCCAGATAATACCAGGGCCTCTGGGAATATCCTACACTGACAGTCTGAAGGAGGTCTTGAACAGAGAGGACTAAGAGAGGACCCGATGCAGTAATCCAGGTGCTCAGAGGCAATGGCCATTTTCAGAACGCACAGTGAAATACAACCACAGGACACAAGTGGAAAATCTGTGAAAGTGCTTTTATAACCAAGAACAGGAGGCACTTCTTTACCCAAAGGGTTGTGGGAGAACAGAACAAGCTGTTCAGCCATGCTGTTTAAACTGATAACCTGACTACTAACTGAAGCACAGTAGTGAAACTCAAGCTCATTATGTTATCACCATTTTAGAACTGACATGCCCTGACTGCATCCTTTGAGCCACAGGACACCCGGGATTCATCACAGGAATGTTCCAGTCTCCCTAGGCTCAGGGAAATGCAGCCGAGAACTAGGGACACTTCTTTATGCAAAGAATTGTAGAAGCAAAGAACCAGCTGTCCTTGTTGTTGAAACTGATTCCCTGGCTTCTTGCCATAAATTGTTAGAAATAATCTTCGGATCAATTAGCTCCAAACAAACTAAATGGGCCAAATAGCTTCCTTTCATTTGTAACCTCTCTAATGTTCTAATTTTCCATAATTACAAAGGTTCCTGTATACTTTTGTATACAAGATTAAACCCCTGCCTTAACATGGAAGAAACAGATTAGAAATATCAATCAGCAAAGCAATTCATGCTGTTTGACTGATTCTGACTCAAACAGGCAGCTATGCAAACTATATAAAGGCATAAATAAAAATACTCTATACAGTATTTGTTTAGCCTACCTTACAAAAGACTGTTGTACTGTACATTTCCACTTGAGTAGGTATGTACCCATTCACATCGCCTCACCATGAATATGAAGTTTGTTTGTGAAGATTTGGGTATACTCACAGCAGCATAATGGCTACATGAAACATGTCTTAGTTAACAAGATGACTGTTTCCAGGACATCCTACTGAAGAGTTACTGATTCTTGTTGTTTTCCTGTTCACCATCAGAGGAGTTTGACAGTGCATACCTGTCACAACACAATGCTGTAAAAGGGTTGCTTCTATCAGTACACTTGATGCCAACTCTCAGCTCATGATTCCCTCCATGTGTCTGTCAGTCCGCTTTACTGATGTTAACAATACACTGCACAAGCAACTTTGCTAGACACCTGCCTGCTGGATATCTGTGTGCAGGGGTAACACACATGGAAACGCAGAGAAGAAAAAGAGCTTGTTCTGCTGTGAAGCCTTGTAGACGTGTGAGGGAGAGAGAGGAAGGGGAAGACGCAGGACGTGAAGGGATGGGTAAGGAGAACTAAAGACAGAGCGAACAATGTAATATTAAATCCTGGATGTGAAATCTAGGAGAGGTGATTCAAGCTGAAATCTGTAAATGAATGGACAAATTTAAAACAAAATAGTTGATCATTTATAGACGGGGGAAGGTGGGACCTTAGTTTAAGGATAATTTTGATGAGATCTAGAGAGGTAGAATGGGAAACTTTGTAATGTCTCTGATCTTCACTGCTGTGATATGCTGTATTTGCAGATCCTACCAAGTAATACATTTACTTTAAGTCTTGTGTAGGCATACTTTATTTTTTACTAATTTGATTGTCTTCAGTCTTCAGGCTTCTCCAGGGAGCTCAGACCCCAGTCTTCAGGCTTCTCAATCGAGCTCAGACCCCTCAGTCTTCAGGCTTCTCAATCGAGCTCAGACCCCTCAGTCTTCAGGCTTCTCCATCAAGCTCAGACCCCTCAGTCTTCAGGCTTCTCCATCGAGTTCAGACCCCTCAGTCTTCAGGCTTCTCCAGGGAGCTCAGACCCCTCAATCTTCATGCTTCTCAATCAAGCTCAGACTTTCACATTCAGACATCTCCGGACACCTCTGAAACTGCCCGAGCCTGGAATCAGCCTGAACCCTCTGCGGCTACATGTTCAAGACACAAAACATTAAGTTCCTTCAGCCTGTCAGTGTAGGCCATTCCTTCCAGCACATGAGAGTAATCGTCTTCGCTTCCTTAAACTGCTCATAGAGCACAAAATGGCTTTTTGTAAAATGGTGACGAAAATTGTGCATAATATTCTTTATAGGGCAGTTGCTTGCACAGTGTACCTATTTAATGTGACATTCCATACTTTACATCCTTCTTAATTAAAGTGATAAATATCCTAGCATTCTGTTTGCTCTTAATTGCTTCCCCACTTTGCCTGGCAGCTGGAATGTTGTGCCTGTATCTGTCTCATAAGCAAACTCTTCAAGCTCAGTGTTTCCTACTTTACAGTTGCAGTTCACAGTATGTTTTGCTATCTGCATGCAACACCCTATACTCGTCGATGTTAAACATCCGCTGCCAGGTGTTTGGCCAGTCTTGAATTTATCTAAATCCACAGAGCTTGGTGTCAACCGCAAACTTGACCAGTGTGCTAAGTAAACCAGAATCTAGATCATAGATGTGAATTACTGTAGGAACGGCATTGCAGATTCCTGTAGTACTCTACTAATTACATCATCTCAATTTGAATACTTGTCTCTTTGCTTCCTATTAGAAAAGTGTAATCCAAGTACAAGCACTACCTTGAAAGGATACTGCCTGCAGCCTGTGAATTAATGGATTATTATGGCCAACCTTAATGTACTGTACCACACAATATCATAGCCTCTTTTTATATCTTACTCAAAGAACTCTAACACGTTAGTTGAGTAAGATCTGATTTCTATATCCATGTGGACTATCCCTTAGTGGTAGCACAGATGGCTCTTAATTTATTTCAATGACAGTTAAAAAAGTTTTTGTGTAGCTTACACTGTACGGTTAGTACGAGCTAACCTCTTTTCCAAATCCCATCGGTCGTTCATGGCTCTCGCAACTCCCTACGGCAAGAACTGTTGTGTTTCAGAAGTTGGGTCCCTGTCCTGTAGGCTGTGGTCCTGAGAGCAGGGCTAGAGCTGTTCTGTACAGAAGCTTGAAAACATCATTTCCCATTCCACAGCGTTCCTAATGCAGAAGCGCACAGTACGTTACGGAACATTTTTAACGTTGCCTCTATTCTGGTTAATATGGTAATAGATACGTATGGAATTCCTTGGTATAACTTTGGTATGCCTCTTTTTTGACTGTTTTACGGGGGACACCCCTGGAGCTTTGTCCAAACTGGAGAAACTTTTTTTGGGTGAGCTGACTTTGAAAGATGGTGTGCAAGAGCGGAGGTATGGCTGTGATAGCGCTCGCCCTGGGTTTGATTTTGTCCCTCAGCGCACGGACAACGGAAAGTTTTCCTCTCTTTAAGCGTGCCTTTGTTAGCAGTATCGACAGTGAAGTAACAGGTATTGATAACGCGGCGAGCCCGAGCTATGAAAGTACTCAATCAGGACCCCATGTCAATAAAACAGACCGCGCAAAAGAAGCGGCACCGACAGCTCAGGCTCCAGCGTTTAAACCTGTGCAAAATAACACTGAGTTTGGAGAAGCAGTAAGGACAACTGCGGCGACTCCTAACAATACTACGGTTATCAGCTTCCACACTGAAGATCTTGATGAAAACATCGCAAAGGAAGCTGAAGCAAAGGTTGGGGACGACGAGGACGAAGAGGCAAAAAAACTGAAAGCATTAGGTGGGCAGTTTTAAATTTTCATTAAAGTGTTGCAATTGTCATTTCTGCTGGCGCGCAAGTTCTGCCTGTAAGTTTTCTCCACAACCACAGTGTTTGCACGCATTTGTGATACAATTATATTAGGATTTCTTGCATGATTTCTAAGAGGTTCTGTTCCCACACGCGTTCACTCTGATGCCCGGTGTCGGTTCGGTTTGTGTGGGGCTGTTGGGTTTAGGATCGCCGATTCCACAGGCTGTCTGATTTATGGACAACAATGCCTCTGGAGAGCCGCGCGCACTTCGCCTTCTCCGGCTCGCGCGTTTCCCGTGCTTGGCCTCGCGCCTCGCACCCACAAAGAATGCCAACGCAAAGACTTCATGTGCAGTAGATGTATAACTCACATTTAAAGCTGCAGATTTTGAGGAGCCGTGGTTTAAGATCAGTAAAAACTTTGCAGAGATTTTTTTTCCCCCCCAACATGCAGCAATTCTAACAACATTTGTCGTGATATCATAATTGAAATTAATAGCATTAATGCTTTGTTCTCTTGGTCACTACATGAACGCAAGTGCCTTTCTGGTATTTCCAACCGATAACTACAGTATGTTGGCGGTTTGTATGTAAATATTGAAAAAGTAATTTGATTAAAGATAGCTAAAGTTAATGTCGCAAATGACACTATTATCTTTTGAGCCGTTTTGCTCTTAAAAGGATTGTATGACACAGGGGTGTGGTAGTTAACACTGTCACCTCACAGCGCGAGCGCCAGGGGGCGCATGTCTGTGCGGATTTGCTGCCGTTTTCTCTGACTTCCTCCGAAAGGCACGAACGTTGGTGCGGAATTGGAAGGATTGACCGGAGGCGCAAGTTTTTCCACATCATTTCAACACAAGAAATGCATTTATTTTTTGCTATCATTGAAGGCTTCGTTAAAAGCATGTTAAGGATAATGCGCCTCTTATTTCGGCGTCTTCCATGTCCCAGAAACAGCATCTCCCAGAACAAGGGGCGCCTAAGACTGTTTTGGTTTTCTTAGCGATACGTGTTTTGCACAGCGCATCCACACAATATTTTGCTAGAAAAGTGGTTTGTGCATCAGAAACCTTTCTGTCACGTGACAGAATCCCTCAAAAAAGAGACGATTCCGCGTTTATCTAAAACTTTATTAAGACCCAATCTTTTGCATCATAATTTTTGCAAGAAAAGTGTGTTCCAGTGCACTGTTGTTCAGTGTGAAGTGGGACCTGTTTCCTTGAAATCTGGCTTTCTCCTGGAAGACCATGACGGTGGTCTTGACCAGACTGACTGGCTCTAGCAGTGCCAGGCTTTGCTCTGATTTCTCAGACCTCTATGAGACCCTTTGCCTCCCTCCAGAAAAATCAGAAAAAACCCTCCTTGTCAAACACAAATTTCCGGATCCGGAATTCTCCAGGACTGCAGTCTTTTTCCTGGCATTTGCCTTTCAGAAGGTCTGTAGCAGGGAATGAAAATGAGCTGTGGGACAGGCACGTCTCCTGTGCTGCAGGGGTATTGGTACCAGACTGGTACTAGACTGGTCCTAGTCTTCCTGATCACTATCACACCACTTGCATGTGTTGAATGAGGTTCCGGATCCAGACAGCATCGTCAGTGCTGAAGTCTCTGGGCCAGGTGGGTGAAAGGTGCAGTCCTGAGTCGCCCAGGTGGGACGCTCAAACACAGAGTCCCTCCGGAGCCTCCGCTGCTGCTGGATGTGTTCCTGACGCCCTGATCGGAATCAGCTGGCAAACACAGGACCTGAGCTGGGAGTGTGAGGATCACAGGATGCTTCAGCTGGATTAGTCTAGAGCTGGCTGTCCGTATGGTATTCCAGCCCATATGGGCAAAGCTGTTTATACTGAGCCTTTTCCAAGTATTTGTTATTCATCACTTGTGGTAAAATGTTTATTGATTGGAAGAAAGTGATTTGATGGATCTGAAAAATGCAGAAAGCATACAATTCCCCTCTGTAGGCAATCATAATGGATATCATGGAGAACAAGAAATCCTCAGTATGAAGATTCCTTAGGGCATTTATTTACCCATTAAATATTAGACATCATCCTGGCTGAGGGCCGGACTGACACCTGCTTTCTTACTGACAAATGAGCTGAAGTTGTTAGTTGTCCTTAGTGGACACAAGGTAAACATTCAGATGAAGCCATTTATCCGTGAATGTTTTTTGGGGTTCATTTTATGAGTATGCTTGGAATGGAAATTAGATGGGCAGAGCGAAAGATCATGAACTGAGAGCTCTTGGGGCAACAGAAGGAGGAGGAACTGTGAGTTCAGCTGGGCTGTACTGTGCTGAATATACTGTAAACAAGGCTCTGAAGAATGAAACAGCACTCATCCAGTAAACCAAGCTGCTTGTAGTATTAATTGCCCTTGCTTTCTGAGCTGCGCTTTAAAGTCGTTCTCACATGTAGATAAAGAAGAGCTGAGCTGGATCTCCTTCACCAGCGGTTCCCTACTCCCACAGTCTGGACGTGCACTTCAAGAGCTGGTGTTGGAGCTGATATCCTGGCTTCTTTCCAGAAACAGCTGGATGAGATTGTTGGACCAATTAATTGCTAAATATCAAATAAGCTAAGCAGGCCAAATTGTCTCCTCCTGGTTGTAACTTTTCTTATGTTCTTATGAGGTCTGTTCAAGTTGAGAAGTGGCTGAAGTCCAGGTCCGTTCTAACCAAGTCTTTGGTTTCATGAGATTTAAATTTATTCTGATTTAGCTGTTTGTGTTTCTTGGCTCTCTGCAGGTCATTTCATACAGTGGCCCTTTTATCTGTAGGAATGTCTTTCCTGTCGGGATTTGTTTTCCTTTATAAGAAAATAGCTTTTATAAGAAAATAACTTATCTTTTCTGAGAAGCTGGTTTTCCCTCTGTAGGCAGTTTAACCCGGAGAACAGCCCGGAGCGTTAAGGTAGGAACGCAGAGGAAACGGGTACGCAAGAATTCTGAAGCCCAGCCCAAGGAACCCAAGAGCCAAAAAGCAAGCTTGCCGAACAAACATCAGCGGTGTATGTATACAGTGGTGATGTGTACAGTATGAGGACTTAATGAGAGTGTGGTGTACAGTGGGTGCCTTCATTAAGTATATCATACTGTACATCATGGTTACAGTATATTAAAAAACGTATCGGTTTCTCTTTTGATCTCAATACTATGGTCTCTGCCTTCACTTCTGATTGTTCAGTCCTATTGTGTTTCTTAAAGTCCAATTCAAAGAGCCTGCAGGTCCTGACTGATGAATCACAGTTTTGTCAAGGCAGTAACAATTAACAAAACCTTTCCAGACATTCACAACAAAAACATCTTGCGTGTCTCAGACCGTTTTTCTGTCTGTTCACTTGTGGTTCAGTCTCTTTAGAAAGATGAATAAGAAAGATAATGAAGGAATAAACACGGGTGAAGAAGATGAAAGGAAGACAGATGCATGATTCATCAGTGATAATTTAACCCCTATACCAGGAAATGCAGTCTGTGCTGGAGACAAAACAAGGTTTTTACAGATAAAAACCTGAGTTTCTTGGTTGCTATATTTTGCTCAAGTGGCAGTTCATCCCACATTTGAACTGCTCTGAATGTGCTTTTTCAAATGCTATAATACTCATGGGAAGCTATTGAGTAAGGGAGTGAATGTTTTTTGTTTACATCTATATAGAACAGAGAAGAATTTGCTGACACAAATCCCCATGCAATTCGAGGGCACTGTGCGATCCGAACACAGGCACCACCACCTGTAAAATAATGGATCTCTGGGTGTGGCCCTCGGGTCTGTCATTCTGCAGTGTGTCAGTATGTTGCATTTCAGTGAAGCCCTTGAGATTCTGCGGTCCCTCTCCTGGCACAGGCATAGTTCTCTGTTGCTGCAAGGGATCACTGGCTGAGCAGCTGAGACACACAGTCCAGAGGCAGGAGGAGGGAAGTGGGGACCGGGGGGCACTGGAATCAAGGGGTCAGAGCAGAGAGACAGAGAGAGAGGAGGAGCCGGATGAATAATTTCCAAGTCAGCAGGAGCCTCAGGCCACAGCTGCAGAGGCATTTGAAGTTTGTTTTGTGGTCATAGCTTTAGCCCAGTTATTTAACCAATTGCTCACGGTTTCAACATCTTAGTATTTAAAATCTCACATTCGTTTTGTTCCAGATAACAGCTGTTTTATTTAATGTATTGTTCTGTCCCTCAGGGGCAGTAGGATCTTCAGAATTATTTTTGACTACTTGGTTATATTATTGAATTATGTGCTAAATTAGAGCATTAATATTAGGTCCATAATTTGCTTTACTGTAGCGTTTTTCTAATTTTGCTGTTGCAGATGTAATCTTCCCCCACCATTTTTTTGCTACGTTGTTATCTCTTGAAGTGTCAGTTAAGGAGGGATTCTATGTGTCAAAAACAAAACTGCAGCCCGTATCCCGACAAGGAACAGCTGTGCAAAACAAGCTCTGTGGGACACAGCCTTCATTTTGTGAACAAAGCTCTGTAAATATTATATTGGAGGAAACATCTGTCTCAAAGAGTTTCACAGTAAGATATAGTCGAGTTTAAGATAAAGGCATGACGTTTTCAGTGAACAGAATGTTCTGTTATAAATTGGTTGCATTCACTTTAGTGTAATAAATGTAAAACACTCAAATGAAAACCACAATAGACTCTCAGAATACTAAGTAAGGTTCTGCTGGTATTTGTGGACTTATAATAATACTTTTTTCCTGGGGTATATTATATGGTTTAAATTTTTCCTTTGAAAACAGAATATTTGTTTTCAGATTCTGTTTTTGACTGTAAAATGAGTTACCAAAGGACCACAAAATTTTGGACCTGTATGCCAGAGGTCAAGATTTCTAGTTTGTTAGTTGCGAATAGCCTGGAGTTAATTAACATTGTGGAGTGAGACTGCATTGCTTTAGTCAACGAAATTCAGCTGTTCTCGCAGCACTGTCTCCCTGCTGTCTCTGAATTTGGAATTGACAGTGTCCAATACAAACGACCACTGCAGCCCCATGCTGGCCTCCTTCTTGACCTTAACCTACACAAATGCTGTACAGCTCTCCTGACAAGAGTCCGTCATTTTTCCCGCCTGACGTTCAACAATGGGAATCCTGTGGGATTTGCCCCACACTGTTTCCTCTGAGAGCTTTCACACACTAAATTCATATTATTATGACATTCAGGCTCCATGAAGAAATTACCGTATTTCTCAAGTTAACATTTTGAAGGTGGAGAAGATGCGCCTTTTTACAAGCATGTGGTAGTGTTCCCTTTTTGCTAGTATGTTTAACAGTGGCTCTGAAGTGCTTTTGTACTATTAATTAAAAGCAATGCAAGGTTGTTAGTGTGCATAATAATGAAGCATGTAGTGTCACCACGTTGATAATATAATAGTCTGGAACTTACTGACGCACTGTTTTATAGTCGATGTTAGATGTCATTGGCTGAGTTTTATTTTTTTTATGAATATGCTCTATGAAATTAGAAAAAATATTCTTGAAAACAGAATTCCAGATTCACTCTCTTAAGTTCATTGAATTATTCTACAGTACCTTAGGTTTCGGAACTGGAGTACTAGAAAAACATGATCATGTGTGGTACCCTGGGCATCAGCTTTGTGTATACATAGAGCTCAATGTACTTCTTTCACCTGAAGGCTACTCTGAAGCTCTGCCTTGTCCTGATAATGTAGTTGTGCATTAGAAGAAACCTGCCTCTTCTGTCAATAAATGTATTTTTATGATTAGTGTTATCTTTTATTGTTGTGCAGTGCAGCTGAAGTATAACCCTGACCTAACTGAATGTGTATTCTGAAGAGTTTCCTGTGGCATGATGGCAGTGAAACAGATCTCGTTGTTTCGCCTTAACCTGCAAGAGGGCGCTGATACCCTCTAATTCCGGAAATAGCTTCCCGAAATTCCACGTGAGGAATTATAAAGAGTAGGTCCTTGTGGAATGTTAGTCGTCTTCTCTGCCAGAATGTTTCAGAACAGCTCAGGAAAACGGCTACAGTCGACTTTCGGACTTGAGTGGGACCAGCCGGACAAGAGCTGTTCTGCTTATAAAGTTAAAGACGAAGGGACTACACTGCCCTGATGCAGTTGACCATCCCAGTAATGAACGTTGGGTGACACTAGTGGAGAAAAATAACATCCTTTCAGAATTCCTGACATCTGTCCGTTTTCGTCTTGAAAGATAGCATTTTGTAGCCATCAGTCTGTCATTTGTTTGTTACTGTATGTATCTTTAGATGTTAAATGTCAGTTTGTTGCTGCCTTTCAGATAAAGACAAATTGTACTGTAGGTTGTGCAAAAAAACAATATGCCTGCCCGTGTACAGCGCACTAGGTGTGTAGTGCTGCATACTATTGTTGAAAGATATGAATTTGGATGTATTTAAGTTTTTTGTTTGATTCATGAATTAATTTAATTGCCATATGGTACTTATAATTTGGGGATGTTTTCTAACGAGACTGTTATTTAGATCGATTAGATAATCCATAATGTTTTAATTAGTGGAATCGAAGTGTCCATTGCACCTCTGAAGGCTCGGGGATGTGTCGCCACGTCACGAAAATAACAGTGATTTGAATCCTTGTGAAAAGTACCCAGCTCATTGTGACTTTGGCTGTGTGTTAACGGTGTTCTTGAATAACGGCAGGTCCGGCAGGTGACTGTGCTACAGGGTTGATGCCTTTATAATGGTCCCAGTTATCATGTGTTCTGTGTTGAATTCTCACTGCAGAAGACATGATACGAGAGAGAACTCGGAGCTCTGTTATTAAAGCCAGAACAGAACGTTCGAACTTCATTACTTGTTTCCTTTGGTCCTAAAGGCAGTGGTGGCTTTCTTAGGCTCCAGGAGGCTTTTGTATTCTGACTTGCTCTGAAACCCTCATTGGGAGGAAGCGACGTTTTGCTGATGACTGCAGAATTTGAGGCAATGCCTCACCAAAGAGCAGCCGGGCCAATAAAAACCAGATGTGTCTGCAGTACCTGCAGGCCAGTATATTGCATGTGCCAAAACGTGAGGCCTGAATCTGCGAATGTTATGAGACTGGGTGAGTTTCCGAGCATGCTGTTTATAAACAGATAAAGCAGCATAAATTGAGTTTGAGCAGAAACCTCTTATCTTGCACTTAGTCATTTCTTTGCCCAAACAAACCATTAGTTATGAAGGCACTTTTCCATTTTTTACAGTTTCTGTGCTGATGTTGTCTCTCCATGGGTAAGATACACCCTCCCCCTGCCAAAATTACTGGATTATTTCACAGTCTCTCAGTTGCTTTATTATTGGATGCAGTAACTAAAAAACTTGTAATACCTACAGTATGTATTTAAAATAGCTGTATAGATATTTATTGACACCACCGGAAAATGAATCCAAAATTAGAGGAAAAACAACAAATGGAATTCACTGTATAGAAAATATGCTGAAAACAATGCTGTTCTTTTTCAATGTAGTGCGTACTGTAGCTTTTATTTGCAAATCTCATCCACACTGTAGATCTGAATAGAATTAGTTAGTTGCAACTTTGATCTGCTACTAATTGAAAGCTCGCTGGCTCTGTTCTCTGTCTCCAGGCTCTGCCTCCTCCCAGGCTGAGAATGAGCGCAAAACTCCGCTTTATCATGATGCTTAAAAACAAACATTTCCTTCAGTCCCGAGCAGTTACGCTGATGCAGTGCAGGGCTTATCAACAGCCTCGTTTTAAAAACCACGCGTTTGTTCTACATGAATAGTGCACGTCCTGGAGCCTTCCTGGAGGGAATTCTTTGCCGAAATCTTGTGCAACGAGAGCTGCAGCTCATCAAGAACAATACGTCGTGCTGCGATCCAGCAGGCTTCAAAGGCCAAAGGGTATTACGGTTTTCAAGCAGCAAATACTGCTTGACAGCAACACCCTGAATCACAACAGCCAGAAATATTAATCTTCTTCTGTAAGCAATGGGCTAAAGCACAACCGTATTAACTGACTGCTTCATGTTATTCCAATTATGCATTCAGTGGAGCAGAGAAAAGCGATCACGCTTTTTCCTATTATAGTGCAAAGACTGAGCATGTGCTGGAACTGCAGCACTTAGTGTTTGTGTAGTTTGAAATATGGAGCATAGGAATCTCCTGGTAGCAGAACAATAACTTCGGATTTTATCTGTCTTTTGCCAGTGGCAATGGATTTAATCCCTCAATGTCACCTCGAGGTCAGTCTCCCCGGTGTTAATTAAAAAAAAACTGAGCTTGTGTCATGCTCTAAAGAGGATTTTGAAAGTCGTGATTCTATACTATGTGCAGTTAAGCAAAGGTATCCACTTTCAGTCAGAGGATCTTAATGAGTTTGCTACACTGTAGTCCTGAGTATCTTGATTCATTTCATTGCATTCTAACCATTAAACAGTGTATGTTAGTTACAAACAGGCTTGGGGTTTAAAGACTGATAACAAAGTTATGGTGAGACAGAGCCTATCCTAGCAGGCAATGGGGACAAGGCAGGATGCACGTTAGACAGCAGTCCATCGCAGGACCAACGCAGTCACTCAGATAAGGAGCGTGAATTATAGAGAAGCCAATTATTATATGTGACTTTCCATCCAAGTCCCTGATGTCTTGTGCAGTATTACATATATAAGAGATCCGTGTATTTACAGGTAGGTATATACATGGAAACAGAAGTGAGTTTATTCACTTTAAGGCTGTTTGATGTGAAATCTACTGCTGTCTGGACCACAATATTGCGATCATCCCTTTATTGCATGGAAGTGTGTTGACAAACCAGGAGAAGAGCTTCCTGCCCTTAATAACAGGCGCACTGTAGTCACTGAGGGGCTGAGAGCCCCCACGTCCGGGTCATTCAAAGAAAAAGACAGGAAGAGGTCTATCTCTCCCCTAGTCCTCAGCAGAGAGGGGGGGAGAGAGAGGGGACACAGGTGAGCGTGCAGGTGAGGGGTTAAAGAACTGTTTACAAACATTACTTTTGTAACCAGACTTCCACGAAGAGCTTTGTTTTTGCTGGATGTTCGCTGCGTTAACGCAAGCTCACGGAGGAAAAATGGAGATTTGGGAGATGTGTCGATGGCTCTGAAAGCTGTTTGTTCCCCCTCAGACTGTCCGCCGCTGGGGCTGGAGTCTCTGCGGGTGGAGGACTCCCAGTTGCGTGCTTCCTCCAGCGAGCGCATGGGGCTGGGAGCTCACAGGGGCAGGCTGAACATACAGGTGAGTCCCAGGCTTCCGTCGCCGGAGCAGGCCGGCCAACCAGGTTCAACATCATATACTTGTTTTTATTCATAGAAACAGCAACACATTTCAGACTGTTTTAATTTCACCTGCATACTGCAAAGTGTTTTACAGTAGGTTGTTGAAATAGTATATATTATAGTTTATAGATAAATCATCTTTAATTGGCAGCATGGGAAGAAGTACATATTGTTTGGTCTATAATAACCCTGGGTATTTTATTGAAAATAATAAAACAATTGAAAACAATAATTATCTAATCAATCCATCAAAGTGTTTTGTCAAAAGAAATAATTGCAAAGAATGAAGATGGTGATGAATAGCGTCTAATGCAATTCTGAAACTCAAGTGGGTAACCTCGAAGACCCTCGGTAGGATGACAAGAGGAAGTCAGTCAACAGGATGGAGCTGAGTGAGCACAGACGAAGACGGAAATCTGAGGAATTATTTCAGGAAAGCCTTCATCCAGCAGAGCACTCATGAATGCTGAAGATGGCGATGATGAGCATGACATGTTGCAAATGTTCTCAGACATGGATTCCTCAGAACAAAGAGATTTCGATCACTTGATCAGGTCATCATAACTGTAGTCTCGCTGTCCTCACAGGCAAGAGACTGCTCAATGTGGTTCTTAAGCTTAATAGATCTCAAGCGTCTCGATGTCGATCTTCATGATGTTCCTGCACCTTCTAAGACGAATCCTTTCAAGTCAGTGATGGTCAGCCCAGGTCTCGCAAACTGGTAGCAGCCGTCTGCTGTCCAAGATGACTCATCCATTCGTGTGCTTTTTGTACTGTAGCAGCGAGGATCTGAAGGAAGCATGGATGTCCAGATCAGAAGATTCCAAGAGATTATCTAGCAGACTCAATCTCTGTCATAAAAGAATGTTTCCCCCTGGAAGATGTCTGCCATGGAAACAGTAGGCTAGAGAGGCACAGCAAGCCATGATATTTACTCGTGGAAACCATGAGGCCAATGTTGTAAAGCTGTGGGGTGAGACGTACTCTGGTAAAACTACACGAGGAAAAGCAGCTGAATTTTGCCTGAAACCTGAGAAGTATTGCTGAACCTGATCTGGCATAAATTGCCTGTCTGAGTGCTGGCCCTGCTGTCGGAAGGCGATCAGTCACCTCTGCCTGTACTGTGTTCTGTCCCGGTGCTCAGTCAGGTATAGAGGATGGGGATCTGTACGATGGCGCCTGGTGTGCTGCCTACAAAGACACGGAGCAGTGGCTGGAGGTGGACGCCCGCAGGCTGACCTCGTTCACCGGGGTCGTTCTGCAAGGGAGGAATTCCATCTGGAGGTGAGGAGGTCGAGTCCGTCTTCACACGCTTTCATTCCACTGAATAAAACTCACTAGAGCAGGGTAATCTGTGTGGCAAAATAAAAAAAATAGTGTGCAAAAAACGAATGCTATTTTAGTATATTGTCTGCTTAGTGATTCCATGGAGATTTGCTGAGGAGACATGGTGGGTTTAGATTTTAAACGTTCTTTCAGTGTTCAGAAGTGGTATGCCTCCTGAGATTTTCCCTCTAGGGTTACATTGAGCAGGCAGCACACAGTGACTGGCCTTTAACATAATGTGAGCATTTGAGTACATGAAGTTTGAGTTTGTAAAATAAGAGGGAGCATAGGTTTTGAAATGTGACAGATTTCATGTCTGTGCCTTGTTCCCACTTGTCGTAGCTGGGATTGGGTCCACACCTACAAGGTCCAGTTCAGTAATGACACGTACACCTGGACCCCAAGCATGAACGGCACCCAGGAGGCTGTAAGTACGCCGGCTTTTTGGGGAGTTATCACCTCACCAGATATTTGGGATTTCCGAAGCCCTTGAATCACATAGGAATTTCCGTCTGTTTTCTTTTCAAAGTTTGCCATTAAGGCTTTAGCCTAATATTTTGGAGGGTTGAACTCCATCTGTCTGCGTTGGCAGCGAATGAGCAAGTGAAATCAAATTCCACGCTGGAAATATAAAAAAAGAAAAGAACCAAACAGAAACACGAGGTTTCAGCTGCTGGCCCTTCTTCAGGTGTGCGTGAAGTGAGGGATTCACAACAACCGAAACCTCGTGTCTCTGCTTTCTACTTTTCGGAGTGAAATTAACCTTCACTTGTTCCTTTGCAGCATCACATTTTGTCAGTTTTGTCAAATAAGATGCATTGTCAGATTGTAGATTTTGGCATCATGATGCTGGATGATAATAAAACCCACATTTCAATTTCAAAATGTAAGCACTGCCTGCTTTCACCCAGAATGAGTTGGCATGTCTGATGTTGCACAGTGGACAGACGAATCAGAGCTTCTTACTCGACAATGGAAAGAACATGCTGTCGCGTCATTTGAGAAGCAGAGTGTCTGAGAAAAACACGCTGAATGGATAAGTGGATAATCAGCCAACAGCCCTGGTGCTTCTGATACAGAAAAAATCATTGCAAACAGCACAGCCAGCCTGGCCCTGACTTCCCTAGCAGTGGACCTGCTGGGTACAGGCCAGATGTTTGATTAGTTCAGTTCCCCTTGGCAGCCAGAAAGTCTCACTGGCCAGCGCTCAGCAATAACTGTGGCAGAGCGCGTCTAAAAAGATTTCTGTTGCTTTCTTACCACAGTGCATGCAGCCCTTTCTTAACTTACGGAGCGCATAACCTTATTAGGCCTGGTTTCTGTCAGATTTCTGTTCTCCCTATGGGCTTCTTTAGAGTCTGTAGGAAACATCAAAAGTCAGGAAAAGAGCTCAACAAAGTTTTCACCTCCTCTGTCACTTCTACCATCACTTAAGGGAGAAGCATGGGCTTATGCATAACAGGCAGTAATCGTTTTCTACAGGAAGAAAGTCTGTATTATCCCCAGAGGCAATTTGCCTCTTTTTAGAATCATCTGTTGAGCAAAGTAATGGCCATTGGTATAAACCAGAACTCAAACCTCTTTGTTTTTAAATTAAGAAAGGAAAGCAGCCAGTAGAGGTGGTTTTGGCATCTTATAAGGATGTCTCTCGGTCGGCTTCCTCTGGAGCTGTTCCGGGCTCGTCTCACTGCTGGAGGGTTTATCTCTCTCGGCTGGCTTGGGAGCGCCTGGGGATCTCCCAGGAGCAGCTGGAATCTGTTGCTGGGGACCGGGAAGTCCGGGCTGATCTACTTGGTCTGCTGCAACCGTGACCTCACTGGGAAAACTGGAGTGAAGATGGATGGATGGATGTGTCTGCATTCTGGGAGGAGTAATTAGAACTCGTGAAACGAAGGGTGTGAAGGGTTCTCCAGGGTGGAATATGCTTCACATAAAACTCATAACTCATAGACGTGGGACAGAGCCGAAAGATCAGCACCAGTGACTTTCTGAGTTCGACAAGACTTCCCGGTCTGTTCAGACTCCTCACTCCACTGTTCAGATTCCCAAACCAGCAGACCAGGGCGAAACATAATGCAGATTCAATAAAAGACTCATAAAAACATGATCAACGATGGATTATCAATCTTAAAATGCTTAAGCTTTCCTAAGAAAAATAGACGGTCTTGCCCTTTCAAGAAAATAGGGTCAACGTTTGTCTCCAAATTTAACTTGCAGTCCAGAACAGTCCCTAAATCCTTATACTGTATTTATCAGCCATTTCCACGTTTCCTCCTCCAGATATTTGAAGGCAACATTGATGCAGAAACGCCTGTCCTGGCGGCCCTGCCGCAGCCAGTGGTGGCGCGTTACATCCGCATCAACCCTCAGACCTGGTACGAGAACGGCACAGTGTGTCTGCGCGCAGAGGTCCTGGGCTGCCCTCTGCCAGGTACTCCCTCCCTGCCCGCTGGCCAGTGCGTGACCTCCTGAGAGCTGCCGGACGCTGCGTTACTCTGCATCTTGGCAGCTGTTATCAACAGCACCGAGAGCCAATCATTATCCCCCTCTCTCCCTTCAGATCCAAACAATATCTACACCTGGGAGAGTGAGCAGGGCCCCGCGGACAAACTGGACTTCCGGCACCACAACTACAAGGAGATGAGAAAGGTGAGGGAGCCTCACAGCGAAGCGGAGAATTTCAGCTGATTCCTACTGTCCGATGTGTTTCATTTGTTTAGATCATATGCTGTATATGTAAGAAGCCCATCGACCCATCCATAACTCTTTATCCAATATGGGTCATGGGGGAGCCAGTCTATCTCAGCGTACACCAAGGACGGGCCTCCAGTCCATCAGGGGGCACTCACACACACACACAGACACACACACACTCACATCAGGGCCAGTATGTCCTTGGACTGTGGGAGGAAGCCCACGCAAACACAGAGAGAACATACAAACTCCACACAGATAACGTCCCAGGTCAGGAATTGAACACGGAACCCCAGCATTGCAAGGCAGCTACACCAATCACTGCGCCACCGTGCCACCCTCTTCAGTATTCAAACAACATTCTTTTTCTTCATGAAATAATGGCTTAATTCGGTTTTTATGATCTGAAGTAGTCTTGGTCTTGTTTCTCAGCTACACTGCATAAAAGAAAAATTCTAGCCCTATTGCTAACAGTCGTATGTACAGTAGCCTAATAGGATGAAATAGGCCTTCAGACTGTAATCAGGAACATGAGAATGGCTACAGATGAGAGGAGGCCATCCAGCCTGTCTAGCCTGTTTGGTAGTTAGTAGTTTATTGATCTCACCCAGCATTTTCCACAAGGAGGGCTGGGTATTAGGTGGTGGGGTAGCTTTTTCCAGACTCCCACAACCCCAGACTGTGGCAGTTAGCATCGTCGTGTATTAGCTGTGATGAACTGACCAAACAGTGGCCACAAAAACATCTTTCTGTATGAATTTTGCCTCAACTGGAAAGGGAAAACAGTAACTAAAGTAAAGAAAATCAGGTAAGAAGATCTCAAATCCCAATGGCAGTAGGTGTTTTGTGGCTTTAGTGGATCAACAGAGACTGAGGTCTTCCACAGACCAAATATTTGACCACTGTTTTCATAGGCATGCTTTAAAAACCAGCTTTCCTCACTAAACTGTGCTCAGCGTAATCGTGTTATGCACTAGAAGTCTGATTAGATTCATACACATGACAGTACTAACAACATATTTGTAACTGATTATATATAATCTTGGATGTATGTTATTTGACTATGAAATTTTTAGGTCTTATCAAATTTCTTACAAACTATGATTATGTTAGTCACCTCGGACAATAGTGTTTTCTAAATTGTAATTATATGAAAATTAGTTTAGAAAATACAACCTTGTTTCACAAAATCAGGAAATCAACAATGAAACAGGAATGGGAGCGATGGGGACTTATTGTAAATGTGGTCTGCTGATACTGTATATGCACACATTCAGCTCAAAAATATTGAGGCATACATTTGGATACATCAAGATTTTTATAGCAAACAAAACGGCATACGGAGATACTGAGTTTTCAAGATCAGTAATGCCTTTTTCCACTTTCTTAAATCCTGAAAAATGAGGATTGTTTCTGATAGGTGCGGTAACAACAGCAAATGTGTAGTCAGTATTACCTGTGCCAGCAATGACCACAAGAGGGCATTCTATTGATTGTTTTTACTGATCTTTACTGAACAACCATATAATTCCCATTATGAAGACTCAGGAATTTCACTGCTCAGCATATTTTCATCATGGCCTGTTTGACCATTGTATTAACACTGAGGCATAACCGAGGCAGTTTTTAAGACCAGCCCTGATCTAATCCATTTAGTTTCCTTGACAAATAAAGTGAAATATTGTGCATATCTGCTAACCCTTCCAGTACCAGTGACTTCAGCGTTTCTACAGTGTATTGCAGAAGCCGCGGGAACCCAGATGAACAGTTTGTAACTCACGTCTGTGTGCTTGAAGGGTAGACTACATTGAAAGTACCTGATCTGCTCACTTGTCTTCTGCCAGCTCATGAAAGAAGTGACTGAGGAATGCCCTGACATCACTCGCATCTACAGCATTGGGAAGAGCTACATGGGTTTCAAGCTGTACGTCATGGAGATCTCTGATAACCCAGGGAAGCACGAATTAGGTGAGAGATACGGTTTTTAGGAACAACTGGCGCTCTGCTTGTGGTATTATAATGCAATTTTAGCACTTGAGAATTGCTAAGATACAAAATGTACTGTATACAGTACCTATTAAAGATTCTAAATTCTATCTGAAGATTCAGTTTAGGTTCTGCACAGGGCTTACAAAAGGGTTGAAATAACATAACATAAACATGTAGTTTATTTTGGAAAAAGCCAACATGGACATGTTTGAGTCTGCCATGCAGACATGGTTCTCTGTGTGGCATCAGTTCAGGTCAAAGCTGCTATCATGACCTGATTCGAACCCGACGCAACAAGGGCTCTGCTCTCAGGGCTGTTCCTGTCCACATCGCGCTGTAGAATGCTTGTGCTCCTTTTATCTTTTAGTTTTTGCAAAAACTCCATGGGACATAACCAGCAATATATTACTACATACTGTTGTATAATAGAATACATACTGTGAAATGTTTACTATATAGATTTATATATGGTTATTTTACATTGACATTAAAGCATTTCTTTTGAAGATTCGCATTTACCCTGTTATCAAATTACAAAAATAATAATAATTCCTTACACTTATATAGTGCTTTTCTGGACACTCCACTCAAACACTCAAAGCATTTTACAGGTAATGGGGATCCCCTCCACCACCACCACCAGTGTGCAGCATCCACTTGAATGATGCGATGGCAGCCATAATGCACCAGAGCGCTCACCACACACCAGCTATCGGGGGGAGTAGAGCAGAGTAATGAAACCAGTTCAGAGATGGGGGTTATTAGGAGGCCATGATTAGTAAAGGCCAATGGGAAATTTGGCCAGGATGCCAGGGTTACACCACTACTCTTTTTGAGAAACGCCCTGGGATTTTTAATGACCAAAGAGAGTCAGGACCTCAGTTTTACATCTCATCCGAAGGACAGTGCCTGTTTACAGTATAGTTTCCCTGTCACTATACTGGGGCATTAGGACCCACACAGACTACAAGGTGAGCGCCCCCTACTGGTCTCACTAACACCCCTTCCAGCAGCAACCTTAGCTTTTCCCAGGAGGTCTCCCATCCAGGTACTGGCCAGGCTCACACCTGCTTAGCTTCAGTGGTGAGTTCCAGGGTGATATAGACTCTGAGCTATATGCCTGAAGCACATTGACACTAGTATACAGTGACACATGTTCTTTCATTATTTATATTGAGCTCTCTTTCTGGTTGAGAACTCACACTTTCTGTTCTGCGTGTGAGCTCACCACACCTCCATGCACACGCTAATCCAGCTAGCTCATGTCTTTGTTGGCTGCAGTACAGACTAAAATTGGCATATGAGCAGAATCCGTTTGCCAGTTTGGCAGTGGTTAACACCTCCCCTTGCCAGAGCAGACAATAGAGAGAAGCAGGAGGCTGGCAAGCGAGGTGTATATGGAGAAGGTCCCTGTGAAAAAGAATGGGACAGATTCTACTGTACATGCTCATGGAAGAAGTTTTAGTTTTATCACGACACGATGATACAAATCTGGGTCTGGCTACAAAGGCCACTGCCTCCTTGGTGCATTTTCTTTATTATATTAAAGTGTCCCAAGGGTAGACAGAAGTGTTGTAAGAGACTCTTAAATTTGCATGCTGAAAGATTTATGTTAGTTTCTAGTAACTTTGTTTTTCATGTATCTGTAAGAGAAAAACCTGTATAGACAGTCCGTTAGCCTATACAGGCATGCAGAAGTCTATACCTCCTGCTGTATGATTTATTAATAGAACCCTTTTCCATAAAGACCTGTGGGAGTCTGGAACAAGCCGATGTCCTGGCTCCTTCCAACAAATGGCTGGTTGAAATGTTCAGCTCAATTAGCTACGAGTGGTCAGATCAGATGAGTTAGAAGGGCCAAATGGTCTCCTCTTGCTTGCACTTTCTCCTCTTGTTCTGAATGCGGGCTCTGTCTGGACTGCCATCCCCGAGCCGGTAGCGGTAGCCAGGAGTGGATGAGGCCTGCGTCCTGCACATGGACGCTGCAGCGCGGGTGCTGTCTGGGCCTGCTCTTCGCCACCATGTGTACAGAGACTGTGGTGCAGTCATGGCGTATCGACTCCCGCTTCTTGTACATTGTCTCCAAGAAGAATTCATACTCATCGTTAAGAAGCTTTTGTCGGATGTAATATACAGTTGGTGTCCTTTATGAACCACATCCAGGTACTGCAGAATAAGGCTTTCCTTCTGTCCTTGGTGTGCTGTAGCACATAGGAATGGTTACAGATGAGAGGATTGTGCTTGTTAGGCTGCTAGAAGCTACTTTGTATTGCTTCATACACAAACACTTTCTGGGGCAAACATAGACAGTAGAAATGGAGATGAATTTTAAAACCGTCAGAAAGTACAGTAAATAGCAAAACTTTCAACCCACTGTGCAGCCTCCAGGAATTCTGTCCATTCCAGCTGTTATTGCTGTTGGAATTATTATTATTATTATTATTATTATTATTATTATTATTATTATTATTATTATTATTATTATTATTACTGCTACTACTACTATTAAGCGATACTCCTGTCTGGATGTAATGAGGCAGGACCACAGTGGACATGGTTTGACTGAGCAGAGGACATGGTGCCTTTTGCTAATGGCCGTGAGCAGGCCTAACAGGCAGTGTTGTCAGGCGTGATCAGAAAGAGGGTGTCCTGGCAGCTGAGCTGAACTCATCTAAGCCACTGCAAGCTTTCTGGAGGTTTATCACAACATCATTTCTAACCAGCTCCAGATGAGGTCAAAATATAGACATGAATTAGTCATGTGTGCTTTAACACTGATTGAAAACAAGCTTTTTAGCCCTCCCCTCTTTAATACACAGGAATCTTGATTTAAGCCTTGCTGGAAAGGCTGAATTTGGCTAGCAAAGTCATCGTAGCTGTGGATAACACTAAAGTTATTATTTAACATGATTAGGCTTTAAATTGAAGAGAGGATGGTTTAAAAACAACTTTTATTTTTAAAACTGGGTTACTGTATGTTCAGTGAGCTGGATGAAGGTATTTCATCCTTTGAAATAGGCAGGAAAAGATGTGTTCATAACCAGTTCTCCAACCAGCCTGAGAACAGCCAGCCCGTGGAGGAATGAGATTAGTGTAAAACCAACTAATAAAAAAGGCCATTGAAAACATAGTGGGCTTTGATTCTGAATATAGGCTGGCAGTCAAACCTTGGGCAGCCCTAGCAAAAAAAAAGTGTTTAACCTGCAACTTTCAGCCCTCTGAATCCAAAAATAACTCCAAACAGAAAGTATCACACTACTGCCTTGTGATGCTCCAACAGCATGAGCTTCACCCATCCCTGGTATACAGGACTAACAGTTTTCATTGCTTCAACAAGGGACAGACATACATTTCTGTGCAAACCCTACTGCAGGCACTGAGGGCAGTGGGCTGGCTCTGGTGGAACAATATATTTGTCTTTATATAAATTGAAGTGGATTACAATTTTAATAAGAAATAATATAATACTACATGTATTTCCCTTTAAAAACCAACCCCCTTTGCGAGGAACTGAACAACTATACTTTTGCAAGAAAACAAATTATTAGAAAATGTGGTATCAATGATTACATCAACCAAACTGACAAGGTTACTCAAGCTACAGGATCATTCATATAGAAATTAGATTCTGGGGGTTTGTCAACAAAGATTTAGAAAATGCAGGTTTTCCTTAAATAACTTTCTGTGATGAAACACCAACAGAAATTAGCTGTTTAACTCTGGTGCAGTTAAAGAGCTGTGCTCTGTCCCTGTTCAATAAGCCAAATAGTAATCACAGAATGTTATTTAGTGTAGCTTTTCAGAAGATAAAGTTTCTCCTAAAAATAATTCTAATTCTCTAATTGCAGGCAATAGGCATTCAAATAAATGTGTGTATTTGCAACGATTTAGAACTGGTTAATTAATAGAAAACAGAGTACAAATTAGTGGGTGAATACTACACCTGGGAAAGTACAATTAGGGGAGTACCACAGGGGTCTGTACTAGGACTACTGCTCTTCCCAGTTTTTATCAATGACCTAGATTCTGGTATAGTAAGCATAAAGAATTAATCAACATAAACACACAAAATATAATAATATAATATAATAAACATAAAGACTTATGTTTATGTTGTCACACCATGTTCATCTTCTGGTGAATGTGAGGAAGCAATAAATAGACATACAAAATGTTGGGATCATTCTGTAAAGCGCTTTGAGAAGCCACCTTTAAAGGCGCTATATAAGATTAAGTTTATTATTATTATTAATTATTATTAGTGCAAAATTTAAATCAAAGCATGAGATCTTCAAATTGTACAATGTATTACTAACTTCTTGTTTAGAATTTTGTGAACAATGTTGGTCACCATGACACAAAAAAAATATAGCAAGTGCCACCAGGTACATTTCCGGGCTCTCAAATATCTGTGCACTCCCAGACCAGCTGAAACAATGTGTATGTGGCTCCCTGGGAACACTAAATATACTTAGGGGCATCAGAAATACACTTTAAAAACCAACTCTGAGGTCTTAGGTAAGTCCTATTCTTCGAAGCCAAATTCAGATTACTCCCAATAATGTCCAAGGCTGCCTTCTTGCTGGAGGAATATATCTCTTTCCCGTCTATGATAAAGAGATTTATATGAGGATTTTGATAACGGAGTAAAGACATTGTTCCTGGAGCCCCGCTCCCTGCGTCTGGGGTCTTACATGAAGGGTGAGCCTGAAGCTCTGCTGGCCTGGATTTTGAGCAGCTGCCTCTGGGCTTGGGTCCCCGCAGGAGAGCCGGAGTTCCGCTACGTGGCCGGGATGCACGGGAACGAGGCGCTGGGCCGCGAGCTCCTGCTCAACCTGATGCAGTACATGTGCCGCGAGTACAAGAGGGGGAACCCGCGCGTTGTGCGGCTGGTCGAGGAGACGCGCATCCACCTCCTGCCCTCCATGAACCCCGACGGCTACGAGGCCGCTTACGAAAAGGCAAGGGGGCGACGGCTCGGGCTTCCAGGATAATCCTGCAGGAGCTTCCTAGGCCTGCTCCGGGACAACACTGTGTCTGCTGGCCCCATCCCAGTGCTGACTGGTCTCCTTGGATGTTAAGGCTTTTATTTACCTTGTTTCTTCAGTCAGTCCTGAGTGTCAGATGTACCCGGCGTCAAGGGTTCTGCTTCCCACAACCTCAGCACCTCAGAACGTTTCACAGCATGTCCTCAACGTGCTCGCTGTGGTTTCTGATCAAACAACCCTTGCTAAATGATCAATTGATGAGCAGACACAGTTCTGTTCTGTTGGGAACATCAGGTGGGAATGATGTATTAACTCCACAGTGGGAGTGACTCTGTATCGGACACACCCACAGTTGGGGTGGCTCTATATCAGACACACCCACAGTGGGAGTGACTCTGTATCAGACACGCCCAAAGTGGGAGTGACTCTGTATCAGACACACCCACAGTTGGAGTGACTCTGTATCATACACACCCACAGTGGGAGTGACTCTGCACCAGACATGCCCACAGCGGGAGTGACTCTGCACCAGACACGCCCACAGTGGGAGTGACTCTGTACCAGACACACCCACAGTGGGGGTGACTCTGTATCAGACACGCCCACAGTGGGAGTGACTCTGTATCAGACACGCCCACAGTGGGAGTGACTCTGTATCAGACACGCCCACAGTGGGAGTGACTCTGTATCGTACACACCCACAGTGGGATTGACTCTGTATCAGACACGCCCACAGTGGGAGTGACTCTGTATCGTACACATCCACAGTGGGATTGACTCTATATCAGACACACCCACAGTTGGAGTGACTCTGCACCAGACACGCCCACAGTGGGAGTGACTCTGCACCAGACACGCCCACAGTGGGAGTGACTCTGTACCAGACACACCCACAGTGGGGGTGACTCTGTATCAGACACGCCCACAGTGGGAGTGACTCTGTATCGTACACATCCACAGTGGGATTGACTCTATATCAGACACACCCACAGTGGGAGTGACTCTGTATCATACACACCCACAGTTGGAGTGACTCTGTATCATACACACCCACAGTTGGAGTGACTCTGCACCAGACACGCCCACAGTGGGAGTGACTCTGCACCAGACACGCCCACAGTGGGGGTGACTCTGTACCAGACACACCCACAGTGGGGGTGACTCTGTATCAGACACGCCCACAGTGGGAGTGACTCTGTATCAGACACGCCCACAGTGGGAGTGACTCTGTATCAGACACGCCCACAGTGGGAGTGACTATGTATCGTACACATCCACAGTGGGTGACTCTGTATCAGACAAGCCCACAGTGGGAGAGACTCTGTATCAGACACACCCACAGTGGGAGAGACTCTGAATCAGACATGATCACAATTGTTTTCTTCTGCAGAATTGGATACATTTCAGGCAGCACATCTGAATGAGGGCAGCTCTGATACTCAGAACTTTGAACAGAGTTGAGGCTTATTAAAAATCCCATTTGACCTCTTAAGCCTGGAAGCATATTTATAAATACAGTATGCTCCAGATAGAAAACTGAAATCCATCAGCTTTTGATTAAGAACATTTCAGGAGCAAAAACCAGAAGATACAGTGTTCCTCCTGAGCAGAATTGGGAAACAGTGTATTATGTAGATGATTTTTTTCAGAATTGCATTTTATTTTTAATAATAATGTTTCTTTATTAGCCCTATACAATTTCTTGCATTAGGAATCCTTCTTTTTGCATACCCCAGCTCTTCTCCATGGAGACACCGACACACAGACAGGGAGAGAAGCTTGGGGTCAGAGCGCAGGGTCTGCCATTGTACAGCGCCCCTGGAGCAGTTAGGGTTAAGGGCCTTGCTCAGGGGCCCAACAGAGTAGGACTCCTCTGCCAGCCACGGGATTTGAACCAGCAACCTTCCAGTCACAGGCACAGATCCTTAGCCACCGCTCCGCCCTAATCAGTTAATTTATTTCATTATCCCAGTGGTTCATCTCAGCCTTTAACCTGAAACATTTTCCTACATTTTGAAGCTTGTGTTGAAACCAACTGATGTTTCACTGCTGATATTGTTCCCAAAATTTACAGTACTTTGAAACTGTTTATTGGTGATTAAGGCAGCTAAGTAAAATACCTGAAATGTCAGTCGCCTTGGTCGAAATACCCACAGTGTAGGTGAAGCTGAAACTCTGCTTTCTTTAAAGAACAGCTGGGAGAAATACTTGGACCAATAAGCTACAACCTCTTAAAGGTCAGATGGGCTGAATGGTCTCCTGTCATTCCCATTCCTGTGCTATTATCTTCTTAGTTTCATTTTAAAGTCCAGAAAATTAAGGCCGAAAATAGTTAGTAATTATTATTACCAGTTAGTAATAGTCATTTCTAGCAGAACACAAAAGACAGTATGCATAACCATGAAGAGCAAGGGTATCTTCCACCAAGAGAAGAGAAGCCAGAAGAATTACTCAATTCCTGGTTTCACTACTCAAGGCCTCAAGTCTGTTAACACAACTCTCACAGCTGCTGGGATTTTATGGTTGTTGTTTTTTTTCATCAGAAAAAGAACCTGAAAGCTGCTACCTAGTTTATCATAATGGTACGAAACAGACAGTCAGGTGAACAATGGGAAATATGAAGACACTGTGCTGGAAAGCTCAGATCCTGCTGCCAGGTGCTCCTGACCCTTGAGTGACTCCCTGCTGTCTGTTCCTACCCCCCAGGGCTCAGAGCTGGCCGGCTGGGCTTTGGGTCGCTACAGCGTCGAGGGAATCGATATGAACCACAACTTCGCGGACCTCAATTCGGTCATGTGGGAGTCGCAGGAGAGGGAGCAGGACAAAACGAAAGCGGTCAATCATTACATTCCCATTCCCGAATACTACACTTTGGAGACGGCCTTTGTAAGTGGCTTAGAGGCTTGGAAAAAAACTAAGGCACTATGCCAAAAAAGGGAGTGTTTTTTTTTAAAACTGATTCATTTGCTAAACTCTTTTAGTGAAGGAAATAATCACCGAACTCTGTTATTCCCTTCCCAGTGTTCTGCTTCTCAGTACTTGTGTGTGATTCATCAGAGAGGTGACAGATTTCTAAGTTACTGGTGCGTTACAGGCACTGCATTTCCTGGACCTTGAGTATCTGCTGAGCCAGCAGAGTTCAGCACCGTACCTGCAGTTGGATCAGCTCCAGCTGAAGGGGGTGAAACGACACCACTGTCTTGTCATGTTCATTCGCAGGGGAGGGTAAAAGGTATTTGCTGGTACCAGTTTTATAATGCTAGAAGTGCTTCTGTGTATGAACACATGTGAAAATGCTAGAAAGCCATCTTTTCACTGAGGCAGAATTGCAGTGCTGGAAGAATTGGATGAAGTGGAAAGAATATCCAGTTTTCCTAAGCGCTCTGCTTAATAACCGTATTGAAACGAGCTGCATGCTGTGCCAGCAGTGAGGAAATTGAAAGGCGGTTTAACCAAGTGAAACAGAGACCATATGATACGGCTCTGAGTCATCGCCAGCCAACAACTATGTTTTTATTTGGCAATAAAAAGCTTTTTAAAAAGACATGTTGGGGGTCAACAAACTGTTAAAGATTGCAAGGACACATTTTATATGCTTTTTTATTACTAAGTATCATGTGTTTCATTGCAAAGACTGCATTAAAATGTAATGAAACTATAGTCCAAGTGCACAACACCAGGAATCTAGTATTTTGTATTCTATAAAGGCACATTTCCTGTCTGCAGGGCTGGCACAGTACCGCTAGCCACTCGCTTTTCTGTGCCATGTGTACAGGCTGTCAGTACTGTGCTGGTGCCAGAAAGATCAGGTTTGTGTGTGTGTGTGTGTCTGAGGCAGGGCGGGTATGAAACAGTCTGGGCGACTGAGGTCTCACACATCTTTCTAAGATGTGTTTTGTTTTGGCATCTGTTTTTTGCTTTTTACTGAAGGCACATACACAATGGTTTAATCTAATGTCATAGACTGCTGTTAAGCTCTACCCAGAAAATGTGCAAAATGGAAGTATAGCATAAGTGTAGGTATTGTGATAGATCCCATCCTTAGGGAGCATGACTCAGGGGATTTGTTCATATAAATAACCAAAAACACAGTTTATAATGGGCTGGGGTATTTTACTGGTGTGATTTTAAAGGTCTTCGCACTCTCTTATAAAAACAAAGACACCTTAAAGATAATATACTTACAAAGGCTAAGCCTGATGGCCACAATCACAGTGACACCCTTTTCCAACTATTTCCAATGCTTGGAAAATGCACATTCCAAACCAGTATTCAATTATACAATAAGTGAATAATGCACACCAGGATGAAGCTATGAGCTATGACATTGTGTTTGGCGAACTCTAGTGGCAGATCAATGGTTACTACTGTCCCTCAATGAGACAACCTGCCACCAAAACCAGCACAGAATGGGGTGGTGTTGAGGGCTGAATATAACATTACACAAAACAGTGAGTGTCCATTCCCGGGTGTACCCCTGACTTGCACCTGTTGCTTGCCAGGATAGGCTCCAGCTCCCTTAGAGCCCTGAATTGGAAGAAGCAGTTAGGAAATGGATGTTTGCGTGGACAAAGTGAGTTCCCTATGTAGTAATATATCCCCACTTCATATATAATGCATAGAGCTTTTTAAAGTGGTGCCTAAGTCAGCAGCAAATTACATGTCTGTGCAATATCTGTTGTTACTGTTTCAAGTAATTTTAAGATTTATTTTGTAGTGCGCACTAGCTGCTTAGCACTAAATAGGCCCCTTTTACATTCTCTGAGAATTGTACAACAATATTTTTGTCTGCTTTGCAAACAGTGGTGACTAACTCGGCTCGGCCTCACTCATTGTATCTGTGCATTCACTTATTTCCATTCTGCGCAGTAACTTGCACCTATAGACGGGGCCCTGTCTATCCTAAATAACTTGGAATTTAACTTTTATCTGTAAACAGTTGACCACGGCACTCAAACTAAAAAGAATACTTAGTAAAATAGTCCCCAATAAATCTAGTATGTGTTTTACCATTGTCCAATACATACAGTATTCCTCGGCAAGTCCCATGAGCAGAGCATTTCTTAAATTGCAGGGCAATTGTCTTTCAAAAATGCATCTGGGGTGAGTTTTAATAATGTCCCTGAATTTGTGTCAGAGATTGCAGGATAATCTATAAGGTTCACAAACACATGCTTTGAGCATAGTTGTCAACTTACATTTATTGTAAATAATTACATTTGACTAGCTTGTGATGCATTAGGAATAAGTAAAGGGTTAATTCCATAATTAAAGAAAGCACCACATTTGGGCCCTAGAGTCTTCCCCCTTTGCAGTCTGCACACTACAGCAGCTCACTCAAACCTATGATATACTGTATTAGCCACTATGTTGCCCTTGCTAGCCCTTTATTTTCCTTCATTGGGATATTGTGGTCTGATGGTAACACACTGAGAGGCATTTGTGAATCTGATCAAGCTTGTTCATTTCTCATCCTTACTGCACCCTGGAGCCAGTTCTATTTAGTAGCTATGCAACTGTATGTTCAGCAAATTCTGAAGTTTCTACTTGTCAGATCCACGGGTTTCTGGTGGTTTGGTGAACTGAGAGACGATGCCAACTTAGTGTTTAGCGAAGTATGCTCTTGATAAGCATAAATTCTGAAAAGACCAGAATTGTCCCTCATTTTTTGTGAGCTGAAGTCTGGTGGAGGGCCAGCATGTGGAAATGAACTCTTGAGTGCCACCTGCTGTTAGGGTTGTCACAACGAGGACTGCACCGGTGCTACAGTGAAATTTGGAAATTTAAAAAGGAAAAACAGTGGCTGAGGTGATCTTTTTACATTTGAGAAGTGTGCTTAAAACAATCATCTGCCACCATGAGTTCCTTTATATCCCACTCTTAAATTATCCCCATTTTAGGATGTGGCCCTTAACCCTCCACCAATTAACTAATTAAATCAACAATCCACCTCTTGTGACAGGTCAGCTGTAACTCCCACCCACACTGCAGCTGCCCTATCACATGCGTACATAATCTCAATAGCCAAAGTGGGAACCAAACCAACGTTTGTCTTCCTCTGTAACACAGGTTGCCCCAGAAACTCGCGCGGTGATTAACTGGATGGAGAAAATTCCTTTCGTCCTAAGTGCCAACCTTCATGGTGGAGAGCTGGTGGTCACCTACCCGTTCGACATGACCCGCGACTGGGCTCCAAAAGAGCTGACGCCCACTGCGGACGACAGCTTCTTCCGCTGGCTGGCCACTGTCTACGCCACCACCAACCGCGTCATGGCCAACCCAGACCGCCGGGACTGCCACTACGAGGACTTCAAGCAGCACAACAACATCATCAACGGAGCCAACTGGCACACTGTGCCGGGCAGTGAGTATCGTTCGACCGGACCTGCCTGCAGTATCTCAGCATCCACAGCAGCGCTACAGAACATAAGGAAGGTTATAAATGAGAGGAGGCCCTGTGACCTGTCTGGCTGGTTTGGTATTTAGTATTAAAGTGATCCAAGGATCTCACCCAGCCAGATGTGTAGCTTGTTCCATGCTCCCACAACCCTTTGTGTAAAGGAGTGCCTTCTGTCCTCTTTTTTAAACGCACTTCCACATACATGCAGGCAATACAGTCACATTATATATATCAGATACTGCTGGACATATTAACTCCACTACTCCACATATTAACTCCATTACTTTATACAGTTGCAAGAAAAAGTTTGTGAACCCTTTGGATTTACCTGGATTTCTGCATTAATTACTCATAAAAATGTGGTCTGATCGCACAATAATAGTCACAATAATAGACAAACACAATCTGCTTAAACTAATAACACACAAACAATTGTACTTCCTCTTGTCAGTACTGAACACATTGTTTAAACATTCATTCCGGGCTGGAAAAAGTATGTGATCCATCCATTTTCTGATCAAAAATAAAACTATTTTATAGCACCTATAAGCGAACTAACCCAGCAAGCAGTGGTCATAAGGTGGGGTACAGATGTCTAGGATGCCCTGAACTTTCTAACTCCTTTTTTTTGCATTAGTGTTTATAGTTTATTATTCCTAAAGTCTATGGATTCTTTACTAAATAATAATGGGATGTTTTTTACACATTTGTTATTGACTTTTATGAAGAATTCACATCAAAGTTTGGTGAAAATGAGCACCCAGAGGAAACGCAGGGAGGACGCAGATAGCACCCAGGTCCGTAATTGAACCCAGGGTCCCAACACTATTTTAACCACTGTGCCACTGTGCCACTCTTTTAATAATATGAATATATATTATTTAGATTGTATTTTCTTGAGCCAGAAATTATATATCAAAATCCAAATATTTGCACAGTTTACACACATTAGATAAACTGTAAATTAAATACATTTCAAAATGTCAAAATGTCATGTCATGTCAAAATGAAGAGCTTTTCTGGCCCGAAGAGAAATATGACTGACCTGTATTACAGTATTGTGCAATTGAAATATCCTCTGCGGTTTTGACGTTTGCCTGCTTGTCGATGCTGTGGGCTGTTCGTGCCCAGTGGAAGGTGTCCACACTACTGCTCCTGTGCTGTCGTGCAGGTATGAATGACTTCAGCTACCTGCACACCAACTGCTTTGAGGTGACTATCGAGCTGTCCTGCGACAAGTTCCCCCACGCCAGCGAGCTGCCCACCGAGTGGGAGAACAACAAGGAGTCGCTACTGATCTACATGGAGCAGGTGGGCCTGGGACAGAGGGTGGGGTCGCGCCGTAACGCGAGCCGGGGCGTCTTTCCAGAGCCGGCGCAATAGCATTTACACGTAAAGTTAGAACGAAAACCACGACATTTAGATGCTCAAGAAGCCTCCTGTAAGCTGCCTGAGGCAGGAGCGAGTGCATCTTAGCATCTTCATTCATCCACTGTGCCAGTTGTTTCCACACTAGATCTTTATTTAAAGTGTTGGGTTTTGATTACCTATTGATTAGTTGTATTACTAATCCAGCATCCAGCAGCCATATCACCCTGCAACTCACAACTGGCAGCCCACTGAAGCTAAGCAGGTGTGAGCCTGGTCAGTACCTGGATGTGAGACCTCCTGGGAAAAAAAAAACTAAGGTTGCTGCTGGAAGAGGTGTTAGTGGGGCCAGCAGGGGTCGTTCACCCTGTGGTCCATGTGGGTCCTAATGCCCCAGTATAGTGACGGGGACACTATACTGTAAACAGGCGCCGTCCTTCGGATGAGACGTAAAACCGAGGTCCTGACTCTCTGTGGTCATTAAAAAAAATCCCAGGGCTCTTCTCGAAAAGAGTAGGGGTGTAACCCCGGTGTCCTGGCCAAATTTCCAATTGGCCTTTATCAATCATGGCCTCCTAATAATCCCCCTCTATGAATTGGCTGCATTACTCTGCTCTCCTCCCCACTGATAGCTGATGTGTGGTGAGCGTTCTGGCGCACTATGGCTGCCGTCGCATCATCCAGGTGGATGCTGCACATTGGTGGTGGTGGAGGGGAGTCCCCATTACCTGTAAAGCGCTTTGAGTGGAGTGTCCAGAAAAGCGCTATATAAGTGTAAGCAATTATTATTAATTATAATTATTATTACCCCAATAGACAGAATGGGTCATTAAACATACTTCTGCCCAGGGTTGACTGCAGAACCTTGGGTCAGACACACGCATTAGATATAAATTAGATATAAATCTCACTGTTCTGCAGCAATGAGAGAAGCTAAAAGTTTCTCTTGTTGTTGCAGAAAGAGTAAGTGGTCAATATCAATCCTGTCTTTCTCATGGTCAGTTTGGTGTCCCGCAGTCTGTCTCTCCCTGGATTAAAGCAATAGTCTGAGGCAAGTTCTCCCTCTCTCCTCTCCCCCCTCCCTTTCTCCTCTCACTCCCCACCCTCCCTCCTCCTTTTTGCCCCTCTCTCCCCTCCTCTCTCCTCCTCTTTCCCCCTCTCTCTCCCTCTCCTTCTCTCACCCTTTCTCCCCTCACTCTCCTCCCTCTCTCCTCCTCTTTCCTTCTCTCCTCCCTCCCCCCTCCTCCTCTTTCCCCCTCCCCCTCTCTCCCCCTCTCTCCTCCTATCTCCTCCTCTGTCCCCCTCTCTCTCGTCCCCCAGGTGCACAGGGGCCTTAAGGGTGTCGTGAGAGACAAGGACACGCAGGCCGGCATCGCTGACGCCATCGTTTCTGTGGACGACATCGACCACGACATCAGGACCGGTGCGCTGTCATGATCTGTCTCATTTTCTTTTTCTTTCTCAGAAATTACAGCCGTGACACATTACCAGCCTAAATTCCCTTTCGTTTTAGCATTTCAGCATCCAATCGGTTAAGGTACATTTACAGGCTTCCTGACCCTGTTAAGTATTTTATCTAGCATTGGTTCTGATTCTTGCAGGGTTGGGTATATTAAGGCTTCATTGGTTATTTAAGATGCAGATCTATTAAAAAATTAACACATAATCATGTAGTCATCTTCAGCATGCTCATGGTAATTACTATATAGTGAATTTATATGGAATCTGTACAGTACATAACAGTTGTAAACCTACTGTATATTGCCAGTCCTACTGTTTATCTTAAACCATGTCTTGGATACGTATTTGTAATGTGTGTTATCATCCGGTTTAACCTTAGGGCACAGCTGTATTGGTCAGTTTGTCCCTTGTTTGTTTTATCACTGAGCCCGGATGTTGTCCTCTCTGCTGCTGCTGCTGTTTCTCCTCCAGCCTTCGACGGGGACTACTGGCGTCTGCTGAACCCCGGGGAGTACGAGGTGACGGTCAGGGCGGAGGGCTACATCCCCGCCAAGAGGATGTGCCGCGTGAACTACGAGGGCCACCCCACCATCTGCGACTTCGAGCTGAGCAAGACCTTCAAGCAGCGGCTGCGGGAGATCCTGGCCAAGGGAGGGAAGGTCCCGCAGGACATGCAGCTGCGCCTGCGCCTGCTCCGGCTGCGCAAGCTGAGGGCCTCCACCAAGGCCATAAACCGCCGGCGCCGGCAGTAGCCAGCCTCCTCCCGGCCGGTCCCAGGACACGCCGACGGTACCTCCGCGCTGCGTCTCATCCACAACTTGTTTTTAAATCGAACCAGAAACTGGGCTGTGGAATTGACACCTTTAATCCGGCATATCAGATGGGATGCACTGTCGAAACCTGACCAGCTAGTGAGCTACGAGGCTCTCGCGCACTCAGGGGAACTCCCCAGCGGCCAGCGTTTCTTTGGTGCCTCTTTACACCAAGGGTAGCGGGGGCCTGGAACAAGCCACCTGGTCGTGTTGTGGAAGCCAATAACCTGGCTTCTCTCAGGAAGGAACATTTTGATCCTCGGTTCAGACCCTGGCAGACTAGATGGACCCAATGGCCCCTTCTCGTTTGTAAACTTTGTATTTGTAAAAAAAAAAAAAGAAGCTGAAATCATGTAGAGTTCCTTCCTAGTAGGCCAAAACATCTTTTCCAAGGAGACTTGCGTAGGACGTCCCAGCGGCCCTTCAGTCCTCAAAGTGGAGGCCAGACCCAGGAGGGCTCCTGCCCCACTTGGCTGAGGCAGATCTGACAAAAGTCTTACACCCCCCCCACTCCTGCCCCAAATCATCCTTCAGTCAATAACCTTCTAAAGGGCTCTGATGAAGGAAGGGTAGCCAGAGCTCTGTGTGAGAAGCAGGGGGATTCGGCCAAGGGGTGCGATATGCAGCCCCCAAAGAGACATCTTAGCTAGGCTTCCACTCAAATACTACTGCTACTGTCTGTAGATTGCATGAACCACGTGTCCCTGTGGGTCTGTCTCTGCTCTTCATGCCACCACAAGGAATGACTTTCCTCAAGCTGTCACTTCATTTCAGAAAAAGCAACAGGCCTTAGCTCTAAACTAAGCCCTGCAAATGATTATGGTTCAAACCATGATGTCATTGTCTCCAACAGAGGTATAAAATTAACACAGTGAAATATGTTGCATTTTAATTACACAGTTTAGCACCAGTCCTCATCCCTTTCAAAAAAAGTGTTTGAATCCGGACTCATGTGAAGTGGAATGTCTCCTCGAAAACATCCCAGGCCTTTTATTAAGGAATGATACATGATTCATACACCTCTCCACTTTAAAAAAGAAAAGCCCGAAAGAGTTAAAGAGAGGGTAGTGGAGAGTTAGAATCGAATAGCAGAATTAGTAGAAGTTCTGATTTTTTATTGAATAAAAATGTGGGACGAAAGATTAACTGTGCCGGTCTGTCGCCCTGAAAAAGTCCCAGTGTGACAGATTGGTATTTGGTGAATCAAAAGAGATACGAGGTGGTTGCAAAGAAAGCAAAGTCTGTTTAAAGATGTGAAATTCGCACACACGAAGAAGAGTGCTCGATCCTTACAGTCTGGAACTGGGAAGAACATTTAATGTGGGATATAACCTTTTAACACCTAGACAGCACAGGTCTGTGTTACTTTAGTGTGTGCATTTACTTTAAGCAAGTAAAAATAAAAATGCTGGCATTCTCAGTCTCTTGCGAGTCAAGTGGCATATTATAAAGGAATCACTAACAGAGCTTGGTAGTGTATACAACCATGTTCCTTAAGCATTTATCTTTCCAAGTCAGTCCTGCTTTAGGGGGTTATTATTTTGTATGGAAAAAAATAAAAAAATGTTATGTTAAACAAGTCACATTATGTCTGTCATGTGTCATGTGCCTACTTCAGAGAGAAAATGGTTAATGCAACTGTTTGTTCAGCTGACACTAACTCAGAGAGACTCTCAAGAGTTACAGTTACATCCACCCAACCTCAACTTATTTCTGCTCAAGATCACAGCGACCCAGGGCTTGTCCAGGAAACATAGTCAGGACTGCACCCTGAACAGAGACTCCTGCCTGTAGCTGTTAAAAATAAAATCTTTGAAATCATATCTTTAATAGGTTTCTGTCATTCTTTGTAATATTGCACTTTGTGGAAGATCAATACTGTGAAAGACCCTTATTCTACCAGGGTGGTCCCAGTGTCTGCATGTAAAAAATCTCATGATGGCAACAAGCAATAAATTAAGTGCTGGAGGCTGTAGGTTTCAGCCTTTCAAGGCCATAAAAGACCAAAGATAAAATCAGCCTGCACAAAATATCCAACCCCTCTGACACTGTGCATACCCTATTTTATACCAAGTGCTTAATTGCACACATGCTGAAATATGAATTCCTAAAACCTGTATCGATTAAGTAATCTTGTTTAATCCCTACTCTTTTTTAATATTTAATATCACTCTTTAACTCACAACTGGCAGCCCACTAAAGCTCACCAGGTGTGAGCCTGGTCAGTACCTGGATGGGAGACCTCCTGGGAAAAACTACATTTGCCGCTGGAAGAGGTGCTAGTGGGGCCAGCAGGGGGCGCTCACCCTGCGGTCCATGTGGGTCCTAATGCCCCAGTATAGTGATGGGGACTAACCCCGGAATCCTGGCCAAATTTCCCATTGGCCCTTACCAATCATGGCCTCCTAACAATCCCCATCTCTGAACTGGCTTCATTACCCTGCTCTCCTCCCCACTGAGAGCTGGTGTGTGGGGAGCGTTCTGGTGCACTATGCTGTCGCATCATCCAGGTGGGGCCCCATTACCTTGAGTGGAGTGTCCAGAAAAGCGCTATATAAATGTTATCAATTATTATTATTACTGTGCCCATTTACAATAATTTAGAGGCCTATAGGAGCCTCTAGTGGCGGTGTTCTGTAATTACACCCTTTTGCTTCTCAGGCCTGCCACAAATACATATTGTATGTATAATAATAATAATTGCTTACACTTATATAGCGCTTTTTCTGGACACTTCACTCAAAGCGCTTTACAGGTAATGGGGATCCCCTCCACCACCACCAATGTGCAGCCCCACCTGGATGATGCAACAGCAGCCATAGTGCACCAGTACACTCCCCACACACCAGCTATCAGTGGGGAGGAGAGCAGAGTGATGAAGCCAATTCAGAGATGGGGATTATTAGGAGGCCATGATTGGTAAGGGCCAATGGGAAATTTGGCCAGGATTCCAGGGTTAGTCCCCATCACTATACTGGGGCATTAGGACCCACACGGACTGCAGGGTGAGCGCCCCCTGCTGGCCCCACTAACACCTCTTCCAGCAGCAGCCTTAGTTTTTCCCAGGAGGTCTCCCATCCAGGTACTGACCAGGCTCACACTTGCTTAGTTTCAGTGGGTTGCCAGTTGTGAGTTGCAGGGTGATATGGCTGCTGGCTGGTATAGGATGAATCTAGCATCAGCAACATCATTGTTTTCCTCTAACCTTAATGAAAAAGGACAAGGCAGCTGAGGAGGAGTTCAAGTGAGGAGAGAAATTCTGGAGACAGAGCACAAGTACCAGTGTCCTGAACAGGATGCAAGCCAGTGAATACTTTTTCATGTAGGATTTAAATAGAGAAACCAGTCTTCAGTTCCATAATTCCATAATTACTGTAATTACTGTGACCTCTGGAAAAAATGCTCATGGATTTGGCTGTACTGCAACTGTGTCCATAAGCAACATTAGCAGAGACAAATTTACACAGCCAGATGATACCCCGGCATATTCTACGCCACTGCTGTTGGGTGACATAGCAAATAATCTGATGCCAATTTCCTGAGAGAGGGGCTTTTACTTCACATGTCTGATACTTGTCTACCAAATACCCATCAAGACATTCCTGTAACTCAGCAAGCAGGCAGGGGCTCTGAACAAGTGAGAAATTAACTAGTGACTGCATCTTTTTTGGACTTCTGTCCATTTTAGGACGAGACAAAAAAAAGTGTATAAAATAAAGTGTTTTTTGGAGATCTAGATGGTTCCAATCCTTTTATCTTGATTTTTCTGTCCCATGCAAGTTCAAAGACGGAACAACAGTCTCCGTAACTGAAAGGTATTTGTTAAGAGTGAAAATGTTTGCCTGGGAGAAACAGGTCTGGGGGGAAACAACGATATTTACTCCTTGTAAATCCTAGATTAACTCTCTGTTCAGAACTTAATTGTGTTAACAGAGATTGCAACGAAAAAGAACGAGCGATACGTCCATCATCCTTTCTGCCCGACTGCAAACGATGAAATAAAACGTTAAACTACTCGAGACATTTTATTTTTTTTATTTTTTTCACGTTCACAAAGGACTTCGCTTTGGCTTCTCTGGCCCCCGGGGGGGAAACACACAGGTGGGGCTGGGTTCTCGGATTGAAACTCCTGCTCTGTCTGAAGTCGAGCTCAATGAACCCGTGAGCAGTGTTATCCCAGACGTGACGTGCGGCGGGGCGAAGCGGCTGCTCCTCGCGGCCAGGCGAGCCGGTCACATGACCCAACAAGCCCGTGTGCTCCAATAGGAGCGAGGAGGAGAGCAGGATGTAAGGAGGCGTTTCCGCAAATCTGAGCGCTGCCTGCTTACAGTGTGTGTTTTGCCAATGCATTCATCAGGAGGAGGACGTGAGATTTTTTTTGCTTATCCTGTGATTTACTGTGGGAGGCCAATTGAGGGTGTTGGTTGGTGCCGCTTTGCTGCCGCTGCTCCGCTTTCACTGTCGCGACGCTCAAGGGCGGACCAGCGCGGCGGCCGGGTGAGTGTGGTCGGGGGTCGCCCTGGGGGCTTGCCCCAGGTAAGGTCACGGCACCCAACGCCTGGCTCCTGCACCTCTGCTCAGCGTCGGCTCGTATAGGGTCTAACCTGGCGCACTGAGATACACGTCTAAGACACCGTTTCTGGGTAGGAGTTGTTAGGTCCGGCTTTCCTCCTTAAATGTAACAATCTGAACGTCGGACTCGGGGGTGCTAAAGGCACATTCCTGGATCGTGGGTGGACGCTGTGTTGTGAAATACCTTGTTCAGGGCTGACTGAATTGCTGAAATAAATCATTCAAACAATTTTGCATTTTAATTCACGAAAAGACTTCTGAAGTGAATTGTCCATGAATGACTCTGTAGAGTGAATGGGTATTTAGAAAGAAAACATTTCGTCCTGTCGGTTTTGTTTCCAAAAGAGCTTGTCAAGGTCACAGGTCACAGGTTGCTCAATGACAGGTTTACAGCCGGACTTTGTCCTTTAGAGCACTGTCCTGTGGTTTAGAAATGAGCAAACAATTCCAAAATACCTTGTATTTACGTCACAGTTTTAAACCAAAAAGATCTCGCAGTTCTTACCATATAATTGCATAGGTACTTCACCTTCCGCTGAGTGTGAATGTACAGCCCACCTGGGTGACGCACAGCAGCCCCACTGCACAGCCCATCTGGTGGAAACACGAGACCTTACTTCACCATTTCAGAAAGTGGGCCACATTTAACAAGCGCAGAGAGAAGCTTTGGCCAGGACTCTGGTGTTAACACCTCCGCTCTTACAAACAGCGCTGGGAGATCTTTAATGACTCGGTAGTTAGGATGTGGGTTTAACGGAGGACAGCACTACCTACATCTTCCAGATCTTCCATGCCTGTTACTCTGATAACGTGAGATTGTGAGTGAGGATTTCTTGTTGAGAGATTTGATTCATACTGATTTAACAGCCTGAGCTGTATTGTCCATTGTCACTCTCTTTTCATTTCTGCAATTGAGAGAAATGAATGACTCCCTTTTCTAGACATATTTAACATTTGGAAACCTAATAATTGTGAATGGTTATAGTGATATTGACTGTAGTGTGGCTAGATTTGAACGTTTTTTTAGATTTACATTTCAGAATCTCAGCGGGGGGGAGTGAAGGGTATTTATTATGGTCATTTAATTGTACCTTTCTTCCTTATTGGGATGTGATTATAGTGTTCTGTTAAGAGTATAAGAAAGGTTACTAACGAGAGGAAGCCATTCAGCTCATATGGACTCTTTGATAGTGTGCAGTAGGGTCTCATCTAATCTTCCCTTGAAAGAAGCCAAAACTACAGCTTCAAGCACCTGGCTGGGTAGCTTGTTCCCCAGTCCGGCAGCCCTTCGTGGATAAAGAAGAGCTTCTTTTCCTGGGTTTGAATACACTCCCACTTAGTCTCCGTTTGTGTCCTCTTGCTGGTGTTTCCCTGTTCATTGTGAAGAAGCCCACAGCGTTGATGTTTTGTTACTATAAAAATGTTTTGCAGATGCACGGAAAGAGTATTTTCAATTGTAAATGTGTAATATGTCATAGTTCAGTGTAACTCACAAGAGTTTAGTGCAGAGTTACAGTTTAGTGGTTCCTATAGTGCTGGAAACAGATGAGAAACGCAGGAAATGGAGAATACTACAGAAGCACTGCAGGGAAGCTTTTAAAGGCGTAAGACACATAGTGATATTCACTCCTGCTCCTGCAGTCCACCAGAGTTTACAGGCAACTTATAATCCTCAGTGAAGAAAGATCAGGGAACAGTAAACAACTGACTGAAATGAAATCATTAGGAGTCCAGGGTGGAATGAAAAGCAGAGCACATGATGCCCCCTTCAGAGGTGAATAGCACAGGTAGAGGGGTTTTATGCTTTTGGAACTGGCCTATTGTGCATCGCTGCTGGGCGAATCCTGGTCTCGGCTGGCGAGGATGAGTCCTCTCGTAGACGTCTGTTAGGGGACTGTTAAGCGATACATTTACAAACTGAACAGAGTGGACCTGAATTCACTGTTTCCATTGGTTTCTTCATGTGTATTCAATTGCTTGTGAAGGAGTGATTCGGTCACTGATGCAGAGAGTGGTGAGTATAGGGGGTTGCTGATTGAAACTTGTTTAAGACATGGGGTTCTAGATTCTGTGCAAAGGAATTGATGAGCAGGACCAGCTTTTGTGTGTAACATGTCCTGTTTGCTGGTGTTGTAGGAGAAAACTCCAAGCAAGGTTTGACCCGAGCAGCTGCCTAGAACAAAGCTGAAGCAAAGGTGTGTTTTCTTGTTGTTGTTTTTTTAAATACTTGAAAGCAGTTCTTCACAGCTGGCTAAGGTGTGAAATGAGCCATATTTTTTTAATAAAAGAAACGCATACTAAATCTGGCATGTCCTCTTGTTTAAGACTAGGTGTTTTTTTATGTCACTAGTTGTATGCTGTGAATCTTAAGCACTATTATTTTGATAATACTGACTTTTCAGCAGTGCTGAAATTACTTTTCTGTATAGACTTCTCATATTAAATATTTAAAAGAATGTTACTTGTTTAACTGGATTTCTATGGAGAGTATGTTTAGTGTGCCTGTCAGTTTCTTTTCACTCTTGTATTATCGTTTAATAACATTTTTCTTCACAGTACCCCAGATATGTCTGTTTAAAAATCATTCTATTCAGGGAAGGACTTCAACATCTTGTTTCAAGCTGCATGAAATTGTTCTATATTCAATGTCATCTAAACATGTTAATTCAGCAGGCGAAGATATCCAAGTATTCATATGATTTTTCTTTTATTCCACGAACATGTTTTTTTCTTACCTTAAATAGTCATGTAGGAGTAGAATTTCCATCTTTTAACCTCTAGATGTTTTTCTGACTCAGGTAGTAGACCTGTGACAATTCCTTTGCAGTACAAACACAAGTGCAGACTGTGCCGAGTTGGAGATCAAAGTGTTGGGTGCCATTGTATGATCATTGTGCACTCCCAATAAAATGTCGTAACTTCTTGCCACAGATATCAGAGTGGCTTCCTGAGCCATAAAATATACCTTCAGGACTAGAAGGACTGTTTTCTAGCTGTCCTTGATGTTTCAGTTATGTATAACTAATTGTTACTTAGGGGCAGGTGTATATAAAAGTGTGTTCTAATGAATAAAAACGTGACTAAATAAAACTGTTACCTCATTTAAAACATGCATGGTATGATTATTGTTGGGGCTACGGAACACACCACACAAAGAGTGATAGGATTTATAGAATTTATTCATTCCTTCACTTAAGCAGATACCATAAGTCATTTTTAAACAAATTCTCATTTACAAAAATGGCCTGCGGACCCAGGTATACAGTTGGGCAAACAGACCTCCTGGGGTCTGAATCCATGACCCTCTGTTCAGGTGTCAAGAGCCCTGACTTCTACCACATAATGCTGCCTGTCTTCATGGCGATAGATGGGCATTGAGCTGAAGACATAAGGAAAGCATCAAGTGCTAGTAGTTAAGAAAGAACAGGTTGTTTTACTTGTTACCTCTTTGGCTGGATGCCATGGGCCTGGGATCCATTGTTTGTAAAGGTTTTCTTCAGCTGAAGGAGTGGTTGAATATAACTGCATGCAGTACCTGAATGAAACTCTAGATATAGAGGCTGTGTTTGACTTGAAATGTTGAAACGCAGGTAAATTTATTTATTTTTATCCCCAAACGAACAATGTAGAACAGCAATTCTTTTTAATTCCACTCAGTTAACACTCCCTTTTTGAAAAAAAAATGTTTATTGTGCCATATAAGCTTTCAGTCTGATTCAAAGGAGATTTACCTACAGAAAGACATAATTCCCCTCTTGAGAGATTTTACCATTAAACTATTGAAAATAATTTAAGGTTTTAGTCTGAAGAATTACCAGACTGACTGGTGATTGGAGCTGTCACGCACATGAAGTAGTTAATCATCTGGTTAGCACTGTGAGACACAATTTCTTATTCCAAAGAAGCGATGAATTATACCAGTTGTTCTAAGAATAATTTATTTCAGAGGGCTTTGGAGAACTCAGTTCTCACAACAGCCACCCACTGCCCTGTCTGACTAGGCAAAAGCTTTGTAACTAAATTCTGTTTCTAATCATGTCCCAGGTATGGCCAGCCAATCACCTGTCATTCCACAAAACAGTATAAGCAAAATTATATTTAAGAAGAATATTAACTCTGAATGCCTTTGCTAAACAGAAAATTATATCTTCTCTCTGGTTTAAAAGTTTCAGTACGAGAGAGAGAACTTTGTCATTTAGCAACACGATCGGAAAGAAATTTCTCTGTTGCAGGTTTTTGCACACAAGCAATTCAAACAAAAGAGCAGTCATCTAGCTCGTTAGGTAGTAGATAATCCAAGAATCACATCCAGCTTTTTCTTAAAAGAACCCAGAGCACCGGCTTTAATAACACGACTGGGTAGCATGTAGACTCCCGCTTATCCCAGTCATGAGAAAATGCTTGGTATTAGAAGCACTCTGGTTATCTCATCCTGATGCAGGGATAGATGCTCTTGTGTGGATTTCCCAAGCCTGATGCGTGTGTTTGGATGATCTTGTGCCTTCCAGGAAGGCGTCATGGCCAGCTTCCAGATCCGAAAGTACCGGGACGAGGACTACGAGACGGTGAAGGAGATCTTCACCCTGGGCATGAGTGAGCACGTGCCAGCCGCCTTCGTGCACCTGCTGAAGCAGCCCCTCCCCCAGATGGTGCTCATGTGCGTCTTCTGCGCCCTGCTGGCCAGCTCCAAGTCGCTCGTCTTCCCCGTCATGGCCGTCACGCTGCTGCTGGCGGGAGCCCGTCAGGGGCTGAACCGCATGTTCAGCAGCTACATTGACCAGTGTCTGCGGGAAGACCTCCGCGACATTCGGAAGAGCTACATGGGAGGCCAGGACTCGTGCTTCTGGGTGGCGGAGAGCGAAGGCAGCGTGGCCGCCACTGTGGCCTGCTGTCCCTCCGAGAGGGAGCAGGGGTGCTTGGAGCTGAAGAGGATGTCTGTGAAGAAGAGTCACCGGGGCCAGGGCATGGCCAAGGCCCTCGCCCAGACCGTGGCGGACTTCGCCAGGGCGAGGGGCTACGAAGCCGTGCTGCTGGGCACCTCCGTGGTCCAGTACGAGGCCCAGAAACTCTACGAGGGAATAGGCTACAAAAAGACCAACGAAACCCTCGTGCCAAATCTGGTTGGTAAAGTGACCAACTTCACGATTTTCGAATACAGGCTGGACGTGTTGGAGAGAGAGGCGTAGGGGGAAAAAAACCAACTGGCTCGCGGTCCGTCTCCTCATTTCAGGACGCTCTGGGATACAGGTGGCTTCACACCTGCTCATTTGAATTGTGCGGAATAAGATTCAGACGCGAGCTTCCATTCTGATGAGAATTATTGGACCCTCCGTTTAAGTCATAAGTTGTGTATGTGACTTATTAAGCCAGAACATGAATCCTGTGAAAGATACTCTAGTCATTCTTGAGTTTGCCTGCTAAATCATCAGTCAATATTAATTGCTCAGTAGCAAGATGACAACTTGGCGCCTGTATTAGAAATGTGTAATAAACTTTATTAGGGGCTGTGTAGGGGCTGAAATCTCCATTACTTCCTAAGCGGATGTACTGTAAGCATCTGAGTGTTTTTAATACAGGGTCCAGAAGGCTGGGCCAGTTAGGTGATTTATGAACAGATGTGAGAAGAATACTTCAAAAGCTCTGCTATTTGCTTTTTGTATTAATGGAAATATTTTTTTCAGTTTTTTTTTTAAATAAACATTTAACCATGGCCTGTAAAAACGTATGATACATTTTCTCTTCATTCTTGATTTCTCTTGATGTTGAAGTATTCCTGCAGTGTTCCAATGTGTTCTGAAATAGCTCATGTAGGTAGATTTCTTTTCTTCTCTTTTCAACATGGAATAAACCTTTACATGTTCTGAAGGAGCCCTGCACTGAGCTGAGGGTGTCTGCTGGTCTCCATCTCCAGATTTGCTTAGATAGTGTTTAGAGCCTATCAGGGACGAGGGCAGATAAATATATAGACCGTTGTTTGAACAAGGGCCTTCCTGAAAAATCAAGAAATCATGCATGCATGGCAGGGAGTGGTGCTTCTGTTTGGCTCCCTAAGGCAGAACAGTCTACAGGAGCCATTGTGGAAAGGGCTGGGGAGTCATGTGGTCTCTGTTCCCTTAGTGGCATGGCTACCAAAGCTCTGGCCTGTTGAGGCACTGAGGCTTGAATGCAAAGATCAGTCACTTACATTAGGTGATTTACTCAGTGTTTGCTCATACTCCTAGTTTGGTATCATCTGCAAATGTAACTAGTTTACTAGTTAGCCCAGAGTCTGCTCTACGTCACAACAGCAGTGATCCACAGATTGTGTCACCCCGATTTGAGTATTCACCCCTTATCTTTACTGTTTCCATTTATTAACTGAATCTCAAGCCAAACACCCAGTGCCGTGTCCCAGAATGCTCTGTATTGAGAGAATTATTCTTTTTATAGGGAATTAACCTTTCTAAGGAGTCTTTCATTGGAGTATTTTATTGCCTGCACTTCCTCATAATCCTCTGCACGTGGTTAAAGTACTGTTCTGCTGTATTAGTCGTCTGAGCTGTCTGCTAACTGCCTTGCTAGCTGAGTGTGTTTCGTAAAAGGTGTCAATCTCTTTGACTGCTAGAAAAAAACACACTTCACCTAGAGAATATTAATTGTTAGGAGTATTTTTAAAAGCTGTGTTTGATAGCACATCATTTGTTGTTGCTTCTGTTTCATTTACTTTTAATGTAACTCAAATCAACAGCAGGTACAAGACTTTATAAACACCTCACCAACCCTGTTCTGTTTTGAAATTTTGCTTTAGTTTAATTTTGAGTTTAGTCATCAATTCAGAAAGGTAGACTTGAATTTTCATTTAAATCTAAGGCCCATTCAGGCTGTAATGGGGTTCTTGTCAGTGCTTGAAAATCAATTAGCACTGTTTTCTCTTTATTTCATGAAAGTTATGCAATCGAACACAAGATCAGTTACAACAAAGAGGTGTCATCATTTTTTGTTAGTATGTGATTGATCCGAGAATCTTCTCCAGCCATTTCTGGAGGAAAATTGGAGTATCCATTTTCCATAATGTGTTGTTCAAGACTCCCACAGCTCTTGGTGTAAAGGACTTTCTTTTGTTCTTAAATGCATTTGACCTTAAATTCCGTGTGTGCTATGGGTCATGTTTCACTCTGGAGTCCCAGACTCCCTTAAGTTGATTTGTGAATGACTTTGAGGATTTGGGGTACTTGAATCAAGTCTTGTTGCATTGTCTTTGTTCAGGGCTAAAGTGAGTCAGTTCCTTTACTCTGTCAGTGTAAGAGATTCCTTTAAGGTCAGCAATAAACCTGTCCTTATTTGGACTGATTCCAGTGCAGCTACAGTATGTCATTCATGAAGTGTGGTGACCAAAGCTCTAAAATGCATATTAAGTCTGTTTTCTGCTTTTTGATTAAAAAGAGTACAGCATTATCATATTATAGAATGCTTTAAATACTTCTCTTCTATTATTGTTCTTTCCAATTCAATAAGAGTCAATTGTGTAACTATTTAATATTTTTGTGTGGCTGGGTTGATATGGAGGGATGTTTTCTGTTGACACTGTGGAGCCACAGGAGTATTATGATCATTATGATCAGATAGAGTTGATGCTGTTTGGTTCACAACTTTGCCTTGTTCCAGATCGGGAGATAAGACATTATTCAAACAAGCAGTTTTTAACCAAAAGAAATCAAAAACGCATATTTAGTATTAGGTTTGTATTTATCACTGTCGAAATTCTTCAAGAAAAGAAAGGTTTTTTTTTAGAAAGAAGGACAGAAAATAAAAGGAAAACAGTCTCACTCACCATGTGAGATTAGTGAGATTCCCTGTTGTGAGGCGTGCACTGTATTTGGTTTGGCCTACAGTACAAATGTTGTGTTTGTCATGGTGTGACAGTTAGGAGGCTGTCAGCTACTGATAACTGGTGTGTGGGGAGTGTACTGGTGCACTTTGCTGCTGTTGCAATGGGTGCAGCTACACATTGGTGGTGGAGGGGAGTCCCCATTACCTGTAAAGCACTTTGAGGGGGGAGTTCAGAACAGTGCTATATAAGTGTGAGGAATTATTTATATTATCATTTAACATAGGATGTAAGAAGGCAGGATGGCAATTCGTCCTCGTTTTTTTAGTAACTGAAAATTGTAGAAATTCTCTCTCTCTTTCTTAGTTCTTGAATAAAGAGGGACAGCTGCTGTTCCTAAACGTTATATAGACTCACACCACAGACCCTACTCATGGTTCCTTCCAGCTGCAGAAGAACAGACTGAGCTCTTGAATAGAGAAGACTATGAATCTTGACTGACTTCTTAAAGAACTGTGCAGAAGTTCGACCCAGTAGCCTACAGAATCAATAGTGCAACACAAATCAAAGCACCAAAACTGAAACTATTTGGAAGTGCATTTAAAACGAAGAACGGTAGGCACCCCAATACACAAAGCGGTTTGGTGGTCTGGATAAGGCTACCCCAGCCATGATGTTAAAGCTAATGCAGTGGCTTTTTTCAGGACAGGGCTAGATGATATTGGCAGGTTAGTTAGCTTGCAGTATGATTAGCCTCTATTTGACATTTCTTGTCTATCTGAACACACATCAGTTATTATGTAACAAGTAATACAAATATTTAAGGTAGCACAAACATAAAAGATAAAAAGCTTATTTCTTTGTGATTTATTAAACAAGGAAGAACTGTACTAATGATTGAATAAAAAGTACCACTTATAACTACAACGAATTTAAAACAATATCAAAACTTATTTTTTCTGACAATGTTTGAATTAGAACTTTGGCCGTGTGATTTGAGAATAAGCTTTGATATGTTAATGAACATCTTAAACCCTCTTTACAGTATCTTTTTTACAGGATATTCCTACAGTTTTTTCTTGTCAGTTCATTTAGCTATTGAGAATCTGTGAATTAAATTTGAAGACAGAATTACAAGATCTATTGAAATATTCTTGTTGGATTTGAGAACAAAACTTTAGCCAACAATCTTGCACGACATTTGTTTTCACTTTCAGTTTACTTTCAGATTTGAATAAAAATATCTAAGAGCCTACTTGCCCCCCTGTGCTGGAATGAAATGCACACTTACTTTTCCATCTGAATGCCAGCTGTTATAGAGAAGAAAAGTTTTCCTTGTCTCACGGATAAAAGAAATGAAGACACAAGCTGTTGATTGGGTAAAGATGATCTGGTAAGCAGAGGGAGTGGTCGGAATATTCTGGGTGGAAAGCTTTGAACTTCACAGTAGGTTAGGAAGAAGTGAGACAAGACACCTTAATCTATACGACAGGATTTGTGTGCAACATCCCTGCACTTCATCAACTCCTCTCTTCCTGTTTTCTGTGGGTTTTTTGCTTTGTGTTATTATTATTATTTGCATCCTGACCGTGTTTTTTTTTTTTTTTTTTGGTGGCTTTGGATAAAAGTGTCTGCCGAGGGAATCGATGGATGTGAAATCTTGGGACACCCAGCTGAATGGCACTTTTCCCAGGAGGACTCTGTGGCCGATGGGGGAAATTGGCACCGCATGCCCCCGGAGTGGTGGGCCAGCAGTGCTCCTGGGGAGACCCGTCCCAACATCACCGCCTGCTGCAGGAAGCCAGAGCACCTGGCCCAGCCTCTGTGTGACCCGCCGCTGGAGACGGCGATCTCTTCCTGTTCAACAGCTGACCGGGCGGAAACCAGGGGGCCATGAGGCCCATCTAGCCTGTTTGATAGTTAGCAGACAACAGATCCAAGGATCTCATCCAGCTGCCTCTTGAAGGAAGCCGGGGAGTCAGCTTTAACAAAATGGCTGTGCTGCTTGTTCCAGGCTCCAGGAGAGGATATATCTCACAGTCCTTTCCATCTTTATGATTTATTTTTCCAGCATCAGGATCTTACAAACCAGGGTAATAAAAAGAAAGAAAAAGGACATGTACTGTAACAGTCTGCCAATGAAAACTTCAACTTTTGTTGACCTGCCAACGAACGTTCAGTTATTGGTAAGGTGCGACAAATGTGGCTTTGAGGGATTTATAATAATCATCATCATCATCACTTAAAAATTCAAAATGTTGTATATGTTAACAGTTATACTGTATGTGCTGCTTCCATTGACTAAACAAAGATTATTTGAATAGCTTGTTGTCTATGGTGTCTATGTGTTTTCTCCACATCACACATGATTCCTTTAATATCTTTGTATTGCAGCATACATGCAAATGAGCATTGATTCAGGCTTGACATTCGACCCACATGTGCAGCATATTGTGAAAACATCTTTCTTTCACCTCAGAAATATAGCTAGACTATGCCCTGTTATCACTAACTGTGGTTGAAAAGCTGATCAACACATTTGTGTTTTCCTAAATTGACTACTGTAATGCTCTCCTCGCTGGGGTATCTAAATCCACATTGAACAAACTCAAGTATGTCCAAAGTTTGGCATCAGAATCCTGACCACGTCTAGTGCAAGTGATCACATTACTCCTATCCTGGGCAGCAGCCATATCACCCTGCAACTCACAACTGGCAACCCACTGAAGCTAAGCAGGTGTGAGCCTGGTCAGTACCTGGATGGGAGACCTCCTGGGAAAAACTAAGGTTGCTGCTGGAAGAGGTGTTAGTGGGGCCAGCAGGGGGCGCTCACCCTGTGGTCCATGTGGGTCCTAATGCCCCAGTATAGTGATGGGGACACTATACTGTAAACAGGCGCCGTCCTTCGGATGAGACGTAAAACCGGGGTCCTGACTCTCTGTGGTCATTAAAAATCCCAGGGCGCTTCTCGAAAAGAGTAGGGGTGTAACCCCGGTGTCCTGGCCAAATTTCCAATTGGCCCTTACCAATCATGGCCTCCTAATACTCCCCCTCTATGAATTGGCTATATTACTCTGCTCTCCTCCCCACTGATAGCTGATGTGTGGTGAGCGTTCTGGCGCACTATGGCTGCCGTCACATCATCCAGGTGGATGCTGCACATTGGTGGTGGTGGAGGGGAGTCCCCATTACCTGTAAAGCGCTTTGAGTGGAGTGTCCAGAAAAGCGCTATATAAGTGTAAACAATTATTATAATTATTATTATTATCCTGGAGTCCTTGCACTGGCTTCCTGTCAAGTTTCCTGTTGACTTAAAAATCCTCATGCTCACCTATAAAGCTCTGCATGGCTTGGCACCTCAGTACCTGTCTGACCTATTATCGCCCTGCTCCCCACCTCGCAACCTTCGCTCTTCTAATTCTGGCTTCCGGTCAAATTCCATGTAGACTTTATGCTCACCTATAAGTCTCTGCATGGCTTGTCGCCTCAGTACCTGTCTGAGCTATTATCGCCCTACTCCCCACCTTCGCTCTACTAAATCTGCTCTCCATACTGGCCCCCGAGCCCATCTACACTCTGTGGGTGACAGGGCCTTCTCCTGCTATGCCCCAAAGCTCTGGAACTCTCTCCCCAAGGATATCAGAGAGTCACCTTCTCTAAACTCCTTCAAATCCAGACTCAAAACCTTCTTCTTTAGAAGAGCCTGTACTTAACTGTTCCATTCTTCACCCCTCTGCTTTTCTTAGTACCTCCATCCATGGTCTCCTCTGTATGTTGTAATTGTGTTTTATCTTGTGTATTCTTTTTATTTATTTGTTGTCATCCTGTAAGGCGCTTTGAGAAGCCATCTCTAAAGGTGCTATATAAAATAAAGTTGTTTATTATTATTATTATTATTATTATTATTATTATTATTATTATTATTATTAATACTGGACAGAGTATGTATTGTGTTTTCAGAGCTTGTTTAGCTTAATACCTTAGTCACGTAAGCTATAGCTCTATGTAAAGACTCAAGAATAGGACAATATTTGACAACAACTTGCCGATACAACTTGTATTTTTGTAACTTCTTTAGAAGAGCCTTTATTGAACTGGTTCTGTTCTTTCCCCCTCTGCTCCTACTGTATTTAGTACCACCATCTACAGTCTCCTCTGTGTATTGTCATCATGGATATCTTGTGTTTTTTTGTTGTCATTCTGTAAAGCGCTTTGAGAAGCTACCTTTAAATGGGCTATATAAAATAAAGTTTATTATTATTATTCATTGCACTTGTGCATATGATAAACTGCACTAAACGGATACTGTTTATCATCTTCGATGTCAGCTAAACCTTTCCTGTAATTGCTTTTAAATTGTATTTAAGTTAAGAATATGGACAGTTTATTTTCAAGACAAGCGAACTATCTATTCTTCCATAATTTGAGGTCTAGAAGGTAAATGTGTAGCGCATGGAGTTACGTCAACCAAAGTTAAAAATACAAGACAGCGGGTCATCGACTCTTCACAAACTTTATAGCCGCCCGCAACTCCTGAACCCAAGTAAATACCGCGTATCTGCGCATGTGCGTCAAGGAAGGTGGCCGCGAAGAATGCCTGTCTGAAATTAAGACAATTTTCACACAAACCGTTTTAAACCAAAATACATAAAAATAGCGTATAAGTGTTAAACCTGTATTTATCACTGGAGTTGCTTCAAGAAAAGAAAGGTTTAAAAACATTACGTCCGGAGTTGGTTCAGGCAGCAGTCAGGCGAGCCAAAGCCAGGCACAGGAAGTTGCTGTGACTGTTGCTGCTTGGTGAATTGGAGGAGAGAGAGAGGTTGATCTGAATCTTAATTTCAGGTAAGAATGGTATGCAATTAAAAAGAAAGGAGGTCCAGCGAATGGGGGACACGGCTCTCGGAGGCAGTGGGGGAATATCTGGAAGGGGACAGGCTCGGGAGCCAGCTGGCCGGCTGTCCGAGGGGAAGGGAGGTGCCGGCTTCAGGCCCGCTGATGTGTGGACTGTGAACACTGGGTTATAGTCCCGGGCTGGAGGAAGACAGGACCAGGGTGTGCACCCGGGATGCTATAAATACGAGCGGTTTTAGGGAGAAAACTGAGTGAAATTATTTCCAGTGTAAAGAAGGAAAACGATTTTCATGCTGTTTTTTTTTTCCTTTCCATACAGTGCTACATCAAAATGAGTGTTTTATAAAAATGAGTGCATATAAAAACGTGGAGGGAGCTTCTGTAGGCTATTTGATCATGGTTTAAAATGGGATTAAGTTGACAGACAGACAGACAGCATTAACTTGTGTGAAATTACGTACTGTAATTGGGGGAAACTAGCAACACTTCTCTTTTAGATCCATTTGCCTTTTAAAAACAAATAACGTTTTATTTTTGTAATTCTAGTTATCCAGCGTAGAAAGAACTGTAACCGCATAGAAAGATATAATACTGTAACAAACACTTTATGTTGTCTATGTGATTTTTATTTACTATACAAATCAATTTGGATTTATGAAAAGGGTCACCATATAAAGAACGGGTAAATGTACTCCATAGAAAAAAGAGCTGTAAACATGGCCTTTTCCTTTTGCTAGAAGTTCAGCATTGAGATGTGGTTGTATATACTGCAGCAGCTGGAGCAGCCACAGTATTTGTGCTCATGACATATAGATCCATTTTGATTAAAAAGGAGTCGAGGCGTTGCTCTTCCTTGACAAAGCATTGACACCACGGACCCGTTCAGCTCTGTATAACGTTTGGAGTGGAATCTGCTGTGGAATTCGTGTTTACATAAGTTGACATTATTACCTTTGAAAAGCTGAAGGATTAATTAAATGTGCTTTGTGCAATATTGGCTACCCAGTAATATAACCCTCTCCAATGAAAACATTCTTCATGGATTTGTTGTTGCAATACTTTTGCTTGTCCCCAGAGGGAGCCATTGTGCAGCCTAAATGTACAATAGTAGTTTAGTGTTAATGAAAGCTTCTGAAAGTCTAACTCCTGAAATAGTGAGGTATTGAATAAGTATAATGAATATAGTAGGTATTGCTATCACATGCGTTTGTACTAGTACCATCTGAAATATGTACATTTTTACAGGATCATTAGTTGTAATATTTGGCTTCTAGAAAAGAGAATAGTTTTTACAACTGTAAATATGCTGCCCTGGTTTTTAAATGTGTGTAGCTGCTTCATATCCAGGAAAAATACCTTTTTTGCATTTACTGCTTCATGGGAAAAGTGTTTAAGCACTACAATTCTTCACTTAAGAATTTGATGTTATTAAAGCAGTAGATTCTCCTGATGTCACTCTTATGATTCTTAGGTTTGTGTTTATAAAAATAATTCTTAATTGTGTGCTTATATTGGATAGTAGCACAGATTGTTAAAAGGTATATATTTTCAGATTGCAGTTGATATGATTTGGTCATCTGCTTTCTAGACGCAGTTCCTCCTCCTCGGGTTACAGAGATTTGGAGATGATGTATCGGTTCAGTTTATTTGCCATACACACAAGTGCAATGAAATGCTTATTTGCATGTATGCTCCCATACGAAGACATTAAAGGAATCTCTGAAAATATAAACGGAACAGCAGCAGCAACAAGAACAAGTTAAATAACATACAACTTTAAAAAGTCAAACTAGCAGTGTGAGAAGACGAGAAAAACATCAGTGTGAGCCAGTGGCAGGGGTAGAGTAATCAAATAAAAAAATTCAGTAATCAAAACTAATCTAACTATGCTTGTGTACATCTATTGTTATTACATTAGGGTATTAAGATACTTTTTGTAGCCATGTAATGATTTGCAATGATGATTGAGGTAAAAGTTTACCTGTTCTACCAAGTAAACAACATTTTAAAAAAATGAACCATGTTTGAAAAGGTCCTTTGACTCTATTGCTTCAATAGAAAAAACAAATAAGATGTCGGTTGCAGGGTCCTTTTAGGTTGTTCTGATTTTGCAAGTGACCATGATTCTGGTGTCTAAAAAAAGACCTTCACATTGTTGTGTGTTGATAAAGAGTGGCACGACAAAAGAAGATGTACCTCTGAAGTTACAGTTGTGAGAAGTGCTTTGGAATCATCTTTATTCCTGCATTAGTGGCACCTAAAGTGTGATCTTCACCTAAGTTATAATAAAAAATAATTATTTTTTATTATAAATATAACACACAAACAATTGTACTTTTTCTCGTCTATATTGAACACATTGTTTAAACACTCACTGTCTGTGCTGCAAAAAGTATATGAACCTCCAGGATAATGACCTCTGTTAGAGAAAGTAATGGATTTAGTCATTCCAATCAATGAGATGACATTCGGGTGTTTGTCTGAGATGCCCTGCCCTATAAAAAAAACCCCACAAAGTGTGGTTCCCAACAGAGTCTGCTCTTTACAACACAGGTTTGAAGTGAAATATGCCTCCATCAAAGGAGGTTTCAGAGGACATCAGAAGAAGAGCTGTCGGTGCTCATAAGGTTGGAAAGGGTTGCAAAAGCATTTCTAAAGACTTAGGCCTCCATCAGTCCACAGTCAGGCAGATAGTGCACAAATGGAAGAAACTCTCTACTATTGCTACTCTCCCTAGCAATGGTTGTCCAACAACAATCACTGTAAGAGTGAGCTGTACAGTGCTCAAGAAGTAACAAAGATCCCAACGATAACAGCTAAGGATCTCTAGGCATCTCTTGCTCTGGCTAATGTCTGTGATCGTGAGTCTACAATAAGGAAACCGCTGAACAAGCGTGGTGTGCGTGGGAGGATACCAGGAAGGAAGCCACTGCTCTCGAAGAAAACATTGCTGCCTGTCTGCAAAGTTTGCGAAAGACCACCTGCATGTTCCACAGGGCTACTGGAACAATGTTCAGTGGACAGATGAGACAGAGGTGGAATAAATAAGCGATGTTACGTTTGGAGGAAAAAAAATGTATACTAACATTAAAGCCTCATCCTAACTGTGAAGCATGGTGGAGGGAGCATCATGGTTTGGGGCAGATTATATCAGCAACTTCTACAAGAGCATGTCAGGGTATGTATCCGCGATCTGAAGCTTAATAGAAGCTGGGTCATGCAACACAACAATGATCCTGAACGCGGGAGTAAATCTACCACAGAATGACTTAAACAGAGGAAATAGCCAGTTGGAACTTCTAAAGCAAGACATTCATGCAGGACATCCCCAACATATCAGTGAATTGGAACAGTTCTGTAAAGAGGAAAGGGCCGGAACTGATGTGCAGGACTAAACAGCAGCTACGGGAAACACTTGGTTGAGGTTATTGCTGCTAAAGGAGGTTCCACTGGTTTTTAAATCTGAAGGTTCACTTACTTTTTCTAGCATAAACAGTTTAAATAATGTGGTTAATATGGACATGAAAAAGTGCAGTTGTGTGTGTGTTATTTCTTTAATCAGTTTGTTCTCTATTAAAAGGACAGACATGAAGATCAGGTCACATTTTGGGAGCAATTACTGCAGGATTACAGATAATTCCAAATTTTTCTCACCACTGTAGGTGTAAAAGCAAACTGGTTGACAAAGGTCTGGATTTTGCAGAAACATTGTATTCCCACAAAAACCCTCTTGCTTAATGCAGTCCCTCATAGTAATCGATAACTTCACTGGGTTCCTTCTTGCATTATGTGTAAAAGAATACATCACAAGAGTCAAATTTAATGGTGGTTTACTCTCCACTGTCATTATAAAGGAACAAATAGAGGTTAATTGCATGAGGAAAAGTCAAAAGGAGAAAAAAATATTTTGAACTGTGGAGCTTTCATCAGGTGAAGGGCCTTCTCAGAAATCTCCACAGCCAGAATGTTGTTTTTCTACACTTTATTGGATAATTATCCTTTGGTTCTTTCTTTAATGTTTGCATGCTAAGGTAGTTCTCAGCTCAGACTTTCCCTTTAAGCATTTCTCTCCCATGTTATTTTAAAATGTCTCCTATAAAACATTTGACACAACAGTTGTCTCCTAAAGTGGACACAAAGCCATTAAATAAAGTATCACTTGCTAGAGGAGACCTGGTGCCTATTTCATTGTGCTTTTGTCAGTTTGCAGTTTGTAATTGCCACCAACAACGGTCTTTCCACATTCAGAACTAAATAATGCACCTTATCCTTTTCCCTGCATACTGTATAAGGTATGACATTATATGTAAGTCTTATTGTTTAAAGATTGTGGGGATCTGGAACAAGCTACCCAGCCATGATGTTGAAGCTACCCTGGCTTCATTGAAGAAACAGTAAAATGGGGTGCTCAGATCGATTATAATTAATAGAGGGATAATATGTTGGAGGGCCTCCTCTTGATTGCATTCATTTTTATGTTCTCATATTTCTAAAGATGCAGTAGACTCTTGCCTTTCTCTCATTTCTGAATTTCAGAAGATTTATTCCCCTATTTTGGTAATGCAGAATAAACATTAAAGCACTTCTTATGTTTTGGGTTTTATAGATAGGCCCAAATCCTGAGTGTACCATATTTTGAGCAAATGACAATCCTAACTGGAGAGGTCAAGAGGTTAATAGATACTTCAAACGGGGTACTTGGCCTGGTATATTTAACAGATGGAGAGCCAGGAGTCATTCCCTTCCTGTAACTGTAGTAACACAGCAGACTCTCTGTATGGAATGCTGTATTCATCCTGTTTGCCTTCTACTTCAATTTCTTTTGGATGGAACCACCTTAAGTAATTCAGTATACTGTATGCTTTTTGATCAGACATATACTTAAATGTCCACTGTTTCAGGAATTCAGCAGATCATTATTGCAGTCTAGCCATTAAGGACCCTTCTTTGCACCCAAAGTGCACAATGTAAAGAAATGTTTAAGGGAGTGTGTATAACTACAGAGCTGCCTTTGTTCAACATTATAGTTCTCTTCTCACCCACTGTGATTTTCAGAGTATATACTTGATGGGATTCCTTCTCAGAGATATGGTTTTCTCAGGAATATTTATATCCAAGTTTTTCTTCCTAAAATGTTTCTGTTTTAGTGTTGTCTAGTCTCAAGTGAATCCTTGCAACTGCACTGACCCAGCCCCCTGTATTTTATTTGAATGTGATCTAATTTAAACACTGATAATGAGATCGACCCATGCACAATGAAAGAAATGCAGTTACTGAACCTTTCATCTAATGCATATTCAGAGGTGTGTAATCTCCAGTATGTTAAGGCTCATATTCATTTTTGTTTTGCTGTGAGTCATGCAGAGCTTATAATCAACTTTAAAAATGTGGAATCTGCAGGTAACCGTGTATGCCGTTAATTGCTGTACCATTGTACAGTATCTTCCTTTGTTGCTTTGTGTGGTAATAAAAGAAGCATCCAAATAAAAAAAAAATCTGGGCTTGTTTTGTAAGCGAACAAGTAGAAGAGGTATCATTTTCATTGTGACTGAAACTGACAAGCGCAGTAGCCTTCATCTTGAATCTGGAGTTGAAATGGAGCTCTTGCCATGGCCTGAGCTCACCCAGCTCTTGTGCACATGATGATTGGCCAAAACTGACCGCTGAAGCCCCTTTCAGACAAGCATTTTCTCTCCTCACTAGTGACACAACAGACAATATACTGTATAGAAATATATAAATGTAATCTAAAATGCTGCATTGAGATAGTTTTATAGCAATTTAAATAACTCTATAGCTGTCTTATACCACTCCTACACCTGTCGTGTCCTATAGTAGCATTTGCACAGTGGTAAAGGAAACTTAATTGCTGAAAATGTAATTCGTAAGGAGCCTGTTATTCAAAGATTTGTGAGGTTGCTTTAATATACTGTGCCTCTGGCTGGAAGGTTGCCGGTTCAAATCCCGCAGCCGGCAGAGGAATCCTACTCCTTTGGGCCCCTGAGCAAGGCCCTTAACCCCAACTGCTCCAGGGGCGCTGTACAATGGCTGACCCTGCACTCTGACCCCAAAAACTTCTCTCCCTGTCTGTGTGTCTGTGTCTCATGGAGAGCAAGCTGGGGTATGGGAAAAGATAAATTCCTAATGCAAGAAATTGTATATGGCTAATAAAGCAACATTAACATTAACATTATACTGTTTTTCAATTTTTGTTTTTCTAATGCCATGGAATAGTAATTTATAACCCTTTATTCCAAATGAATAGGCCTAATAGTTTTAATGCCACATCTCCAGTCATTTTAAAGACTGGTCTGCTAGTGCATGGTAGCACATTTCTGACATTTGCACAGCAGAGGGTGCATAATAACACATGATCACCATGAGAAAATAAACTTGACAGGTGTTGCAAGGAACCTGTTTTGCTTAGTATTTTGTACTTGACTGGGGCACAGTGGTGTGGTGGTTAGCGCTGTTACCTTATAACTCCTGGGTGCATGTTCTCCCCATGTTTGTGTGCATTTCCTCCCAGGAGATTTGATTGTTTTGACTTGTCCTGTACTGAGGTTCTATACAGGATGAGAGGAATGTGCTCTCAGTCCCTCCTCATGGCCTGTGCTCCTGTGACATAATACTGCTTTCCATGAACCTCGTCAGTAAAAGTAGCTTTCTGATAAATGATAATGGCTGGATAATTGGGTTCTGTACCTTGGTGAACTGAGGAACTCATCTGGATCTTCCTTGAAGGATCCTTGTGAATTGGACATATCAATATTGCTGGGTATTGTGTTCAAGCTACATAATGCGGAATTCATTTAGAGAAAGAGTCTATCAGCAGGATATACATTAATGGGCCTAAAGACATGAACTGCATGTATTGTCCTGGAAACAATACTTCCAAGTCAGACATTACTTGAGTCGTGACAAGCACGTCTTCTTCACTGCAGCACATTCTATTGACATTGATTCAGAGTTGTCTTAATTTTAAGATTTTTACATAACAAACAACTGCCAGTGAAACCATATTCATGAGTTTATATCAGCAATCTGCCAGACCTACAGTGGTTTGACTGCCTGTCTACTAAAACATGAGTGGCTGTATTGTCCTTTAAGTGACTTTAAATTTTGACTGTGCAAAAGGCAAAGATAGATTGCCATTATAAGAAGAATTTATACAATGCTATATATATAAAGATATATAGATTCTTGTGGCCCAGTGCAAACCATCACAATCTGTTGGAAAATCAAATGTATTGCAATGTGCAGTCTGTGTGACGTAATGATTGATCTTGTAATAGACTCGTGCTGTAATAGCAGCTTGGTGACAGTTTATGAAGGGGTTACTCTAAACTGCGAAAAATCAGCAGGCTGGTGAACTTCACTGCTCTTTCAAACGAGAACGATGCCCAGTCTAGAAACAGCAGAGCGCACCCTTTGTATGGCATTGATCAGATCCCATCGGAACGAGGCGATGAGCCCCCTGTTCAGCTGGGACCTGAGATGGATGGATCGATGAGGCTGGAAGGGGACTAACCTTGCCGTCCTTTCCAGACTGTTCCCCTGGATACCGCTGCCGCACCTGCAGCCCCCTGGTTGCCATGGCGATGCTTTGGGGCTTGAATTGAACCACAGGCGAAAACAATATATGCACCCCAAAAAACGCAGCTCCATGAGGTGTCCTCCATGCGGCGGAGCCCCTGGGCATTCTTTCCTTGGGGTGCCTCGGTCCCCCTGCTTGCAGGTGGCCAGAGGCCACGGCGAAGGGTAACTGCCACCTTCCCGCCGGCTGAGATGCCAGTGTCTCCGTCTCGCGTCGTCTGATTTTGTGGTGCTGCTTTCCCGCTGTGTCAGCCGCTGGGATCCGAGGCTTCTGTTCTCCCGGGCTGTGCTGATGCTGTGAAACTGGTACAGCACAGGTTTTGAAAGCGCCTGCTCTGCCTTTTATCTTGTTCTGATGGGTCCTAAGGCCAGATTGGTTGCCGGGGGCGGTGAGGGAGTGGGTACCGCAGCGTCCCTGCATTCAGAGCAGCACGGGGCTCCGGCAGCAGGATTTTCAGTGCCACCTCAGAATCGGTGTCAGTGCAGGGCCGCCTCGTTTCTTAACCCTGTGTTGTACTGTGTGTGTTTAATGGAGCAAAATCCAAGTTTATTCTCAAACTGTCTCATAGGAACTCAGAAGGTGCTCTGAAAAAAGAGCTCTCCAGGGTGTCAGCCTGGCTGTCTAGAGATGAGTCAGCAGTCTTGTTTTTAGAGTTCGTGTCAGGTGCAGGAAGATGACCACAGAGATGCCTCCTTTCCATCTTTGTAGGCTGTAAAGGAGCAGGTAAAGGTTTATGCCTTGCTGAAAAGAAAAGAGACACAAGGTTTCAGCCGTGGAGCCTTCTCTTTAGGTGTCACCTTTACCTGTTCTCTGTTGTAGCATGCCAGGCTGAAGGTCTGCATTTTAATATGCCAATTCACTACCATTAAACAGATAAAAGCTTCGAAAGCCAGGAGGAACCAAGTCTTCTCTTTGTTACCTTATAATTGCAGTGATACCCCTAATTGTTGATAGTAAACCCAATGAGAACACATTCTGGGCTTTCTTAGGTTTCCTCTTTATTGGGGTTTGGCATCATCAAGTGAAAAAAGAGAACCTTGTTCGCGTATAATAATTCGTCAACTTTCTGTTATTGTTTTAGTGAGGCATCCATGTCTCATTAGCACTTACAAAGACCTCTGAGACACACCGTCTGAATATTGCCATCCAATTATTGTCACGGTTTGATCTGATACAATTTTGTGTACAGTGCCCTTCATGCTCGGGTCCCCCAAAAAGCTTTAAAGAGCTAAAAACATCGCATTTCCAGTTATTTCCAAATATATTCAGCAAGACCGATTTTCAATCTAGATTCAAAGGAATCTCGAGATTCTCCATTTCCAGCGCACACAGGATGTGATTCTCACAGGTGTTGCCTACGTCCTACAAGCAGGCTGGGTTGGCAGAATGCCCTCTCTTGTTTGTAACCCATCTTAGGTTATTGTGAAGGTGCCATAATTGTTCCAAATACAGAGCATAATGAAAGATTCAGCACTGGTGACCCAGCTGGTTCTTATTTGATTCTTGAGCCCCCAGACAGCATAGCATCTTTTTGACTTGGTCTGTAAAGCTCCACAGTCTCCTAACCTCTCAGACCCCATGTTTGAGTGAAGACCCCTGATAGTGGAATAATGAGATGTTAATGGGACCACCTTTCAGACCTGCTCCTTTTGAAAGACTTGGCTGAGTGACAAAAAGAAATCTGAACAGAAGCAAAGGAAAAAACACTGCACATCCAACTTAAAGATGGCCAGTCCTTGCCTTTTGTTTGTGCCTGGTCGCTAGGGCTGCTGCATTCAGGCAATGTTTACACTCCCTGGGTTATGGGTTTGTCAGCACTCCTTTCTTATTGCTTTGAGGAAGAGGGTTTTCAGTGTTTGCTTCATTGAGGAGTACATTACATAGGTGAGCTGTTGGAAACAGACATCTGCCACTCCAGTATTTCTGGTGAAAGTTCTAAATGATGGTCTAACAACAGATAACTGTGTTTTCGATAGTGTTCAGATCTCCTAATGTCCATCCTTATGAACTGTTTCTGATTCTAACAGCTGTTGAAATTTCAGATAATGTGAAAAGATATTCAGATATTTGAAAAAAATATTTTTGCACCAGATGTTCACTGGAACTTGAAGTTAGAAAGAAAGATGTTTGGCCACAGTGCAATGAACAACCTGAAGAAAGCGAATTAATATTCAAACCAGGCTAACATTACAGAAGAAAACACCATCTGAACAAAGCAGTTCTTTGCAGGACTGTATTTAGTATTTTTATGCATGTGAAAAGCTCACAGAATTCAATTTTATGATTAAAAAGGCAATGTTGCTTCATTTCTAGGCTTGGTATTATAAAGCTTAACACTAAGGCTGGAAACAGTCACTAGAACATGTGATGGAACGTCTTTGATGTCAAACCTTTCATACATACAGTATATCTTCTAGGGAAAATGATGCAGGAGATAGTAGTGTTCTGAAACAACCTCTTTCATGCCATAGTTTGTGTTTTATCTGGGGCTTTGGATGTCCTGATTTTTGTGTTGTCATGTGGCAGTGTCCCAGGACTGAGCTGAACAGAAAAGGAACTTGGAAAATAAATCTGGGGAAAGGGCTTGTCTTTTTGCGTGTTATATATACATATACATACACATTCACATTGTATAAGATCTCTAATCAGTTTTTTGGAGAAAGTTTCTCTCGGTAATTTCATACACTGCTGTTTAATAGACAGTTATCTGTTTTGTCGTAAATCTTTGTCATGTCATTCTTTACTGATGCAGTATTTCCCTACAAATTCTTGATCTGTGTAAAAATGGTTTTTGTGTAGCTGCAGTTTTCACTCCGCGTGTGTTATTTATCATTTGATCACAGCTTTGGATAAGCTGGGTCTTCTCCTTTCTTGTCAATGTGGCTAATAACAGGCTGCCACTCTGAGCGATAATTTCCAGCCTTTCTTCACCAGATGTGGCATGAATAGAAATATTTGGCTGACAGTAATGCGACTGGGGGGCCTCATCCTGTAACCTCCTTTGAATCAATTTGTGATGTATTGTATTTTCTTGCAGACCTTCTCTTTATAGTTGCTTTAGTTTGTTTTGTGGGTGTTAATTTTATTGCATCCCATCAAAAAGATATTTTTTATATTCCAAGGGTAGACAGCTGCTGTGCCTAGCTTTGCTATCAGTTTGCTAAGTTTGTTGTGCAGTGGCCCTGCCTAACCTTAGGAGGCAATATGCTAGCTCAGCCTCTCTGAATTTCCTTATTAACTCTTTATCTGTTGTGTAAAGCCCTTGCAGGGGCTGCATTCAGTGCGTTTGTAACAGAATGGCGAGTCCGGTCAATTGATTGATTCACACAAAACCACCACCTGGTTAAACTGCATTATGTGTATTCAGAAGAGCCTGTATGTACCGTAGGCACATTCATGCAGGCCCGTTTTTGAAATTCAAAATCTAGCTTCATGGGGAAAAAAAATCAACGGGTTGTTTTTCGGTTGTTTCTTTCCTGATGCAGCACTCGTGTGAATGCCACAGCACGCACAGGTTTCTGAAAGAATATTGAAACGGGGAATTAGGCTCAGTTTAAAATGGTAACGAGGAAAAAAGAAAGTACCAAAAAGGCCCAGCCTCTCACATGAGAAGAGCGTTTCTGTGGAGGCTGCGTCGTGGAGATTTGCCGCTGGAGTGGGGGACTCCTGGCAGTAGTGCCAGCGACAGGGCAGTGAGCAGGCAGGGGACTGGCTGTGGCAGTCTCCACACGGGACATCAAAACAGTGTCCCTGCCTTCACCTTCCACACCATCCCTCAGGCTGGAGAAACGGCAGGAGGGGGACGGGGGCCCAGCTCATTTCCTCCATCAGAAGCTGATCTGCTGGCTGATTGAAGTCCTGCAATTGGATGGAAAGGAAGTAATGAGTTTATTCCACCTGAGTAAACTCATGAATAACACCTGAATAACATTTTTGAGAACCCGATGATGGTTTATTTTTGTTTTTCTAATTTTAATAAAGCACGTAGTTGATACACCCAAACTGTGCAGCCAGGGAGTATTAGCTCACTTTGGGTTTAAATTGTCAGTGCCATTTTTCATTTTGTATTATCTTAGATATGTATTTTGCAGTGCTTTTTTTCCCAGTTAAAAAAGCTGTTAATAAAATGACAAACCGCACGATATCTCTCTTTTAAGCACATGATTTAAAATACCTAAAATAGTTCCATCATTTTTCAAGAAAGGGATTTGGAAAATATTAAAAAATAATATTAGAGGTTAGATTGAAAAGGAATCATAAAATTTAAATAGTCAGTATATTCACAGTCGTCTTATTCTTGAAAGGAATTGTTCCCAGTAGCTGGGTACACTGTATGAAAACTTCTGACAGATGTGACAAGCATTATTTCCTTAGATTTGAAACTTGCTGTGATCTTCAAAATAGTGGCAGTGAGAGGACCCATAACAAATTAGAAACAATTCACAATAACGTGCATCTGCTTAATGTTTATCACAGTACTCAGATCTCATCACTATAACCACTATAACCACTTATCCAATTCAGGGTCAAGGTGTCTCAGAGCCTGTCCTGTGAGCCCTTGGACACGATACAGCCTAGATGTGATGCCAGTCCATCGCAGGGCACAAACACACCCACACGCACACCAGGGCTCATTTTACAGAACCAGCTTGTCTTTGGACTGTGGAGGAAACCAGAGGATCCGGAAGAAACCCACGTGACCGCAGGGAGAACATGCAAGCTCCCTGCAGACAGCAGCCCAGTAGTTGAGCCCTGGGCCCCAGCACTGCGAGACTGCTTAATATTTATATCCTACTGAATTATTGGTGAGGCTTCTATTATGAATGAAGGCTGGTAAATGAAGTAATGCAATAGCATCTTCTTCTTTAATAAAATGTACACAGTGGCATTGTAGCCGGCATCAGGAGTTCCCTTGATGCTGTATTTTGTGTACTTGGTAAAACCAGTGCTAGATGAGCTCTCTGCTTCTGGATGTTACACAGCAGGCGTTAGGACCCAGTTGGTCGGAGACAGACAGCCCTCCTGCAGCAGGCAACGCCGGCAATAGCGCAGTGCAATCTTTCAGCAGATGCTTTGACATTAGGTTTTCTTTTTATAAAAACATAAAAGCCAGCCAGAAGGAGGAGGATTCGTTTTCATACTAGACCCTGATCGAGATACGCCAGAGATCCTGGAAGCTAAAGGCCTTGTGTAGAGAAGTTGGTGATCCAGTCTGCTTGAGTGGGATTTGAGCAGCCATGGTCTGATCACTGTTAACACAGACAGAATCATTGAAACATCACCACAAACAGGGACAGGGATAAGAGCATACGCCAGCTTTATAACAGCAGAAGCAGCATGGCTCAAACTAAAAGGCACATGTATAGTCGGGTGAGTAAGAAAAATGATTGAATGTTTAATGAAAGGTGTGTGAACTTCTGGGTGTTACTGTCTGCCTGTGTTTCACAGAGCAAAACAGGATTGCTGACAACCAAGGGCTTTTAAACCAGGAACAATACAGTGGCATCATCAAGTCCTCTTTTACTGTGTTCAGATGTTATTTTTCTCTGGTTGTAAACAGATGTCAGCTGTTCATTTCATAACTGGGTGTTATAAATGTATGTTTTCTGTGTTTTGGCTGGGTTCTCTAAAGAGTCAGATAATTAAAAAAAAGACAAAGCAATAAACTAGTAATGAGCTGCTTGATGGATTGGGGGAATATTTTTTTTCCTACGGAGACTTTCAGTTAGTACTTTCGAAGTATAAAACTGTGCCTTTAGCGCCGATTTCAGACTTAATTTCAGGCAAAGACTTTTACTACTGTGTGATTTGCAGATACTGTAGTATGCAAGCACACAACTTAAACTGTTTCAGTAAGCTAAGTCTGATACTTCAGAGATAAAGTCAGTGTAGGTGTACTGTAGGCCTGTTCCTCGCTATGCAGTGACATATGGATCAGGGTTTTGTTGAAGTCACTGTGAATTGCACAAATATGAATGTAAAAATCAAATTCCAGAGTTCATATGTAAAGAAGTACTGCCTAGGTCTCAGAAGAGCCTGCACAAATATTCAGATAAGAGGAAAAGTGAGTGGAAATAAGCTATTTTTGTCTTATCTGTGTTATCTGAAATATCTGTGTACATAATTCATGTTCTGCTTACCAGGATTATGAAATTGAACCATGGTTTTAACTGGAACAACTCTTTCACAAGCACAAGTCTCATGAAAATGTTTTTGGGATGATTGTTTTCATTTAAAAGGCAAAGTACTACTGTACGTTAACCGTTATGTATCCTGTATGCATGCATTAATTAGTTACATGAACTTTGTGACATCCTATTACAGGTTTTAGTTTTACCTTATGGAGATTTTCTGGGCCCTGCCCTGTGTTTCAGTGGGCTGTAGTCACTCAAACATGATCTTGTTTTTCGATGCTGATTGTCCAGTCTTGGGTTTTGATTCATTATAATAATAATACCTTGCATTCTTGTTGCTTTTTTCCTCCCAAAGGATCCCATAATACTTAACACATGGAGGGGGACTCACTTCATCCAGTACTCAAGTGCTGGACCCATCTTAGTAACCTGTGGCAGCCATTATGTGCGGGCAGCACTGCTGCACAGCCGATTCAGGCTGGATTTACTTCAGCAGTGAAGGTGGAATTTAGGGATTGCCATTAAGTCGAGAGTAGAATGTAGCCTTACTCTTACAAACTGATCTTTAGTGTCCCACTGGTCAAGATTTCATTTTAACAGCTCTTCTGCACGATGGTATTTCCTACACCTTATGAAGAGCGGGAAAGAGCGCCGCCTACTGGTCCCCAGGCACCACTTACAGAAGCAGCCTGGTTTTCCTTGGAAGTCTCCCACCCCATTGCTGTCCAGACTCAGCCTTGATTAGCTTCTGAGTTGTGATCAGATCCACCTACAGTACATGGTGGTGGCATCCCCCCATTGTCTGACCCTGTTCCACAAGTACTGCTTGAAAACTGGTCACAAGTTGTACACATGTCCTGTAAGAAGACGGATATTAAAAAAAGAATATCTTTCATGCCACGTAATACCAGCTAGTTGGAATTATTATATATGAAAAAGCCATGCTTTTGTGTATCACCATACTTAATAGCCCCGACTAGCTCTGCTGGTAGAGCATGATCTCAGGGTAGTGGGTTCGTGTCCCACGTGGGGCGCAAGGTTCTCTAATAACCCATACTGGGCAGCAGCAGTATGGGGGGGTGGTGTTGGTGGCTGAGGACCATGTTTCCGTGACAACGGCAACAATTCTCGCACTATCTGCGTGGAAGGAAGGCTTGGTGATCTACTTCCAGGTCCTGCCAGAAAACTCTATGGATAGTGACAGGGGAGCTGTCCACAGGGTCGCCATGAGTCGACACCGACTCGACGGCACTCCCCATCCTTACTTAACATGTGATTGGGGTCATCTGCCAAACCTGCTACACTTTAGTGCCTTTTCATCAATTCTCATACCTGCTGATATTATCTTTTGATGGGACAGATTGTGCCACCTGTAATCATTGCTTAAAACAAAAGAGCTACTGACCTTAAGGAAAAGCAGCCTTTATATGGATGTTTAGAATATAAACTGTACTGTTTGCTCACTGTGATGTCTATTTTTTCTATCAGTGGCATTGCTAGTATTGTAGCATATTCCCAGTGTTGTTTGGAATGATCTTTTATTGTGAGATAGTGTACCAAGTCCAGAGAATAGTTGTTACAGCCCATTGGTTTTGATAACATAATGTGTTGCAGATGTTTGGTGGTTGAGGAAATATTCTATTATGCTTAATGTTATGTGCATTGTCTCCTGTCTCTTAACAAAAGAAAACAAATAGTAGTATAGTGCTATAAGTTATACAATATATGTAATGATCTCATCTGTCTGGCTGTTTTACTTAGTCAGAGGTGTTTGCACCATCCTGACTCATGTGCCTAAGCTGCCAGGTTTGTCAAATCTGAAATATCATCATTATCTGGTCCTGCTTGGACCTCAGGTTTTCACTTTTGGCAGGCATATTGTGTTAAGGCCTGCGCTGAAATGTTTGTGCCTGTGCTGTGAAAATATACAGTCTGGATCTGTTTATTTTTTGCCTCCATGCTAAACAGAAAAGACTGCTAATTTTGCAAAAGTGTTAGAAAATTAATACAAAAACATGCTGAAGTATAGATAGTTCCAGACCTGTATTATCCAGTGCTGGCCTGATGAAATCGTCATGCTGACTTGGGGCTAGGTGTGATCAAGACCAGGAGATGCTTGTTTCAGAAGATACCATTGTTCACGAGGGCTGCCTATCCTCACATTCAGATTAGTTATGGGAAATGAGAACCATCCTTGCCTGCTATTTGTAATTCGAAAACAGAAGAGTTTTTTCTTTTTTTATGTAGACACAAGAAAATATGACAGATCATTCACATTGGCCTTACTCATCTTGAACATTTGACTACTAATAGAACATTTATCCAAGAATATAATCTTGGAAGAACCTAGAATGAATATCTTCATCCACAATGTGCTCGTCTGCTTGTTTTCTGCACCCACAAACTGTTTGCTTAACGACATGCCTTCTGTTCTCTTTTTCCTGAGTACATTTATATGTTTTTCCATATATTTATGTTTTTGTTCCTGCAGCCGTGCTCTGTGTTGAATTTGAAGTAATCCTTTGGGCTTACGGTTTTGAGGGTTTTAAATGCCTCAATCAATTCTTTTTGCTGTAGGCTAAAGAGGTTCAACTGTGTATTTGAGGCAGTTCCATTTGCTGAATGTATCATGAATATCCTGATGTTTCTTAAGCTTTCAGTTATTGATCTGTTGCAGTTATCCTTTAAACATATTTACAGGAAACTGACCTTTTGTTCAATTGCAAATATTATCTGATTGAGACTTTATTCAGCTTCTTAACCATCACTGTTGTATTAAGTGTTTGTGTTTAAGTACATGTTTGCGAGTCTGAAATCCTTATATGAGTTTCATGTATTTGCTCAGTGTATGAAGGCCTTTAATGGAGAGACATTTTGTCATTTTTCAGGCTTTTGGACGGTCAGGTTTAGACATGCGTTTTCCTGAGTCTCGGGTTTATGATAAACAAGCCTTTTTGGTTGCAAAATCTATGCTTTTTCTGAAAGGTAGAATTAACATATTTGGCTATATCTTGCGAAACCTGGTTTGAGTACTGAGCAGCATCTGCTCGTGCAGCCATGTCTGTCCATCCATCTTTTAACCACTTTATCCAATACAGCTCCACAGGAGAACTGGAGCCTGTCCTGGCAGCACCAGGCACGAAACAGAGTCCACCCAGGATGGGTGTCAGTGTGCTTAGGACATTTCCATTGGAGCCATGGACATTCCCATGTAGTTGGAGAAAATGAGTACAATGCACTCAAGTAAGAAGTGGCCTGTACAGATCTGCATGCTGATGTTGTTCCTCTATGTTGTTGCTTTACTTCCGGTTTATAACGATACTATGATCCCATTTCTAAGAGTAGGGTGTTAAATCCACAGTCTTGGCTTAGTTTCAGTCTGGGCCTAAACAATCTGTCCTCTCACTCCCCCCCCGATCGGCTGTGCGCTGGGGCTGCTGGTGCAGAAGGGCTGCTGTGTAACACGAGGGTGGAAGCTGCACTTCAGCTGTGGATGAAGTGGGACCACATCTACTGTATATATGTCAAGTGCTTTGAGATCTTTTGAGTTAAAAAGCACACTGTAAATGAATCTAATAACATGGTATGAAGATAACGAAACAATCCAATTGCTAGTGTTGAGAAAACAATGGGAATATCAATGGAACTGGATCCATATTGATCTGACTAGGAGCATCACGGTGATGCAGTGGTTAGCGCAGCTGCCTCACAGCGCTGGGGCTCTGGGATCAATTCCAGACCAGGGGTGCTGTCTGCGTGGAGTCTGCATGTTCTCCCCCGTTCGCATGAGTTTCCTACCGTAGTCCAAAGACATACTGGTAGGCTAATTGGCTTCTCGGAAAATTGGCCTTTGTGCAAGTGTGTGTGTGGCCTTCGATAGACTGTCCCCCGCTTTGTGCCTGCTTGCTGGGATAGACTGCAGGTCCCCCTTGACCTGTAACTGGATGAAGCAGTTAGAGAATGGATGGATGGACGATGTGACTCGTAAGGTAATTCCAGTATGGCTCTTCATGGACCAAGCAGTTGGGTGAGTGTTAAGTGTTGAGTGGATATTGGTTGTTGCTCCACTGCTCCCTGCAGTGCTCTCAGTTGCAGCAGTCAGAAATATACAGGCAAGCAAATATTTTTTCAGTGTGTTCCACTGAACAGCGGAGTCCATTCCCAGGCTGCCTGTTTGACCATGGTATCAGGAGCTGTAGAAAGCCACCTAAGCCTGTACTGAATCTTACTGCTAAAAGTCTATATTACTCCTTTGCTATTTTCTTTGCGCCTGTGATTTCTTGAATTGTTGTGTGTGTTTGAGCTTAGCTCAAGATGTAAAGCCAGCCTTTTTTTCCCTGAGCAAACACACCAGACCAGTGCAGCTAAAGAGATTTTCTGTTTTTCATACATCACTATCAGCAGACATGCTTGCACTATGTGACTTTTACACACCCGGAGAAGGCTGCTCTTTTCAGCAGGGAATAAACCTATTTCTTGTTCCTATAACTATTTTATTTTTCCAAAGACACACCTTTTGACGCTCAGTATAGGAAGTAGTAACCCCTTTAAGCTGCTTCGAAAAAATGACAGCCAAGTAAACTTCTAATAATGATCTTAATATCAAAGTTCTGATTTGCATTAAAATGTCAGAGACAAATTCTGATTGAAACCAGGAGGTTCAATAATGAGTCCATGAGATTTGTAATGAGTACAAATCTTTAGAACCACAGACACAGTAATGGTGAATATCTTGTTGGAAAAACAAATGTTTCTGAATAACACTCTGTTAAAACCTAATTACAACATTGAGCTGTAATCAAGAAGGACAAGAAGTGAAAACTTCTTTCTGAACGGAGACGCAAGAGCTACCCAGCCATATGACTAAAGCTGATACTCTGGCTCCTTTCAAGAAACAGATGGATGAGATTCTTGGATAAATTAGCTACTAACCACTACCAAACGATGATCTTGATAGGCTTATTTAAGGGCATCTGTCTATCAGAAAGCCAGTAAGATAACTATAAAAGAAGAATGAAAGGGAGAAAAGTGTATCTTTGTATATCTAACAATAGTTCATATGTGAGGCTGATTCTCAGTGTAACTTTCTGCACAGCGTGATATAGTTCAGATCAATAATAATAGCAGCTGCTAGGCATGGCCAGAAAGACACTGCCAGAGATGGTCTAGCACTTCGGAGTTCTACAGTGATGTCACTTTTACTTCTTTCAAAATGCCTTCTGAATGGCAGCCTGCAGGAAGACAGGGAGGAAAACAGTCAAAATCCCTTCATAGATTAATGGTAGATTTTTAATTTTGTCAAGAGTTCATAATTTGCCCTGTGGTACCAGTATTTCAGAATATTACATGAGGTAAGTGTCTATGGTTTAAATCTAAATTTAATGACGTCTTGTTGGCTTTTTAAATTTGATTTCAGATTTGCATTTGCACACCTTGACCTGTGCAGCCTGTTGTGTGGGTCTCTGTATCTGCAATCTTACAAACCAATGAGTCTACAGACTGAACACAAGCTATAAGTTTTAGTGTATCTATTTAAAGACTGTCAGAGTTCTTCTGTGTTTCTTGAGAAGTTGAATACCCACTTGTGGTATATTGTACCCTTGTAACACAGAAAATGGACAATTCTCCCACGAATTTCAGTTTTTGCAACATCCTTTTTAAAGGTTTCTTACAAACATTGGGTTTGATATTGATCTCATTTTGTTTTTCTCTATTTAAATCTTTTTTATTTATTTAGGCATTTTTATATCTCGCAGCCTTATTCCTTATTTTCAGCATGCTGTAATGTGCTGTACTTTGCCATAGTCTTAATACAGTTCGTCCATTGACTGAACTTGGCTGAACCCTGGCACTGGTGAACTTCTCCTCCAGCAGACAGTTCGTCCTGTCCAGCGCTGAATGTGTAGATATTGGGCCTGCAGAAATACAGTCTGCAGATCCTTGGAGCTTTATTGGGACAGAAATATCGTTGTTTAATAGCTCAAGTGACACCTGACACGTTGTCTGTGTGAGACGTGAGCCGCTCCAGATGAGAAGGTGCTTGGTGTGGAAAGATCTTCAGCTGGAAGCAGTGCGGACTTGCTGCCGGCCAGGGCCTGACCTGACCGCTGTGCGCTCTGTCTCTGCAGACCCCGAGCAGTGGGAGCGGCAGGATGAGCTCGGACGGGGGTGTCCGACCGGTCAAGGTGGGCTCCCGCGTGGAGGTGATCGGCAAGGGCTACCGGGGCACCGTGGCCTACATCGGGGCCACCCTGTTCGCCACCGGGCGGTGGGTGGGGGTGGTCCTGGACGAAGCCAAGGGCAAGAACGACGGGACGGTCCAAGGCAAGAAGTACTTCACCTGCGAAGAGAACCATGGCATCTTTGTGCGCCAGTCCCAGGTAACCCTTCCCCTCGTCCGTCACTGTGTCCTCAAGCCCCCAGCGTCTGAGAGAGACCCACAAGAGCTCTCTTAGATCTTCTGATAAAAGCCTTTTATCTTCCAAAGTTCTCAGTTCTAAGTTACAGTCTGGTTTTGTTTATAGAAAAACCTTTATATTAAAATTCTTAATGTAGAAGTACCCTGAACGCTTCTGCCACGCCCGCGCAGCCCAGAGTTAATCCGAAAAAGATATTAAACAAGCCTCTGCACCCTCGCCGTCAAGCAGTGTTTCTGAGTCATGTTCATCCCGAGGCACACCGACTTAAAGCTAAAGAGTACGTGGCACACCTCCCTACACTCACATACACATAACTCACGAGCTCTTGAACGTTCTCAGTTTTGTGGTTACACCACAAAGCTTCCATATCTATAAATAATATTTAACTTGTTGATGTTTTTATTTTGCTCGTGTTTGACTGTTCTCCAATTCCGCGACCCTCCTGTCAATGTCCGGAGAAACCCCACCGTGCCGCGGGGCAGCGAAGGAGAAGCGCCGCTCGGCGGTCTCGCCGGCCGGACATGTGACACGAGAGAGGCCACTGCTGTTCACAGCTGGCCGATGTACCAACACTTCCACCTGAAACAGCTCCTAAACCTGGGACCTATACAGTGATGTTCTTTTGCTGATTAGTGGGATGCAAGTGCGTTTGAGGATTACAGAGGAGAAGCACTGAGGAAGCTTGCTGCAGGTGACCAGTGCATACGAAAAGTGGATGATCCTGAGCACATCTTTGAGCTCTGACTGCAGCTTGAGAAAGTGTTGGTTGTTCCCATCACAGCACACGCACCTTTTTAGAAAAGCATGGAGAATGATTCTCCTCACGTTTCTAGAACAGTTCATTGTCCATCGCAGATCTTCATTCATCTCTGTTGCTGTTTTTCATAGAATAGGATTTCCATCGCAGCTTATTTTTTTATCTGATTCTTCATTTTTTTTACCAGGTTGTTGTTGAATTCTTTAGAACTTAGAATAGTGCCCTTTTCTCGTAGAACAAATGTGTTCTCTTTTTAGCTTCTCTGTTACCAGTAGACACGCATTACAAAAGAATTATATCATTAACACTAGTCTTAGGGAAATGTAGAACAAGGCCCGAAGGCTAACCAATTTTGATGTAATAAATAGACGTACTGTACAACGCCGGCTACGTCCTTAGTGCAGTGAAGTGAAAGCAGGTACAGTATACAGTATGCTTGGGGTGAAAAATTGCTTTCCATCGGACTTCCATACGTTATGAGTGGGATTAAGCACAACATTGTATAGGTTATTGAACCGTTTTTTTCAAGACTGAATGTTTGGTGAATTACACGAAAAAAGATGTGGTGCACTGAGACAGCTAATCTTTAAAGCCCTCATCTCTGCAATCAATACAGCCTTTGCCTACTTAGGCGTTTCACATGATGCATTGTTTCATTAACGCAGATCACAAGTTACTGCATTTTGAAGAGAACTATGTGAAGTGTTATTAATGGTTACGGAATATTGATTAGTGGTCTAAAAACAATGCTTAATTTACCCACTAAAGATTGGCATTTTTGTTTAGTTTTAAAAGTAGTACTATTTCCAGAACATTCCAAATAATTATATACTTAATAACAACTATAAACGTAATCATTTTCCCTGTTATCCCCTGTTGTAAAAGAGTGGAATAGAGATTGATCTTTTAGGTTCCCTGTTGTAAATGAATTGTTTTTTTGTCCTGATAGCTGGCCAGCTGCAAACACTTGCATGACCTGTAAGGGAAATTTGAGATATTTTCAACATTTTACTCCTTAGTAGATCATTCTTCTTCTTAATGAACTTCAATATAATTTTGAATTGCTTTTCCATTTTCTAATGAGTAACAATTTTCTTGCTTATAATAAATGCCTTGTTTAGTGCTAAAGATGTACTAAATATGTTAAATTAAAATATGTATATGTGTAAATGTTGAAAATAATGATTGTTCATTAATATTAATGATAATAACATTTCATTAATATTATTTATAATAATAACAACAATGTTTATTTAAAGCAATGCCTACACCCATTTGTTTCAGAGCAAAGTAGTTTGTTTGCCCATGAATAACGTAGCTCCTGCATTGTAAATTTACACATTTAAGTTGGGGATTAAATGCATGCTCCTGGGATAATCTCTCATCTTGAGGGTTCTCTTTTAGAAGGAAAAAAATAAAAATACATTTTAGGTATAACAATGTTTTATTGGTGAATACCAAAGTCTTGCAGTGATATCTCCCAAATGCCACGATTGTTTTCACACAAATGTCTCTAACTGGAGAGAATGTAGAAGAGGTCATCTGAAAATGCCATTAGCAGGTTTAAGGTCTGATGTGTTTTATTTTAGGATAAGATGCAAATCAAATAATAGGGTACACACTGTATACATGGTGTTTCCAGTTAGGTAGATGGAAATCAGATCACCTCATGTCTAGTAAAAATAGTTAGGTTGAAATTGAGAAACTGCAGAGAACAATTGGTAGATGGGTTTTACCTCACATGTCCAAGCCATCTATAGCTTAAAGTGTAAGGTTTTTTTTTTTTGGTTGAGGCAGGTTCACACCACTCTCCATTGGAGTTTCCGTTTCATCAAAGTACATCAGTATTTCAGACATCGGTTTCACTGGTCACTCTTTATATGTAAAACCTTTCAAATGACCCATGGACACGATTCCCAACATTTACTCTTCCCAGTGCAGGAGATTCTTTTCTCATTGTTAAGAATTCAGAATTAAAAAAAGTCTGCGATAGTGGGGTAGTCAACACATGATATGGTTGAAGGCTGAAGATCCCCTGGACTGGAGCAATTTCAATTCTGAAAATAAAATGCAATAAAAAAAATAGAATCGGAGGTTATTCTTTTGAAAGTATTATTTTCTTTACAAAATGTATTTTCTTCTTTGTGAAATTCAAGAGAATTTTGAACAGCTTTTCCATGTCCAAGGGGTAACAATTTTCTCATTTAAGAAATTAAAGAAAAACAGTCCGGTAGATGATCATTGATGCACCATTGATTCATGTGGGTATAGTAAACCCAGCCCCCTAGTACAGACCCTCCATCCTAGCTGAAAGGAGAATGTCATTACTCAGTCAGAACTATTACTTTGCAGAGTCAAGCAGATAAAAAGGTCGCTAGCACAAATTGTTGATATTCGTGTAATGAACTCTACCCGTAGTTCAGCTATGACATGATATAGTTCAGTATATCAGACATTTGTGTAGAACTTGATACTATGATAGCTATGAGGCTCGATGCCCTGCGTGGGATGCATGCTTTTGGACTATGGTAGAAAACCGGAGCACCCAGCAGAAACCTGTGTGAACGTGGGTAGAACAGGCACACTGCACACAGACGTCAGGCCAGGTCCAGAACTGAGCTCGGGGCCCCACACTGCGAGGAGCCATGCTTATCACTGCACCAGTGTGCTGCCCATCTTTGTTCATTTTTAGAGCTCTTCTGAAGCACTTGTTTGACTGTTTTAAAGTCCATATTTTGAGGTCTTCAGAAAGCGTTTATTTTTAATTATGTAAAACCAATTTTACCTCTTTCAAGAAATACTAACAAAAAGGCTAGGTGGGCAGAATTGTCTCCTCTCGTTTGTTACATTTCTTGTATTCTGACGAGCAAGTATCGAGACCGTCAGTTCTCTGTGTCACCCCAGCATGGCACTTCCTACAGTGTGGTGTTTCTGGATCAACTGGCAAGATAAAGGGGGGTGGGTTGCCGGCAGACGGATGTAGAATCTGGGCAGGTTGCTCTGAATATGGAGGTTCCATTAACATACTGGGGCTTTGTTTTTTGGAAATCCTGGGCCGGAGGAAAGACTGCCTCCTACTGGTCGACCATTATTCTTCGCAGAAGTGACCTGGTTGCTGGTCACAGGGTTGACCAGGTCCTGCCTTGCTGAGCTTCTGGTATCTAATGTGATTGAGCAAAACGTTTGTAATGCTCCTGCCTGGGATTGAGGTTTACTTGGTTTTATTTCAGCTTTCCCTGTTCGGGCTCAAGATAAAATGCTTAATGTTCAATTTAACCCTGATATTTCTTTTCCACTTGACATTTACACCACCATGCTCTGTCTTGCACCGGGCAGGAATGAAATATGACAGCCCCTGGCAGAACAGCTCGCCTGCACACTTGCACTTCAGCCAGTTCCTTTCCAGTGGACGACTAGATACAATTTATTTTGCCCCGAAGTCAGACAGTAAAATGCTTTGTCAGATATGTGCTTCAAAGGGATGCTTTATTGCAACATTCCCATTGCTACTGAATCTCAGGTTTGATACCCAGCCTTTAAAAATAAATGTAAGGAAAAAATAGAGAAAGAAATTGTTTGTCTATTTATTCAAAGTCCTTGTGATACAGCGAGTCCTTTAATAGGGGCAGTTGATTCCAGAGGTTGTCTAGGAGATGCAAACCATTGATATTCTGCTTTCTTTGTCCTATAATTACTTGTTCAAAGTAGAAATATGCTTTGACAAGTATAACAATTAGTATTGCTTATCGGAACATGTGCATTGAGTGTTTCCTGCTGCCACAATTTTAGCTTTGGACGTGCCTCTGGCAGTTTAAAGATTAGTGCCAGTTAACAAAGGCAGGCATTAATTATTGTATTTGATTTTAGATATTGTCAAATGCCTTTTGATAATGTTTAGGCCTTTCTTTTTAGGATATTGTGCTTCAGTGTTCGTGTTTGGGGCTGGATTTACCTTTCAAGTACAGTTTTCCAGATTCATTATGGACAGGGTTAATAACATAAACATTGGTGTGACTTCTCAGACTCAAAGTTCAAAGATATTAACAGTTAATTGATATTAACTATTGTTAATTGTATGACTCTTACAGTCATATAAAAGATGAGTAAGGGGACACACAAAAACTGATTTTGCTGTTGTAGCAAGTGACCATAAAAAAGTTTATATAAATCATTATTTATTACTGGAATTTTGAAGCAACAAAAACATGCAAAATTGAGTAGTAAGGAAAACAAAATAAATATCAATCAGTGCAAACTGACTAGACTCTCAGACTCTTACTGGTTAACATGTAGCAGTGTGTTGTATCTAGACCCAGGCTTCCTCATTCACAGCTCTTCACATCCATGGTTATATTAATCAGATGAGGGGATTATTTCTCAGCATAAACCAAACCTTGAGAAAAGTGGATTTCTTAAAAAGATAGGTCTAATGTTCAAGGAACTATTTGGAACTATTATCAAATTGCACGTACTATAAGTATCCATTTGTACAGTTGTTATTCATAGGAGCACAATAAAACTTGAAGTCCAGTTCTGAAACAGAAAGTTTCCAGTTGAAGTCCAGTTCTGAAAATGTCATCCTAACCGACTTTGTTGACCTCTGTTTTTAGATCCAGATGGTTGATGATGGAGCAGACACTACTTCTCCAGAGACCCCAGAATCATCAGTGCCCAAAGTCCCCAAACGAGGTAATGAGGCCTGCGGGAGCATAGCTTTTACATGTCTAACCAGAGGAGAGGGGTGATCGACGTTTCATGTCCTGTGTATTGAAGTTCAGAATACGGCCTTTCTGAAGACTGGTCCCAAGGTGCTTGGGAGTCCAGAAATATTCCCAGAGCGCACAGAGTCTTGCTGGTCCTCCTTCATTGTGTCTGCTTTGTGCTGTAAACTCCTGTCCTGCGTGTGTTCGAATATAAAAATTGCTCATTTTTTCCACATGGAAGTGTTGAGTATTTTGAGTCTATGAAAAGTAACAAAACTAGTGATATTAACAATGTTGACACAGTGTTAGTGATTTAGGGTTTAACATAAGTTTTATGTTAAACCATTTTGCAGTAAATGTTGAGCTCTCAACATGATAAAAAGATAGAGAGCAGTAGAAAAAATACGATAGCTGTTCTGTGCAGCGTGAGGTGAGTGTGCAGTGCTGCTGCTGCTGACAAGCCAGCTGATTGCAAAACAGGCTGCCTGCCTGCAGTACCTGCTTGAGCCTTACATGCACAGTTTATACTCTCAAATCCGCTTTGCGTCACTTGGGGATTTAATTGTGTCTGTGTCTTCAATATTTGGCCTGTTGCATTTAATTTATTTTTTTAATTACAGGCTAATTGGTTTTGTGTGAGGACAGGATACACACAACAGCACACTTGGAGCCTGGTGTTGTTGTACAGTGTAAGACAAGGGCGCTGCAGGTCAGAGCTTTGTCATGCTGCTACTGTGGGAGTGACTTGCTCTGCAGGGCAGCCATGTGCTTTAGCTTTAGTCTTTTGATAGGTTTTTGCCCAAAGTTCAGTTTTATATTTCTGCTGTTGCCAGACTGTATGAATGCCGCAGGACCTGCTACTGCACAGCAGTGATTATCAAATAAATGTATTTTTAGTTTAATAACAAAGGAGCTGTGTCAGTTATAGATATTGTTGTCACTAACTTCACAAAGGCCAATTAATATGAACTATAATGTATACAGTGGTCTTTATGCTGCTTTTTAACTTATCCCCAGCTGTGTTTTCTGGGATGGCCTCTAGAGCCAGAAGAAAATATTCAGCTCTAACCTTTTTCTCACTATTTGTTTCACTGTTGGTTTCCATGGGGACCATCAAGGCAGAGAAAACAAAAGCCCTTTTCAAGATTCTCCAGGAGGTCTGCTGATGTAATGGTCTTCAGCTGCCTTCGCTGCCGCAGTGATGTCAGTCTTCTGTCTTCTTAATATTTTCTTCTCTTTGGAACTGTTGAAAGATTTAGAAAAATAATAGACTGTGGCACAGTTCAATGACATTTTATTCTTAAATTGATTTAGGTTTGAATTCTGAGTATTTTTTTTTTATTTAGGTCTATCCCTTTGAGGCAATAACTGCATGAAATCTATGACAACACTAGCACGCCAAATTCTGTGTAATGATATGTTTTTCCAAGGTTTAAATGCTGCGGCTTGGGTTTTCCTGACTTTTTTTCTTCAACATGTAAAATGCTGCTCAATTGGATTTAAATCCCTTGATTTCGAGATTGGTTTGACCTAAGACTTTTCCTCCTGATGAACTCCTTGGTTGAAGAGGCCATGTTCTGGCTCAATGTCGGGCTGCATGGTGAAGTCCCAGCCAAGAAGTGTGGAAGCGTTTTCTTCTACATAAGCAGACCAGATGTTTCTGTGAATTTTAGAAGTCATGCTGCTGCTGCCATCATCGGTTACATCATCAATAAAGGATTAGATGGTTCCATGGGTAGCTATACAACTATGTTACCTCCACCATGCTTCACCGATGAGATAGTGTTCTCTGGAGCAGTTGCAGTCCCTTTCTTCCTCCACACTTTAACCTTTCCATCACTTGGGTAATGGATTCTCCTGCTCCTTGAAACTTTGTCCAAAACACTACTGGCTTTTAAATCTTTTTACTCCCTAACAAATTCTGAAGCTTGCATATTTCCGCCAATATTATACTTATTGTACTTTGAGAAGACACCTTTGGTTTAGTAAAGTAATAAAATTAGAAAGGAAAGAGAAATGATCAAAAGGACAAGTCATAATTAAAGAGGATCTCAGGGCTCTTATGGTCTGATGTATTTAGGAATGCCTGGCATTCCATAGTGGCTGCTGTTGCCATGACTACCTCTAGTTTTGCTGCATTGTCAGGCTTTGCAGTTTTCAGCCTCCTTGTCTGTACAGCTCTCTCACACTGACGGGAGGGGCTGCACGGTTTCATCTGTTGTCAAGCACTGCACTAACAGAGCTCGTTTACCTCTGTTATGTGTGGATTTTTAACAGGGAAGTCTTAATTAAATATATCGTTTCAGCATATGCCCATGCATATTTCTCTTTTTGATACTTTTCTAGGTCAGTAACTATAACAAAAAAGTCTACTTCCCCCTTTTTAGAGTTACATTATCTACATTTCTCTTTTTAAGCAAGAACTTCCTTCCTTTCAGCAATTGTGTACTCTGAATGTGTTCAAATTATGGAAAGGATTTTCTGGTAAAAATGATCTTAAATGTAATTAAATATTTATCCACGTTGTTAATGTCTTGTATTTATTGTGTAGCTGATGACTTAGAACCATTAGTGTGGCTGTGGACTGTAAAAGGACTTGTTAAATTACAGCTGTGCAAGGAAGGCAGCTTCTGTCTGCTGTTGATTGCTCTTTACTTAGCTAGTAGGTTTTGCTTGGAGCCATCTAACCCTCTATTGAGAGACAAGAATGAACCCTTTCTGTAATAAAGCCTGACGATCAGCTGATGTTTGTTTTGTCTCTTCCAATTTGATTTAACAAGAGTCTTTTCAACAGATCGCATTGGACTGCACTTTACTGACATACTGTCCAGCTGATTGCATTGTCCCCAAGATAAACACAGCAAAGGGTCTGAATGCTTAGGCGGTCATGACCTTTTCTGTCTTTCTTTCATATGAATTATGTAGAGGGTGGCATTGGGGTGCAGTGGTTAGTATTGCTGTCTCAGAGTGGGGTGCTATTTGCATGGAGTGTCCTCTGGGTGCTCCAGTTTATTTCCACAGTTCAACAGCGATGGACTAGAGTCCTGTAATGGGTGCACTCTGCCTTGTGCCCTTTGCTTGCAGGGATAAGCTCCAGCTGCCTTGTGATCTGAAATTGGAAGAAGTGGATAGAAAATGGATGGATGAATGATCTATTTAGTCCTTTTTCTTTTTTGGCTTTGACTGTGGGGAGTAGGTTGTGTACTGTATATAACATCAGTTGTGTGGACCTTCACAGGTTTAATGGCCACAAGCTTTAAAGGGTCTTGATGCTTTTTCAAGGGGAGTGAGTACGAGAGTAAAAGCATCCATACATTTTCCCATAAACACCTGCTGATGATTTGATATAGTGCTCTTTATGATAATATGACCTGTTTCTTTTACCTTTCACAAGAATGAAACAAATGAAAAAATTCTGTGGATAATTGTCCATGGGATGCTTTCAAAGCTTTCTTTTTCAAAAATGCATCTACAGTATAATACACTATTTTTTAATGTATTTCCCTTTGTAAGTAAACATCACTGCCAGTAGCTGTCCTATGCAGTAATGCCATTATTGGGTCCAAAAGAAGGTGTTGGAGTGAGAGGGTGCAGTGAATGTATTTGTGGTTCAGAAAGATGGTTCACAAATCCTTTAACCTAAAAGCAACCAATCGAAACATTCAACAGAATCATTGAATACTGAATTGCAAAATCCCCTTCCATCCAGCCCACCTCACGTTCTTGTAGTTTAAACACATAGTTTCCTCGGAGAGACACTAAGTCACCTAAGTTAAAGGTAGATCAATCATGAATTTGTGTGTGAATGCTGCAGATTTGAATGTTTTTTTTCAAAACTGTTAAAAGTCATGAGGTTATTTCTTGAATAGTTGAGTGCTAGTGTACTCCGTTGTGTGCTGTATACAAGTTAGAAAACATTTGCAAACTGTAACAGTGATCTGTGTTTTTTTTAATCTTACAGAGCTTTTGGAAACGCCTAAAACAAGCAAGCTGGTGAGTGAGAAAACTTTGCTTGTTTGACAAAGGTATTTTCTAATGTGTGCTTTATAAAATTGCTTCACAAGCCTGTGCAAGATTGCTTACGGTGTAATAACTCCAGCTAGCTACTGTTTTGACCCTGAACATCCTGAACCTGCCAAAGGTAAGTCACCTTGGTAAAGAGAACGAGACTTGGAGTTGCCTGCTGACTTATTGGAAACACTGTCCATGAAACATTATATAATTAATAATAATAATAATAATAATTGCTTACACTTATATAGCGCTTTTCTGGACACTCCACTCAATGCGCTTTACACGTAATGGGGACTCCCCTCCACCACCACCAATGTGCAGCATCCACCTGGATGATGTGACGGCAGCCATAGTGCGCCAGAACACTCACCACACATCAGCTATCAGTGGGGAGGAGAGCAGAGTAATGAAGCCAATTCATAGAGGGGGATTGTTAGGAGGCCATGATTGGTAGGGGCCAATTGGAAATTTGGCCAGGACACCGGGGTTACACCCCTACTCTTTTCGAGAAGCGCCCTGGGATTTTTAATGACACGAGAGTCAGGACCTCGGTTTTACATCTCATCCGAAGGACGGCGCATGTTTACAGTATAGTGTCCCCGTCACTATACTGGGGCATTAGGACCCACATGGACCGCAGGGTAAGCGCCCCCTGCTGGTCCCACTAACACCTCTTCCAGCAGCAACCTTAGTTTTTCCCAGGAGGTCTCCCATCCAGGTACTGACCAGGCTCACACCTGCTTAGCTTCAGTGGGTTCCAGTTGTGAGTTGCAGGTTGATATAAAGCCTGGTGTGTGCTGACACACTCCCAGGCATGGCGCGCTGTGGCTCGATGTTGACTTGGTTTGGTGGTCTCCCCGTTTGCTGTCAGTCTTTTCAGTCCTCCTCCGTCTGTCCTCTTCTCCTGATCTGTGCTCTGGGACACCAGGGCTGGACGGAAATCCTCCACCTTCGCTTCTCCCTGACCTTCCCCCTTGGCCAGGCCCCAGTGGACCTTATCAGGAGCCTGAACTCCTTGATAGTGCATCAAAGGCCTTTCTTATTGATCTCCCTTTCAACCTGCTCAAGTTATGTGTTTCTTAGGGCTACCTGAGCCACTTCCTAAGCAACAAAGCTACTAGGCTATAAATTGATCGATTGACAGTGTCTGTTGACCTGTGAAACACAGAGTGAATGTGGCAGTCATTATCTGACTGAAGGCCAGAAAATGTTTTAGCTCTAGATTGAGTGCAGCAGTAATGCAGATTTGAGGCCGAACTGCTAAGAGAAATCTTTGAGTGGCAGAAAGATAACTGTACAAGTGCAGTAAAACAGCTGTGCCGAAGGTTGTCAGATGCTCTTACTTTTGTGTTTGCCTAATTCCTAATCTCTGCATGTTGGCAAGACTCTGCCTTGCAGTTCCAGCCAATTCCACAGATGCATAGTGAGCAATTTGTGGACGAGAATTCAGGTCACAGAGAAAGATGTCAACTGCAGCTGCTGATCAGTGCTCTGTATGTACTGCTTTATTACTCCAGGATTTAAGAAGTACCCTACCTATGGCAACTTCCAGGCTAGTGATACAGTCACAGACATATTGTCACACTTTATTTAAAGCTGTTACTAATTTAATTAATTGTGTTCAGCACAGGGTACCAGTGCTAATGTCTTCAAGAGAAGATCACTTTATTGGCCATATACAATTTCTTGTATTAGGAATTTGTCTTTTCATACACCCCAGCTTGCTCTCCATGAGACACACAGACAGGGAGAGAAGATTGGGGTCAGAGCGCAGGGTCAGCCATTTATATGGTGTAATGTGAAACCAGAACCAGATTCGATGACAGTAAATAGCTGAATGAGACTAGAATCGACTAACCAAATCATTAAGAATGTCTGAATGACCTCCTGACATTCGTAATCTTCAGCTTGTTAAAGCTGTTTTACTGTCTTACTGCTTTAATTTGGGACCATTTGCCTTTATATTGACTTATTTTAATTATTGCAAAATATCTCAGATTTTCAACTAATTCAGAAAATCAACAAATTAATTCTTAATTAAGATACTAATTTCTTTGTTTCAGCAGTTATTAATGTTGTTGTTTAGCACTGTAGTGCTGAAACAGCAGATATGATCTATTATGCAGTATATCCATATTACGTCTGCTATAAATGACAGACTAATTTTATTGCTTGTCAGCAATATAAAATAAACCACATACACAGTTTTCATAATGTTGCATGCCTTATGTCCAGTGTGATTATTTTATGACTTTTAAGTAGTCATAATGCAATCACGTGATAAAATAAGCAAGGAACATTTTTGTTTATTTTTGTTCCACTAGAGGGGGTAGTGACACCTTCTTGTTGTGGTCATTCGGTCTGAGGCTTTCCTTCAGTCTCTGCTTGGAAATGAGTGGCCATCCAATGGGTCCACAGTAGAGCAAAGATGCAAATGCGTTTCTGAAACACAAATGAATGGAGAGGGATATGTTCCAGGTCCACTCCCAGCCAGAGGTTTTGAACCCCTAAATACAAAAACACTTTATTTGTTGTACTTTTTTGTTTTGTTATTTTAGTTGTACTGAAAAACATTTCTAAACTAACTGTTAATGTCCGACAGTTTGACAGTTTCATGTAAAATGTAAAGGGGACAGTCGTGCCCACAGACTCATCTGGACGCCACTTATAAAAGTCTTTTTGTGTGGATTGCTGTTTGCTTTGTTTCTGCTCAATCATTGCATTTCCACTCGCTACCTCCCATCTATGCTGGCACAATGTAAATAGTTAATTGCATAAAAACATAATGTAACCGTAGAAACAAAAGCTGAAAGGAGAAAATTACTATTATTTGTAAAGGTAAAAGTTTTTTTTGTTGAATAAAAGTAAAATAAGTAAAAAAGTTAAATGTATATTGTAAATTTGTAGAAGTTATATATAATAATAATAATAATAATAATAAACTTTATTTTATATAGCGCCTTTAAAGGTGGCTTCTCAAAGCGCTTTACAGGATGACAATAACAATAAATAAGAAGACTACAACAATAAATAAGAAAAATTTCACAAGACAGGACACAATTATAATTACAGCAATACAACAATGACAATAGAGGAGACCGTGGAAGATGGTATTAAGAAGAGCAGAGGGGTGAAGAATGGAACCAGTTAAGTAAAGGCTTTTCTGAAAAGGAGGGTTTTGAGTCTGGATTTGAAGGAGTTTAGAGAAGGTGACTCTCTAATATCCTTGGGCAAGGAGTTCCAGAGCTTGGGGGCATAGCAGGAGAAGGCCCTGTCGCCCATACAATGTAGACGGGCTTGGGGGACAGTAAGGAGGGCAGAATTTGAAGAGCGGAGGTTGCGAGGTGGGGAGTAGGGCGATAAAAGTTCAGACAGGTATTGAGGTGCCAAGCCATGTAAAGCCTTGTAGGTGAGCATGAGGATTTTAAAGTCTACGCGGAATTTGACCGGAAGCCAGTGCAAGGACTCCAGGATAGGAGTAATGTGAACACTTGCACTAGATCTGGTCAGGATTCTGGCTGCTGAATTTTGGACATACTGCAGCTTGTTCAGAGTAGATTTAGATACCCCAGGGAGCAGAGCATTGCAGTAGTCAATTCGAGAGAATACAAATATGTTGATCAGCTTTTCAGCCACAGTTAATGATAGCATAGGGCGTAGTCTTGCGATATTTCTAAGGTGAAAAAAAAAGATGTTTTGACAGTATGCTGTTACATGGTTACATAGCTTGGTTACAAGTTACATAGCGAGGTTTAAGTAAATGCCTCCAGCACAGACGAGTAAGAAAATGATGTTCACCAATGTGATGAGGTCACTCGGCTCATCAAGTCACGTGTCTTGAATCTTTCAAGCCCCTCACTCTGTTCCAGTGGTTCTAAACCTTGAAACACAATGCCCCCCTTCCAGTTAACACAAAACCACAAATAACCGTCATTGACTGTGAAGCAAGTCTTACATTTCTACTTCTAAACTGCGATAAACGTTTGGTTAGAAAAACGTGGTGTCTATTTTGAAGTTGGTTTGTGTAAAAACCTCTCACGCATCACTTTGGATTCTTGTACTGTATGCTTTACCTGGCAGTACGTGGAAGATCCTCTTGGACAGCACTTCCTTCACAATTTACATAGACAGGTGTGAAATTACAAGTATACGTGGAATACCGTGATGTAGCTGTGAAATTTCAAGTTTCAGAACAAATATCTTGACAAAACTCCGAACTGGAGTGCTCGATGGTATACAGACGAGTCATCAGAAATGCCCTTTGTGGTGCTTACAGCTTACTTCAGACAGAGGCTCTCTTGCTACTTGGGTGATGATCAGTACATAGTGCCGCATGAACGGTTGGGACTGAATTAAGAGTCACTTTGATCGTTATTACCTGGTACACCTGAGTGGAGAAATGTTATTCATTATCGAGACTAACAAGTTTTGTTTTAAGAGAATATTTCAATAGGTTAAAATATCAGTTAAAAAAGATGGATGTATTGTGCTGGTTATACAGTATTACCTTCTTTCTTTCCAAAAAGATTATAACTTTTTTTTGTACATATTCTTGCACAAGAAACTCTTTCTTGATGATCTTAATGTGAGTCTCTCTGTATTGCTGTTGACCAAGACGCACTGCATCTTCTCTAGCCAGCCAGAGACAGCACTAAGTAATCACAAAGCATCCATCATTCCAGTCTAACAGCAACCTCTAACCTCTGACCTTTGCCCTCCCAACCATGCAGCGAGGAGTGAAACCAAAAAAGGTGGTGCATGCTTCTTTTAACGTGTATCATCACAGACCATCAGGCTGCATGACAGAGCAACTCCATCCCTTATCGCCATGTTACTGTTGTTAACTTCTGCTGTCCCCTCATGTCCATGCGTGTGTATGTTCAGCCACTTTGTGAAACCAACGATAACACAGACAGCATGTGACTCCCCGGCATGTTATGAGCTCTGCCTGCGCAACCGTCTGTGATCATCTCCAGCCCAAAACATTAGTAGGTGTATCACGTACATGGGCAGGTGGGATTTTTAAAATATCTATCGGAAGCAGAGAATTTGTTTTATGTTTTGAAGCTTTGATACTTATGGGAAACACTGCCAAGAGGTTAGTTCTGTATCTTATGCACCTCTATTTTGGAAAAAAAAACAACACATTTACCTGAGATTGTGGGCATTTTACTAGTGTATGGATTACGAAATGTCGGGCTTTGTGTTCTTGAGGCATGTTAAAGAAGCAAAAGCCTTTTCTGTGTAAACAGAAGTGTTTCCAAAATAGAAAAAAGACCAAAACGCTTCCCAAGAAAAAATACATTTTGAATGTACTTGGTACATTTATGTTTTGTGGATTTTGCCTCGCATTTTTTATGCAAAAAAACAGGTG